>NC_090646.1:122064044-123264044 GCF_040937935.1 Hyperolius riggenbachi | reverse complement strand
TAGGCCTGCAAAATGCTATTCCTGTATTTGTCCATTATAACATGAGGAATCTTGCCTTTTCATGTTATCATCCAGTCCAGTTATACACTGCAAAAATTATTTTACTTCTGATTAATTGTCTCCGTTAGACACAAGCTTGTACAGATGACTGGGTTGTATAACGTGATCCAGTCCATGGTAAATACTCCCTTTCAGTATAGCGCCATTGTAATGTGTGGTGATACCATTAGTAGCACAGAGGCCGTCATCTGTTGTCACAGTGTTAATATAAGGACTTCCAGCCTAAGTCATGTGGTTGTCTTTGTTATTGGGTGTGATAGTTGTATGTGAATAGACCTAAAACACATTTGCTCCTCATTCTTCATGTCAAAGCAGAGATGCGTTTTCCTACTGTGCTGAGAGCAGAAAAGCAGCGGCGTGGTGAGCTCACAGGAAACCTGCGCACCGCTCCGGAGACTGAGCAGGCAGGAGCCGTCTGTCATTTTTTTTTTTTCAGGAAAAATCATCCATTTTGTTACAAAAATCAGGCCTTTAAAGATAACACCAGCTGTGCATTACAAAGCTGGTCACGTTTCCTCACAGCTGATGACACTGACAATTGTGTAGCTTCTCGCTCTGCATCTGAGCAGTCATACTGTTTAGATCTACTTGGATTGGAGAGTTGGCTTCTCCTAAGCTGGAGATCATTGAGAATATCCAGCAAACCTGGTCTGAATTTATTGAATTCTGCAATTAGTCGTCCAAGTGTTTGCAGCTCCTGCCTCTGCCTGGGTCATGGCACACCTTAGCTAGGGCTGTTAAAAGTTAGGGAATTAGCAGTTGTGCAATTGTAGTTGTATGTATGCTCCTACACAAACCTCTTTCTTTTCTTTTTTAAAGCAGCAGGGACAGCCATACTATCCCAGGAAAATAATATCAAACAGTTATTTTTCATAAAAGGCAAGTGTCCCTGCATCCTGTCCGTGTCAGTGCTTTTGCGCTACTGTGCATGTCCTGCACTGACAGCCGTTGGGACAGGACGCAGGACTGACCAGGGGGCAGGCCCAGCTGGCGTGCCGGGTGCGCACGCTCGCCGTTGACAGACCTAAAGCCCTTTTTTAAACAAGCTTAGGTCACTCGTTTGTCATAAATCCGGTCTGGGTTTGCTGAGTTTGGATGGCCACTTATGAGCTACACTGATCTTCAGCCTGGAGAGACCTGTGCATGTCAGACCCATAGTTTCTACTCATTGGTAATGTGTTAGTGCCATACTGGTAACCACATCACCAGACTGGAAAGTGCATGGTGAAGGCAGCTTCTTTGGCACATCTCTGTCTGTGGCAGTCTTGGAAATGGTGACTAGGTGGTGGTCTAACACAGGGATTGTCCTCTCGGGGAGCTCAGTGGCTTGAGAGTGCCAGATGAACATAATCAATTAGTTACTGGTCAGGAACAGAATGTAGCAGTTACCAAATAGGTGCTGAAGATGATTGGAAGTGTGTAATTGTGGTCGGCATCAGGCTGAGGTCAGAAATCAGAAATACAGAATAAAGGTTGCCATACATTTTCAGATGGCCACCAGATTAGACCATCTGATGGTTCCCTCTCTAATCTAATCTGATCTGAGAGGGATCTATTACTGCCACACACTGCAGACAGATTTTCAATAGATTTCAGGAAGAAATCTATTGTAAATTTGTGGAGCCATCTCGGCCTGCAAGGTGGTCTTCCCCATATTTGATATGTACCTCCCTGCTGTGCAGAGTGTTGCAGGCTGGAGTACGTCTTGTGTTTTTCTCCATTGCCACTGTAGGCGCCTGATCTTACCATATGTATTGAGGTCACCTGACAGAGTCCTTTCAAGCGAGACTTCTTCAGCATGCCGGATCGTCTTGATCGGTTTTGGCTGCAAAATAATCTAAACGATGACCGGGCGGCCACGTTGCAGCATCGATCTATGCCAGATTCAATCATTATAATTGAATCAGGTGGATATTGTTGTTGCAAATGGAGTAATGTATGGGCAATCGATGTAAGGAAGAAACATAAAGGGCACACATGAAATCATCAGCAGAGAGGAGGAGGTCAGGCTCATAATAAACTGGCAATGAAGAGCCAGCCTGTAGGAGACAGCAGTGATGGGAACCAGGAGCAGCAAAGAGCCAATGGGAGATAACAATACCTGGTCATATTAGGTTATATACAGGGTAGCTGAAGATTCCTCACCATTTGGGCTCTGTCTGTTAGCCTGTTTTATATTCAGCCATTTAGTTGCATAGTAGAATTCTGCAGCTTTTCCAGTTGCTTCATCACAGACAGTAATCAGAATATTCTGCTGAGATCAGGCTTGATGGGGCATTCTGCACACTGTATTAGCCATTACTGCTTATTGGTTTAAGGCCTCATTCACACTGGGGTGTTTGGCCTGGTGCACACCCAAAACCGCTAGCAGATCCGCAAAATGCTAGCAGATTTTGAAACGCTTTTTCTTCTTTTTCTGTAGCGTTTCAGCTAGCGTTTTGCGGTTTTGTGTAGCGGTTTTGGTGTAGTAGATTTCATATATTGTTACAGTAAAGCTGTTACTGAACAGCTACTGTAACAAAAAACGCCGGCAAAACCGCTCTGAAGTGCCGTTTTTCAGAGCGGTTTGCGTTTTTCCTATACTTAACATTAAGGCAGAAACGCATCCGCAATCCAAAATCTGCAGCAGCCCGGGAGTATGCGTTTCTGCAAAACGCCTCCCGCTCTGGTGTGCACCAGCCCATTGAAATACATTACCCTAGCGGATCTGCACCCGCAAGCAGATCGCAAACCGCAGCAGAACCGCTCTGGTGTGCACTAGGCCTGAAACTAGAGATTTCAGCAGCTTTTCCAATCGCTGGCGATCACTAACGTTTTGAAACGCGCTACTGTGTCTGGCAGTGTTCACACTTAGCGATCGCCTGCGATTTGCTGACATCACAAATGCATTGCATGCAGCATTTTTTTTAGCCATTTTGGAGCGATTGTGTTTCAATGTTATAGAATTGCAAAACAATCAATTGATGTCAAATCAATTTAGTGTACAGAGAAAAATTGCTTTGCAAAACGCTGGTGATTTTGCTAGCGTTTTGCAATTCCCAGTGGGAAGGAGGCCTAATGGTTATTACAACATACGGTTTGCTTCACTGATTGGGGAGTATTCATCTATTTGCCAGATAGTGGATGGCCTCCTTTACACTGAGTGCAAAGTCTTCATGTTCTATCATCTTGCCAAGTGGAATGTTTGCTAGCAGAACCACATATCCCCTTTTCTCTAATCACCCTTCCTGTAGAACAGAGTGTGGAGGCGGTGAGCACTTTATAGTGTACGGATGAAATCACATTGTGCTAACATTACTCAACTTCATTCTTTAAAAATATCATGTTAGCGTTTTGGAACACGGTTCTGCGCTCATTTCCCAAATTAGCATTGTGTGGGCTCCCAGTATTTCTGAGTCTCTGCAGAGAAGTGTGTTAATGACTTACTTTCCAGATTGCACACTATCCTGAGCTCCACCAATGTATAAACGTTAATTAGAAGGAAATGAAATGCAAAGGCTAGATCTCTTCTAAAGAATTCATATAATCATTCAGTAAGATTCAATATACTAACCCATTCAAGAACACAGTCATCATAGTAACATACTCTTAAAATGACACTGAAGCGAAAAAAACGTATGACATAATGAATTACATGTGTAGTACGGATAATTAGTAGAACATTAGTAGCAAAGAAAAGTCTCTAGTTTTTCAGGTATATTGCTTTTTTTTCATAGCATTGCATCATTCTATCATATTTGCAATTTACAAACCACACTGGATTTTATTCTATGAAACAGAGCAGGGCTAATGACCCTTTTAACTTACCTGCTGTAAAAATCTTATCTAAAACAGCCTGTCACGGTTTCTTTGAAGTATAAGTGCCTCAGAAAATAGGGACACAAGGTGGGAGAGCTCAGAGCAGCTCTTTTGCATAGATAACAAGTGAAGTTTCTTAACTCTTCCTGCACTGGAAATAAATATGAGAGGTTTCTGTGCTTCGAATGTTCTATTTCTCTGCTGTACTACACATACAATTCATTATCTCATACGTTTATTTTCACATCAGATTCCCTTTAAAGTAACTGCGTACGTCTGTTTTGGCATGCTCTGTGTTTGGATTCCATTCAGGCTGCCAAAGACCTCAGACCTCTGGCCCTTGTAGTGGCTCTCCATTCATGTCCCCAGCCATGCTGAACTATTAATGATCTAAGATAAAAGCCAAGATTACCAGCTGTTGGCTTATAGCGGCGTGATACTTACCGTAACTAGCACATCCGCTATACGTCACTATCGCGCGGCATATGGGAAAGAGCAGCCGTTGCTATTGAGGGCATGCTACATTGGCACCAGCATGCCTAGTGTGCCCGCGCTATTATGAAGTGCCGCTAGTTTAAATAAGCATAAGAAGATTTACCTCGCACTGTTATAGCGCGATGGGCTTAGAATCAAGCCCAAGGAAAGATAAAATGTGTTAATTCTGGAGATATTTATTGTGAATCAACCCCAAGGATACTGAAGGTCCCTGAGGAGTCTTTTGCATGTTGCTACCATGTTTGTGTGGGGTATCTCTAGTGCAGTAGTTTCTTCCTTACTGCTTGCAACCGCCAAAAGGGGATATATTATCTGCCTGTCTCAGTAACGTATGAAAATAGTATCGTCCCAGAATAATGTGTACATTCACCTCCATAGTCCTTTATATCCAAAATAGGTAGAGTGAATAGAATTTATACTGGTCACTGATTTATTGCATGTATATTTGTATATGTTACGGCCAGAACCCGAAGTCTGGCCACTTCGGGTTCTGGCCGGTCAGATCTAGAAGTGGCCGGCTCATGCGGCCAATGTTCAAACTTAAGCTTCCCTGCAGACTTTGGCCGGCCAGAACGCGTTCTGGCTAAGTGTGGCCGGCCAAGTCCCGAAGTCCCCTCACCTCTTCCCCGCTGCCTGCACTTCTCAGACCTCACATCAGGACGACCCGGACCGGAGAGGCAGAGCAGCGCGCACACGCGACCCGCAAGACGCATGCACTTCCATGCTGAAGTGACGTCATTGCTCACTTCCGCATATGAAGTGTATGGGTCAGGGCGGGTAGCGTGCGCGCTGCTCTGCACCTCTCCGCCGCTCTGGTCGCCCTGATCTGAGGTCAGCAAATAGCGCAGGCTGCCCCCCCACCCACCCCACAAGCCATGCAAAGCGCACAGCAAATCTCTTCAGCCATGCAAAGCACCCTAAAAAGCCCCCACCCCCCACAGCCATGCAAAACTACCCCAGCCATGCACAGTGCCCAGCAAAGCCCCCCAGCCATGAAAAACGCCCAGCAAACCCCCCCCCCCCCCCCCCCCAGTCATGCAAAGCGCCCAGCAAATCCCTCCCCCCAGCCGTGCAAAGCACCCAGCAAATCCCCCCAGCCATGCGAATCGCCCAGCAATGCCCCCCCCCCCCTCCAGCCACGCATAGCGCCCAGCAGAGCAGCTAATTTAAAAGCACAGGATGTTAACAATATGTCAGCTCCCAAGAAAGCAGGATGTAAACACACTGCAGATTTATTGCAGGATTTGTAACAGCTGTAACTAAGTTAAATGCTTTTCTTTAAAGGGAACCAGAGAGGATGAGATATACATACCTGGGGCTTCCTCCAGCCCCATACGCACGGATCGCTCCCACGTCGCACTCCTCCGCTGCCTGCATCAGCCGCCACCGGGTCCCGTCATTGCCGCGAGTCGGCAAGTCGGCCGGCGGACGCGGCCAATTCTCCGCATCACAGGGTGCTCTCCCCATACAGATACGCATGTGGCTGCTTACTGCGCAGCCGCATGCGTACATGTATGGAGGGAACCCCTGTGATGCGGACAATTGGCCGCGTCCGCCGGAAGTGACGGGCCCGGTACCGGCGGATCCAGGAAGCTGAGGACGGCGGCGTGGGAGCGATTCAGGCTTATGGGGCTGGAAGAAGCCCCAGGTATGTATAAAATCTTTTTCTTTTTCCACCCCCCGTTCCTCTCTGGTTCCCTTTAATAAAAAGATTATTATGCTGTATCTTTAAGAGCAGAGAGGAAGTTCCGAGTACCATTCATGATGCAGGACAGGACCCGGGATGCTCTGGGATTTGTGCGTTTTGGACTTTGGCTGACTGACTTTGGCCATTTCTAGAACTGGCCGGCCAATGTCAGAAATTCCCAGCATTTTGGACTTTGGCCGACGTCAAATCGGCCAGTTCTAGAAACGGCCGGCCAATTCTAGAATTGGACGATTTCTGGTTTTGGCCGTAACATATACATAAAGCACATTTTTACTACATGCAATAGGTTGTACACTTGTTTCAGCTTCTATAACAGGAAATACATGTAGATTATAATTCCAGACATAAATGGGGTTGGATTTTTCCTCAGACATGAGAGCGAGCCCCCCTCCTGTGTGTTTAGCCAGTGGTGTATTGCCAGCTGCTGCCTCTTTCATCATCATCCTGTTCTTTGTGAAGGAAAGTCTCCAGCATTCTAGTAAATCTTTCCGTTTTCTTACTACTGTAATGTCTACACTCCGGCCCGTCACATTTTCCTCACGATCAGCAAGTGCTTGTTGGTAACCTGCAGTGGCGTCGCTAAGGAGCCATGGGCCCCAGTGCAAGTTTTACATTAAGCCCCCAAGCACGCTATACATAACAATAGATTATGTATGGTGGCATGTATGCGTACCATACATGCCAAGGACTGCCACAGTGTCATAGGGGCAAGAAAGGGATGAGGAACGGTGTGTTAATGATTACTACTAGTCAAAGTATCTATAGAATCAATTATTACCAGCACAGGACCAATAAAGAGCTAATACTGCGGTTGAGAGAGGGCCTTGATGCGGTCACAACCTCTGTAAGCCCTATTGCTACGCCACTGGTATCCTCCATGTTCACCTCTGATTGGTATTATAATGCCAGTGCTTGGAGACTGGATGGAAGGAAGGACTCGGAGGTGACTGTTGTAGCTGCTCTGACATAATTCTGAAAATAAAGTAAACTATGCAGGCATAAAATTGAGGCAAAAACTACATGGAGGCTTTCCATTTTACTTACATCAGCTCTCTGCCCCCCTGAAAGCCTTCATTCCAAACACCTCTGATTCTGCCCATCCTAACATACAGCACAGTAATCTGACTACATAGAAAATTAAAATAGGACACAGTAGATTAAAAACCAAGTTAGACCCAATTTCTAGATCTGTGTAATGCTTAATATGATGTTGCCTTCTTAAAACAGAGGGTAATTGCAATAATTCAGCTTTAAGAGAGCCACTATGGTTACCCATGATGCATCACTCCTGAATATGTCCCTAAAGCACACATCTAGAACCGCTGGTGTATAGTGAGCCTACACCAGCAGTCCTGGAAATCTTTTAATCGTTGTTGTCAAATAAATCACTTTTAACGGCTTATGGAGGCTGCCATATTTATTTCCTTGTAAACAATGCCAGTTGCCTGGCAGTCCTGTTGATCTTTTGGCATATGTAGTGTTTGGGTAAAAACCCTGGAACAAGCATATGACTAATCCAGTAAAACCTGAGTCAGAATACCTGCTCTGCTGCATGTTTGTACAGGGTCTATGGCTAAAAGTATTAGAGGCAGAAGGTTAGGAAGACTGCCAGGCAACTGGTATTGTTTAAAAGGAAATAAATATGGCACCCTTCATATCCCTCCTACCTTGGGTTTCCTTTGAAGTACCTGGTTAAGAGCCCAGACCTCTTCCTTGTCCACCCCCCTCACCTTCCATAGAGCAGAGCATACGGTGCTGCTTACGGTGGCCACACGCCATACAATTTTTTAAATATCTCTTCAATTCAACAAGTGCTATAAATTTTTCTGACTGATTGTAACATTTCAAAAATATGACCAATGTACCACACACATATGTTCAATTTTTCCCCAACCCAATGATGATAAAAATGATTGGATACTCTGAGAAAATTGCTAGGGTGGGAATATTAATAAATTGGCAATCTAACACACACCATACAATCTGTAGACAGATTGAAGAAAAATTTGCAGCATTCCAGATCGATAAAAGGGAAATTCAATCAGATTTTTTAGTTGAGTATAAAAAAAAGCTTTAGATTTTTGGAGGGAGATCCGATCATATTTATCGAATTGCCGTAAAATTGAATCATTTTATTGTATCATGTGTGGCCACCTTTAGCCAGTAACATGTCTATGTAACAGTCAGTCCAAAACTACCGCCCAAACTTATGTTTACAAATCATTTTTGGTTTGTACAAGGCTTAAGGCACACGAATCAATACTTTCGTTTTAAAAAGCACACAAGCACTACTTAAATCCATGTAGAGCACATCTAAACCATTTACAGGTGAAAAGGTGTAAATGGACACACAATCTCTCGCTCCTGAGCTCTTCAGCTTCTTGTAGGCAATTAGTTGTGCTACCAACATGTGTAATCAGTGTGCTACAAATGAGGCTACAGCCAACAAGTGGTTAAATTGTCCGCTAGTTTTAAGATTAAGGGCCTGATTCACAAAGCGGTGCTAACAGTTAGCACGCTGGTGAAAAGCCCTTTATCATGCCTAAACTCAGTTTAGGCATGATAAGTTTAGGCATGATAAGTTTAGGCGTGATAAGTTTAGGCATTATAAGTTTAAGCACCAACTGGGTTAGCACCACAGTGCACAGCTGATCAAAAGTTTTGCGCTAGCAAAGTCTGGTGCACTTCGCATATAATTTAATGGCGCTGCTTTGCATGCAGGACTTTGCGCGCGATCTAAACTTATCTAAACTTACCATGCCTAAACTTATCACACCTAAACGTATCACCCCTAAACTTATCACGCCTAAACTGGCTTTTCACCAGCGTGGTTCACTGGTTATCATGCCTAAAGTTTCTAACTGGGTTAGCACCGCTTTGTGAATCGAGCCCTAAGATTGCCTGTACAGATGACTATCGCTGTCAGCTGAATCCCTCACTCATGTAGTCACAGAATTTCAGCATTTTTCAGGAATAATATACATTTTGACTTCACAGCTCATAAATTTCTGCTATGAATTTTCCCTATAACATGAGTAACTTTCATCATTCATTTAAATCAGATTACTGCGGTAGGAAAATAAGTGTGACTAGGCGCAGGTAGCTCCAGCGCATTTAGATCATGCCATTAATCAGATCATTAATCATTATACAATATAATCAGAAATATTTCTTTATTTTACATAATATTCTGAATATTGCCTCCGGCTCGGACGTGGATTTATATGCATATTGTAAAAGTCATAACGCCCGCTTTCACACATTTACAACCGGCTTTCCATCTGATGTCAGACGTGGTGGAGAAACTACTGTCACGGTGACAGATAGCAGAGCCTCTTCATCAGACCATCACACAACATCTGCCTGCATTTTACTGCCTGAATTTCCCTCTCTGTGGGATTTATAGCCTGAGCTTCCATTTACCTCTCTTACATCTCTCCTGTGTTCATGTGATGTTTATTCTATGCCAGAATAATAAATGGAGTGGGGAGCTGCTTCAGTGATACTCGCAAAAATAAAATGAAAAGAAATCTCAGCTTGATTCCAGAGTTTTTGTTTTAGCTGGTGGTTAATGCAGTTTATCATTCTTTTTGCCAGCATGATCACAACCCCACTGGCTACCGATAAAATGGAGAATTTTGTTTAAGATTGGCTTATTGACATTCAAATCCTTGCAGAATCTGGGCCTTAGATACCTGAAGTACTTGTTGCAACTGCATCGCCCCCCTCCTTCCCCCCACAATCTTAGATCAAAAGACCTTTGGAGACAGAGTCTTCTGTCATGCTGCCCTTACCCTATGGAACTCCTGCCACACCCAATCAGGACAGTTCCATCCCTGGAAGTATTTAAGTCCAAACAAAAAAGTCACCAGTTTAGTCTGGCATTCATGAACACCTGACTTTTTCCTCTGTAGCACAGTCTAGCTTTCAACCATGTATTAATCTGAGACATAACTATGCACTTTGAGTCCTATGAGAGAAAAGGGTTTTACAAATGTTATTGTATTGTATCACAAGAACATCTCAATGATATCCGCACATGTTGCAAATCAGTTGTTGATACAGTTTTACTTATTTATTATTGTTGTAAAGCCCAATTTCAGAAATACATTTTGACTAATTCCCCCTGCCCACCCTGAGAACTTTAGAGGCATTGTAGTGACATACATAGGAGGGCAGTACATTTTTCAGGATACCCAATTTTACATTCATTTTCCTTGTTTCAGCATTTCAAACACTTCATATATCTATATTCTGCTGTATACAAGTAGAATCCCTTTATAGTAAATTTCAAGGGACCTGGCCAAGTAGTTTACTACTATTCAGAATTTGTTATACATTGTCTATGAATACTGGAGCATTTGCTGGGACCTTGGGAAAGAGTTTTCTATATCTATAAAGATTGACCAGCACATCATATTGAAATTTGCAATCAGTTTGTATTGAAAAGAGTCAATAGTGCAATCCATTAATAGTGAATAGCAATTTTACATAATGCAATGAGCTAACAAACAATAGTGAATAGCAAATTTACATAATGCGATGAGGTAATATTGCATTATCCTCCAATAGGAAGCCAAGGGAGGGTAGTAAGTTGAGTGAAGGCCAAACTGTCCTCTAAGCAGTGACAGCAAGAGGCTGGGCCACAGCCATTATGTGGTGTCCTGCTTCCAAAAGACACTAAGCACCCAGCCAAAAGCCACAGCATAGCACCATTACTGTAACTTCAAGATTCTGTGTGACCATAACGGGCATTTGTGTTGAGGGGGTGCATCTTTGTGTTAGAAGAGATAGGAATGAGGAAGTAAAAAAAATGAACATTTAGTTTGGCTCTGTACAATTAATAGACTACAGGTACACTGTAGACCAGCCATTCTGGATGTGTGCACAGTTTCACAGCCATAATGGAATGATTTGCATATCCACTCTCTAATGTAATGCATTATTGGAGTTCCCTGTTGAACACATAAAGCTGAATAATTGCAAATGATTTCTGATTTAAGAAGGCAAATCTACATGTTCCCCTCATAATCCTCTGACTGTGAGTGATCAGTGAGCTTTGGTTCGGTCATCCAGGCTTGAAAGTCTATGAGGTTCATTTTCAAGGCAATATGTCCTGAAGCAGACTGTGACAGCCTACGTGTGTGGGCTGCACTGACCCTCTGCTGTCCTCTGTGACTGGAGAGAATGGCTACCACCATGTATGAGGGCTTCATATGCTGAGCGTTGTGCTCTAAGCTGGCTTTACTCATTGTTGGTGAATTGGCTATTTTCAAACAAAAATAGACTTGCACCCAATCAGTTCCTTTTAGTTTATTTTGTTAATGAAATCATATGTCATAAGATTGCTGGTACATGTGCCTGTTAGCCACCTGTAGAAGTGAGTGGTGACTGTACTGCACGGTGCATCTGTATAACTCATCTATTAGTGCCAGTTCACACCAAAAAGCGCTAGCATAATCAAAAACGCTCAGCACTTTTTGAAGTGATTTTTCAGAGCAATTCCTAGTGATTTTCTAACCATGCCTGGCAATTTTTGGAGTGTTTTGGTGTAGCATTTTTTTAATATTTTATTACAGTAGAGCTGTAACTAAGCAGCTTCTGTAACAAAAATGCTTGGAAAATCGTTCTATGCTAGCGCTTTTCAGAGCGATTTTCCACTTTCCTATACTTAACATTGAGGCTGAATCGCCTCAGAAATCAGCAGAAATGCTGCAGGACCTGCATTTCCGTTTGGGGAAAAAAGCACATTGCTCTGATGAGATCCATCCCATTCAAATACATTAGCCAAGCACTTTTCAATGCGCTAACATTTTTAAAAGCGCTCAGAAGCACTCTTGGTGTGCACCAGCCCTCAGGGCCCATTCACACTTACAATCGCAGAACGCCGGCGATTACCGCCGGCGTTCTGCGGGAGTGATTTTCCCGCGATTAGCGCGGAAAAATCACTGGACACTGCGGCGGTTTTGGAGCGATCGCGATTAGCGTGCTATGCACGCTAATCACGATCGCAAATCGCGGAACGCTCATCGCCGGCAAACCGCTGCATGCAACGCGGTTGCGGTTATCGCTAACCGCAACCGCGGCAGTGAGAACACGGCCACTGGCTACAATGTGTAGCGGTTCTTGCAGAACCGCTAGCGGTTTGCCGCGAGCGGGAATCGTGCGATTCCCGCTCAGGTGTGAATGGGCCCTCACTGTGCATTGTCAAGGAAACTCATGCTTTGCTTTTCTTACAGCATATTGAACATGAAGGATTTGAAATAAATATAAACAGTGAACATGTTTTGGGAAAATCTAAATGCAAAGTGCTGTGAGGAAATTTGTTGTGTCCTGTAGGCAGGGCCGGAGCTACCATAGGAAAAAATGGGCAATTGCCCCAGGGCCCCAGAGCCTGTAGAGGCCCCAAAGGTGTCCCTCCCCCATCTTAACTGTTGCTCCCCTGGGACTCTGCAGAGTCTGTTAAGTTGGGAGGTTAGTGGGGAAAGGTCAGCAGCCAGCTCAGGGGCCCAGGAGGAAATTTTGGCTGCAACAAAGGGCCTCTAATGATGCTTTTTGGTTGAGGGGGTGTCTGTTGGGGGGCCCCCAGGCTAATTTTGCCCTAGGGCCCAATTGTTACTTGAACCGGCCCTGCCTGTAGGCGGGAACCTTTTCTCAAAAAGCTGAAGGTGATATTAGTCAATTTCAGAAATTATATAGTGACAGATTACACAAATATGTAGCCACTGACTCTGGAAATCAAGCTTATGGGCTCATCTGCCTGACATCTCTATGCTTTCCCTGTGTTTGCGCCACGGCTGTGGAGTCGGTACAAAAATCTTCCGACTCCGACTCCTCAGTTTATGAAACCATGACCCTGACTCCGGGTACCCAAAATGGCCCGGACTCTGACTCCTCGACTCCGACTCCTTAGTCTAATACTTAACAGGGCTGTGGATTTTGTACAAAAATCATCCGACTCCTCAGTTTATGAAATCAACGACTCCGGGTGCCCAAAATTGCCCCGACTCCAACTCTGACTCCACAGCCCTGGTTTGCGCAGATTTCCTCCAAATACTGCCATTTCTTTCCATTACTTACGGAAAAGGCAATTGGTTCCCCCAAAATTGTGCAGTAGTGTATGGATTTATATTTTTCACACTGTGGCCATTTGGTAATGCAGAAAACTGCTGATTTTACCGATCATCTTGCCAAATGCCAATTCACTAAGCATATTGCCACACTGAAAAGTAAAATTACCGACTAGTGAGGTAAATTATTGACTTGTGTGGCAAATACCTCAAGAAATGTCAAGAAATTGCAATTCACAAAGATTAAAGGAACACTGTCGATTAACATGTTTTTTTTTCAAATGAGATAGGAATTGTTTGGGAAGTGTTGTTAAGTACAGGTGTATACATACAATACTTATCTTTGTTTACTGTTATTAAATTCCTTTCACACTTCAGTGACGCCAAAATCTGACAGACTACATCATTAAGGGAGGGGGGATTCACTCACTATGCATTTGTGAATCCTGTATATGTGAGAAAGCTCACAGCAACTGCCTGTCTCTGACTGAGCTGTCTGCAGAAAGCAGAGGAAATGTATCTTGAGTGCAACATAAACATTTTTAATAATGTGTGAAACCCGACACCAGAGGCATTGCATATAACGCAGACAGCCAATAGGGAGAGCTACATAGCCCTGCTTCTCACCCCATTTGATCCGATACTCTAGAGGATGGGACTTCAGAATGGCAGAGCAGGAGAAGGAGACATTTAAAAAGGCTTTTCTGAATCCCTTTAGATTTGCATACCTATATACTGGTATACAGAAGAAGCTGCAGCACATCTAAATGTATGCCAGGAATGCACTGGACAGAAAAAACCCAGACTCATGTGCACCACTTGTAGGAAGACTCACAGCTTCCTGCCTGAGCTGCTCCACAGCTGGTGAAACTTACTTTGCATATGTGTATCAGCGCCAAGGAAACAAAGTGGCCGCTGCTGAGAGAAGAACGATGTCCAGAGTTCACAAACAGATAAATTATATATGCTCAGCGCAGAGTCCAAACAGTGAATTGAAGCATGTTTTTTTTGGGTAAATTACCAATCTCTACCGCATGTGGGAAATCTTATTAAAGTGGACCCAAATTAAAAATACAAGATTTCAGAAATAAAATCTATTTTCTAACTTATAATAATAAATAGCAGCCTTTTTTCAGCTGCATGATGACAAATATAAAATATTTTACATTTACTGGAGGAACCCCTCCTTTCCTTTCATATTGCCGGGACAGAATCCGGCAGACTGGTGGAGGAGAAAAACAAAACAAAAACAAAACACAGGCTGCTACTGATGATGTCACAGGGGAGGTGATCTCAGCTTGTGTGAGATTTTACATAGATGACCCCCTGTGAGGGAGGGTAGCTGATGACAAACACACCCATGATCTAAAACCTCCTACTAAGCTCAGAAGTAATGGCTGCCACCTGTATAACCCTAGTTATGAAAAGAGAAGGGTGAACAGCATGCACAGAAATGCTCATAGGCTTGAAGGAGTGTTTATTTATCTTTGTATGTGTCAGTGGTGCAACTAAACATTTTGAATTAAAAAAATGTTTGGTTTGGGTCCGCTTACATTTTGTTTAAAAGTGTAAGATACTATGGACCTGATTCAATATTCGGTGCTAACCTAGGTAGCATGCCTAAAGGCTTTGGGCGTGCTATCTAGGGTGCTAAGTAGTTAGCACGCACCAAGCCGAATAAGATCGTGCGCAAAACTTTGCGCGCGCAAAGGCCGGTGCGAGCAAAATGAAAACGGCGCACCCTTTGCGCCTATAAGGTCGCATTGGATGCGCCCTTAACGTTGCACCCATGCGACGTTTAGGGTGCATCCAATGCGACCTTATAGGGTGCGCCATTTTTTTTGCGCGTACCGGCTTTTGCGCGCGAACGCTAATTAGCGCGTGCTAATTTTCTTTAGGCGTGATAAGGGGCTTTTCACAAGCGTGCTAACAGTTAGCACCGCTTTGTGAATCAAGCCCTATATGCGGTATTTTACTGACCCTAATTATTTTACGGAACTGTCCTTAGTGAATTGAGGCCTGTGTGTGCCTATACTGTTATGCATGTCAAGTGCTATGAGTACGTGTAAATCCATGAGTTACACAGCATACGCACATATGAATAGCATTGCGCACACGTATGTGTATAAAGTCATTAAATATATAAGACATACAATATTGGGTGAGTGAGCAGACAATGCGCGAGCACACACATATACTGCACTTGTTTTCTGCTCACTCACTCACCCACCCACCCATTTCATTACATAGTACAGTATATGTTCATTTTTCAATGGTAAAACTGTTGTGTGCCAAGTGCAGTAATAGAATGTGCATTAATCCATACATTACAGCATAGCACTGCTTTGTAAATCAACACCTTGCTGAAATGACTGTGGAGTCAGTGAAGCGCTGAAGAAAGTGTCAGCCCTATATAAATGCATAATAACAAGCTAAAGTATGCAGTAAATGTACTCTTTGAGGTTGTGCGGTGAAAGAAGTGACAGACTTCACTTGAATCAGAGGCTTCAGATGATTATTTTGCTTTGCATTGTATTTTCTTCATAATGATATCACATTTTGCCTTGAGCATCTTGGTGATGACTTTCTGTAGGTTGGCATGTATGTATATCCAGTCCTGTACTGCGTTTCCTCTCCAGGGGAACAGCTTGTGGCTGTTTGCTCTCCTAATCCTGTAGCTTGATGCCTAGCCCAGTTCCATGTTGGTAGATACAAGCAGATTCACTAATTGAAGGAGTTCCTGTTGTCAGCCAAGTCTGAAGACAAATGATTGTGCAGATGTCAGTTTTGTGGAGATCACATGACACATCTGATCTACATATTATGCTGGGAAATCATTAAGCAATTTACTTGCAATGTAGAGTTGGGGGTATTAAGGAATGTTTTCTGTCAGGAATGTAGGAGAGGAGGCTTTTCCTGGGCTGTCGCATTGAATGCTGAGAAGTATGCAGAAATGATAGTTCTCCTTATAGAACTGAAGCTATTGATCGCTGAAGGGTCAATATGGATGTTAAAGAAGATGGCCTGGTAATTCTGCATTTCAATTGACTCTTAATTGTTAGTCAGATAATTACTTCAAGGTGACCCGCAATGTACAAAATTCATTAGTTGTGAAAATTGCCCTCGCTTACTCATTGCATTATTAACATACCAGACAGCCAATAATTTGCAGGCTTTTGGTGGTTTATTTACAAATAGCTCAACCACTGAACAATCCTTCTTTCCCTGGATAAGCTGTGCTATGTGCAGTGAGGGTGCGGACAGCTGAATCTTAGTATTCACTCTGTTTATAACAAGTATTCGGAAGAATTGCTGGGCACCATGGGCAGCTCGGTGGCATAGAGGTTAGCACTCTTGACTTGCAGTGATTGGTCCCTGGTTTATATCCCAGCCAGGGCACTATCTGCACGGAGTTTGTATGTTCTCTCCGTGTCTGTGTGGGTTTCCATCAAAGCACTCTGGTTTTCCTCCTCATCCCAAAAACACAGATAAGTTAATTGGCTTTCCCCTACAATTGGCCCTAGTCTACGATACATACTCTATGTGATACATACATAGACATATAACTATGGTATGGATTAGATTGTGAGCCCCTCTGAGGGACCCGGATGAGTCTTATTGGACGAAACGCGTAGGTCGGAGCCAGAGCATCTTGACCTCATTAGGAAGACACTGGCCGGTCTATAGCTGCATCGTGAGGATAATCCACCAGCAGGAGCAGGAAGCTGTGGTTTTAAATCTAACAGTGGACAGCTGATGTGCTTTATATGCCTTTCTTTGGACCCATAAGTGCCGTATTTGGCTTAGTGTGTGGAGCTGCTCAAAGCTGTATTACGCAATGGTGTGTTTTTATATGTGAATTGGATTGAAAGCTTGATGTTATTCTGCTGAGAAGATGTGTGCATCATTCTTTTGCTGGAACAACCCATTTAATTTATTGATTAAGCGCTAGATCCACCTGGTCTTTGAGGTGGCAACTATTTGGTGAGCTTTGTCGGTGGAGGATTGTTCGTTTCTGGTCACTCCGGGTGTCGTGTTGGAATTGTTTGTGCAGTTACACTCAGGTGGTCTCCAGCAACTGTCTTATTTTACTTCCATTTTAACACAGATTTACGCTATGTCAGCCTTTTATATCTCTTCATATAAGAACCTATATACATAAGTGGTGAGAGCAGATAGAACAAAAAATATTGTGATATCTCTGGATATCTCTGGAACCTTTGTCCTGCGAACCCACTTACGGTAACATTTCTTCCTTCTAGGCGGACTTTCACTATTAATGACTTGGTGCAGTTTTTACTTACATATTGTATTTCCATTATTGTAATGCAGCGGGAACTGGTCAGGCAGCTTACTGATGGAACAAATCCATGCTTTCCTATGGATCCTTGCATACATCTCTGTTGTGGCTGCATGTGCTGTGAACAGCATACCATTCGTATGATGAATGACCCATATCGCACCTGGGCCGCAACTGAGAAAACTTTGGAGACATATAGCATTGTGCTAAATATGTTGGTGCTACTTATTGCAATTAACCTGTGTGAAAAACCCATAAAAACTTGCAGTAATGGTTGTCAGAAATGCTTCTCTGCCAATTGTTGTGTTCTACTATGGTAAAAAGAGAGGGGAAGAATGCGTAAAGGCAAGTTTCTGCCACCAGCAACAGTAGTCATACATACCAATTTCCAGCACACCCGGCTGATTAGTGGTCTGCGGATGTTGAGGGATACCTGTGCACACTTGGGAAAGGTTTGTGTTTCAGGCAACCCAATGTGAAAGTCTGTAAGGGGGTGTTAATCAGAATGCCATTTTTTTTTTATGTGTTCAGTTAAGGTCTTAATCTCAAAAAATGAAAGTTGCCACTAATGGTGAACAAATGCTGTGAAGTTAGATGAAAATTGGATGATCATAGTAAGAGTTGGATCCCTCCTAGTTGTTTGACGTACGAGGTTTCTGATGGGATATGTACCAGTAAATGTATTGCGTCACATTCCTCTTCCTATGATTAGGTGACCATAGGTCACTCAACATATTATTTCGGCCCAATAAGACAAAAGGTACAGTAGTGCATAATACATTGTTGAAGAACAATATCTTGGTTGCTTCCTAAGGGCCTATTTCCACTACACGCAGATTGGATGCAGAATGGATGCAGAAAAACTGACTCTAATGAAAGCCTATGGGCCTGTTTCCACTAAACGCGATTTTTCTGATGCAGATTTTCCCATAGGCATTCATTGGAGTCAGTTTTTCTGCATCCATTCTGCATCCAATCTGCGTGTAGTGGAAACAGGCCCTTAGACTTTTTCCCTGAAAATCCTGGTGTAGTTAGTAATGAGCATGGCAAAAACATGACCAGTATGGAAGGACATTAGCAAAAAAAAGTGGAGTATCGGTATCTTGGCAATTGACTGCTGAACTGAATTTAATTAACTTTATAATTTATTCAATATCCCAGTTACTGAGAGATCACATGCTGCCGAAATATTGTGGATTTCACATGTTAAGCTCTGTTTAGCTGAATTTGCATAAGGGTAGTTTTGCATTCCATAATTCTCATCACTTTTTAATGTTTATGATCCAACAGTAGTTCCACAAGGTCCTTATTTCAGAAGGAGACCCGGAGAGTCTAAGATGCAGATTCATCACTTTGTGATCTTGGCATTAAAGCAAGTAGGAAACAAATAGGATTTTGTGGTATCTTTACATCTCAGACTTCTTCATTACATTTTTGAGTAATTTTCTAGTGGTTCTCGGCTGGTTGGAATGTCCAGCAACCATGAAGAAAATGTGGCTTTTGTACCACACCCTTTTTAAAGCATAAGGCAATGCATGAGTTCGTAATTTTCACTAGGCATTCTGCTGGGCTTCAAAGATGAACCGAGCTCAAAAATAGTGAAGTGTCTAAAAAGTATGGCAGTGAACACAATACATATTTAATGAATAAAATGTGCTTGGAATTGAAGTACAGGTTGAATAAAGCGTTTTGAAATCCAGCAAATACCGGTAGTTGGATATGTCAGGACTGACCATGTGACACTAAAAGTAGACAGAACCCTAAAAGCTGGACTACATTTCTCACCTATACAAAAGGTCATGGCAGGGTGGTGACAGAGGAAGTTACAAGGTGATGACAGAGGCATTGGCAAGGGTGGAGCATGGAAATGGCACATGCACATGCCCTGAGTTCCCTACCTCTTGCTGGAAAGGTGAACAGAGCTTGCATATGCACCTCTTTAGTAACTCTGTTGTCACAGAATACAGGTTATTGAGCCCATACAGATCAAGAGATGCAGCAGCATGCGGTACCCTGACAACATACACGCTACCTAGGTAACATAGGGTGCGCCAGTTTGCGTAACGTATGCCATGTAACTGTTGGGAGTACCAGTAAAATTTATGTACGCTACCAGCGCACACAATTTTCTGGACAGTACGTGAATACACCACATTATGTGAAGTTATGAGGGATGTTGCAGGACCAGGATTACAACAATTGATATATGGTTCCCAATTATTTTTGTCCTGCATATGGTCAAGCCACCAGTAAGGCAGCTTACCGAGCAACTGAGTAATATCATTTGGCATCGTTCCCTATCGGTTTGTGGTTGTGCCGGGTTTTGAGCACTTAAGGGAATACGGAACTGTGAATGCAGCTGGAGCTAGAAGGTACATGCAGCATCTCAGAACATTCAGTCAACTGCGGCAATTGCACAATATGCATTAAATGCATTGAGAAGAACACTGCCATTCATCTCAACACGGGACATGGTGTATTCCAGGGCTAAACGACGTGGATGCCAGCAGTCGCCCGTGTGAACAAAAATGGGACAGACTCCCTGAATATTATCACAACAATATTCCTTACACGCCTGGACTGTAAGAATGGAATGTATTTGTGTCTTTTACAGAGGAGCTTTCTTTTCCAGCCGTTTATTAATACCACCTGTTCATCACATACGTTATTGCACTGTGCATTGGCAAAGAAGTTTCATTCTGCATTAAGTCTGAAACCTGCTTTTTCTCAGAACAGATTGCAGCACTTTTTATGATCGTTATACTGAATGTCTGCACTGTCAGGAAAATAGCATACTTTGCTGGCCATTGAGCTCCTTTTTCTTGTGGGAGCATATTCTTCCAGAACGTGAACATCATTTGTATTTTGACATATGGTCGCTCACCAGACAGAAGCTCTGGCATTTGACATAAACAGCAGCAGGTAGGGTAACTTGATTGGATTTCTGCTGAAACAACTACACTTATTCTTGGACTATATAGCAGAGGATTGCGAATTCCATTTGCTCCAAGTTTTCTTTTGCACTTTTGAGAAAATCAGCCTGTTTGTTTGCTTCATAATAATGCCTTGAGGTCTGTTACTGAGGGGCATATTCAAGACAGGCCTTCCATGAATATACCCCTTTTTATGAAATCATCTAAAGAAAGGAACATGTTACCCATCACTGTTCTGTCTGTAGTCATCACTATGAGTGCACATTTATAACAACCGATCAAACACAAATGCAATTCCAGCCAGGTTCGTTTAGACCGCCTTGCCAGTAGTACTGATACGTTGTTCGCAAGAATGCCTGCTTTTCAGATTTTATGTATGGTCTAGACTTTATGTATTATTTGCCATTGCTTGGTTCTGTTATACTTGCGCATTATGCTCCATCAGTGTGCATTGTCATTTAGTGGCATTTTATGCCTATGCCCCAAAATGTATGATCAACCTTATCCCTGATGACTTCAGATCCTATGTAGTTGGAGCAGTCTTTCATCATACCTCCTTTCTTCTCAGTGATATCGACAACCTTCTCCAGAAAGTATTTGAGTGAGATATTCATTTTTCTTGATTTGTACATCATCATCAGATTCTAACAGTAAAGGCATTCACAGGCAGTGTGCCTCCCACCTGTTACTGTTGTGATACCCACCTGTTACTGTTGTGATACCCACCTGTTGCTGCAGTGATACCCACCTGTTGCTGCAGTGATACCCACCTGTTGCTGCAGTGATACCCGCCTGTTGCTGCAGTGATACCCGCCTGTTGCTGCAGTGATACCCACTTGTTGCTGCAGTGATACCCACCTGTTGCTGCAGTGATACCCGCCTGTTGCTGCAGTGATACCCACCTGTTGCTGCAGTGATACCCGCCTGTTGCTGCAGTGATACCCACCTGTTGCTGCAGTGATACCCACCTGTTGCTGCAGTGATACCCACCTGTTGCTGCAGTGATACCCACCTGTTGCTGCAGTGATACCCGCCTGTTGCTGCAGTGATACCCGCCTGTTGCTGCAGTGATACCCACCTGTTGCTGCAGTGATACCCACCTGTTGCTGCAGTGATACCCGCCTGTTGCTGCAGTAATACCCACCTGTTGCTGCAGTGATAACCGCCTGTTGCTGCAGTGATACCCACCTGTTGCTGCAGTGATACCCACCTGTTGCTGCAGTGATACCCACCTGTTGCTGCAGTGATACCCGCCTGTTGCTGCAGTGATACCCACCTGTTGCTGCAGTGATACCCGCCTGTTGCTGCAGTGATACCCGCCTGTTGCTGCAGTGATACCCGCCTGTTGCTGCAGTGATACCCGCCTGTTGCTGCAGTGATACCCACCTGTTGCTGCAGTGATACCCGCCTGTTGCTGCAGTGATACCCGCCTGTTGCTGCAGTGATACCCGCCTGTTGCTGCAGGGATGCACCACAGGTGTACAAGAGAAAAATCCGGAGAACTTGGGGACCCAAATCATAGTATAACTATTCATTTATCACAAACCGAAACAAAATTGTGGGAAAAATCATGTGTTTGTGTTCTTCATGCATTTGCATTTTATGGTTGCATTTTTTCATGTTTGTTTCATATATTTGCGTTTTTAAAGGATACCACAACTGACATGTGGCATAATGAGATAGACATGGGTATGTACAGTGCCTAGCACGCAAATAACTATGCTGTGTTCCTTTTTTTCTTTCTCTGCCTGAAAGAGGTAAATATCAGGTATGTAAGTGGCTGACTCAGTCCTGACTCAGACAGTGTGACCCTCACTGATAAGAAATTCCCCTTTTTTATCTCTTTCTTGCTCTCAGAAGCCATTTTCTGCTAGGAAAGTGTTTTATAGTTGGAATTTCTTATCAGTGAAGGTCACACTGTAGTCACTTCCTGTCTGAGTCAGGACTGAGTCAGCTACTTACATACCTGATATTTACCTCTTTCAGGCAGAGAAAGAAAAAAAGGAACACAGCATAGTTATTTGTGTGCTAGGCACTGTACATACACGTCTATCTCATTATGCCACATGTCAGTTGTGGTATCCTTTAAAGATAGTGGTAGCCTGAATTTGAAGCAGCAACCGAAGATCAAAGATAAGAAGTTTTAAGATCAAATAGAAGTAATGAAAATAGGACCATACAGTAATGCTATTTTGGACCATAAATACACCCAAATTGATCCTCGGTATACTTGTTCAGATACAATATCACATCAGAGGGCTGCATTATGTCCTAATAAGTGCCCCAACAAATGGGGTTTTATTTTTTTATTTATTTATTTTTTGCTTTATATTGCTTTATTTTCCTGCTTGGTTATTCCAGGCGGATTTCCATCTGCACATAGGAGAAGGTGTCTCTGATAATTGCTACAAATGTTACAGTCTGCAGCTATAGTTCAGAATCACAACATGCATGTGCTTGACTCGCATGTATCATTTTGTTTTTTACAATCCACGTTCTTTTCATCCAAGTGAAGATGTATCATTTTTGTTATATCCACCAGAATAAACTTTCTGTGCTCTTGCTATCCATTTATGAGCTCATGCTAATGATATTTAAATATATTGAGATACAGCATATTATGCAGGGTAATAAAGTTACCAATAATTCTATCAGCGTGCATTAACTGCATTGTTTTATGGATCCTAAGAGGATACTAACTCAAGGGCTTTGGAGCATGCAATATTACATTGTTTCCTAGGTTCTCTGAAGCCGTACTGACCCTTCTTCCATTTTAATGTATTTACTCTCGTCGTAATTAACATATTATTGTTTTTACATGTTTTTCTTTATCTTTGGTTAGGCTAAAGAAAAAAAAAGAAATAAGTCAAAGATACAGATTTTTAAAGGAAACTTGAAGTGAGAGGGATATGGAGGCTGTCAGATTTATTTTCTTATAAACAATGCAGATTGTCTGCTTGTTCTGCTGATCCTATGCCTTTTAAGGACAACTGTAGTGAGAGGTATATGGAGGCTGCCATATTTATTTCCTGTTAAACAATACCAGTTGCCTGGCAGCCCTGCTGGTCTATTTGGCTGCAGTAGTGTCTGAATAACACCAGAAACAAGTATGCAGCTAATTTGTCAGATCTGACAGTGATGTCCGAGATACCTGATCTGCTGCATGCTTGTTCAGGGTCTATGGCGAAAAGTATTAGAGGCAGATGATCAGCAGGACAGCCAGGCAACTGGTATTGCATCAAAGGAAATAAATATGGCAGCCTCCATATCCCTCTTGTTACAGTTGTCCTTTAATTCTTTTAGCCATAACCCGTGAACAAGCATGCAGATCAGTTGTTCTGACTGAAGTCTGACTATATTAGCCACATACTTGTTTCAGGTGTGCTATACAGACACAAGCCAAAGAAATCTGAAGGACTGCAAAGCAGCTGGTATTGCTTAACCTCCTGAGCGTTACACTGCACAGGAGGTTTTGTAGCCTCAGAGTCCCTCAGGTGAAACCTGTTAGATTAAATGTGATCAGAGCATACTAGCTAGTATAGGTGGCCACTACCCCCCGATCCAGCCGCTTATTACCCAGACTCTATCCAGCGATCGCCACAACCTCCCCAAACAGCTCTGCTCCTCTCTATGGGGACGATCGTACATGATGTCATGCACAGTCCCGATCCTCTCCATAGAGAAGACCGGAGCTGTGCGGGGAGGTTGTAGCGATCGCTGGAACCAGGCTGGGTACTGTATAAGCGGCTGGATTGGGGGGAAAGGGGGCTATTGGGAGGTGGCGGCCACCTATACTAGCTAGCCTAGTGCTAGGTAATATGTTCTGATCACACTTAAATTGGTGCTTTATAGGTCAATAATAATAATAATAATCTAATAGGTTTCACCTGGGGGTCTCCTAAGGCTATTAAAATCTCTAGAGCGGCATGCCCGACACAGTATCGAGCATACCCCTCAGGAGGTTAAAAGGAAATAAGTATGGCAGCCACCATATGCTTCTCCCATCAGGTGTAAACTTTGACTGGCACAATCACAACTGGTTTCACTGTTGGGAATAGCTTGGATCATTTAATGCTATGAATCAGCGGCGTAATCAAGAAGCTTGGTGCCCCAGTGCCAGTTTCACATGTGGTCCCAAGCACTCTATTGATGTGGTGCCCAAAAACCTATCAAGGACAGCTGCAGTGTCCGAGAGGTGTAAGCAGAGTAAGGATTATCACTATTCAGTGTACATATAGAGGTGTTCATTACCAGCATAGCACCAATGAAAAGCTATAAGATGGGTGAAGAAGGACCCTAATTGGCACCTTTAGTCCAGGGGAACCCGGTGCTGTCACAGGAAAAATAAATATAAGGGTGCGTGTACATTGTAGCTAAAATCCTTCAAATAGTTTTATGGTACATTCCTAAACATAGATGTATTTGGGAGAATGAGCTTGTATATTCCTTTCTTCTACAGGCGTGATTTCTCTCATGTTTTGCCCTGCCTCACAGGGTGTGCTTAATATCTTAGGAAACAAATCAGAGTGCACAGGTCGTTCCTCTCTCCTGGGGCTGCTTGCTTGTAACTCAGGGATCAGTCAATAAAGGTGACAGTCATTAGCAATCGTTAATGTCTCTTGTTTAAATTTCCTGTGGATCCAGCTACCCTCTCGCTGTGCTCTGTGTACAATGCAACCTGTACAAGTGAATTTGTGTTAGAAATGCATTAACCTTCAGAGCGGCACAGTAGAAGGAGGGCTGGGAGTATTTTTGGTGTGGGGGGCGGGGCTCTCAGCAATCTCTTCTCACAGTTCTTGACTACAGACTGGGGATGCTGCATGTGTGTACCTCCTGATTTCTACGCTCCCTCCTTGCCTCTTACATGACCTGCTGCTGTTCCTAATCACAGGTTTGTTATTACATGACTAATACCTTCATTTTCTGCTTCACAAAGAACGTTTCGTTCTTCATTATCTCCACTGCATGTGTCCAGGAGCACCAAATCTTGACAGCGCTGAAAACTGCAGAAAGACTCATTTGCAGAGGCTTTGACAGGGCAGAAAGTCTTTGATAAATTTATTGTGCATAACCTTGGTGATGCCTGCTTGACGTGAACTGGAACAATGGCACTTTGGGACATTGTCATTGCAGGCAGGTAGCAGAACTCCGACAGGGAGTGCAGTAATTCTTCTATTAACACAAGATCATACAGCCTTTATTCAGTAAGGGGCAAGCATGTGGTAACCTATAGTAACCAATCAGCACTCTCATTGTGCTATCCGATGAGAGGAGAAACCTGATTGCAATGAGTTGTGTATTGCTCATTGTACTGACTTCTCAAACAAGCTTGAGTGGCCTTAGCACATGTATGAATTCTGTACTGCACACTAAGCTTCAGTTCTGTAGGAAATTTCATATTTCAGTGTTCCAAACCATACTTAAAGGGGACCCGAAGTGAAATGTATATGGAGGCTGCCATGTTTATTTCCTTTTAAACAATACCAGTTGCTTGGCTATCCTGCTGATCTCTTTGGCTGCAGTGGTGTCGGAATCACATACAGGAAGCAAGCATGTGCCTAATCTTGTCAGATTTTTGTCAGAAACACCTGGTCTTCCGTTCAGGGTCTATGGCTAAAAGTATTAAGCTTGGTAAACACCAAGCGATTTCCCGTAAGATAGATGAGTCAAATAGATAATTTTCAACAGGTCCGATCTGATTTCCAATCGTTTTTTTGATCGATTTGCATACAATTGATCAGAAAATCGATCAGAAAACCGATTGGAAATCTGATCGAATCTGTCAAATTATCTATCGACCCATCTATCTGATGGGAAATTGCACAGTGTGTACCAGGCATTAGAGGCAGAGGAACAACAGGACAGCCAGGCAATTTGTATTGTTTAAAAGGAAATACATTTGGCGGTACTTATCCGTTAGCCGGGCGCATCCTCTAGGTGGCGACAAAACTCCACCAGAGTTACATCTTTCCCTACTATCCATGTCGGCCTGGAGGGGGGAATAGTAATTAGCGCCACCTGCCGGATGCGCCCGGCTAACGGATAAGTACCCATTTGGCATACTCCATATCCCTTTCACTTCAGGTCCCCTTTAAATCACAGAATGTTATACGTTTATTAAGTAGTAATAGGATTATGAATCATAATCAGCGTTGAAATTGTAGTTATTACCTGGCTAACTGCCCATATGTAAGACAACAGTCTGAAGAAATATTTATGTTTAGTTATGCATTGGGCCAAGACAGACTTTGTTGTCGTTTAAGCAATTGGTATAATAAATGAAAGCAATGATAAAAATGTATTAGAAATCCAATTTTTTTCTCCTCTTATCTATTCGAGAAAATATGTTTCCGCAATTCTGTTTTTCTGCCGTAAAATTATCTTCTGTTCACAGTCACTCTACATGGGCCTAGCATGTGCTTCAGAGCAAATTTTATGAATTATCTAGCTCTATCATATAATCGTGGTTTGGGAAAGTAGGATTTTTTAATTTAGTAGACAAACATTGTGTTATGAAAAGATCTCCAAACAGGAATGGAGAAAATTGACTAGTCTATGGGCAGCCCAACTGAAATGAGAGGGATATGGAGCCTGCCATATGTATTTCCTTTTAAGCAATGCCAGTCATCTGGCTATCCTGCTAATCCTCTGCCTCTGATACCTTTAGCCATAGACTGAAGCATGCAGCAGATCAGGTGTTTCTGACATTATTGTCAGATCTGACAAGATTAGCTGCATGCTTCTTTCAGGTGTGATTCAGACACTACTGCAGCAAATAGACCAGCAGGGCTGCCAGGCAACTGGTATTGTTTAAAAGAAAATAAATATGGCAGCCGCTGTATCCCTCTCACTTCCGTGTCCTTTAAAGAGAACCCGAGGTGTGTTTAAAGAATGTGATCTGCATACAGAGGCTGGATCTGCCTATACAGCCCAGCCTCTGTTGCTATACCAAACCCCACTAAGGTCCCCCTGCATTCTGCAATCCCTCATAAATCACAGCCATGCTGTGTGGCTGTGTTTACATCTGTAGTGTCAGTCTCAGCTGCTCCCCCGCCTCTTGCATAGCTCCGGTCCCTGCCCCCGTCCCTTCCCTCCAATCAGCAGGGAGGAAAAGGATGCAGGCGGGGACTGGAGTTCTGCAGGAGGCGGGGAGAGCAGCAGACTGACACTATAGAGATAAACACAGCCAGCTCTGACAAGCTGTTTGTCAGCAGCGTGGCTGTGATTTATGAGGGATTGCAGAGTGCAGGGGGACCTTAGGGGGGTTTGGGATAGCAACAGAGGCTGGGCTGTATAGGCAGATCCAGCCTCTGTATGCAGATAATATTCTTTAAACCCACCTCGGGTTCTCTTTAAGGTGGCCATACGCTGACAGATGGCCACCTGACATGCTCAAAAGGTAGATCCCTCCCAGATTTTTGCAGGGCAGCTAAATTGAGCAGCATATGGAGGCTGCCATATTTATTGCCTTTTAAACAATATTAATAGCCTGGCCTCCTTTGATCTTCCAGGCATCAGCAGTGGCTGAATCACACACCTGAAACAAGATTGCAGCAAATCCAGTTGCACTTCAGTCAGAAACTTCTAATCTGCATGCTTGTTGAGGGTCTACAGCTAAATATTAGCAGTAGAGGGCCAGCAGGACAGCCATGCAATTTGCATTATTTAACAACTTAACCCCCTTGGCTTTCTGATTCTTTCTGGATATTAGGGTCTAAAAGCAATGCAATATTTTTGCACCCTTTCAGACCCTAAAACCTGGAAAAAATCATGCTGCCAGGGAGATCTGCAGTAGCCTAACAATCACTCACCTCCCTGGCTCCAGCGCTGCAGTTAAGCCTCCATCCTCCGGGTGGCGCTGCAACTCTAAAGTGAGATTGTCGGCTGTTGTCATGACAACAGCCGGCAATCTCACCAGGAGAAAGCAGAACCCCGGAGGAGAGGATGAAGAATGCCAGCCAACATCGGAATCCCCGGGAGGTATGTAGAAACGCTCCCGCTGGGCGCATTGCTCTGCATACAGCCTCCGGCGGCTACCCCGAGCAGAGGTCAGGATTACCTCTTTTAGCTGCGGTTTTCCTCCCCGACCCTAGCTCGTGATAACCGCCAAGGAGGTTAAGGACCACAGGCTTACACCCACCTAGTGACCAGGCTATTTTCTATCATTCATCCCACTGCAGCTTTAACAGTGTGCTGCAGAGCCATACAACTTACCACCCAAACGCCCTCCTTTTCTGTCCACCAACAGAGCTTTCTGTTGATGGCCTCTGATCGCTGCTGCAGTCTTTTTTTTTTTTTTTAATTAATTTAATTGTCTTTTATTTTTCAATAAAAATGTCTATTTTTTTCCCTCCTCCCCGAGGTCCAATCAGGGTGATCCTCTATCATAGCAACGATCGCGGCTGGCAGACTGGCACCCAAGCGGGGATGCGCACACGATCCCCGCTAATCTCCGCCCCCCTGGACTTGACGCTGATCGGCATTAGGCTGTCCTGAGAGAGCCACCTTCCCGACACCTATCGGCGTTAGGCGGTCGGGAAGGAGTTGAAAGGATATAAATATGGCATCCTCCATATCCCTCTTGCTTCAGTTGTCTTGATCTGGACTGAAATTACGATCAGGCAGCCATGTTGGGACATCGACTTCCGCAAGATATGATCACAATGATCGGATCTGCTGGGGAAAATCGATTAGTGTAGGGGCACCTTAAAGTGGGTCTGAGATGAAAAACTAACTATAACAAGTAACTTGTCTATATATCTTATGTAAAGTTTAAATAGTTTAAACAGCAAATCTAGCTGCAAACAGCTTGAATAGAATATGAGTATTTCATCCTGTGATACAATGACAGCAGCCATGTTGTTTGTAAACATTATACACAGGCAAGCTTATCTGCACCATCAGCACTCAGTCTGTGAAAAAAAAACTAATCCCCCCTCCTCCTCCCTCCTCTCTACCTCTGAAATCTCTGGCTAATAATAGTGTTGTCCGGATCATGAACGATTCGGATCTTTGATCCGAATCTATTTTGTCAGTCGAATCATCTAAATCATCAAAATGAGTGATTCGGGTCGCAAAAGGGGCGGGGCCAGGAGCGACACGCCCCCTCTCAGCGGGCAGCTGGGTCCTGAAAGCAGAGCTGAGATGGATCGCTCTGTTGGAGGGGACTCAGGGGAGCCAGCCTTGCAGGGACAGGTAGAGGGGACATCGGTGCCACTGCCACTCTGCCAGATATGTGTAGAGCACACATACTGGCTACAACGTGCTGCTCATTATAGACTGTCTGTTCCGTAGTTGCGCACAGTGAACACATTGGAAGCTTTTGGCTCAGCTCAGCATAGCTCAGTAACTTTGCAGGCACTGTGATTGCAGCGCAATATGATCCTCCTGCACTCGGCTGTAAACAGCTGCACTTATCTTTGGGGAATGCTTTCTTTCACTGCGCGACGTTTCCATTCAAGTTATACAGATGAGCATGTAGGTGGGAATATATGTAAATTATGATTGTGGCATGTGGGTATTGTGTGCAAACAAACATTTCTGCTCTCTGCTCGTCCCTCCTCTCTTCTCTGTCCACTCCCTGCCCTCTGTGCATCTTCTCCCCTTCTCTGTGTGTCCACCCCCCTCCCCTTCTCCTGTCCTGCTAGTCATTTCACCCCCCAAATGCTTCCCTTGTAAAATGATCCGAGATTCGGATCAAAGATCCGGATCTTTTCAATGATCCGATTCGAATCATCCGGATCATTGAAAAGATCCGAACTTCCCATCTCTAGCTAGTAATACCTCCCCCTCCTCCTGCCCAGACTGAGCTCCCATGAGCCCTTGCTACTGCCAAAGTTTTTTTCTGAAAAACTGTGGGCGGGGCTTGTTTAGTTTATAGGGAATTAGAGTATTAAAACAAAAACAAAAAAGTATTTGGCTTGAGGAATGCCCTATAAACAATAGGAAAGGAACACAATTATGCAATGAGTAAAAGTTCATCTCGGATCCACTTTAAATACTTTAACTTTCCAACCTAAAGCAGACCACACATGTGACAGCCATGTATAAAACCGTAATTAGATAAATTAGAAAACGTTTTATTTGCGCAATAGAGGTTTGGGATCAGAATAATTCCTATGATTCTTCTTTCAATCCAGATTTATTGCATTTTAATTGTAGTATACGTTTCACATTTTTGCAATTTTAGATTTAGCAGGAATGGCTGTAAGAGGTGGTCTCATATTCTCATAGGTTTATTCTGTCAGTTTGGTCTCAGAATTGATTGCACTGAACGTCCACAGTCACTGCCCAATAGTTGCAGGAACTGAGCAGTAGATGGTGGCTTTAGCTGACTATGAATATCTGACACCTCTCCTAGGTTGTTATGTGTTCTGTCATTAGTTGGCCATGCAGTGCCATGAGGGTAGCAGCAGGCAATCATTTAGTCATGTGGGCACCTCATTCCTTCTATCTTGTGATGCAGGGCACTGCTTCCCATATGTAATAGCTTGCTTACCACGTACCGCTGGCCCTTTATGATGGGAAATTCCTCTTTTTTCTTACACAAGGATGCTGTTGCTAAGCACTCGCTGTAGAATGAAGCCACAGCTTTGTGAGGAATGAAAGCATTACTTTGGAAACCTGACTTGAACAGCCAAATATTCTAGTGAATGAATCAAACCGTTCTTGCTGTCTGATGAAAAACATGTTAGTTTCCTTGGAACGCATGCCAGCTCCTGTTCATTTATATGTACTGTAGTGTCATTTTACAGAACTGCACAATATAGACTTCAGTATTATAGGCGGTCAATCTGATGCTAACAATTCTAGCTTGTATGCAGATGTAATTCAAATGTTATGCAGCTTGGAATTGGGCCAATCAAATGCACTGTCTGGAATGACCAATTCTGAGATAAATTAGCATTTTGCCCACAAACTGGGATGATTATCTTATTGACCATCTCTATTCATTGTCATCAGTGGATGACAGCTGAGGACAGTCACCCTCCATCCCTCCACTTGTTCAGGAACTACACTTATCAGCAATCCCTACTGCATGCAATTCTGGATCAACCCAAATGTGAAAAGACTGCTAAATATATATGGTGTCCAACTGAAAGCAGCAGGCATGACATTCTGATGTAAAATAAGCTTCATTCAGAAGTAACGGTCCTTTTGATTTTTCTGCACTAAAGCCTTATCAGCATTGTTTCCTCACCCAGATTAAATTATTTTGCCTTCTATTTATTTTTCGGGACATTATTAATTTGACTTTATTTTTGACAGTCTCGTTTGCATAGATAATAGAATTCGCTTTTTAACACTTGCTGAACACAAAAATGGAAATTGACCTCAGACAATTTCTTAAGCCCAATCTACACGATACGATTCTTTATACGATTCAACTACGATTCTATTTACGATCCGATTAAATCCGACATGTCCGATCGGGATTCGATTCAATTTGATTTGCCATTGCAAAACAATGGCGAATTGAATCGAATCCCGATCGGACATGTTGGATTTAATCGGATCGTAAATAGAATCGTAATTGAATCGTATAAAGAATTGTATCGTGTAGATTGGACTTTAGTAGGATTAGTACTGTGTGTACCTATCTTTAGCTCATTATGGGGTGGATTAACTTTATCAAATAGTGTGCCTTATCAGAGTTAACATGCCTTATCAGAGTTAGCGTGCCTTAACCTCCCTGGCGTTCTATTGAGATCGCCAGGGAGGCTGCGGGAGGGTTTTTTTTTAATTAAAAAAAAACTATTTCATGCAGCCAACTGAAAGTTGGCTGCATGAAAGCCCACTAGAGGGCGCTCCGGAGGCGTTCTTCCGATCGCCTCCGGCGCCCAGAATAAACAAGGAAGGCCGCAATGAGCGGCCTTCCTTGTTTTGCTTAGATCGTCGCCATAGCGACGAGCGGAGTGACGTCCTGACGTCAGCCGCCTCCGATCCAGCCCTTAGCGCTGGCCGGAACTTTTTGTTCCGGCTGCGCAGGGCTCAGGCGGCTGGGGGGACCCTCTTTCGCCGCTGCTCGCGGCGAATCGCCGCAGAGCGGCGGCAATCAGGCAGCACACGCGGCTGCCAAAGTGCCGGCTGCGTGTGCTGCACTTTATTTGAAGAAAATCGGCCCAGCAGGGCCTGAGCGGCAGCCTCCGGCGGTGATGGACGAGCTGAGCTCGTCCATACCGCTCAGGAGGTTAATAGAGTAGCATAGTGAGCACTACGAACTTATGCCTGCTAATTAGCAATGACGAGAGCTCCACCTGTCCTGCCCTGAGCCCCTGCGGGTCCAATCACATAAAAGGACATTATCTCCGCAGTTTGGCCCAATAGGCTGCCTGTCAAGTTTCCTCTCAAGGGACAGGCAGCCTATTGGGCCAATGAAAGTGTGGGGATAATGTCCTTTAAAGTGATTGGACCCGCAGGGGCTCAGGGCAGGACAAGTGGAGCTCTCGTTCTTGCCAATTAGCAGGCATAAGTTTGTAGCGCTTGCTGTGCTACTCTGATAAGGCGTGCTAACTCTGATAAGGTGCACTATTTGTTATAGTAAATCAACCCCTATGTTCCACGTCCGTTCAGGTACCTTTTAAAGGGATCTGACTGAGCACCTATTTAAAGAGACACTGTAACGAGAAAAACATCCCCTGAGGGGTACTCACCTCGGGAGGTGGAAGCCTCAGGATCCTAATGAGGCTTCCCCCGTCCTCCTCTGTCCCACGGGGGTCTCGCTGCAGCCCTTCAAAGCCGGCGTGACAAATCCAACAGCCTGTTCAATATTTACCTTTCCAGGCTCCAGCGGGGGTGCTGTTTCGGCTCTTCTGACGGAGATAAGCGGAAATAGCCGATCTCCGTCGGGTCTGCTCTACTGCGCAGGAGACTTGCGCCTGCTCAGTAGAGCAGCCCGACGGAGATCGGCTATTTCCGCCTATCTCCGTGGGAAGATCGGATACTGCGCCTGCGCTGGAGCCACGGAGGTAAGTATTTACATCGCCGCCGCTCTGGGAGGATTTTCGCCGCCACCGTGGGACCGAAGAGGACGGGGGAAGCCTCAATAGGATCCAGAGGCTTCCCCCACCCGAAGTGAGTACCCCCCGGGGATGTTTTTTCGTTACAGATTTTCTTTAATAAAATGTATAAAACAAATCTCCACCTAACGGAGGTTTGCAAATAGTGTGGGCTGTTGGGTAAGGGGCTAGCATTACTTTCGGAAAGCGGCTCCCATCTTCTCCAGCCAGAATCACAGCTGCAAAAGTGCCTGCAGTGGTGTCACACTCTTCTTGCCACCGCAATGCATGCTGGGGGATGTGTTCACATTGATGGTCTATATCTATTGGCATGCATAGCGGCAGTCTGTGATGCACTTTACCAACTTGAAACTGCAGCACCTGCGGTTCCGACTGGAGAAGACGATGGAGCACATGCACACGAGGTTCATTTTATATATCTTATTAAATAGGTACTCCGTTTCCTTTAAAGTGATCCCGAGCCGGGATCCTACTATGACTTTCCTCGCCAATTGAAACCCCCCGATTATTGAGCGCGGCCCTCCTCCATGACGGGAGCCACACAGCACTTCTTCCTGATGGGCTGAGCACTAGCCCGCCCGTGCATGCACAGTACCACAGAGCCCGTGTTTCCAGCTTACTGCGCATGCGAGGGAGGGCTGGGTCGGCTATTGCTCAGCCCCGCATCAGGAAGAAGAGGTGCGGGGCCGTGGTCAGTGATGGGGGACAACACAGCAGGGAGGGAAGCCTAAATAGGATCCTGAGGCTTCTCTTTTTTTTTAGGTAAGTGTCTGATGTTGAGTACCCGAGGTTCGGCCATAAATTGATCACAATTACGATGATGCAGCCACCTTACAGCATCCATCTCTGGCAGATTTGATCATTTTGATTGAATCTGCTGGAAATCGATGACACAATTCACGTAATGTATGGGCACCTTAACTCTAACCAGTCATAACCATAACCAGCCATTTTCTTATTCTTTAGCCCAGTCTTAACAGCTGCTTGCCCAAATGTTTCAGTGACAGTGTCAGCAGTGGATCCACAAAGGAATGGCATGCAAAATAGCTGTTACATAAGACATCAGATCAGCATCTTTCAGTGGCTACAGTTAAAGGGACTCCGAGGACCTCTAATGAGCATGCCTTTAAGACTCCGACCAGTATTCCAAAGTACTTAAAAACGCATCGCTTTTTGTAGCTTGTGCTCTCCTCTTTCATTTGATGGCTGAATCGCCGTTCTACACCAAATAGTTTTCGTTCAATTTCCATTTAAAAATCGCGGCTGCCATCTTGGCTATGTTATAACTTCCGGGTCACCCCTGTCTTCTCAGTCAGAGAAGTGCATCACTGAATGAAGCAGGAAGAGGAAGTGACACGCATGGCCATTGCAAGAGACTCCTTCAGAGGGGTCATAGCACGACTTTGTTGGAAGTCGTCTGTCTTAAAGGCATGCCCATGAGAGGTGCTCGGAGTCCCTTTAAGAAGAAGGAGATTTCCTAATACTAGGGTAACTTTGTACCAGCTTCCTGTCATTCCTCTGTTGCAGAACATAGATGCAAATCATCCAACAGGGGACACAAACAGCAATAAGAATGTCACAGAGAATCTAATGCTTTCACCTTCTATCCAAAACTTAGATTTGTTAGTTGGCTGGAATTCCCCTTTAAGCATTGCCATTTGGATCTGTATCAGCATTTCCACATCATAATCCATCTCACTAGTACACAGATGAACTGACACCTATTAGTTCTACTACACTACTGTCTCTGTCACCATTCCCATAGGCAGCAAGCACAGGCATGAATGGAAAGAGTCTGCAGTATGCTGGTAGGTTAATTGGCATACACACAAGTTATTCCTCTGTGCATTCACTGTATATCCATTCAAGTATGCTAGGGAAATTGGATTGTGAGTTCCTTTGGGGAGTAGACACTGAGCAGGTCTGCGAAAAGCTCTGAAAGAAATGTCATATAAATGAGTTAAATAAATAAATGTGACACTAGAGCTGCTGCATCCCTTCCTCTCATCTGTAATAATTGTGTCAAGGTTAGTGGAGGTTATCCCTGGCTGCTTTGGTGTGTAGGTTAAAGAGAAAAAGAAAAAAAACTGTCTACGTTAGTGTGCAGGGTCCAGGATCCAAGTCTAAGGCAGTAACTGTGCCTGTCAACAGCAGTGACATAAGGGGACTAGCGCTGAGCAAGCATAGCCTGTCTTCAGTGCTGACATTATTTCAACGCTAAATGAGACAGTAGCATTCCAAAGGATGTCCTAACTGACATTACAAGATATACCAGTGTTGTCAGGTTACCATTCTGACCCAGCTTTCAACCAGCATATTGGACCTGATTTAGTACAACTTTGTGCACAACTTTGTTAAAACAACTGTTAGTGAGCCGAAATCTAGTGGAGGTACTGATGTCTCTCGATCTCGATGACCATATAACACGCCCCACCCACCTCTTACAACTCAGATTGTATTGCTGTTTCCCAAACACTGTAGTTTTTAGGTAGTATTACTGTTTTCAGCATGGTGGGGTACATCCTACACTCGTTCCTCTTTTCCTCTGTAGCATATAACAGGCTAGTTAGTCTCTCTAAAGCAATTATTCCTCACGTGTCATCCAAAATGACCTCTAATAACTGTCCTTATAAGGTTGTAAGTATGAACAAAGCTTTAGGTTCCCATATTCTGGAGAACACTGTGTACATAGTTAGTTTCCTACTGCTTGGAGAACAGTGTGTACATAGCTTTAAGTTCCCATTGGCTGGAGAACATTGTGTACATAGCTTAGTTTCCTACTGCCTGGAGAACAGTGTGTACATAGCTATAGGGTCCCACTGTATGGAGAACAGTGTGCACATAGCTTAGTTCCCTACTGCCAGGAGAACAGTGTGTACATAGCTGTAGGTTCCCATTGGCTGGAGAACAGTGTGTACATAGCTTAGTTTCCTACTGCTTGGAGAACAGTGTGTACATAGCTTTAAGTTCCCATTGGCTGGAGAACATTGTGTACATAGCTTAAGGTTCCCACATAATGGAGAACAGTGTATACATAGCTATAGGGTCCCACTGCGTGGAGAACAGTGTGTACATAGCTATAGGGTCCCACTGTATGGAGAACAGTGTGTACATAGCTATAGGGTCCCACTGCATGGAGAACAGTGTGTACATAGCTATAGGGTCCCACTGCATGGAGAACAGTGTGTACATAGCTATAGGGTCCCACTGTATGGAGAACAGTGTGTACATAGCTATAGGGTCCCACTGCATGGAGAACAGTGTGTACATAGCTTTAGGTTCCCACGTAATGGAGAACAGTGTGTGCATAGCTTTAGCTTCCCATTGGCTGGAAAACAGTGTGTACATAGCTTAGTTTCCTACTACCTGGAGAACAGTGTGCACATAGCTTAGTTCCCTACTGCCAGAAGAACAGTGTGTACATAGCTGTAGGTTCCCATTGGCTGGAGAACAGTGTGTACATAGCTTAGTTTCCTACTGCTTGGAGAACAGTGTGTACATAGCTTTAAGTTCCCATTGGCTGGAGAACATTGTGTACATAGCTTAAGGTTCCCACATAATGGAGAACAGTGTATACATAGCTATAGGGTCCCACTGCATGGAGAACAGTGTGTACATAGCTATAGGGTCCCACTGTATGGAGAACAGTGTGTACATAGCTATAGGGTCCCACTGCATGGAGAACAGTGTGTACATAGCTATAGGGTCCCACTGCATGGAGAACAGTGTGTACATAGCTATAGGGTCCCACTGTATGGAGAACAGTGTGTACATAGCTATAGGGTCCCACTGCATGGAGAACAGTGTGTACATAGCTTTAGGTTCCCACGTAATGGAGAACAGTGTGTGCATAGCTTTAGCTTCCCATTGGCTGGAAAACAGTGTGTACATAGCTTAGTTTCCTACTGCCAGGAGAACAGTGTGCACATAGCTTTAGGTTCCAATTGGCTGGAGAACAGTGTGTACATAGCTATAGGGTACCACTGTATGGAGAACAGTGTGTACATAGCTTAGTTCCCTACTGCCAGGAGAACAGTGTGTACATAGCTTTAGGTTCCCACATAATGGAGAACAGTGTGCACATAGCTTAGTTCCCTACTGTCAGGAGAACAGTGTGTACATAGCTTTAGGTTCCCATTGGCTGGAGAACAGTGTGTACACAGCTTGCGTTTCCTACTGCCAGGAGAACAGTGTGCACATAACTTTAGGTTCCAATTGGCTGGAGAACAGTGTGTACATAGCTTTAGCTTCCCATTGGCTGGAGAACAGTGTGTATATAGCTTTAGCTTCCCATTGGCTGGAGAACAGTGTGCACATAGCTTAGTTTCCTACTGCCAGGAGAACAGTGTGTACATAGCTTTAGGTTCCCATTGGCTGGAGAACAGTGTGTACACAGCTTGCGTTTCCTACTGGCTGGAGCAGGATTGTAAATGGAATGTATGGGCACACTGCAGAAAGATAGCATAGGCCCCCTGGGTACACTTTGTTGACCCCAAATAACTGAGTAAGTCAGGCCTAGTGTCTCCAGATCAGGAACCCAAACTCTTGTGCTTCTGCTGTAGGGAAATCTGCATACGACTTTCTGCTTTTATTTTTCTTAGATTCAGCTCCCCAGTCAGCAGAATATGCCAATACTTTCTCTATACAGATTAATAAAAATGATACATACCTACTTTGCGGCACAGGCACACATGGTGGGAGGCTTATTCCTTTCCATCAGGAAGTCGTTATTGCCAGGATACAGATTTGTTCCCCCCTAAGTGAAATCTCTTGTGCATTGATTTTATTAACTCATTGTGTGGAAACAAGACCTCAGACTAATGACTTCCTAACAATGATTATGTTATAACCGCAAAGTCGTACGGAACGAGAGCGCTGCGCCCGTGTAATATCAGTAATAGTTACAATCCATCAGCGTAGCAATATCTTTACAGCAATAAAAATATTCCCATGTAGATAAAAGATAAAATTGATTAAGGGCTTCAATATAAATGTAACGCCGTGTGACAGTGGATTGTTTTACATTCAATTGGTATTCCCATTTAACTGTACAGTTGTTTTATGCTTGTAATGCAAGACCGACTTATAGCATTGCTCACCCCAGATCATTATTAAATGAAAAGGTCTCCTGATTTATATAATTAACACAGTGGGAAGTTGTAAACATTACTATGTTAATTATCATCACAACATTGTAATGAGTTTTTTTTTTACTTGTGTTAATTGTGATGCCAGGACCGCTAGTCAGCTATTAAAATGCCCATACATAGGCGCAAGGGTTTGAATGATGCTCATAATACCTAAGGTAAGTAAGCAGCTAGACCGAGGTGGACTATACTTCTCCATTCCCTTAAATAACACTGTGATAAGGTCTTTAGAGACAAAAATATGTACTTGTTTTAGAAAATGGTTTGTAGGCCTTTAACTAAAGAATTGGTCTGGTGGTCTGGCAACACTGGTTGTTGTAAGGTAAATTATTTCTGGTCAAGGCCAGATTTATATTTTTTGTGTCCCTAGGCCAAGTATGTTCTTACTCCCCTTTCATTTACAGCAGCACCCCTCCCATTCCATGTGCAGCCCCTCTCTTCTAATAGTATTATCCATGTACAGCACCCCCTTTCTTTCATGGACAGCTCCCTTGAGCATCAGTTTCTCTTTTTCATATATTGCTCCTCATTTTCAGCCTCCTGTTACATATGTAGCAACCTGTCTGTTATGTCCAGGTGCCCTTTGGGCTTCAGTCGCTCAAGGCCCTGGCCCGCTCAAGGCCCTGGCCTTTGTGGCCTTTCTAGAAATCCAGCCCTAGACCCAGTATGTCTTGTACATGAACATTTGACTTACTGAGCCATAGTCTGCTTTTTATGGTCAATAAGATGCTGATCATTCCAACTTGGATGAAAATTGAATGCAAATTCTATGAAGCTAGGGAATAGGCCAGTCAAAGTTGACTTACAGTTCATCTGATTGGCCTAGTTGCAAGCTGCATTCATTTTGCATGCAAGCATGAATTATCAGCATCCCATTGGCTGTCTCTACTTGACATGACAAAATAAGGCACTTGTAAGTAATGAAATGGTATTGTTCTAAACTGGGAAAAAAAACCCTCTTCTTTGCCATTAGTAAAAATGCTGCCCATGAACTTCCAATTCTTCGATGTATTTGAAGGTGTCACAGGAGTAATTGGGGTTTGCACATTTTTAGAGAGTGCTAGTAGAGCTGCTTTTTATGGTTCCTATACGCGGTATAATAAAAACGGTTGATTTTCCCGTTTATTCAACCAGAATGATCGAATCAAATGAAAGTCAAAAATATTTTTTTTATTCATCAAGAAAAACAAACGATTATTCTGTTTTTTTCGATAAAAATCTCATCAGACATGTTGGAAAAATCTTTATATTCGATCATTTTTTTAGGATTTTCTGACAGAGCAAATGTTTGTGTATGGTACCTAGAAAACAACTACAGTATGCATAATTTTTTTAAATCTAACGGATTAATCAAACAAAATTATCTTATAAACAAAGAAAATTGTACCATGTATGGGCACCATAAATCTATTTTTTCCAACAAATATTTCCTGTCAGGTCGACATAATACTGGCACTAGAAATAGTCTGTAGGAAATCTTGCTGACTGGTGCCAGACACTTGTATTGGTCTTCACATTTGGCATAAGGAAATCTGAACACCCGGCATAATGCCAATACTTCTGGCTTTGGAAGGAGGAAGCAGAAGAGTGACGTGAACTCCCCCTGACCCCTCCGCTTGTTTGGTACTGAAATGGTGCTGAAGTGTGGTGCTCGGCATTATTCGTGTGTTCCGAATTCATTATGCCGAATTGTAACACCAACACCATCAGAGACATGTAGGGGCTGTCACACAACAGGAGGGAGATTAAACAGTTGAAGCAGAATTGAAGGCCCTCTGTATGGACTGTTTTATACAGAAAATGTAAATTGAAAAACAAACAAACAAACAGATGCTTACCTATCGAGAGGGAAGGCTCTGGGTCTCATAGAGCCTTTCTGCTACTCTCACGGTCCCCTCGTCGCAGCGCTGCTCTGTGCTGCCGCAGGAGTCTTCGGGAGCCTGAGTGCTCCCGAAGACTGTCGGCTCTGTACTACGTCTGCTGTAGTGCACTCTCTCTCACGCTCATGCGTGCATGGTACAGAGCCGCCCGTCTTTGGGAGCACTCGGGCTCCCGAAGTCCCCTGTCGCGTCAGACCGTAACTGGGGTGACAGAGCAGGAATGAGGGAACCGTGAGAGGAATGGGAAGGCTCTAAAAGACCCAGAGCCTTCCCTCTCCATAGGTAAGTATATGTTTTTGTTTTTCCCATGGTCATGACATCACACTCTGGGAGGAGTTTCACTACAATATCAGCCACACAGACCCCCTGATGCACTATTAGAGAAAATGTAAAGATTTCTCATGGGAAAGGGAGTATTGGTTACTGATTGGGATGACGTTCAATCCTTAGTTCTAGTCATGCTTCTGCCACACACTCCAGTCCTGATTCCCCTGCCACACACTCCAGTCATGCCCCTGCCACACACTCCAGTCCTGATTCCCCTGCCACACACTCCAGTCCTGATTCCCCTGCCACACACTCCAGTCAGGCCCTTGCCACACACTCCAGTCCTGATTCCCCTGCCAAACACTCCAGTCATGCCCCTGCCACACACTCCAGTCCTGATTCCCCTGCCACACACTCAGTCCTGATTCCCCTGCCACACACTCCAGTCATGCCCCTGCCACACACTCCAGTCCTGATTCCCCTGCCACACACTCCAGTCATGCCCCTGCCACACACTCCAGTCCTGATTCCCCTGCCACACACTCCAGTCCTGATTCCCCTGCCACACACTCAGTCCTGATTCCCCTGCCACACACTCCAGTCATGCCCCTGCCACACACTCCAGTCCTGATTCCCCTGCCACACACTCAGTCCTGATTCCCCTGCCACACACTCAGTCCTGATTCCCCTGCCACACACTCAGTCCTGATTCCCCTGCCACACACTCCAGTCATGCCCCTGCCACACACTCCAGTCCTGATTCCCCTGCCACACACTCCAGTCCTGATTCCCCTGCCACACACTCAGTCCTGATTCCCCTGCCACACACTCAGTCCTGATTCCCCTGCCACACACTCCAGTCATGCCCCTGCCACACACTCCAGTCATGCCCCTGCCACACACTCCAGTCATGCCCCTGCCACACACTCCAGTCATGCCCCTGGCACACAGTCCACATGATGCCCCTACCACACACTCTAGTCATGCCCCTGGCACACAGTCTAGTCAATGTCATGTACCTGCCACACCACTAATCTCACATACTACAAGAAAATCATGCTGTTTTTATTACCACAAGCAAAAAATGACCAGCACTTGCCGATTCTTAAAAAGCAGGTTATGTATTCACAAAAAGTGTGAACATTTTCGGCGCACTTGACAAAGAACGGTTGATCCGTTCGAAGCGGCGACAGTCCGTTGTAAACAGAATTGGGCTGCAATGAAGGCGTAACCTATCTTTGAGGAGATCGTCATGCATCTGTATGCAGCTAAGAGCTATTACTACTACTGAGCTATAGTTGCATTCCGGAAGTCCGGATGTCATGGCTATACTTTGTTCACACTTTTTGTGAATAAATGACCTGCTTTTTAAGAATCGGCAAGTGCTGGTCATTTTTTGCTTGTGGTCTATATCAAGTCTGTGCTAGCCACACGGACTAGACCTGGCACAGCCATTGAAGCAAGATAGGTGTGCTGTCCGAGAAGTACAAAAATGCTGTTTTTATTATTCAGACCACATTGGTCCTTTGTATCATCATATTTTTTCATATTAGTAATTATAAATAAGCTTAGAGGATGGGGGCAAAGTTTAGAGTCATATAACCACATCTAGGAAGTACATATATTTCCACAAATGTATACACTAGAAGTAAAAGAGCGATAAACAAGGAAGACAGAGGGGTTTAGCTCCAAAAGAAGGGACAGGTGACAGGCGTGCAGCTTACCTGGACAGCAAAGTGTGGTCAATTCTAAAGATGTTTTCAGATCATTTTTATAAAAGATTTTCTGATCACTTCTATATAAAATGGGTTTCGAAAAAAACAAACGGAAACCAGATCAGACCTGTCGGAAATTATTGATTCAACCAGTCTATCTGACAGGAAATTGCAAGGTGTGTACCAGGCATTAGATTCAGCTGTCCAAGTCTGATTAAGGTACACACAGTGGCACTACATGCGGCAACGATGGGTCTGTCAGACCCTCCCGCTGTGCGGACGTTCAGCCAACAGTAGTGCGTGTGCATGCGCTGTCGACAGACTGATGAGGCTGTTTCTGAACGATCAGTCCGCCGACAGCGCGTACACACATGTTACTGTGGGCTAAAAGTCCGCCCAGCGGGTGGGTGTGACGGACCCGTCGTTGGCGGCCGTAGTGCGTATGTACGCACCTTTAGGATCCATCTGAGCCTGACTGACTGGTACAGCCCCATACACACACTCAACAGCAGTCCTTAAGCCTCTCACAACTTTTCTTGTGAAACACCTAAAAAAATCTCTTGCTATTGTTCAAGAAGCTGATAAGACCGATAAGAAGTCAATTCAACATTTGGATTGACTTCTTATCCGTCTTATCAGCTGCTTGAACAATAGCAAGCGATTTTTTTTTTAGGTGTTTCACAAGAAAAGTTGTGAGAGCCTAAAAGACCGCTGTTGAGTGAGTGTATGGGGCTTAAGAGCTGGAGGTGAATGTTTACCTTGATGAAGAGTACTGGCTGCTAATGCTCAGGCCGCACAAGTAAAATACAATCTGTGTTCTGAATCAGAAGGGGGGGAAGATGCTAGAGGATCAGAAGACCTGAGCAAAGACTGCACTGTCAACATTTATGTCAGCAGAAAGCATAAGCTTCTCCCAGCACTTGTGCTTTGTACAGCAGGCTCCAGGGAGCATGTTAGGAGCGGGCACTAAGTGCTTCCAATGGCTGCGATCTGAACAAGGCCGTATTCCTAATCCTTATTCCTGAGAAGCTTGCAGTATCGGGCAATCATCATGCTACCAGCGGATTAACGTTAACCTGTGTAGAACATCCCAGAGAAATCAAAGGCTTTCAGATAAAATAACTGCCAGGAAAAGTTACTTGCAGGCCTTGCTGAGGCTTCTTCCAACAACTGGCTTGGCGTGTCAGAAAATAAGACGGTGCTTGCATTCTGCTTCAGGGCCCGCGTGTGTATGGAGGGATGACAATTGTGATGTGCCTTGTAATGTTTCTCATTGGTGGCAGCCCTTACGTAACAACAGGACTACTATTCAGAGAATCCAACAGAACTGTGTGAATGGCAGAGGCGTCCTGTGCTATAAAAAGCCAGGTGTGATTTCCAAGGTCATTTTGTAGATAACGGTCATTGCAGTACATGGAGAGCAGTCACTTGTGTGTACACAGTCATGCCTCCTGGAATGCCAAACATAGGACTGTAGTAGCAATGTAATGAAAATGGTAATAGGAATCCAGGTTCTCCCCAGGCAGTGCAGTGCTGGAGCTCAGCTCTACATATGAAATGATTTCACATTGTCTGGATTCTCAGCGCCGTCATAAAATCATGTTTGCTTCATTGAGCCTTATTGGAATTACACACCCACAAAGCAGAGGAGAAAAGTAATATTGGCTGGCGATCCATGCGCTGGCATTTCGCTTCCCATATCTCTCCAATTAACAGCATTACCAAAGACTCTTAGCTTTTTGTTTTTAGTCGCTAATCTTTCCTTAAAGAGGCTGCATTGAATATTAAATCCATCAATCAAGAGGTCCGCTTGGTTCAGTGCTGAGCAAGAGATACTGTGCTGCAGCTGCTCCTTCCACCTTCTGATCAGCATGCGGCTGGAACAAAGCAACAGGAACATTCAAGTGTGGAGGTCACTGATCCGGGTCTTTCTGCAGATCTAATCTTCTAAGAAGTAGCACTTGAAACTTTGGACTTCATTCTGAAAAATCACTTGTTAAGTAAGCCCTGTCTGTATTACCCTACAAGAACAAGTCAACTGGTATGCAAAGGTTTGATTGTAATTAGCTGCCTTAAAGAGACACTGAAGCAAAAAAAGCAAAAAAATAAAATAAAAATGATGACAATGATTTGTATGTGTAGTACAGCTAAGAAATAAAACATTAGGAGCAGAGACATAAGTCTAATATTATTTACAGTACAGGAAGAGTTAAGAAACTCCAGTTGTTATCAATGCAACTGAGCTCCAGGACTTCTGAAGGCTGTTATCTCAACTGTCAGTCACTGTATTTTCTTTTTCTCTCCAGAGGACAGGTCAATAGTTCACAAGACTGCTCTGTAAAAACATTTAGAATGCTGAGTAGTGTGTAAACTGCAAATATTAGAGAATGATGCAATGTTATAAAAAACACTATATAAATAAAAATATGAGAATATTTTCTTTGCTACTAATCTTCTAGTAATTATCCGTACTACACAACCAATTCATTATATCATAAAAATGTTTTGCTTTAGTGTCTCTTTAACCTCCTTAGCGGTATGCCTGACAATGTGTCGGGCATACCGCTCGCAGGCCCCAGGAGTCCCCCAGTATAAATTTAACAGATTGCACGCTTGTAAAAGCTTTAGCTAGCATTAGGCTAGTTAGTACAGGTGGCCGACACCCCCGATTGCTGCTGATCCCCCCGCTAATACATTACCCAGCCTGGATCCAGCGATCGGCACAGCCTCCTGCACATCTCCAGTCCTCTCTATGGGGAGGATTGGGTCTGCGCATCACATCGGTGACGTCATGTACGATCCTCCGCATAGAGAAGAGCAGAGCTGTCCGGGGAGGCTGTGCTGATCACTGGATCCAGGCTGGGTACTGTATTAATGGGGGATCAGAAGCAGTGGGGGGTGTCGGCCACCTGTACTAGCTAGCCTAGTGCTAGCTAAAGCTTTTACAAGCGTGCGGTCTGTTGTAATTTATACTGGGGACTCTGAGACTGAGAAACCTCCTGAGCGGCGTAACGCTCAGGAGGTTAAGCGGACCTGAACTCAGAACTTCCTATCTGCTCTAAAACATAAGCAACAACATAATAACTTTTAAAGAAAAACATTTTGTTACAGCTGATACAAATCCTGCAATAAATCTCCACTGTGTCCACTCCATGAAAGCAGACATATTGTTAATGTACTGTGTTTACAAATTAGCTGCTCTGCCAGATTTCTGAGCAGACACAGCAGGGAGAGTAAATTACACTTGTGATTAGTCACAGATTAGGGGGAATTAGACAGGCTAAACTCTCTAAATGCAAACAGGGTGGGTGTTTGAATGTTTTCCTTGTGTCCTGTACAAGAGATCAAGTCCACTTTAAAGAGCACCTTTAACCCAGTGTTTAATTTTATCCCCAATCAGTAGCTAATACCTTCTTTACAAGGAGAAATCTTTACCTTTCTCAAATAGATCAGGGACATTTGTATGGCTGGTATTGTGGTGAGACCTCTCCCACAGCGTGATGTCGTGAATATGACCCTGACAGTTGCTGCACACCTCACTGCATTGTGGGAAATAACTGCTTTTTCCAACTACCAAGCAAGCAATATCTCTTTCTGTGCATAGAACTCTCCGTAACGAACATTCTTTACAGATCACCTGACAGAACTAAAGATGTCACTACCAGTGATACATTTTAGAATGTAAATCAGGGAGAGGAAAGACTTTACAATGGGCAAACACTCACTAAATAATCTATAAGTAAATATTATAAAAAAGCAATTTTATTAATTGTTATTTTCACTATAGTTCCTCTTTAAGGCTTTGTGTGATACGCTTTCCACAATGGTGATGTCAAAGCCACAGTTGTGAATGCTGTAGTCTTCAGATTTCATGCACAGGGTCACGGAACATGTGTCCATGGCCTGCCTGCTGCGGGATGGGGAATGTTCTCTGAAGCCCTCTGATGGTTTCAGTGATGTCTGCATACAGCACGCCAGCAGTGTACACAAGCATTGCCCGTGGCTAGGGATATTCCTCATCCACACTCATCAGCCTCTGGCAACTCCAGCGAACATTCAGGGCACACCGCCAGTAGGATCCAGTCTACTTTTCCAGCAAAGGAAGTGCATAAACATTATTGTTCCATTGAGCTTAGCAATGTTTGCTACTACTAGTCACTGTTAAATATGTAATTATTGGAATGATTATCTTTTATTCATAAAGTATCAAATATACAACATTGCACATTAAAGAGAGTCTAAAGCCTTCCAAAAATGCTCTTTTTATCTAACATTTATCAGCATAGCTAAAACGCCACATTCCTGCGCCAGAACGATGTCATTTAACTCCCCGAATACTGGGGCAAAATTCCACGACTGTCCAGGTCGTGAATTTTGCTGCCAGGGGAGGCAGAGCTTAGCTCTGTAGCTCTGCCTTCATTAGCGTCAATCTCCGCCTCTCCCCGCCCCCTCAGTGAAAGAAGACTGAGAGAGGCGGGGAGAGGTGGTGATCAGCGGGGATCGATGAAAGTAGAGGCAGAATGACTGCACAAAGCTCCTCTTCTACCAGGAAGCAATCCCCACATTCTGCTCCAGAGATTTAAGGGGTTTAATTACATCGTTGTGCCGCGGGAATGTGATGTTTTAGCTAGACTGATATTGCTCAAGGCTGCAGACTCTTTAAGGCCCCTTTCCCACATACCACGTTTTTGTGCGTCGAGTCGTATCCCTGCCACAGATCATTACAAATGCAATGTAAGCCTATGGGGCATTAATAATAATGGCAGTAATAATAATGGCAGTATTTGTATAGCGCCTTTCTCCTGTCGGACTCAAAGCGCTTGCGAGGCAGCCACTAGAGCGCACTCAGTAGGCAGTAGCAGTGTTAGGGAGTCTTGCCCAATGAACTCCTTACTGAATTACTGGCTTACTGAACAGGCAGAGCCGAGATTCGAACCCAGGTCTCCCATGTCAGAGGCAGAGCCCTTAACCAGTACACCATCCAGCCATTAAGCACTTCCTACAACGGGATGTGGTGCTACAGAAATGGTCTGGCCGGTGCAAGGGCTGCAGCATGTTGCCACATGGTCTATGCAGAACCACAAAGACCACAGGGCAATGGTTGTCAATGGCAACAAAAAGTCTGACAGATCTGGCAGGCTCTGGACTAATCCATCTCCTCATGGGGGATTCTCTGGGTTTTCTTGATTTTCAAAAGCACTAATTAAATGCTAATTGTTCAGTCCAACTGCCAAAATAGTATGTAAATGAGTAGAGAGGCTGGTCAGCATCTTTGTATAGATCCTTTCTAGGGATTGCTTTTGTATAAAATAAAGGAGATCCCAAAAATCCCCCAAGAGGAGATGGTCTAGTCCTAAACATGTCAGATCTGAGTTTTACTGCCTACTGTAGGTGACCGCAATATTGGAGAAAGATAATTTATAGTTTGAAATGTATTACTCATTATAAAGCTTCTTGCAATAAAGTTTTTTTTTGTGATAGCAGTCCTTTAAATGGGGGTGGGGCAGAACTGAGACTCGCAGGCTTGACACAGGATTCATGGACCACCCTGTCCAATGAGAGTCTGTACTGGTATACAGTACTTTGTTTTATTATCATTATTGCTCCTGTGTGGCTTATCAGAGTATACATATCTAATGAATGGGGTACGCACTGTGTAGAATAGCTAGACAACCATTAAAACTGATGCAGTTGCCATTTAAAGGTTAATCTGTTATGCTCTGAAGCCTGAAATTTCTCCATGACTTGAAAGAGGGAGCTGTCCAGCCTGCTAAATTATCTGTGTGGAGCTTCTGTGCTTTCCACATATTTACACAAAGTCCTGAACACAATGCGAGCATTTCAGCCTCACTGACAGCAACTCATACAGAGGTACTTAACTCAAGCTCTTTTATTTATCAGTGAGAACAGCGATAGCAACCAATGAGAAAACTGCTTTAGCAGCCTGGTCAGGCTAATGAAAGAAAGACTGACTGGTTAATGCTGTTTGAGAGAGCATGTAGCTGTATTATTGATAACATATGGAATAATGGACCTCCTGATGCAATTATAAAGGCATTGGGAATCACTAAGGTGTTCAGTGACCCTATAAATGCACAAGGCCAATGGGTCAAATGCATTTATAAAGCTCAGAGGTTAATCAATACCGTTAATGAATTATTACTGGGGTATGTTATGCTTTATACTACACCTACACTGACAAGCAGGCTGGCTACCACTAATGCACACAGGTACTGACTGTGACAGACACAAGCTGGCTCACATTAATGGAGATCCATACTTTAGTGAAGTCTTAGCTGAAATTTACCATAGAGATGTAAAAAGCTACGCAGATCATCTTCTGAAAGTCTCGGAGGGTTATGGAGGGAGGGTGGCAGTGACAAATGCAAGGGGGCTGTATTAACCTGTTAATGGAGTTGTGTCAGATGGCATTGATGACATACTGTATAGAGCCTAGGTTCTCAACGTGTGGTACGCGTACCCCAGGGGGTACTTCTGATGGTTCCAGGGGGTACTTGGGCTTCATATACTTAGCCAAGAATAACAGATTTAGAGTTTTAGAAAATTACAAATCTGATATAAACAACTTCAAATTAGTACTTTAGCTAATTAAAAGCAATAGTAAATGCTTGGAAATTGTTTAGAACCAATTATCATGTACTATGATTAAATATATATTTGTCAAGGGGTACTTGTGATAATGTTTACTATGCTAGGGGGTACTTCGTCAGTACAGGGTGTTAAAAGGGGTACATACCAATAAAATGTTGAGAAACACTGGTATAGAGCACTGCATTTATTGTAAGACTCTTCGTGTAATCCAATACGCCATACACATTCAGTATATGTAAGCCCCAATCCAGGAACTGTTAAAGGGAATATGAAGTGAAAATAAATGTATGTGATGATGAATTGTATGTGTAGTACAGCTAAGAAATATAACATTAGTAGCAAAGAAAAGAGTCTCATATTGTTTCCTGAACAGGAAGCGTTAAGAAACTTTACTTGTTATCTATGCAAAAAAACTTGTATGAGCTCTCCCCTACCCAATTTGGGTCTGCTACAGTGCTGTTTTCTGAAGCACTTATACATCAAAGCTTTCTGTTGTTACAGGCTAAAACCTCTATAGGGATGTGGGGTTTATTGAATAAGAGTTTCTTTGATAGTTCCTCTTTAAAGGAGAACTGTAACGAGAGGGCTATGGAGGCTGCCATGTTTATTTCCTTTTAAACAATGCCAGTTGCCTGATAGCCCGTTGGTCTATTTGGCTGCACTGGTGTCTGAATAACACCAGAAACAAGCATGCAGATAATCTTGCCAGATCTGACAACAATGTCAGAGACACCTGATCTGCTGCATGCTTGTTCAGGGACTATGGCCAAAAGTATTAGCGGCAGAGGATCAGCAGGACTGCCAGGCAACGGGTATTGTTTAAAAGGAAATAAATATGGCGGCCTCCATATACCTCTCTCTTCAGTTGTCCTTTAAAGGATACCCGAAGTGACATGATGAGATAGACATGGGTATGTACAGTGCCTAGCACACAAATAAAATAACTATGCTGTGTTTCTTTTTTTCTTCTGTCTGAAAGAGTTAAATATCAGGTATGTAAGTGGCTGACTCAGTCCTGACTCAGACAGGAAGTGATTACAGTGTGACCCTCACTGATAAGAAATTCCAACTATAAAACACTTTCCTAGCAGAAAATGGGTTCTAAGAGCAAGTAGTGATAAAAAGAGGAATTTCTTATCAGTGAGGGTCACACTGTAGTCACTTCCTGTCTGAGTCAGGACTGAGTCAGCCACTTACATACCTGATATTTAACTCTTTCAGGCCCGAGAAAGAAAAAAATGGAACACAGCCTAGTTATTTGTGTGCTAGACACTGTACATACTGTACACATGTCTATCTCATCATGTCACATGTCACTTCGGGTATCCTTTAAGGTGACCACTAATGATACAATTTGCCAGATGAGTGTTTATGAACGATTCTTCATATGAACGATCGGAAATTATCGCTTGGGACCACTAATGGACAAAAATCTCTGAACCAATCAGATTAATGAAATCGATCTGAAAATTAAATCGATTTAATTAACCTGATCAAATTGGTTAGGAGATTTTTGTCCATTAGTGGTCCCAAACGATCATTTCCGATCGTTCGTATGAAGAATCATTTGTAAACAAATATCAAATTGTATCATTAGTAGCCACCTTTCAGTGCATTTGATTAAAATTGTTTTTGCGTGCTCATATAATGCATTTGGCAAAGCGTGTTTTCGCATGTCCATGTATCTCAGTGATTTATTTGTGTGAAATTGTGTTTTCTGAAACTTTGCTAAAACAAAGATGGCCTTATTCACTCATCATTCCCACATGTATTACAGGTATTACAATGTTAGTGCTTTGTGTGTATTATATTAGGTGTGAGAGAATAGCTTAGTATGGGGCATAGATGGATGCTTCCAGTCATATCATACATATGTGTGGGGGAAATTCTAGCTCATTGTATTCACTACACTGGCAGAAATGTGCCATCATTATTCCATCCCTAGAAGGAGATGATCATCTGTCTAGAGACGCATGGAAATAAGTTTGGTGTTAGACTGATGAAGTAGGGCTGCCGTGATGCTGCTGATCCCATGATTTATTACATGCCCTCCACCCCCCACTCATCTGCCTCACGAAGATCCTGATGAGGTTATTCTGCTCACATGCATATGCTGCATCCCCCCATCCAGCTGCTTGCTTTCACTCTCTCCTTATACTTCCTCTATAACAACCTCTGCAGCAGCACAGTGTCCTTTAGGAAGGAGGCTTTCTCACCATATAACACATTCCTTTTCTTAGATTTGTATACAGTTTCGCTCCAGCAGCGTTGTGGCTTTACCAGCCTCGGAAAAGCAATTAATTCCACACTGATGTCCTGAACCTGAAGGCAGCGCATGTCAATGTGGAGTGTACACTGTGTGCCTACGCTGCTTTGTGCTTTGGATCTCGTGCATTTTATCTCCGGTTTTCTCTAACTTGTCTTATCTGCTCTGTTCTTTCATGCTGTCGTGGACACAGGGAGAGGTAACTCATTTCCTTCTTACTGCATGCATGCTATACCTGTCTGGTGCTGTCTGTGTGGTCAGGTGTCCGATGTGACGGTCACTTGCCAAGCTAACTGTGGGGTAATCAATCATCATTATGATATGTGATATAATATTACCAGTCTGTCTTGTTACAAATGAAAGTAGAAAACCAGTGATACTAGCTGTGTGTAACGACAGGGATATTGATGATCTTGTATAATGTTTGTTATATCAGCAATGTCACATTGTCACTTCTGAGCTGTCTCTTTGACTTGTATGGGGACATAGAATGCCGTTTGTAAGCTCTGGCTTGTCATTTTATATGGAAAGGGTTAACCTATTATTTGTATATTTGAACAATTGTTTCTGAGAGGTTTATGATAATTGAACAAGCATACTGTCAGACCAGAGCCAGCTTTTATGGCAGACTCTCCATAGCTGCTTCAACATTTTCTCCTGGGCTCTTGTCTGCTCTAGATTGCATTGCATACATTAACGTTATTTCCGCTATGGTGAAGTCACATGACTAAAGTTGGCAGCTTCCAGTATGGCTGCTTACATAGCGGAGCTTTTGCATTATTTAAAGGGGCACATGTAATTAAAGAAAAACCTTTTTTCCGTTTTTTGTTTTTCACTTCAAATAACCTATGAGTTTGAGCACTATGTTTTACAGAGTAACCAAGCAGCTCATGGTGACCCAAACCACTAGGAATTTATAGAGGGATAAAAGAGACCAAAAATCCCTCCTACTAATAAGCAATGCTTGGTGAAATTTGCCTTCTTAAAGGGGTTCTTTCGCGAAAAAAGTAGGCAGTTAAAAAATGTGACAGATGACAGGTTTTGGGCCAGTCCATCTTTTTAAGGGGGATTCTCAGGGCTTTCTTTGTTTTCAACAGCATTTCCTGAACAGCAGTTTAACTGCTAAAATAGCAAGATACCAGCCGGCCTCCCTAATCACTTGCACACTATTATGTCAGTTAGATTTTGCAACTGTTGTTCAGGAAATGCTGTTGAAAACAAAGAAAGCCCTGAGAATCCCCCTTAAAAAGATGGACTTGCCCAAAACCTGTCATCTGTCACATTTTTTAACTGCCTACTTTTTTCGTGAAATAACCCCTTTAAAACAGAAGGAAACTTGCAATAATTCAGCTATAAGTGAACATTTGTGGTTACCCACAATGCACCACTACTGAATATGCAAAACAGTCTTTTTAATGGCCTGACTGATGCTGGGAATACACCATGAGTTTTTTTGACAGATAGATCGCTCAATAGATCATTTCCAACAGGTCCGGTCTGATTTTGATCATTTTTCTTATCAATATTCACATAGAAGTAAATGCAAAACGATCAGAAAAACAATCAGAGAATCGATTTGACAGTAAATCTGCTTAACAAACTCATTGTGTATTCCCAGCATGAGAATATGAAGTGAAACAGGAAAAGTAGAAATCTTTCTTAAAGGGAACCCGAGATTAGAGGGATATAGAGCCTATCATATTTATTTCCTTTCAAACACTGCAAGATGCCATTGCTTTCCCTTGATCCCTTTTTTCCCATAGATCCTGAACAAGCATACAGATCAGGTGCTTATACTCAAGTCTGACTGGATTTGCCATATGCTTGTTCTAGGGTTGTGACTCAGACCCTACTGATGCCAGAAAATCAACAGGACTGGCAGGCAGCTGGTATTGTTTAAAAGGAAATAAATGGGTCAGCCTCCATATCACTCACATCTTGGGTTCACTTAACCTCCCTGGCGGTAAGCCCGAGCTGAGCTCGGGCTATGCCGCGCAGGGGGAGATCTCAGCCCCTGGTGGGGCGATTTTCATTTTGTAAATTGCTGTGCGCGCAGCCAGCACTTTGCTAGCCGCGCGCACAGCTTGATCGCCGCCGCTCTGCGGCGATCGGCCGCACGCAGCGGCTGAAGAGGGGCCCCCCCCCCCGCCAGAGCCCTGCGCTGCCCGGATCAATGAGTTCCGGGCAGCGCTATGGGCTGGATCGTGTGTCCCTGACGTCAGGACGTCGGCTGACGTCCATGACGTCATCCCGATCGTCGCCATGGCGACAGGAGAAGCCAAACAGGGGAACGCGTTGTATACGCGTTCCCCTGTTTGCTATTGTTGCCGGCGGCGATCGGACTAGAGGGCCACATGCGCCCTCTAGTGGTGTTTCATGTAGCTACCACTCTGGTAGCTTTACATGAAACTTTAAAAAAAAAAATAAAAAAAAATTGGAATTCTGCAATTTTTGCAGAAAAAATTAACCGCCAAGGAGGTTAAAAGGACATCTAAACTAAGAGGGCTATGGAGGCTGCCATATTTATTTACTTTTTAACTATGCCGGTACCCTGGCTGTCATTTGGATCATCTGCCTCTAATAGTTATAGCCATAAACCCTCAACAAGCATGCAGATCACACGTTTGACAGAAGTCTGACTGGATTTGCCACATGCTTGTTTTAGGCATGTGATCAAGACAACATTGATGCCAGAAAGATCAGCAGGGTTGCCAGGTAACTGGTATTGTTTAAAAAGAAATAGATATGGCAGCCTCCAGATTCTTCTTTCTTCAGTTGTCCTTTAAAGAGAATCTGTAACGTCAAAACGTCCCCTGGGGGGTACTCACCTCGGGTGGGGGAAGCCTCCGGATCCTAATGAGGCTTCCCACGCCGTCCTCCGTCCCTCAGGGGTCCGTACAAGATGAGGTCATTATTTACCTTCCCGGCTCCTGCGCAGGCGCTCTGACGGCTGCCGGCTCCGAAGTAGGCGGAAATACCTGATCACCGTCGGGTCTGCTCTACTGCGCAGGCGCAAGTTTCCGGCGCCTGAGCAGTAGAGCGGACCCGACTGAGATCGGGTATTTCCGTCTACTTTGGAGCCGAAAGCAGCCACAGCGCCCCCGCTGGAGCCAGCAAAGGTAAATATTGAATTGACAGTCGGGTCTGTCGCCGGCTGTTCGGAGGGCTGCAGCGAGACCCCCGTGGGACAGAGGACGGTGTTGGAAGCCTCATTAGGATCCCGAGGCTTCCCCCACCCGAGGTGAGTACCCCCCAGGGGATGTTTTTGATGTTACAGAGTCTCTTTAAGGCTTCTTGCACACAGGGACGTTACAGGCGCACGTTAGTGCAGCCTGTAACGCTCCCCTAACGCACAGCAATGTAACACAAGTGGGCTGTTCACACTGCCCACGTTGCGTTACATTGTAACGCAGCAAAGTGCTGCATGCTGTGCGTTCTACGTAGCTAAGCCGCATTAGACTGTTTGCACATGCTCAGTCATGTTGGGGAGGAGGGGAGAGCGGCCGGGCACATGGCTAATTAATCTTCACTGCACTCAGTGACGTGCAGTGTTTACTTCCTGGAGCGGCCGCTCTGTGCGGTGATTGGCCGGGCGGGACCACGTGATGCCGCATGCGGCTAAGAGTACGCATCACGGCATCACGGACGCCAGAGTGAGCTGCACAACGCGGCTCACTCCGACGTCCACACCAGAGAGCACCAGGCGTTGCATTAGGGGCACGTTATGTGCCCTATAACGTCCCCTAAACGCAACGTCCTGGTGTGTAACTAGCCTAAATGTGGCTATTTTTAACTTCAAGCTGTGGACTGGGCAGCTGCTTGGTTCAGAGTTATTATGCTGGTCAAACCACAGGGGGTTGGGGGAAAGGGCTCCTGACCATGTGCTTTAAATGACAACTGTAAGCAGTAATAAAAGAAAAAGAGTTTAACTTACCTGGGGCTTCTACCAGCCCCCTGCAGATGTCCTGTGCCTGCGCCGGCACATACCGATCCCCCGCCGCGGCTCACTACCATTTTCGTTGACTTTAACGATGCGCACATCCTCTCCCACGTTACTGGTAGCGTCCTGTGCAGGATGCTTACAGCGACAGAAGCGCGAAGCCCCATTAACCAGCCGGGCGGTATGGACGAGCTCAGCTCGTCCATCACCGCCGGAGGCTGCCCCTCAGGCCCTGCTGGGCCGATTTTCATCAAAAAAAGAGCAGCACACGCAGCCGACACTTTGCCAGCCGCGTGTGCTGCCTGATCGCCGCCGCTCTGCGGCGATCCGCCGCGAGCAGCGGCGAAAGAGGGTCCCCCCAGCCGCCTGAGCCCAGCGTAGCCGGAACAAAAAGTTCCGGCCAGCGCTAAGGGCTGGATCGGAGGCGGCTGACGTCAGGACGTCGGCTGACGTCCATGACGTCACTCCGCTCGTCGCTATGGCGACGATGTAAGCAAAACAAGGAAGGCCGCTCGTTGCGGCCTTCCTTGTTTATTCTGGGCGCCGGAGGCGATTGGAAGAACGCCTCCGGAGCGCCCTCTAGTGGGCTTTCATGCAGCCAACTTTCAGTTGGCTGCATGAAATAGTTTTTTTTTTTATTTAAAAAAAAACCCTCCCGCAGCCGCCCTGGCGATCTTAATAGAACGCCAGGGGGGTTAAACTTTTTTTTTTTTTTTTTTTTTTATTACTGCTTACAGTTCACCTTTTAAGTAATTCATTTGATATCAAATAGTCTTAGGAAGTCATAATCTGATAATAAAGAAGCTCTGAAACACAAGACTGTGAAAACAGCATAGTTATTAAAATAACTATTTACAACCTATGACTATAATATATATTGTCTAGTCTTTCCAATGTGACAATTGGAGTAGGAGAGGACGGAGAACAGTGAAAGGCTGTGTTAGTTGGAGCAGGAGGGGATAGAGAGCAGTGAAAGGCTGTGTAAGTTGGAGCAGTGAAAGGCTGTGGGAGTTGAAGTAGGAGGTGACAGAGGACAGTGAAAGGCCGTGTTAGTTGGAGCAGGCGGGGATAGAGAGCAGTGAAAGGCTGTGGGAGTTGGAGTAGGAGGGGACAGATAGCAGTGTAGTTGAAGTAGGAGGGGACAGAGAGCAGTGAAAGGCTGTTGAAGTTGGAATAGGAGAGGACAGAGAGCTGTGAAAGGCTGTTGGAGTAGGAGGAGATAGAGAGCAGTGAAAGTCTGTGAGAGTTGGAGTAGGAGGGGACAGAGAGCAGTGAAAGGCTGTGAGAGTTGGAGTAGGAGGGGACAGAGAGCAGTGAAAGGCTGTGGGAGCTGGAGTAGGAGAGGACTGAGAGCCGTGAAAGGCTGTGGAAGTTGGAGTAGGAGAGGACAGAGAGCAGTGAAAGGCTGTGGGAGTTGGAGTAGGAGGGGACAGAGAAAAGTGAAATGCTGTGGGAGTTGGAGTAGGAGGGGACAGAGAGCAGTGAAAGGCTGTGGGAGTAGGAGGGGACAGAGGACAGTGAAAGGCTGTGGGAGTTGGAGTAGGAGGGGACAGAGAAAAGTGAAATGCTGTGGGAGATGGAGAAGGAGGAGACAGAGAAAAGTGAAAGGCTGTGGGTGTTGGAGTAGGAGAGGACAGAGAGCAGTGAAAGGCTGTGGGAGTTGGAGTAGGAGGGGACAGAGAAAAGTAAAATGCTGTGGGAGTTGGAGTAGGAGGGGACAGAGAGCAGTGAAAGGCTGTGAGAGTTGGAGTAGGAGGGGACAGAGAAAAGTGAAATGCTGTGGGAGTTGGAGTAGGAGGGGACAGAGAGCAGTGAAAGGCTGTGAGAGTTGGAGTAGGAGGGGACAGAGAGCAGTGAAAGGCTGTGAGAGTTGGAGTAGGAGGGGACAGAGAAAAGTGAAATGCTGTGGGAGTTGGAGTAGGAGGGGACAGAGAGCAGTGAAAGGCTGTGAGAGTTGGAGTAGGAGGGGACAGAGAGCAGTGAAAGGCTGTGAGAGTTGGAGTAGGAGGGGACAGAGAACAGTGAAAGGCTGTGAGAGTTGGAGTAGGAGGGGACAGAGAGCAGTGAAAGGCTGTGGAAGCTGGAGTAGGAGAGGACTGAGAGCGGTGAAAGGCTGTGGAAGTTGGAGTAGGAGGGGATAGAGAGCAGTGAAAGGCTGTGGAAGTTGGAGTAGGAGGGGACAGAGAGCAGTGAAAGGCTGTGGGAGTTGGAGTAGGAGGGGACAGAGAGCAGTGAAAGGCTGTGGGAGATGGAGAAGGAGCAGACAGAGAAAAGTGAAAGGCTGTGGGAGTTGGAGTAGGAGGGGACACAGAGCAGTGAAAGGCTGTGAGAGTTGGAGTTGGAGGGGACAGAGAGCAGTGAACGGCTGTGGAAGTTGGAGTAGGAGAGGACAGAGAGCAGTGAAAGGCTGTGAGAGTTGGAGTAGGAGGGGACAGAGAACAGTGAAAGGCTGTGAGAGTTGGAGTAGGAGGGGACAGAGAGCAGTGAAAGGCTGTGGGAGCTGGAGTAGGAGAGGACTGAGAGCGGTGAAAGGCTGTGGAAGTTGGAGTAGGAGGGGACAGAGAGCAGTGAAAGGCTGTGGGAGTTGGAGTAGGAGGGGACAGAGAGCAGTGAAAGGCTGTGGGAGTTGGAGTAGGAGGGGACACAGAGCAGTGAAAGGCTGTGAGAGTTGGAGGGGACAGAGAGCAGTGAACGGCTGTGGAAGTTGGAGTAGGAGAGGACAGAGAGCAGTGAAAGGCTGTGGGAGTAGGAGAGGACAGAGAACAGTGAAAGGCTGTGTTAGTTGGAGCAGGAGGGGACAGAGGACAGTGAAAGGCTGTGGGAGTTGGAGTAGGAGGGGACAGAGAAAAGTGAAATGCTGTGGGAGATGGAGAAGGAGGAGACAGAGAAAAGTGAAAGGCTGTGGGTGTTGGAGTAGGAGAGGACAGAGAGCAGTGAAAGGCTGTGGGAGTTGGAGTAGGAGGGGACAGAGAAAAGTGAAATGCTGTGGGAGTTGGAGTAGGAGGGGACAGAGAGCAGTGAAAGGCTGTGAGAGTTGGAGTAGGAGGGGACAGAGAGCAGTGAAAGGCTGTGAGAGTTGGAGTAGGAGGGGACAGAGAAAAGTGAAAGGCTGTGGGTGTTGGAGTAGGAGAGGACAGAGAGCAGTGAAAGGCTATGGGAGTTGGAGTAGACGGGGACAGATAAAAGTGAAATGCTGTGGGAGTTGGAGTAGGAGGGGACAGAGAGCAGTGAAAGGCTGTGAGAGTTGGAGTAGGAGGGGACAGAGAGCAGTGAAAGGCTGTGAGAGTTGGAGTAGGAGGGGACAGAGAGCAGTGAAAGGCTGTGGGAGCTGGAGTAGGAGAGGACTGAGAGCGGTGAAAGGCTGTGGAAGTTGGAGTAGGAGGGGATAGAGAGCAGTGAAAGGCTGTGGAAGTTGGAGTAGGAGGGGATAGAGAGCAGTGAAAGGCTGTGGAAGTTGGAGTAGGAGGGGACAGAGAACAGTGAAAGGCTGTGGGAGTTGGAGTAGGAGGGGACAGAGAGCAGTGAAAGGCTGTGGGAGATGGAGAAGGAGCAGACAGAGAAAAGTGAAAGGCTGTGGGAGTTGGAGTAGGAGGGGACACAGAGCAGTGAAAGGCTGTGAGAGTTGGAGTTGGAGGAGACAGAGAGCAGTGAACGGCTGTGGAAGTTGGAGTAGGAGAGGACAGAGAGCAGTGAAAGGCTGTGGGAGTAGGAGAGGACAGAGAACAGTGAAAGGCTGTGTTAGTTGGAGCAGGAGGGGACAGAGGAAAGTGAAAGGCTGTGGGAGATGGAGTAGGAGGGGACAGAGAAAAGTGAAATGCTGTGGGAGATGGAGAAGGAGGAGACAGAGAAAAGTGAAAGGCTGTGGGTGTTGGAGTAGGAGAGGACAGAGAGCAGTGAAAGGCTGTGGGAGTAGGAGAGGACAGAGAACAGTGAAAGGCTGTGTTAGTTGGAGCAGGAGGGGATAGAGAGCAGTGAAAGGCTGTGGGAGTTGGAGTAGGAGGGGACAGAGAAAAGTGAAATGCTGTGGGAGTTGGAGTAGGAGGGGACAGAGAGCAGTGAAAGGCTGTGAGAGTTGGAGTAGGAGGAGACAGACAGCAGTGAAAGGCTGTTGGAGTAGGAGGGGACAGAGAAAAGGCTGTGGGAGTTGGAGTAGGAGGGGACAGAGAGCAGTGAAAGGCTGTGGAAGTTGGAGTAGGAGGGGATAGAGAGCAGTGAAAGGCTGTGGAAGTTGGAGTAGGAGGGGACAGAGAGCAGTGAAAGGCTGTGGGGGTTGAAGTAGGAGGGGACAGAGAGCAGTGAAAGGCTGTGAGAGTTGGAGTAGGAGGGGACAGAGAGAAGTGAAAGGCTGTGGGAGTTGGAGTAGGAGGGGACAGAGAGCAGTGAAAGGCTGTGAGAGTTGGAGTAGGAGGGGACAGAGAGCAGTGAAAGGCTGTGGGAGTAGGAGGGGACAGAGAGCAGTGAAAGGCTGTGGGAGTATGAAGGGACAGAGAGCAGTGAAAGGCTGTGGAATTTGGAGTAGGAGGAGACAGAGATCAGTGAAAGACTGTGGGAGTTGGAGTAGGAGGGGACAGAGAGCAGTGAAAGGCTGTGAGAGTTGGAGTAGGAGGGGACAGAGAGAAGTGAAAGGCTGTGGGAGTTGGAGTAGGAGGGGACAGAGAGCAGTGAAAGGCTGTGAGAGTTGGAGTAGGAGGGGACAGAGAGCAGTGAAAGGCTGTGGGAGTAGGAGGGGACAGAGAGCAGTGAAAGGCTGTGGGGGTATGAAGGGACAGAGAGCAGTGAAAGGCTGTGGAATTTGGAGTAGGAGGAGACAGAGATCAGTGAAAGACTGTGGGAGTTGGAGCAGGGAGGGGGGGACAGAGAGCAGTGAAAGGCTGTGGGGGTATGAAGGGACAGAGAGCAGTGAAAGGCTGTGGAATTTGGAGTAGGAGGGGATAGAGAGCAGTGAAAGGCTGTGGGAGTTGGAGCAGGGAGGGGGGGACAGAGAGCAGTGAAAGGCTGTGGGAGTTGGAGTAGGAGGGAACAGAGAAAAGTGAAATGCTGTGGCAAATGGAGAAGGAGCAGACAGAGAAAAGTGAAAGGCTGTGGGAGTTGGAGTAGTAGGGGACAGAGAGCAGTGAAAGGCTGTGAGAGTTGGAGGGGACAGAGAGCAGTGAAAGGCTGTGAGAGTAGGAGGGGACAGAGAGCAGCGAAAGGCTGTGAGAGTAGGAGGGGACAGAGAGCAGTGAAAGGCTGTGTGAGTATGAAGGGACAGAGAGCAGTGAGAGTTGGAGTAGGAGGGGACAGAGAGCAGTGAAAGGCTGTGGAAGTTGGAGTAGGAGGGGACAGAGATCAGTGAAAGGTTGTGAGAGTTGGAGTAGAAGGAGACAGAGGGAAGTGAGAGTTGGAGTAGGAGGGGACAGACAGCAATGAGAGGCTGTGGAAGTTGGAGTAGGAGGGGCCAGAGAGCAGTGAGAGTTGGAGCAGGAGGGGACAGAGAGCAGTGAAAGGCTGTGGAAGTTGGAGTAGGAGGGGACAGAGAGCAGTGAGAGTTGGAGCAGGAGGGGGCAGAGAGCAGTGAGAGGCTGTGGAAGTTGGAGTAGGAGGGGACAGAGAGCAGTGAGAGTTAGAGCAGGAGGGGATAGAGAGCAGTGAAAGGCTGTTGGAGTAGGAAGGGACAGAGAACAGTGAAAGGCTGTGGGAGTTGGATTAGAAGGGGACGGAGCATCATGTGTCATATGAGGTCACATGCATGACAGCCAGGTGGTTGATACAGATGAAGACCAAACTACCATCTGAAGAAGCTTAAGGACACAGAAGCAGTTAGGATATGTTACTTGCAACCCCACTTCCCTGCTGCATTTCTTACGGAGCTTGTAATCGTATAACATGCTATGAAGGGAGCACTATGAGAGTGAGGAGCAGTAAAGGGACACTATGATAAGGTGTAAACAATGAGGAGATGTAGTGATGAGGGGAAATCTATGAGAAGGCAGTACAGGGAAGAGGACACCATGAGAGGACTCTATAGTGGGTGTGACGTGCGACTCTACAAACTGAGCGAGTACTACAATGCAGAAATGCACAGACAGGAAGGGATAACACTGTGGAAGTGCACTATAGAGAGTAGTTATACTAACATTCCATTAAAGGGGGACAGTATTGTATGAAGGGCCACTATAGTAAGGAAGACACTTTGAAAGAGACTGTAATGAAGGAAGTACATTATGGCTTGAGGCAGACACTGTAAGGAGGCATTATGGTGAGTGAGGATACCTGGTACACACCATGAGATTTTCTGGCTGATTTATTGCCAGATTGAATATTTCCAACATGTCTGATCAATTCTCCATAGAAGTGAACAGAAAATCGATCTGAAATCAGGTCGGACATGTTGGAAATAATCGATCTGGCAGTAAATCTGCCAGAAATCTCATTGTGTGTACCAGGCAGTAGAAATCACCAAAGGGGGATAATGTGAGAATTCACTGTAGTTTAGGTGGCACTACTGTATAGTGAGAGGTGAAATATTTTGAGTGGGCACTATAGTGAAGGGGTATACTGTGAGGTAAGTACTGTGGTGCACATTAACGCAGTCACTAGAACATGTATCTTTGGGTTTTATACCTGTAGGTTATGAACATTGTTTGGGGCAGCCCACGGATAGTTGTGACCACACTCACTTTTTGCCACTGTATACCACATGCAATTGTATCTGCTCTGTATGGCCACACTATTTTTTGCCCATGGGAGTGTGTGTCATAATGTCTTGCTCCAGGCCTTCAAATGTCTACCTATTGCCCTGGTTCCTTAGGCTCTCTACAAAACTCCTAGTGGTAATGGTTCTCCATAAGTTATCTGGTTACCATTTAGCAATATATAGTCATATTGGGTGTATTGCTTTTATACTGTTTGTGAGATACAAGGCTAGATTATAGGTATGTTCAATCAGAAAGTAACAGTCATATAAACCAGCCATTTTCAAAGGGAGTGGTAGGACTTCTACCCAATGGACGGTATCAGACAAATCGGGTGCATGTGGCTCTTGGACAAATAGGGCACCTCTGTTGACTTTCATTGAAAATAGAGGCAAACTGGCACCAAAGGGGAAAGATACAGTAATTATTGTTTTTTTTTTTGTGGGGGGAGTAGGGGTGTGTTTCATGTTCTGCGGCAGAGTTCGGGTGCATGGCAGCCCCCGGTTTGACGCTTGTTAATTATCGTTTTTTTGTGGGGGTTTGGGCTTCAGAAAGGGTGTTTGTGCATGGGGGGGGGGGGGTTGGGTTAGGCAGCAGGAAAGGTATTTGTGCAGGGGGGTGGGGGGAGGGTTATGGTTAGACGTCAGGGAGTGTGTTTGTGCGGGGGGGGGGGGGGGCATTCAGGGCTAGCTGTCAGGAAAGGTTTTGTGTCGGGGGAGGGTGGTTAGGTTTAGGCATCACAAAGAATGTTTGTACCGTTGGGGGCAGTTAGGGTTAGGCGTTGGGGGAGGGTTTTGTGGGAGAGTAGGGTTAGGTTTAGCTATAGTAAAATATTGGTAACATTAACCGATATTTTACTATCGAAAATTAATACTTTCAATAGTATAATATCAGTAAATGTACCGATCTTCTACTATTCGCAGTTTCCCTGCGCCCGATTTTTCCTTGGTGCCTCTATTTCACGTATGCCCAATAGACGCTCTGCAGATGCATGCAGCTTAATCCTGTTGTAGATTGTGCAGATGCCTAATCATTTATGTCCTGTGGAAAGCATAGACCGAAAAAAAACCCCTAATATTTTGATAATAGTATGCTAATTTTATTCAACATGTGTGACATTTAGAGAAATCAATACTGCTATTAATCTCTGTCAGTGTCCATTGCGTTTGTGGTTCAATACACATTCTGCTGTTGCCTTTGCTGGTCAGGATAGGTGAATGTAACCAACACCTCCTGTAGAATGAATAAGTGAGTTTGGCAAGATGCAGTGGTCTTTTTTTCTAGCAAAATCAGCAGATATGGTGTTCTGATTGAGCACACCTACACATTTGATCACCACCTGATCTCTGTTGCCAGAGTTATGATGTGTACAGCCATTAAACATTTGACAATGGTGATTGTTTTAGTTATCCATTTAATGCTTGTACAGGTGTTCCCTACTTTCCCTGTCAAAGACAGGCACCAATGAACTGACCAGAGCACATATATTTTTCCCAATTCTTTCCTACTTTAAAGGGCAGTACACACCACTCAGATCAGATGTGTGTGATATAGTGTAAGTAATGTATCTACTCCAATAGGTCAACATTCCTTTCCTTCCTTCAACCCAAATGACATTAGTTACAAATAAACTCTGGGTTTATCCTGGGGTTATACATGCATGTCCTCCCACTTCCTGGATAGCACACATATGGAATGTGCTAGAGATGATTATATAGTTCCTTTTTGCCTCTATAGTCCCCTGGGGATCTCCTGTTAGATCTGCTCTACTGCGGACATTTAAACCTACTATGGTCATGTGACAATCCACTCTTGGATGCTGGTTGGGGGTGCATGGCAGGAGACTTGGCTCCTAGTGGGTTATTAAAACTGAGGATGTTATAAATAGTCACTTTACTGGAAGAAGCACAATAGTGGCGAGTTAAAGGGGCGCCAATGTGAGGACCAATATAAATGGTTAAGCATCATAACAGGGCCCTGTGCTTTAGTAAGCCAGTACCTATTCAGTAAGGAGTCTTTGGGCAATGCTCTAAAACTGCTATTGCTGCAGCTATCAAGCCCTTTGTGTCCGATAGGAGAAAAGCGCAATACAAATGTTGGAATTACTTGGAGGAGCTCAATATGTGTAACACTATAAAGGGGATGCTATGGAAGGTGGAGCGCTATACTGCAGACACAGTAATGGAGATACTACATAGTGGCCATTAAAGGGGGAAGCATATTTTGTATTCAATTCAAGCAGTATTCCCAGTTTCTCAAGTAAAAGTAAATACCTCGGTTTACCTTTGGATAGGTTTATATTCTAGTATATGGGGTAATTCACCAAATTTATAACCTTCATATTATTGCAGGCATGAATAAAAATAAACTAGGAAACTAAATGTAAAGCCAGACCCCGGACACAAATGTTCTTCTAGTGCAGCACAGGCATGCAATGATGCAATGATAGACCATGAAGCCTATGTATAAATATAGGAAAGGACACGCTCTGCTACTGAGTCTCCAATTCACAAAGCTTGGAGAGCTGTAGAAAGCCTGAATTCTCCAGCAAACCTGGACTGGATTCCTTTTATTATCTGTTATTATGTAGTAAAAACATTGCAACACTCACCTGGGGATATCAGATCATAGTGAGCAGAGATGTCATAAAAATCATGGGGCTCCATGGCAAAAGTTTGACATAGGCCTCTGTCATAGGCAACACTAAGCTTAGACCAACTTCTTCCACCCTTCTCCATAGACATGAGTGCAACTGGCAATTTGCTTACAATGTACAGAGCATTCAGCACAGACACTGTTTTACCTCTTCCCTTTAAATGCAGAACTTGCCGAAACGGCTGGAAATGCTGCTATCTCCCTTGCATGGTCCTACAAGGAGAAACTCTCTACTAATTAGTCACAATATTCAGTGCAGAATCAGTTGCTGTACTCAATGCACCTTCTTTGCAAGTCCTTTATCCCGTGTACCTGTTCATTGCTCCAAGTCTCCCACACCCTCTCCCAGAGTTCTCGCCAGGGCTGTGGAGTCAGAGTCGGAGTTGAGGAGTCAGAGCAATTATGGGTATCTGGAGTTGGTGGGTTCATAAACTGAGGAGTTGGATGTTTTTTGTACCAAATCCACAGCCCTGGTACGTATTAGTAGTTATTAAGTAGTCGGAGTTGGAGCTATTTTGGGTACCTGGAGTCAGAGGTTTCATAAACTGAAGAGTCAGAGTTGGAGTCAGATGATTTTTGTACCAACTCCACAGCCCTGGTTCTTGCATCAGTGAAAAAGGAGAGAGTGAAAGCACATGTCCACTGCTAAAACTTCCATTTATTCGATTCCAATGAAAACAAGTCAATAGTCATGTATGTAACAGGCAACTTAGCCTATCACAGGGAGGTAAGCATACAGACCGCTGCAAGGTTGACAGCTGTTTCGCACTGCTGTGGCCGGTGCTTTGTCAGGACCCAGAGGTCTGCTACTTAACTTAAAGGGAACCCAACGTGAGAGCGATACCGAGACTGTCATATTTATGTCCTTTAAAACCATGCCAGTTGCCTGGCAGTCCCCCTGATCCTGTGCCTCTTATATTTTATCCATAAACCCTTAAAGCGGTATCGTCACCATAAAAATCAAATTTCAACAGCAACTGCTCTGAGTGTATTAAGTGATAAAGATGCTAATCCTGCATTCAAAACTTTCACAACTTTTTCTGCTGTTATGATTTGGAGTTATCACATACTTAAGGAGCACTGGCCCTTTATTAGTCGATGCCAAAGAATTGCATTCTGGGGGTTCTTTTTATCTATAATGTATTCCTCCTCTTTCCTTTATTTCCCTGCCAGCTGCTTATCTGAAACCTAATCCCCTACTCAGCAAGGCTGAGGCGACTCAGCGATTGGAGGAGACAAGAAAAAAAGTAAAGGGCAGAAATGACATCACGAGTTAGCATTAACAGTGGGCAAAAGACATGGCCCCCACCACTAACAGAATTCTTGTCATTTACTATATAACATTCACTGAAATCAAAACGTGGACAGTATAATACATGTGTTATGTAAGTAGATCTAGTATTTATCTACTTATATATGTGTTTTTTTTCCCTGGCATAGTATGGCTGATCCTACTGCTTTAACAAGCATGCAGATCAAGCGCTCTGACTCAAGTCTGACCTGATTACCCAGATACATATTTCACTGCCGGGGAACTGGTATTGTTTAAAAGGAATATATATATATATATATATATATATATATATATATATATGTATATATATATATATATATGTGTATGTATATATATATATATATTTATATATGTGTGTGTATGTGTATATATATATATATATATATATATATATACATATATATATATATATATATACATATATACACACGCACATACTGCGGGTTAACTTTAAGTGCAATTCTGATGAAATCTGGGAGTAACACAAAAACTAAAAACCAGTGAAAAGGTTGGGGATAAGCTAGTTCTCACCACTTTTTCCCAGGCCCCATAGTACCGTATATTCCGGCGTATAAGACGACTGGGCGTATAAGACGACCCCCCAACTTTTCCAGTTAAAATATAGAGTTTGGGATATACTCGTCGTATAAGACTACCCCTCTTCCAACGCACACCAAATTAAAATAAAAAAAACATGTACTGGTGCTGTGTATGAACAGATACTGGTGCTGTACTGTATGTGTTACCCAGTATATAACAGTATATAGTCAATTGACTTGTTGCATTGGTCAACTCTCCTTAAGTAGACTGGTCATCTCTCCTTGTCTACCTGTTTATCAGAGCGGTATGGAAGAATAGATTGCGCTCCCTCAGCAGGGAGATCTGAGTGGCGGTAACAGGATAGAGTGTACCACCCGGCATCAATGACACCCGGTGTATAAGACGACACCCGACTTTTCAGAAGATTTTCAATGGTTAAAAAGTAGTCTTATACGCAGGAATATACAGTATATGTATTTATTGTTTTATGACAAATACTTGTCATAAAACAATAAAACAGTTTTAACATTTGGGCCGGCCCACCCATGAGGCGGAGTGAGGCAGGTTCCTCAGGCGGCGGATGTGGGGGACGGCACCAGGCAGAAAGAGGAAGTGAGCACTGAGTGCGCCTGGCATTTGCCGCCTCCCGTTTTACTGCCTGTACTGGACTGGACCCCTGGGACCCTCTAGGCTGTGCACGCCAGCCCACCACCCTAGATGCAGCCTCTGAGTGAGTCTTTGCTTGGCTAAGCTGCCATCACGATGATGGTGTGCACCGGGTACGGACGGAGGCAGAATCCGGAAGTGACTGGAGTCACGCTGCCTGCCGCCCATATTGAACAGCACTGCCAGTAAAGATGACCTGCCGCTGCCCCCTGCTCGCCAGAGCGAGATGGTTGCCCGCTGCCCCCTGCCTGCCATCACCACTGCTGACTAACTTTGCTGTCTTGCTGCTGCTGGAGCCTCAGTCACTGTTTCAGCTGCTGTAGCTCCGCCCCCAGCAGTGTTTGAATGGAGCGCGGGGCTGATGGGGAGAGAGGTGAGTGGGAAGTGAGCTGCATGAGACAAGGAGGGAATGAGGCCAGAGCCAGCAGGAAGCCATCTCTGAAGATCAAAGGATGCAGCTAAGCCAGCAGACTGCAGAGAGTCCGGGCAAGTGTCGGGGGAGGAGGTGTGTGTGATGTGATTTGTGATGTCTCCCTTACTTGTTCTTTCAGTGTGTGTGTGTGTGTGTTTTCTCCCTTAGTCGTTCTTTCTTTCTCCGCCCCCCCCTCTCTCTCTTTCCCCCTTTCTGTCTCTCCCCCTCTCTCTATCCCCCCTCTTTCCCCCTTTCCATCTCTCTCTCTCTCCGTCCCCCCTCTCTCTATCCCCCCTCTCTTTCCCCCTATCTGTCTCTCTCCCTCTCTCTCCCCCTCTCTCTTCTCCCCCCTTTCTGTTTCTCTCTCCTCTCTCTCTCTACCCCCTCTCTCTACCCCCTCTCTCTCTCTATCCCCCCTTCTCCCTCTGTCTCTCTACCCCCCTCTGTCTCTCTACCCCCATCTCTCCCTTCCTCTATCTGTGTCCAGGGCCGCGCCTGGGCGGGTGCTGCAGGTGCATTGCACCCAGGCGCCTGTCTCCGACAGGCGCTGCCCGGCCGCCGCTCACCCCCTCTGTCCGCGGCTCCCTCCCTCCCTAAAGCCGCCAGCGCGTCACTCAGACCTCGATCAGGCGGCGACCAATCGTGCGGGCGCTAGAACCCAGCGCCCGCACTGATATGCGGAAGTGACATCACTTCCGCATATAGAGCGGGTGCGTCCGGCGCCTGCTCATACTGGTCGGGTCGCCGCTGATCCTGAGGTCTGATTGACACTGCAAGGTAAGGGGGGGGGGGCAGCGGCTGGGGGCTCCCTGTCACTCACTCACTACCTAAAGGGCCTCCCTTTCACTCACTCACTACCTAAAGGGGCTCCCTGTCACTCACTCACTACCTAAAGGGGCTCCCTGTCACTCACTCACTACCTAAAGGGGCTCCCTGTCACTCACTCACCGCCTAAAGGGGCTCCCTGTCATTCACTCACCACCTAAAGGGCCTCCCTGTCACTCACTCACTGCCTAAAGGGGCTCCCTGTCACTCACTCACTGCCTAAAGGGGCTCCCTGTCACTCACTCACTGCCTAAAGGGGCTCCTTGTCACTCACTGCCTAAAGGGGCTCCCTGTCACTCACTGCCTAAAGGGGCTCCCTGTCACTCACTGCCTAAAGGGGCTCCCTGTCACTCACTCACTACCTAAAGGGGCTCCCTGTCACTCACTCACTACCTAAAGGGGCTCCCTGTCACTCACTCACTGAAAAGCGGTCTCTTATTATGTGCATTTACAGGGGAAAGGCTGTCTGTCATTTATGTGCATTCACTGGTGAAACACTGTCTCTCATGTGCATTTAGTGGGGAAATTTTGTCAGTAAAAATCTTTTGTCAGTAAATTTTTAGGTATTTGTCAGTAAAAAATAACGTGAAAGGTTGGCAACACTGGCAGGCTACGCGGCGCAACGGGAAAGATACAGGCAGCCCACCTCACGCTTGGGCTTGGCGGGGGGAGGAGCCGACGACAGCGAGTGAGAGTAGGGTGGCCGCAGGCAGCCATAAATATGCAGTGTGCGACTGCGTCGCACTCGCAGAGCCTCTCAATCTGAGTCAGTCCAGAGACTAGCAGACTCGAAGGTACCCAAAGCCAGCCAGGAGCAAGCCCATAGAAGAGGGGTAGGAATGGGGTATCACATGCATGCGTAAAGAGGTGGAAGGTGTGGGTGTGATTAGGCAGGACATGGGTGTGGTTATGTGGTTGGGCACGGTTAATTTAACCACTCCCATAGGCGCCATAGAAAATCTTGCACCCAGGTGCCAGGCACCCCAGGCTCACCCCTGTCTGTGTCTCTCTCTCCCCCCTCTCTCTCTCTTTCTCCCTCTCTTTTTCCCTGTGTCTCTCTCTCCCTCTCTTCCCCTTTCTCTCTGTCTCTCTCTCTCCTTCTCTCTGTCGCAGGACATCATGGCCACCACCAGCTCCGACCACTCTCAGCCGCACTAACATTGCGACCACTGTCAGCTCTGCCACCAACGACTCAGATCCACCAGCCCCCATTGCAGCCAGGCCACCATCCCTGGCCCTGTCCCAGGGCAGCCACCCTCCACCTGGTCAGCCACTATTTAAATATCACTCCAGGCCCCCCAGACTAGCACCTACTTGACACTATACCTGGCTAGCCTATACAGGGGGCACCTATACCTGGCTACCTAACTACTTCCTCACTACCTATACTAAGGGTGAAAATTGTGCTGTGTGTTCATTCCAAATGGGGGGGGGGGGGGGGGGGGCGCGTGCTCACAAGTTTGCCTCAGGCAGCAGAAAGTCTAGGACCGGCCCTGTCTATCTGGGTTTTCAGTGCTGACTTTCTGTGTTCTGCCCTATGCAGATAGGTTAGGCTAAATAGTAGTCTGTGAACTGTCCAGACTCCTCAAACTAACCATCACATACATGGGCCAGGTTTGGGCAGACACTGGAGGGGGCACTGCTCAATATTTTGTGAACAGTTTGCCCCACCCCCTTCACAGAGTTAGTTAGAAGCAGGAGGTGGTTGACATCAGGTGAAAGCTATGTGCAGATATAGAAACTTCTACACTGCTGTCAGCTCAATACCTTGTGCACTGATCTCTGGATCATGTGACTGACATTCCATCAGGAACTTCACTGAAACAACTGCATCAATAATAAACATTGTGTAAATAATGGAATAGTTCCCTATTCACCTTTACTAAAAATTAAATATCTGATAGGATGAGCTAGGGTTTTAAGCTATGTACAGACTTGACAGGTTTGTGGCCCCTAAACAGTAGGAATTGTTTTGGGGTGAACACTGAGCAATGGGTTCTGTCCAATGGATTGGGGAGGACATGCGAGCAGCACTTCCCTGTGGGAGATGCTTTTGGATAGGTATTTTCCAGAGCTGAAGAGAGGCAGGAGACGATTAAGAATGATCATTTTGGCCAATTGGAGTCTACGTAGCTTTTACAATTACATTTACATACATGCTATTATTAGTATTCTTTTGACAGATATAGCTGTGGCACTTTGTACTGGAGAGCAGGGTTTTTTTTTTTTAAATGTTTTTTTTCATCACAGTAGTAAGCAAGTACCAGAGTCACTATTGGTATTCAGATGTGCCCACTGGGAGCTACTACAGAAGAGTAATGCTTGTGCCTACTTGTGAGATTGAAATCCCCAGCCTGCTCTTACCTTGTTTAAACTGTATTATTTGCTGTTCAGGTACTGTACAAATGACATTTTGGTCATGATCAGATCAATTGGTCGTATTCTTTACAGATAACTTAATTTCGGTATGAGCTAAGTGGAAAAATGCAGGCGAGTCACCTTGCCCAGCCTGGTATTTTCAGTTGGCTCATCATCAGTTGCATTAGTAAATCTGACAGTCCTTCATTTCTTGTACTGATGGATTCACAGCAACAACTGTCCTGTCTTTTTCTCTCTTATTTACTAAGAATCAATATTGATAAAGGCCTGTGTAGATGGCACTGGCTGCCTCAGATGCTTCCCTTACAGTGATATCACAGCCATTAGTCATGGGAATTGGATGGGAGCTGAACCAGTGTGCTTTATTTAGATTCTGTAAACTTCATTATGTCTCGATAGTTTATAGTATCCTCTGGTGGATTCTTTGAGTCCAGGTTCTGTTTATACACTGAAAGTGAAAAAAAAATCACTGGTTCTGTTGACGTAATGTAAATAGGTTCCATAATAAGCCATTTTCAAGTTTAATTCAATTAGAATTATCCTTCACTTTCCATATGAAATCATCCATATTTTTTTGGTAAATTTCACATAAAATAAAAACTTTTCCTACAAGCTTAATTGCAACAACTTACTGCATGCTATAAGCGTGGTCTAGTTTCCTCCCCCTGCCCCAGATTCCACTTACTGCACATACAGGAGTGGCTTCACCAGCATTGCCGGTATTTCGCAACTTCTCTATCCTTACTCATTTTAACCTTAAAGAGGAACTGTTGCGAAAATCTTAAAATTTAAAACACATACAAAGAAGAAGTATGTTTCTTCCTGAGTAAAAGGAGCCATAAATTACTTCTCTCCTATGTTGCTGGCATTTACAGTAAGTAGTAGAAATCTGACATTATCGACACGTTTTGGGCTAGTCCATCTTTCCATAGGGGATTCTCAGCAAGGCTTTTATTCTTTATAAAGACATTCTCTGAAAAAGATTTATACAAAGATGCTGGCCAGCCTCCCTGCTCACCATACACTTTTCTGGCAGTTGGACCGGAGCAACTGCCACTCACTAAGTGCATTTTGCAATAAAGAAACCCCTTTGAACCCCCCCCCCCCCCCATAAGGAGATGGGCTAGTCCAAAACCTGTCGGTTCTGTCAGATTTCTACTACCTACTGTAAGTGACAGCAACATAGGAGAAAAGTACCGTAATTTATGGCTCATTTTACTCTGGAAGAAACGTGCTTCTTTAAGTTTTGTATAAGTTTACATATATTTTAAAGTTTAGGATTTAAAGGTCCTTTAAAGAGAACCTGAGCCAAAGCTCGAGACCAGAAACAAATTCTTACCTAAGGAAAGGGAAGCCTCTGAATCCTAATGAGGGTTCCCTCAGCATGTTCCGCCACTCACCAGGACCCCCTTGTTGATTGGGGCCGCACTCCTATGCTGCCACAAGTGAGCCATGCTGCAGCCACGTCTGTGCACAGAGCTGCTCATGCATGAGTGACTCCAGCTTACTGCGCAGGCGTGGTCATGCTTCTGCCGGTGCAGTGCAGCTGTGTGTGTTTGAAGAGGAGCGCAGCCCCAATCAGATTACAGACCATCCCTTGTCTGTAATCTTTAGAGGCTCCACATTCGGTGACAGGGAACTGGAAGACAGAGGGAAACCTCATTATGGTCCTTCGGTAAGTATGTGGTTATGGCTCGGGAACACTTAAGTATCATATATACTTTTTCAGCACTTTCTAAGCCAAATTATCACTCAGAACAAGTTGTTTCTGATTACCTGGCCTTAGAATCACTTTACTCACCATGGCTCAATTTTGCACATCTTTACTGTTTGTATGCACTTTTCAGCTACTAAATGCGTTATTAGTATATATAATGCATGTTATTGCAGCAGTATATATGTTGCGTGCATAAATCAAGTTATGCTATTTGCGTAACTTGCGTTACACACTTTACATGACACCCACTAATTTTAACATGTGCTGACAGAGTTCAGTAACGATTCATCTCCCACAGTAGTATCACTTTTTGGCTTGTTGAGTGCCTAAAAGGTTTTATACAGATAAGGTGAAAAACAAATAAGGTGAGATAGTTCATGAGAAACATTTTGTAAATTAACCCCGTAGTGAGGTCATAGTGAATGTAATTACATTTCTCAGCGTGCCCTTAGGTGTGCATGTAAGTTGAAGACTTGCAGTACTTTTACACTGAGAATTTGTGCTTGCAATTTATTTTTAGTACACTCGCAGACCCCCATTCAAATATACTGAATAAGAGAGAAATGCAAACACAGCAAAATGCAGCGTACACTAGACTCTGGCATTCTGCCTGACTCAATCATGATAGAGGTAAGACAGAGTATTCATACTTTATGTTGGAGAAATCTGGGTTCCATAGATCTTTAGCTAATCCTTTGTGATACAATCATTGGAGTTGTCACTCTTTAATACAGTCATGTATTAGTCTGTCGGGTTGGGTGACAGAATGATAGCTTATCAATGTTAAGGCTCGTACACACGGACCAACCAACTGCCTGATTATCGCCTAACTTTAGACTGTTGGACGATAATCAGGCATGTGTATGCGAGTAAATGACCAACTGATAACAGACGGTTTACCCGATCCAACCATCGGATCTACTCACATGACTATTGGGCTGATATTATGCAGTTAGTCCGTGTGTAAAAGTCGTTTGAACGATTTGCACTTGTTTTGAATGTGGCCGTATTATGCAGTCCGTCATTCCGTTTGCGTACGCGGTATGTAAATGAGTTGGTCGTTTAATCGTGTGGACATACAGATTGTGTGGTTGGTTGTGCGCTTGTTGGACGTGTGTTGTGCACGAGGTTTTAGTAATGAGCCAAACATCTCATAACAATGTAATTTGTTTGGTGCTGTCAAATCATTACACAGCTAACAAAGATGCTGGTCTACTGGATTAGCAACTAGAAGCTATGATTTGCTAAAGAAGTAGAACAGGGAAAGGCCGCTGCACACACACTCACCAGGCAAATGGGAGCAGGGAAACCAGATCTCAAAGTCCAATTGCAAACAGAAGAATATCCTGCTGCACCAGATGATACGGTGAAGTAGAAAATCTTTATTCTTTTAATCCAACATCATAGCATACAGATAAAAGCTCACGCGTATCGGAGCAAGAATGGCTCCTTAATCATAGCTTTGATAGATAAACTATAATTAACCTCCTTAGCGGTAACCCCGTGCTGGACACGGGGTAAGCCGCCGCGGAGGATTCCTCAGGCCCTGCTGGGCCGATTTGCATAATTTTTTTTTCAAACACGCAGCTAGCACTTTGCTAGCTGCATGTTTGGTCTGATCGTCATCGCCGATCCGCTGCTACCCGCCGCGATATAGGGCCCCCCCGCATACCCCTTGCACAGCCTGGCCAATCGCCGCCAGGCTGCGCTATGGGGTGGATCGGGACTCCCTGTGACGTCGATGACGTCACTCTGTTCGTCGCCATAGCGACGGGGGAAGCCCTCAAGGAAATCCCGTTCAGAACGGGATTTCCTTATGGGCAAGTGGCACCGGCGGCGATCAGACGCTACGGGGGGACGCCGCAGGGAGTGGGGAAGCATGTAGCTCGCGCTAGGCTAGCTGCAATTAAAAAAAAAATACAGCAGTTGAAAGAGACTTTTTTGAAAAAAAAAAAAATAGGTTAAAAAAAACCCTCCCACGGCCGCAAGGCTGCGGAAATCATACCGCCAGGAAGGCTAAGGAGCCATTCTTGCTCTGATTCGCGTGAGCTTTTATCTGTATGGTATGATGTTGGATTAAAAGAAGAAAGATTTTCTACTTCACCGTATCATCTGGTGCAGCGGGATATTCTTCTGTTTGCAATATGATTTGCTAAACCCTGGATTGGCGGATCGGCCTAATAGGATAGTCGTCAGTGTATGTTACTCGGTGCATTTGTACTTTACACCTGTTTATGCATGTACTAATTACTTGAAATACAACTGTTAGTCCACATCGTGTAATTTCATACATTACAGTGTTCTCCCCAGAATTTTTTTCCAGCTGGGTGGCATGAAATAGTAGCCGGGTGGCATGAAAAAGTAGCCGGGTGGGGCGTGCTGAGAGAATGCAGGGCCGGTGCTTCTGTGAGCAACTATGCTTACAAAATAGGAGGAGGTGAGCAGATGACAGCCAGGTGCTCACCAAAACTAGCCGGGTGGAGCACCCGGCTAAAAGAGCCTTGGGAGAACACTGCATTATATATAATAGTTAATTTTAACATTAACCATATCTAATCAGAATGATGATGTGTAATAATAATTCCTAAATTAATGTATTAATCATCTTAAACAGTTTATAACTCATATGTGATCAGTTAAATCAATGTTCCTATCTGATCATATGTCAATCATCAGTCACACATATTTATACCTTACCAATAATGACATTGTTAATGATTTCAATACGCTTACTCTATTTTATCTAATACATTTTAATTATGTCATCCTATAGATACACGGTGTGTCAAATAAGCAATAGATATGTCATATCAGAAACGGCATTATTGATATATCTGAAGTAATTTAATGTCGTTACTGATATAAACAATGTGAGGGCATTAATACTACTAATAACCATATTGTGTAAAAAAAAATAAATCTAATTTAATATGTTTAATCATATTATTAATAATCTGAAGCCTTACCAACTATATGATTGATGTTCCTGACATAATCAAATCCTATTTATTTAACAAGCAATAGTCATGCTTTTTTCTTATAAATCATGTCATGTCAATAGTTAAACTAATAATCATGTCTTATCATTAATCTTAATACAGTATTAATTACATCACTGTTGCTTTCTAGAGATGGTATTTTTTTTTAGCCTCGGTGAAAGTCAGTTGAAGGTCTTTATGGTCAATTCGTATATGACCGCATGTTTAGGATATGACTGGTCCCTTTGTATACAATTTACTGAAACACTATTTTCTTAATTGAAGTACAGCATGTCAATTACAGTGAGTAGAGGTGAAATCTTATGTGAAGATAACAGAATACAGATAGGCAATAAACAATATATGAAATGGGTTTGTTAGCTTTAAAGTGAATGGGAATAAAAAAAATGAACCAGATACCTACCTAAGGAGAGGGAAAGCTCTGGGCCCTATAGAGCCAGCCTGCTCTTTTCCCGGTCCCCGCGTTCCAGAGCTGGTTTCCCTGGTAGAAGTATTCAACCAATTGGTCAAATAGTGCTCCTCTGCTGCCGAAAGAGGCTTTGGAAGTCTTCGAGAGCCCGAGTGCTTCCCAAAGATGGACGGCTCCATACTGCACATGTGCACTCGCGCATGCACAGTATAGAGGTGACTGTCTTCTGGAGGACTCGGGCTCCTGAAGACTTCCGAAGCCTCCCGCGGGGGAGGATTAAATTACGGGAGCCAGCGCTTAACGGAGGGCACCAGGAGAGGAGAACAGTGGGGAACAGTATGGAAGGCCTTTGCAAAGTCCAAGTATATCACATCTACAGTATTCCGAATGTCCAATATAACATTCACCACCTCATAACAGCTAAGCCTCCTTCCTGTGTTAAGCACTTATTAAAATTGGAAAATTGAGACTCTTCCGCATCTGTAATTTGCAACAATGATGTTTCCCTTGTGAAGACAGAAGTAAAGCAAGCATTCAATAGCTCCGCCCTACTTCACTCATTCCTATCTCATCCTCTAGAATTCCAATACAGTCCACCTTTCTTTTCAGAGTTGATATACTTGTAAAACGTTTTTGGATTTTATTTTGAACTTGTTTATATGCTGTTTTGGCATTTGGGCTTAGCAACTACCATTCAGTAATTACTTTTGTAAATCGTGAAATACCTGAGATTCCCCCATTAGGAGATACACTAGTCCAAACAATGTTCGACCTGATTTTTACTGCCTACTGCAAGTGGTGGCAACATAAGAAAAAATTAATTTATAGTGCATTTAACTCTGGGTAAAATGTCAATGTTATGTGTATGTGTTTTACTTTTAAAACATTTCATGGTAGTTGTCCTTTAAGTTTACTTTAGGAATTGGAGATGTTATGTTGAATACTCTGCTGCGCAGTTCCGTTAGTGTTAACTGCCTACTGTGTAGCCCTTATGGTTCCTATTATCCATGGGCAAATTGCTCATAGAGATTTGAATGTAGGGGTCAATGCAAGTGCACAGTACTGGAAGCTACACTAGTAAGAGAAAGAAGCCGATTATGAAGAGAAAATGTTGTTTGTTAATGCTGCCTTGTCTTCTGACAGCCAGACAGTCCCAAAATAGTTCATATTATCAGTGCTATTCTCTCTGGTTGTTGGCTTCTGTTTGCATGAATTTGCATTTGAAGTATGCATTCCTGTACCATAAAGAAAAGAATTGTTGCTCATTTTGTTAAGTGGAACCATTTGCTGAATTTGAAATTCTATGTTTGTTGCAGTTCCATGTATATGATTCTCCTTGTCCCACACGTACAGATATATAGTGTATAGACAAGAGCCTAGGTTCTTAGCAATGTACATGTAACCCAGGGGTACTCAAACTTGTGGTGCTCTATTCATTATAGTAAGTTTTTAAATTCAGTAAATGGCAGATCACATGTGAAGGAACCAGAATACCTATTTACAGTTGAGTAAAAGCATGAGTGTATGTTTGTAATACATATATGTAAAATTATGGAGCACTCCTAACAAATACATGTCTGACAAGTGGTACTTGAGATAATGTTTCCCACGACGGGGTAATTTCTAAACTCCGTCATTTTTAGACTGGTAATAGTACTATGATAATGTTGAGAAGGGAACAAGCAGAAGGCTTGTGGTGAATGAATACACATCTTTAAAGTGGGCCTGAACTATTGCACAGGACAGAAGGAAAACAGTGAAATGCAAATTGTACACATTTAGAGCGTTTAGTCTGTCTAATTCCCACCTCGTCTGTGACTAATCACAAGTTGTAATTTGATCTCAGCTGAGTCAGTTGACTACCACGGCCAAAGCAGCTAATTGGTAAACACAATATGACTGCTTCCATGAAAGCAGGAAGAAAACACACTGCAGATTTATTGCAGGATTTGTATCAGCTGTAACAAAGAAATGTTTTTCTTTAAAGGTTATTATGCTGTTGTGTATATTTTAGAGCAGAGAGGAAGTTCTGAGTTTAGGTCCGCTTTGGACTGTCCGACTGGTGGAGATCTGCATTTAGCAACTCAGGTCCGACTTTGTGGAGATCTGCATTTAGCAACTCAAGAAGATTAGTGTGATTTTCTGTGGCTCATGTTTTGACATTTTGCTAGATGAGGCTCTTATAGTATTTGTTATTTATAGTGCAGGTATACAATATGCTGAAATAGTTTGGACGCCTTTTCCATCCTTAGTTTTCCAGTTACAAGGGTGCTGCCGGAAGTCATTCTTGTCAGGTCATGACTCATTTTGTAACAACAGGAGATAAGCAGCAACATAGACATAGCGTAATTGTCTACAATATGGTGCTATTCAAAATAGTAGTGTAGGTAGAGAATAATTCAAAATAGTCTCCACCATTGGCAATGTGCCAGCTTTCAAACTCTATCCTTGAATTGATTATTGGTAACTAGGTCTCAGGTAAGTGCCGGCCCCTTCTGCATGTCCATTCCTCACATTCACTGAAAGAATTAGAGATGGGAAGTTCGGATCTTTTCAATGATCCGGATGATTCGAATCGGATCATTGAAGAGATCCGGATCTTTGATCCGAATCTCGGATCATTTTACTACCGGAAGCATTCGGGGGTGAAATGAACAGCAGGACAGGTCTGTGGACAGGAGAAGGGGAGGGAGTGGACACACGGAGAAGGGGAGAAGATGGACAGAGGGCAGGGAGTGGGCAGAGATGGGAGGAGGGACGAGCAGAGAGCAGAAATGTTTGCACGTAATACCCACATGCTGAAGTCATATGCTTTACATATATTTCACCTATATGTTCATCTGTACACTTTGAAAGAAAAGGTCGCACAGTGAAAGAAAGCATTCCCAGAAGTGAAGTGCAGCTGTTTAGTGCCGAGTGCAGGAGGATTATATTGCCTTTCAATCACACTGTCTGCAAAGTTACTGAGCTGTGCTGAGCCAAAAGCTTCCCATGTGTTCACTGTGCAGCACTACGGAACAGACAGCCTGTAATGGGCAGCACATTGCAGCCAGTATGTGTGCTCTACACATATCTGGCAGTGGCACCCATGTCCCCTCTCTACCTGTCCCTGCAAGGCTGCCTCCCTTCCAACAGAGCGATCCATCTCTGCTCTGCTTCCAAGACCCCGCTGCCCGCTGAGAGGGGGCGTGTCGCTCCTGGTCCCGCCCCTTTTGCGATCCGAATCACTCATTTTGATGATTCGGATGATCGACTCATAAAATAGATTCGGATCAAAGATCCGAATCGTTCATGATCCGGACAACACTAGAAAGAATGCTGGTAAGAAAGGAAAGACATTCTTGAATCAGGAAGTTGCATTTCTAGGCAGCATTATAAAGTTTTTGAAGCAGTAGTTATTTTTATTAGAGGACAACTGAAGTGAGAAGAACATGGAGGCTGCTATATTGATATCTTTTTAAACAATGCCTGGCAGCCCTGCTGATCTATTTGGCTGCAGTAGTTTCTGAATAAAACCAGAAACAAGCATGCAGCCAATCTAGTCAGAATACGATCATGTCAGAAACACCTGATCTGCTGCATGCTTGTTCAGGGTCGGTGGATTAGAGGCAGAGGACTAGCAGGACTGCCAGGCAACTGGTATTGCTTAAAAGAAAATAAATATGGCAGCCTCATATCCCTCTCGCTTCAGTTGTCCTTTAAAGCATATAATGAATAATCAGTGTGATGCTGGAGTTCAGCCTTAATATTAAATAGTACGGTTAATGCAGTTACCTCTGTCACATTGCTTCAACATTTTATTAAATATTATAAAGGAGACACTAAATCTTTGTGTAAAATGAGGCCACTTTCTACCAGCCCCATGTGAAATCTCTGGAGAACATCTGCATGAGGATAATAGGTCTCCTCAATGGCCAATTCTGCTTGTAATAAATCTCCCAAGTATGGGAAAAAGGATAATAGAGTTCTTTTAAATAGAATTCCTGTATAGCTCATTAATCTATGAAAATAACATGATTATTGCCTGTGGCAAATCACTTGTCACTAGATATTATAATTAGGCTTCATCTGCGATGATATACGCTGCTTTCATTATAGAGACTGAGGTAAACGTAACTGGGTATTGTTTTATAGCTATGAAAGTAAGAGCTGTCAACCTATGTCCTGTATAAGTGAGCACACACCATAGAGAAGGAAGATAAGCTCCACATATATCACGGGACAGTGAGCAAAGACAAGTATGACGAGGCAATGAAATGAAGCAGTGTTTGCCCATGTTTAATAATCAGCTGGATGCCTAAATAGCTGAACTCATCCAATAAAACTACAGTTTGCTTAAAGGAGAACGCTAGAAAGTATTATTGAACTGAACATATAACTTTTGTAATTCACACCTTTAGAACATTATTCGTCATTCATTTTTCAGTATAAGAGTGAGAATGAGAGTGAGGACTTGTAGTGCATGGAGCAGTACAGGTGTCATAATATCTGTACAGCACTCCAATATATCAGCGCAACATTTTCCAGAAACCACGCTCTTTACTGAGCGATCTCTTTCCACAAGAAAATAGCCGACATTTGTTTCGGGGGCCACGCAGGATTCACCACACGCCTTGATAAAGGGGGACCCTGCGTACTCGCCTTGATAAAGGCGGACCCTGCGTACTCGCCTTGATAAAGGGGGACCATGCGTACTCGCCTTGATAAAGGGGGACCCTGCGTACTCGCCTTGATAAAGGGGGACCATGCGTACTCGCCTTGATAAAGGGGGACCCTGCGTACTCGCCTTGATAAAGGGGGACCATGCGTACTCGCCTTGATAAAGGGGGACCCTGCATACACGCCTTGATAAAGGGGGACCCTGCGTACTCGCCTTGATAAAGGCGGACCCTGCGTACTCGCCTTGATAAAGGGGGACCCTGCATACTCGCCTTGATAAAGGGGGACCCTGCGTACTCGCCTTGATAAAGGCGGACCCTGCGTACTCGCTTTGATAAAGGGGGACCCTGCGTACTCGCCTTGATAAAGGGGGACCCTGCGTACTCGCCTTGATAAAGGGGGACCATGCGTACTCGCCTTGATAAAGGGGGACCCTGCATACTCGCCTTGATAAAGGGGAACCCTGCGTACTCGCCTTGATAAAGGCGGACCCTGCGTACTCGCCTTGATAAAGGGGGACCATGCGTACTCGCCTTGATAAAGGGGGACCCTGCGTACTCGCCTTGATAAAGGGGGACCATGCGTACTCGCCTTGATAAAGGGGGACCCTGCGTACTCGCCTTGATAAAGGGGGACCATGCGTACTCGCCTTGATAAAGGGGGACCCTGCGTACTCGCCTTGATAAAGGGGGACCATGCGTACTCGCCTTGATAAAGGGGGACCCTGCGTACTCGCCTTGATAAAGGGGGACCCTGCGTACTCTCCTTGATAAAGGGGGACCCTGCGTACTCGCTTTGATAAAGGGGGACCATGCGTACTCGCCTTGATAAAGGGGGACCATGCGTACTCGCCTTGATAAAGGGGGACCATGCGTACTCGCCTTGATAAAGGGGGACCCTGCGTACTCGCCTTGATAAAGGGGGACCATGCGTACTCGCCTTGATAAAGGGGGACCCTGCATACTCGCCTTGATAAAGGGGAACCCTGCGTACTCGCCTTGATAAAGGCGGACCCTGCGTACTCGCCTTGATAAAGGGGGACCATGCGTACTCGCCTTGATAAAGGGGGACCCTGCGTACTCGCCTTGATAAAGGGGGACCATGCGTACTCGCCTTGATAAAGGGGGACCCTGCGTACTCGCCTTGATAAAGGGGGACCATGCGTACTCGCCTTGATAAAGGGGGACCCTGCGTACTCGCCTTGATAAAGGGGGACCATGCGTACTCGCCTTGATAAAGGGGGACCCTGCGTACTCGACTTGATAAAGGGGGACCATGCGTACTCGCCTTGATAAAGGGGGACCCTGCGTACTCGCCTTGATAAAGGGGGACCATGCGTACTCGCCTTGATAAAGGGGGACCCTGCGTACTCGCCTTGATAAAGGGGGACCCTGCGTACTCTCCTTGATAAAGGGGGACCCTGCGTACTCGCTTTGATAAAGGGGGACCATGCGTACTCGCCTTGATAAAGGGGGACCCTGCGTACTCGCCTTGATAAAGGGGGACCATACGTACTCGCCTTGATAAAGGGGGACCCTGCGTACTCGCCTTGATAAAGGGGGACCATGCGTACTCGCCTTGATAAAGGGGGACCCTGCGTACTCGCTTTGATAAAGTTAGGACCCTGCGTACTCGCCTTGATAAAGGGGGACCCTGCGTACTCGCCTTGATAAAGGGGGACCCTGCATACACACCTTGATAAAGGGGGACCCTGCGTACTTGCCTTGATAAAGGGGGACCCTGCATACTCGCCTTGATAAAGGGGGACCCTGCGTACTCTCCTTGATAAAGGGGGACCCTGCGTACTCGCTTTGATAAAGGGGGACCCTGCGTACTCGCCTTGATAAAGGGGGACCCTGCGTACTCGCCTTGATAAAGGGGTACCCTGCGTACACGCCTTGATAAAGGGGGACCCTGCATAGCTCCAAAAACAATTGTCAGCTATTTTATTGTGGAAACATGGCTTAATAAAAAGACTGTGCTTTCTGGACAACGGTGTGCTGATTTATTGCTGACTATTGAAGAGGCACTGCCTAAGCCACAGTGTCAGGCAACCGAACTTTAACTGATGGAGTGCCCACCCACTGGATTGCATAATATCTGTACAGGAGAATGTGTGGCGGCAGCTCCAGGTAGTACAGGTGTCATACTGTCTGTACAGGAGAGTGTGTGGAGGCAGTTCGAGGTATTACAGGTGTCATACTGTCTACAGGAGAGTGTGTGGTGGCATCTCCAGGTAGTGTACAGGTGTCATACTGTCCGTACAGGAGAGTGTGTGGCGGCAGTTCCAGGTAGTACAGGTGTCATACTGTCTGTACAGGAGAGTGTGTGGAGGCAGTTCGAGGTATTACAGGTGTCATACTGTCTACAGGAGAGTGTGTGGTGGCATCTCCAGGTAGTGTACAGGTGTCATACTGTCCGTACAGGAGAGTGTGTGGAGGCAGTTCCAGGTAGTACAGGTGTCATACTGTCTGTACAGCAGAGTGTGTAGCGGCAGCTCCAGGTAGTACAGGTGTCATACTGTCTGTACAGGAGAGTGTGTGGCAGCAGCTCCAGGTAGTACAGGTGTCATACTGCCTGTACAGGAGAGTGTGTGGCGGCATCTCCAGGTGGTACAGGTGTCATACTGCCTGTACAGCAGAGTGTGTGGCAGCAGCTCCAGGTAGTACAGGTGTCATACTGTCTGTACAGGAGAGTGTGTGGTGGCATCTCCAGGTAGTACAGGTGTCATACTGCCTGTATAGGAGAGTGTGTGGCAGCAGCTCCAGGTAGTACAGGTGTCTTGCTGTCTGTACAGGAGAGTGTGTGGCGGCAGCTCCAGGTAGTATAGGTGTCATGCTGTCTGTACAGGAGTGTGTGGCGGCAGCTCCAGGTAGTACAGGTGTCATGCTGTCTGTACAGCAGAGTGTGTGGCGGCATCTCCAGGTAGTACAGGTGTCATACTGTCTGTACAGGAGAGTGTGTGCCGGCAGCTCCAGGTAGTACAGGTGTCATACTGTCTGTACAGCAGAGTGTGTGGCGGCATCTCCAGGTAGTATAGGTGTCATACTGTCTGTACAGGAGAGTGTGTGGCGGCAGCTCCAGATAGTATAGGTGTCATACTGTCTGTACAGGAGAGTGTGTGGTGGCATCTACAGGTAGTACAGGTGTCATACTGCCTGTACAGGTGTCATACTGCCTGTACAAGAGAGTGTGTGGAGGCATCTCCAGGTAGTACAGGTTTCATACTGCCTGTACAGGAGAGTGTGTGGTGGCATCTTCAGGTAGTGTGCAGGTGTCATACTGCCTGTACAGGAGAGTGTGTGGCGGCATCTCCAGGTAGTACAGGTGTCATGCTGTCTGTACAGGAGAGTGTGTGGCGGCAGCTCCAGGTAGTACAGGTGTCATACTGTCTGTACAGCAGAGTGTGTGGCGGCATCTCCAGGTAGTATAGGTGTCATGCTGTCTGTACAGCAGAGTGTGTGGCGGCATCTCCAGGTAGTGCAGGTGTCATACTGTCTGTACAGGAGAGTGTGTGCCGGCAGCTCCAGGTAGTACAGGTGTCACACTGTCTGTACAGCAGAGTGTGTGGTGGCATCTCCAGGTGGTATAGGTGTCATACTGCCTGTACAGGAGAGTGTGTGGCGGCAGCTCCAGGTAGTACAGGTGTCATACTGCCTGTACAGGAGAGTGTGTGGTGGCATCTCCAGGTAGTGTGCAGGTGTCATACTGCCTGTACAGGAGAGTGTGTGGCGGCAGCTCCAGGTAGTACAGGTGTCATACTGTCTGTACAGGACAGTGTGTGGCGGCATCTCCAGGTAGTACAGGTGTCATACTGTCTGTACAGCAGAGTTTGTGGCGGCATCTCCAGGTAGTACAGGTGTCATACTGTCTGTACAGGAGAGTGTGTGCCGGCAGCTCCAGGTAGTACAGGTGTCACACTGTCTGTACAGCAGAGTGTGTGGCGGCATCTCCAGGTAGTACAGGTGTCATACTGTCCGTACAGGAGAGTGTGTGGAGGCAGTTCCAGGTAGTACAGGTGTCATACTGTCTGTACAGCAGAGTGTGTAGCGGCAGCTCCAGGTAGTACAGGTGTCATACTGTCTGTACAGGAGAGTGTGTGGCAGCAGCTCCAGGTAGTACAGGTGTCATACTGTCTGTACAGGAGAGTGTGTGGCGGCATCTCCAGGTAGTACAGGTGTCATACTGTCTGTACAGGAGAGTGTGTGGCGGCAGCTCCAGATAGTATAGGTGTCATACTGTCTGTACAGGACAGTGTGTGGCGGCATCTCCAGGTAGTACAGGTGTCATACTGTCTGTACAGCAGAGTTTGTGGCGGCATCTCCAGGTAGTACAGGTGTCATACTGTCTGTACAGGAGAGTGTGTGCCGGCAGCTCCAGGTAGTACAGGTGTCACACTGTCTGTACAGCAGTGTGTGGCGGCATCTCCAGGTAGTACAGGTGTCATACTGTCTGTACAGGAGAGTGTGTGGCGGCAGCTCCAGATAGTATAGGTGTCATACTGCCTGTACAGGAGATTGTGTGGCGGCAGCTCCAGGTAGTACAGGTGTCATACTGCCTGTACAGGAGAGTGTGTGGCGGCAGCTCCAGGTAGTACAGGTGTCATACTGCCTGTATAGGAGAGTGTGTGGCAGCAGCTCCAGGTAGTGTACAGGTGTTATACTGCCTGTACAGGAGAGTGTGTGGCGGCATCTTCAGGTAGTACAGGTGTCATGCTGTCTGTACAGGAGAGTGTGTTGCAGCAGCTCCAGGTAGTACAGGTGTCATACTGCCTGTACAGGAGAGCGTGTGGCAGCTACTCCAGGTAGTACAGGTGTCACACTGTCTGTACAGGAGAGTGTGTGGCTGCATCTCCAGGTAGTACAGGTGTCATACTGTCTGTACAGGAGAGTGTGTGGCAGCAGCTCCAGGTAGTATAGGTGTCATGCTGTCTGTACAGGAGAGTGTGTGGTGGCATCTCCAGGTAGTGTACAGGTGTCATACTGTCTGCACAGGAGAGTGTGTGCCGGCATCTCCAGGTAGTACAGGTGTCATACTTGCCTATACAAAAGAGTGTGTGGAGGCATCTCCAGGTAGTACAGGTGTCATACTGCCTGTACAGGAGAGTGTGTGGCAGCAGCTCCAGGTAGTACAGGTGTCATACTGCCTGTACAGGAGAGTGTGTGGAGGCAGCTCCAGGTAGTACAGGTGTCATACTGCCTGTACAGGAGAGTGTGTGGAGGCATCACCAGGTAGTAGAGGTGTCATACTGTCTGCACAGGAGAGTGTGTGCCGGCATCTCCAGGTAGTACAGGTGTCATACTGCCTGTACAGCAGAGTGTGTGGCAGCAGCTCCAGGTAATACAGGTGTCATACTGCCTGTACAGCAGAGTGTGTGGCAGCAGCTCCAGGTAGTACAGGTGTCATACTGCCTGTACAGCAGAGTGTGTGGCGGCAGCTCCAGGTAGTACAGGTGTCATACTGCCTGTACAGCAGAGTGTGTGGCAGCAGCTCCAGGTAGTACAGGTGTCATACTGCCTGTATTGGAGAGTGTGTGGCAGTGCTCCAGGTAGTACAGGTGTTATGCTGTCTGTACAGGAGAGTGTGTGCCGGCATCTCCAGGTAGTACAGGTGTCATACTGCCTGTACAGCAGAGTGTGTGACAGCAGCTCCAGGTAGTACAGGTGTCATACTGTCTGTACAGGAGAGTGTGTGGTGGCATCTCCAGGTAGTGTACAGGTGTTATACTGCCTGTACAGGAGAGTGTGTGGCTGCAGCTCCAGGTAGTACAGGCGTCATACTGTCTGCACAGGAGAGTGTGTGGCGGCATCTCCGGGTAGTACAGGCGTCATACTGCCTGTAGAGTAGAGTGTGCTGGCAGCTCCAGCACCGGTCTATCTTGGGAAGACAGTAGAGTTTGAGTATCTCTTTTTTCCCTGAACCTCTCAGCTGGTGTTCTCTGCGTGTGGCTGTAGACATGACATCATAGCCTGATTTAGCAGAATTCCCTTTGTTTTACTGTACATTGAGCTGTCCTCTTTCAGCTCACGTTGCTTTCTTAGTGCTGTGTTTCTTGGAATGCGCAGAGTTTATGAGCACAATGATGTGTTCCCTGAATTTCAATGAACAGCCCAGATTTCCAATTAAGCTACATGTGGAGATTTATTACACCTAGGTTTTACCAATTTACAATGCATTGCAGCATATTTTATTTGTCTCCTTGGTGGAAAATATACAATTACGCTTTCCAATGACTTATTCGCATTGCCTGTATGTAATGGCAGCCAGCAGCACTCAGCAAGCCAGTCTCCCACTCTTTATTACCAGGTCACAATGCAGCATAGTCTGCAGTCCTTCTAGCTGGAGTCTTACTGACACCAATGTCACTGTGCTGATGATTATACAGCATGAAATAATCACATAGACTGCTTGCCTTTATTTCCACGCCTTTAAATATACATGGAAATGAGCTTTGTGATGTTTTCTCTTGCAGGGATTTTGCATATGTTGCCAGAGACAAGGATACAAGGATTCTAAAATGCCACGTGTTCCGATGTGACACACCAGCAAAAGCCATTGCAACCAGCCTTCACGAAATCTGTTCTAAGGTGAGACACGTTTCAATGTGGCAACCTATCATACAAAACTTACTAAGGTACATGCAAGGCTGAACGTTCATCTCCAGAGCCTTTGGACATAAAAATCTATTGATTTAAAGCTAACCTCTAAAAATACGGTGGAACCAGTGCTGACTAGCTTAGCACTGCCCTGCAACTCTCAATGGGCTTGATTCACTAAGACAAATAGCATGCCTTATCCGAGTTAACACACCTATCAGAGATGATACTCCTTATCAAAGTTAACATGGCCTTATCAGAGTAGCATAGAGAGCGCTACGAACCCCCGAAATGGCTCAGGGCCGGACGAGTGGAGCTCTCGTCCTTGCCAATCAGTAGGCATACGTTTGTAGCGCTCACTATGCTACTCTGATAAGGCTTGTTAACTTTGATAAGGTGCGTTATCTCTGATAAGGCGTGTTATCTCTGATAAGGATAAGGCGTGTTATCTCTGATAAGGCGTGTTAACTCAGATAAGGCATGCTAGTTGTCTTAGTGAATCAAGCCCCATGACTCTAGTAGTATGCACCTCCCCATCTTCTGGGCGTCTATACTCTTCTCTTTCAGGACCGTGTCATTTGTTATCTATATTCAGTGTCCAACCTCCTACATATTACGTGACATTGGCATGTACATGTGTATGTGATGCATATTTGAGGTTTACAAAGGCACAGGTTTTGCTGTGTTAAAGTGGACCTATCAACCAAATTTCAAATCAGTAATTTTTAAATTGCTTTTATATCACAATAAAGGGTAATAATTTTCTTTTGACAAAAAGCTATGCTGAAGTTGACATCAGGGAATTTTGCTTGGCAAAGATTTTAAGAATACCCGACTGGAATATAAACTATAAGCATAGAGCCAGGGAGCGTTTCACCAGGAGGAGGACGCTAACCGAAGCTCTGTTAGAAAAAACACTACTGCAGCCACCATTGTGGTCACAAAAGTAAACAAGTGATTCGGGTGTCTTCAGACCTCATCAGGAGTTATTTTATGGATCGTTAAGATTCTTTTAGGTGGGTGTTTTCTAATGTACTTTTCAAACGCTTTTCTAAACGGTAGCCCCACCACCGTGAGCTGTCCTTAAGTTCCATAAAATGGTCAGAACTACCAAAAATGAGGAAAATATAGCTTTCTATTTAATCCATTAAAATGCTTATAAGCACAACTGAGACTGCTGTCTAGTGCCAGCCTGCTGTTTCAGGCTCTTGGCCTCTTCAAGCTGAGTAGCCACCATTATACATAACAGGATGATGGCAACACTTGTTGGGGGATCAGGAAGGGGAAGAAGGAATGATGGTGGCAATACTTCTTGGTGGCAGTGCAGTTTCTAGGCTAAAATGCACCAGGGCGAGGGTGTAAAAATTGCGCGCCCCCCCCCCGGTATAGGTAGCCAGCTATAGGTCCCCCCCAAGTATAGGTGGCCAGGCATAGGTGAGCCAGTAAAGGTTGCCCCCGTATAGGTTAGCAGGTAGTTGCCTCCAGTATAGGTAGCCAGTATAGTTGCCCACAGTATATGTTAGATAGGCAGGCACCCCTCCCCCCCCCCCCCCCCGGTATAAGTTAGATAAGTAGGTGCCCCCAGTACAGGTTAGCTTGGTAGGTGCCTCCAATATAGGTAGCCAGTATAGTTGCCCCAGCATAGGTTAGATAGGTAGGTACCCCCAGTATAAGTTAGTTAGGTAGGTGCCCCCAGTATAGGTAGCCAGTATAGTTGCCACCTGTATAGGCTAGCTAGGTAGGTAGGTGCCCCCAATACAGGTTAGATAAGTGCCCCCAGTATAGATTAGATAGGTAGCTGCCCCCCAGTATAGGTTAGATTAGGTAGGTTCCCCCAGTATAGGTTAGATAGGTATGTGCCCCCAGTATAGATTAGATAGGTAGCTGCCCCCCAGCATAGGTTAGACAGGTAGCTGCCCCCCAGCATAGGGGCTAGATAGGTAGCTGCCCCCAGTATAGGTTAGATAAGTAGCTGCCCCCAGTATAGGTTAGATAGGTAGCTGCCCCCCAGTACAGGTTAGATTAGGTAGGTGCCCCCCAGTATAGGATAGATAGGTAGCTGCCCCCAGTACAGGTTACATTAGGTAGGTGCCCCCCAGTATAGGATAGATAGGTAGCTGCCCCCAGTATAGGTTAGATAGGTAGCTGTCCCCAGTATAGGTTAGATTAGGTAGCTGCCCCCGAGTACAGGTTAGATTAGGTAGGTGCCCCCCAGTATAGGATAGATAGGTAGCTTGCCCAGTATAGGTTAAGTAGGTAGGCGCCCCCTCATAATGGTGGGGGGGGGGAAGCCAGAGCCGCGGGGAGGGCAGCCCGACCTCTTCCTCCCTCTCCTCTCCCGCCCGCCCTCCGTGCTCCCCCCTCGGACTGCAGCAGAGTTAGTGCGCAGGGAAGCGCTGCTATACACAGTTACTCACCTCCCTGGATCCGATCGCCGCTCACGCCCTGCTGGTCTCCTCTCTGCAATGTAGCCGCTGATACACACGCTGCTTCCTGTTTACATAGGAAGCAGCGTGACGTGTGTATCAGCGGCTACATTGCAGAGAGGAGACCAGCAAGGCGTGAGCGGCGATCGGATCCAGGGAGGTGAGTAACTGTGTATAGCAGCGCTTCCCTGCGCGCTAACTCTGCTGCAGTCCGAGGGGGGAGCACGGAGGGCGGCCGGGAGAGGAGAGGGAGGAAGAGGTCGGGCTGCCCTCCCAGTGGCTCCGGCTCCCCCCTTCCCCCGCTATCACAGCGCCCCCCCCTTCCTCTGCGCCCAGGGCAGCGGCACGGGCCGCACGGCCGTAGAAACGACCCTGCTTGGTGGAAGGGTAAAAAGGGATGATTACATCACATAGTGGGGGAAAGAGGAAGAACAGATCATGATGGCAACACTTGTTGGCGGGACAGGAAAGGGGAAGAACATAGTGGTAGAAGACTGTTATCTATTGATAGCAGGCATTACATTAAACATATTGATACAAAAGGTATTTCTGCACAAAACTAATGACCCAGCAGTGTCCCACTTGCCGTGTGAATCCTAAACTTTGGGAGATACTGGTAAAACCTTTGGTATCCACTCTTTACCTCTCTGTTCATACTTGCCCATATTGGTGCAGTTTGCAGGATGATTGCAGCACTATAATTCTATTGCTTAGAGGACATGAGCAGTCCCCAATCCCTGTGGACCTCTAGCAGATAATTATAAAATGTCACTCCTCAATGACAATTAATAATGTAATATTTATGTAAATTTAGCAGGTAATCCTAATGTCCTGCTTAACATGCTATTACTTATAATATTGGCCTTTTAAAATGAAATTAGCTATAATATACCCCTCTAGGAGGCAGTATTTTTCCTACAAAGAGAACCTCAGTAGTAAGAATACACCATCTAGTTTGCATTCTACTGTTTTAATAACCATCCTCTCGAACAGACAGAACATACATATAGCAACTTAATGACACAGGAAACAATGTGTGGGTGACACAATGAGCAGAGGGGTACACAGAGTAACATGGGTGATATAAATAACCAAGATGTGAAGGTGTGTATTGAAAGGCCAGCAGCCATGCTTGCAGTGACATAGGCATGTGGGGAAGCCCCTGGTAACAGATGCCACTTTAGCGGTGGTCCCTCAAGGCAGGAGCCGCCAGTAATGGCACCTAGAGGTATGTGTCTGCTGTGACTATTTCCAGCAGGACACTTTATCCACCACAATCCATGGCGTGTTGGTGGATTTAGTACCCTTATGATGGGAGCGCGCAGTTTGTACAGAGTTCCGGTATTGTATAGCTGCTGGCCACTGCTTATCTTCTGGACGGTCCTTCTTTTGGCACACACTGATCCAATACTTCTGCCAGGAGTAAGTATACGTCTTTATGAGTTCAGTGAGACGTTTAATAAACTTATTACACTATAAAGGCACTTTTTTTTTCTGTTTTTTTTTTTTCATGTTTTTTTAGCTATATGAAGCCTTATACTTGGAAAAAAATAAAATGTAATGTTAATTATTTTTGGTCGAGTCTTCTTTAAATAACTAGGTGTTTTCAATTTAATGACAGGCAGTGAATGCGTTTGAACAGAAGCTATGCTTCCTCATATGACTGAGTGAGTCATACACTGACTGAGGGAGAGGCAGGTAGGCTACTATCAGGCCTGGACCATGTTAAACAGCAGTATAGGAGTACGACTAGGCATTTGTGGACATAGTGGAAAACAGCTTTTTGTATTCAGAGGCTTTCCATTCTACTCCAAAATGCCTCTCTGCACCGGTACAGCCAAAAGGAATCCTGAAAACAGTGATGCCGGGAATACACGGTTCGTTTCTGCCGCAGATAGATGGTTCGATAGATAATTTACAACATGTCCGATCTCTCGTTCGATCCTTTCGCTGCTCAGTTTCTCATAGAAGTGAATAGAAAAAAATAAGAAACACGAGCAGAAGATAAGAGAATTGACTGCACAATCGAGCGGCAAAAACAATTGATCGGAGAAACGAACCGTGTATTCCAAGCATTACATATGGAACCTGCCATCCTTATTTACTAAACAAAATGCTGCTTGCCTGGCTATTGTATGAATCCTCTGCCTGTAACACTGAGTCACTGACGCTGAACACACATGCAGATCCAGTTAACTGACTCAAGTCTTATTCTAAATGAGATACTGAAGCTAAAGGTACAGTATGGTTGCCAAGCAACTGACATTTTGTTAAAGGGGATGTAGATGGCAGCTTCCATATTTCTGGAGATTGAGGTTTCCTCTGATAGCGGACCCTGATAACAGCAGCACAGACAGCTGCCTGCCTCCCTTTCAGGCTATGGGAAGCCCTGCCGGTAACAAAGTGTGGGCACTGATATGAGGCATTGGTGCTCTTAAGTGATTGTATCAAGTTACGTAGTTAACAGGAAACGCATCCAATTTCTTACAGATTATGGCAGAAAGGAAATATGCCAAAGCCACGGCTTGCAGTTCCTCACAGGAAAGACCACATGCTAGCCTGGATGTTCCTCTGCAAGGTAGGCTGTATTAGTAACATACCTAGCAATATATTACGCTCAATCAGCACTTCATCATTATGTTTTTATTTATACTACAGGATCTGTATGGAAGAGCTGTTCAAAGCTCAGCTTCAGGACAGGGCATATTCCTATTGTAGTTTTGGATAGTTTGGAAACAAGTTACATTTTTATTGCTGTCTCTTCCCAGATCTAAGAACTCCTGTCAAGTTATTTTTGCTGTTCCTGGGAACACCAGTGTTATGGAGGTCCAAAGAACAGGAAACGAGAGGAAATCTCTCTAGTAGGGACACAAACAACATTAAATACCCAAAAGACAATGCAAACTATATATACAGTGGGATGCGAAAGTTTGGGCAACGTTGTTAATCTTCATGATTTTCCTGTATAAATCGTTGGTTGTTACGATAAAAAATGTCAGTTAAATATATCATATCGGAGACACAATGATATTTTAGAAGTGAAATGACGTTTATTGGATTTACAGAAAGTGTGTAATAATTGTTTAAAGAAAATTAGGCAGGTGCATACATTTGAGCACCACAAAAAAGAAATGAAATCAATATTTAGTAGATCATCCTTTTGCAGAAATTACATCCTCCTAACGCTTCCTGTAGGTTCCAATGAGAGTCTGGATTCTGGTTGAAGGTATTTTGGACCATTCCTAGTTCATTCAGGTTTAATGGCTTCCGAGCATGGACAGCTCTCTTTAACTCACACCACAGATTTTCAGTTATATTCAGGTCTGGGGACTGAGATGGCCATTCCTGAACGTTGTACTTGTTCCTCTGCATGAATGCCTAAGTGGATTTTGAGCAGTGTTTAGAGTAGTTGTCTTGTTAAAAGATCCAGCCCCGGCGCAGCTTCAGCTTTAGCTTTGTCACTGATTCCTGGACATTGGTCTCCCGAATCTGCTGTTACTGAGTGGAATCCATGCGTCCCTCAACTTTGACAAGATTCCCAGTCCCTGCACTGGCCACACAGCCCCACGGCATGATGGAACCACCACCATATTTTACTGTAGGTAGCAGGTGGTTTTCTTGAAATTCTGTGTTTTTTCCTCCATGCATAACGCTCCTTGTTATGCCCAAATAACTCAATTTTAGTTTCAGTAATCCACAGCACCTTATTCCAAAATAAAACTGGCTTGTTAAAATGTGCTTTAGTATACCTCAAGCGGCTCTGTTTGTGCTGTGGGCGGAGAAAAGGATTCCTCTGCATACAGTATCTCCTTGTGTAAAGTGCGCCATATGGTTGAACGGTGCACAGTGACTCCATCTGCAGCAAGTTGATGTTTTAGGTCTTTGGTGCTGGTCTGTCGGTTGACTCTGACTAGTCTCACCATGTGTCGCTTCTGTTTATCCGAGATTTTTCTTGGTCTGCCAATTTGAGGCTTAACTTGAACTGAGCCTGTGGTCTTCCATTTCCTCAATATGTTCCTAACTGTGGAAACAGACAGCTGAAATATCCGAGACAGCTTTCTGTATCTTTCCCCTAAACCATGATGGTGAACAATCTTTGTCTTCGGGTCATTTGAGAGTTGTTTTGAGACCCCCATGTTGCTACTCTTCAGAGAAATTTAAAAGAGGAGGGAAACTTACAATTGGCCCCCTTAAATACTCTTTCTTATAATTGGATTCACCTGTGTATGCAGGTCAGGGGTCACTGAGCTTACCAAGCCAATTTGAGTTCCAATAATTTAGTTCTAAAGGTTTTGGAATCAATTAAATGATAACAGTGCCCAAATGTATGCACCTGCCTAATTAGTGACTATACCACTACTGACACAATTTATATATTTGCTGCAGCCGTTCTAGAAACTTTACTTTGGAACAATCAGTTACATGAGATTAATGCACAAAATATAAAGTTGCCAGGAGAGATGCTTCCTCAGCACCAGCCATTATCTGATTTTGCCCACCTCCTCCTTCTGCGCCATTCAGTGGAGCACAGGCAGGAGATGGGCAAGATCAGCTCTGAGGAAACTAGTAGCTGCTGCCCTTCCCAGATTCTCCCCGATTACCTCATGTGAGTGATAATTGGATAGAGGGAGGAGTTCATAGACTTCCTGTTCTCAAACAGCATCTGCCATTGGCACAGGATGACAGCGTTGCAAACCCAGTCATCCAGGTAATAGAAAATGAATAATGCAACAGTGCAGTATAAATTCTATGTTTCACACAATATAAATGAAAAAGAAGCTACTGTCATGTTTATTAGAAAAAAATATTATAGCACAAAAGCCAGAATTTTATTTCCATACTGCTTCCTGTCACTCTTGGTGTGAATGAGAGCAGTAAGAAGAGCCTAGCATCCACATTATGGTTCCGGGCCTTCAGCCTCCTGGAATATGGTATTTTTGGTTTTGTGTTTACATGCATCTATATATATCTATTTGCATACATGTAATTCAGCTGCTCCTCTTCTTCTGCAGTAGAATTCCCAACACCAAAGACAGAACTTGTGCAGAAGTTTCATGTGCTGTATGCTGGCATGCTGCCATGCTCTAGGCCTGTAGGTAAGTGACAAGTGCCTGGGACCGTATAGTTACGGTATAGCCCAACCTCGCCTCTAATTTACGCATGCCGTTTGTATCGGTGGGTCGTTCGTAAGTCGGGCGTTCCTAAGTCGGAGACTATCTGTATTTGTATATTCCTGACTTCTATTTCACAATTTTTTGTACCACTTAAAAATGAAGTCATAACTTGGAGGTCCTAATCGCAGAACAAGCCAGATCACCTGACTGACTTTTTTCTTTTACAAAAAGCAAACGAGTAGGAGTGGAATTTTATGAAGTCTAGAGTTCCGATTTTTAGACTTAAAGGACCACGATCGCGAAAATCGTAAAATTTAAAATTCATTTAACTACCTAACGCCGACTGGCATCAAGTCTTGGAGCTGCAGTTTAGCGAGGAACGCATGCGCGATCGTTCCCTGCCGGTTTACGGAGCTCTGCTCCGTGATCAGTCTGCTAGCCGCGATCGCAGCTAGCAGCCCTTTAGTAAATGAAAGGGGAAAGAAATCCCCTTTGTTTACATCTGTACAGAGCTGCTATCTAGTGCAGCGCTGTACAAGGGACACTCGGCTGTCCCTCAGAGCAGCTCGAAATCTAAGCCCTCTCTTAGGCTGATGCCTATGAGAGGTGGAGAAAAGTCTGATAAAAAAAAAACACAGGGTCGCAGGAGGGATTAGAAACTTCCAAAAGAATGTCCTGTTAGGGACAATAAAAGGAGGTAAGATTGAGTTGTGTGCTAAGTTGTAGGGCTGTGCAGCAACCTGACAAAGCTGCACAGCCCTGTGTTGTGAAAAATGGCCTGATCACTAAGGGGGTGTAAGCCTGTGGTCCTGAAGTGGTTAAACACATACAAATATGAAGTACATTTCTTCCAGAGTAAAATGAGCCATAAATTACTTTTATCCTATTTTCCTGTCACTTACAGTAGGTAGTAGAAATCTGACAGAACCAACAGGTTTTGGACTAGCCCATCTCCTCATGCCGGAGTCTCATGGTTTTGTTTAGTTTCAAAAGCTCTTAGTGAATGGCAGTTGCTCTGTCCAGCTGCCCCAAAAATGTGTGCAGTGAGCACGGAGGTTAGCCAACATCTTTTTTTTCAAGGAGTGTCTTTTTAAAGAATAAAGGCCATGCTGAAAATCCCCTATGGAGAGATGGACTACCGGTAGTTCAAAACCTGTCAGTAATGTTAGATTTCTACTACCTACTGTAAGTGACAGCAACATGGGAGAAAAGTAATGTATGGCTCATTTTTCCCTGGAAGAAATGTACTTCTCATTTGTATATGTTTACATGTATTTTACATTTTACAATTTTCGCGATAGTGGTGCTTTAAAGAGGAACTCCAGTAACAATAACGTAATGAAAAAAGTGCTTAATTTTTACAATAATTATATATAAATGATTTAGTCAACGTTTGCCCATTGTAAAATCTTTTGTCTCCCAGATTTACATTCTGACATTTATCACGTGGTGACTTTTACTGCTGGCAGGTGATGTATGTGGAAAGAGATGATGCATTTTTGGCAGTTGGAAACAGCTGTTATTTCCCAGAATGCAGCAAGGCTCCCACAGTGTGGTGTCAGGACCATGGTCATGACACCCCACTGTGGGAGGGGCATCACCACAATATCAGCCATACAGAGCCCCCTGATGATCCGTTTGAGAAAAGGAAAATATTTCTCGTGGGAAAGGGGGTATCAGCTACTGATTGGGATGAAGTTCAATTCTCAGTTACGGTTTCTCTTTAACCACTTGACCACTGTGGTCCCTTTAGGACCAGAGCAATTTTCACCTGTCAGCGCTTCTCCGATTCTTTCGCCAATAACTTAATCACAACGACATGATCTATATCTTGTTTTTTTTCGCTAACAATTAGACTTTCTTTGGGAGGTACATTATGCTAAGAATTATTTTATTCTAAACACATTTTAATTTGAATAATAAGAAAAAAAAATGGAAAACAATCAATTATTTCTCCGTTTGCGGTCATTATAGTGTTATATATATATACAGTGTATGTGTGTGTATGTATATATATATATATATATATATATATATATATATATATATATATATATATATATATATATATATATATATATATGCTGTTTGAGTACTATGGGGGAGTGTGGGAGGGAAATAGTTAATTTTAGATATAAGTGTAGGTATTTTTATTAAATAAAATGTGTTGTGATGTAGTTTGACTATTTGGCCACAAGATGTCCTCAGTCATTATTTCCGATTCGCGTACGTAAGGACATGAATCGGAAATAATGCGTGGCAGTGTAACACCCAGAAGATACAATGATGCAGGCATCTAATAGATGCCAGCGTTCATTGATTCGGGGACTTAGATTTATAAATGGGAACTGCGTTCCCATTCATTAATGTCCCCGCTAACCGGCGGTAACGGTAGCGCGCACGCATTGACTAACTTTCGCGGCCCTGGGACTTTAGATGATTTCCCAGGGCGTGATTATACTGCACCTGGTGCAGTAAGTAGTTAAATAAAGACAGACCATTATATTTCTGATAGTTTTTCATATACCTTTGTAGCCTGTCTGAAATATAAAGAGCTTGGTTATACACGCAAATGTACTCTGGTCCATTTCTTCCAGGTATGGATATAGTTAACGAAGCAATTGAAAGTTTGGTGGGCCAAGCAGGCAAAGAAGACTGGGTTCCAGTAATTATGAATGTAGCTGATGCTACTTTAACAGTTAGCAAAGAAAAGGTGAGTAACTTGGGAACATACAGTACATGTAATATACTGAATGTGTTAGATTTCGCTACAAATTTGAACTAGTAGGTTTATCAATCACTTTGTAATCTAAATGCTTGCCTAACCAATTTGTTTAGCATATATCCAATCAGACTGTCATACAGTTATTGTTATATTGATGATCTGACGGGTCAAGACTCAAACACAAATCTGAGTGTTTATGTTCTCCTTGGCACTGTGAGCCTGTCGTGTCTTCATCCTGCATATCTCTTACCTTGGTAGAGTCAGGACTTTATGCACAATTTTACATTTCACTCAGATCAAATTGTATGGAGAAAGAATGAGCCATTGCTCACCATAGATTAAGAATGATTATATAGCTATAGTAGATTGTATTTAGCTGGTTTGTCGATCAGCCCAGCAAATTGTTATGATCCGATCTGTTATAATCAAGTTGAAAATCCTACTGCTGAGATATACAATCTATTTTTTTTATTTTAATCTTTGAAGTAATTCTTATGACCAAAGCTTCATTCTTGTATTCTTGACTATTATGTTTCTAACATTATTTTGTGATCTAATTTTTCACCTTGCCTGTTTTGTGTGTGTGTATATATATATATATATATATATATATATATATATATATATATATATATATATATATATACTTTTTTTGTATTTGAAACCTTGTCAAATATAGTAAACCTTTGGCTATAGTAAACTCAGTCCCCAGGTCCCAATCATGCGCCTGTATGAATATACAATGCATAACGAATCCTGATATAGTAAACTTCTGCTTCTGATATAGTAAACAACCGTATTTTTCAGACTATAAAATGCACTTTTTCTCCCTCTAATGTGTGGTGGGGGGGGTGTAAGTGCAACTTACAGTCCGAATGTACAGCCAGATGTCCCCTATTAGCAGGTGCAAGATGTACCGCAGGCCCTCACCAGGGGCTCCAGGAGGGATCTGGTGCTCACCACAACTGTCACTGCTTCTCCACTGCTGCCCGGACCCAGGACATGGCAGTAGAGCATGACCTGCCACTCTCTGAGCTGGACTGCAGGGGACCCGGGAATCCATCATACCAGACCCGCAGCAGCCCAGTTATATAGTTCCTGTGTGCCTAGCAGCATGCCTCAACCCTAGAATAGGTAAACATGAAAAATGCATTTGTATTCAGTGTAGGTGGTGGGAACAGCGTGGCTTAGTGTAGGTTTTGGGGCAGCAGTAGTTAGTGTAGTGTAGTTAGTGAGGCAGCAGGGGTTAGTGTAGAGTAGTTAGTGTAGCTGGTGGGGCAGCAAAAGTTAGTGTAGGGCAGTTAGTGTAGCTGATGGACAGCACGGGTTAATATAGGGTCGTTAGTGTAGCAGCAGGGGTTAGTGTAGGGTAGTGTAGTTTGGCAATGTAGCTTAGAGACAGTTTTGGGGGGGGGTCCATAAGACACTCCTGCACCATAGACGCACCAGATTTAGTATATTCTTTCCCTAATTTCTGCCCTCTAAACCTAGTTGTGTCTTATATTCCAAAAAAATACTGTACTGGGAATATGTTTATTGCTGCAGTACAGGGACTCTTACAGACCATAGCCTAGCCGTGATCTTACACGTAATCTAAGCATTGTAAACATTTCTGATGGGAATGGAATGGGAGTAATTACATTTAGACACACTTTCTCAGCTGCATACAGACATGTCTAGTATAGCAGATCAGGTTTCTGATGAACTGTAAATCAATATATCTGGCCTAAACACTTACATCTGCAATTACCTTATCACCTGATGCAATTATTTGCAGCTCAGTTATCTGTCTACAGTATGGAACATATGTAAAATCCTGCGTCCCTTACGCTGAACGAGGTATAAATTATTGATTAGTATGGCGTAAATCCCAATGGATTCTCAACTTTGCCAACTACAGTGGTTTTCTGTATCCCTCCTGAATTCTTTCCTTTTTTTCCCTTGTAATAAAAAACCCCTTTAAAGGCAACTTGAAGTGACAGTGATATAGTGACTGCGATATTTATTTCCTTTTAAACAATACTAGTTGACTTCCAGTCCTGCTGACCTCTTTAGCTGCAGTCGTGTCTGAATTACACACCTAAAACAAGCATGAAGCTAATCTTGTCAGACTTCAGTCAAAGCACCTGATCTGCATGCTTGTTTAGGTACTATGGCTAAAGGTGGCCATACACTGACAGATTTGCAGCAGATTCGACCATCAGATAGATTTCTGTCAGATGCCTGTCAGGTCGAATATGACAGGAATCTATCTGGTGTGTGCCACACACTAGGAACAGATTTTCAATAGATTTCAGAATGAAATCTATTGGAAATCTATTGAAAATCGATCTAAAGGCATTACTGCACCATTAGATCCCATTCGCGTTCCGTCGTTTTCACTTGAGCAATGTTCACCTCCCATTCATTAGCCTATAAATTTATCACTACTTATCACAATGAACTGATCTATATCTTGTTTTTTTCACCACCATTTAGGCTTTCTTTGGGGGGTACATTTTGCTAAGAGCCACTTTAGGCCCGGTTCACATTAGCGGTGGCCGTCCAGAATCGCCGTGCCGGAGCCGGACCGCTTTCAGAACGGACGAAACGGACGCACGGCATGGCAATGAAAGCCTATGCGTCCGTTCACATGCGTCCGTTCTGCCGGACCGGATCCGGGCCGGATCCGGACTCCGGCGTCCGTTCCAACATGCGCTATTTTTTGGTCCGGCTCCTCCGGCAGCCGTATCCGGAGCGGAGCCGGACTGCACCATCCGGCCAATACAAAGCAATGAGAGCCGGAGAGCGCACAACACACTGGCTACAAAAACCGGACGTTCTACCCCACTTCCTATGCATTTTGGATGGGGACCACATGGGCCCAGCGAAGAGTGGGGCAGCAGCGATTTCATGCTGGAGCTCTTTTTGCCAGCAACATGTCTGATATGTCTGAAGGAGGCGAACAACAGAGAGAATTCCCAGGTTTACGAGTAAAAAATGCCTGGATCCATGGTCCCAACTGCAGTCTCTGTATCCACGGATGGTCTCCACACGTCCACCTGTCTCCAACAATGACCCCAGACCCTTCTGCTGACCTCCCAGACCCCAGGTAATTAAAAGGATGTTATCTCCTTAAGAAACCGGATCCGGACCGCAACCGTGTTCACACCGCACGGAAACCGGATGCAAACGGACCGGATCCGGACCGGATCCGGATAGGAACCGTACGGATCAGGTCCGGTCCGGATACGGTGCGGTCCGGACATCCGGTGCGGTTTTTACTAAACCGCAAGTGTGAACGGGGCCTTACTGTAAATGCATTTTAACAGGAAGAATAAGAGATAAACGGAAAAAAATCATTATTTCTCAGTTTTCAGCCATTATAGTTTTAAAATAATACATGCCTCCATAATTAAAACTCACGTATTGTATTTGCCCATATGTACCGGTTATTACACCGTTAAAATTATCTCCCTATCACAATGTATGGCGACAATATTTTATTTGGAAATAAAGGTGCATTTTTTCCATTTTGCTTCTATCACTATTTACAAGTTTAAAATAAACAAAAAATATAGAAATATTTCATCTTTACATTGATATTTAAAAAGTTTAGACCCTTAGGTAAATATTTACATGTTTTTTTTTTTTTTTATATTAAACATTTTATTTGGGTATTTTTGGGAGGGTGGGATGTAAACAATTGTTTTTTAATGTAAATGTGTGTTTAGCTTTATTTTTTTTACTTTTAGTTGTAGTTTTACTTTTTGCCCATGAGTTTGTGTACATGTCGTCACTCTAAGCGTAACATACGCTTAGAGAGACGCATGGGGGACGTTGCAGCCAGGAAAAGCGAAGCTTCTGAGAGAAGCTGTTGCTTTTTCAGCGGGGGAGAGGGATCAGTGATCGGGCACCATAGCCCGATTCACTGATTGCTTGGCTAATGAACCGTGGGCCGGGAGCGTGCGTGCACGCGCTCGATCGGCCGCCGGAGCGCATGGTTCCTGGACGTAGTTTCTACGTCCAGGAACTAAAATAGGTTAAGTAACTTAACCACTTGCCGACCGCCCCCAGCCGATGGGCGGCGGCAAAGACTGGGTGTAAACGACCGCAATACGCTCATCGGCGGAGGTGGCGGCAGGCGTGGTTATGCGGCGATCGCGTCATTCGTGACGCGATCAGCCGTCAGCGACTGGCTCCGCCCCCCTCGTGCTGTAACCCGCCGGCCGTTCGGAAGCGCCGGTGGGTTACTAGCACCCGGATCGCCCAATGGAAGAAGTATAATAGGCTTTGTAATGTATACAAAGCCTATTATACTGGCTGCCTCCTGCCCTGGTGGTCCCAGTGTCCGAGGGACCACCAGGGCAGGCTGCAGCCACCCTAGTCTGCACCAAGCACACTGATTTCCCCCCCCTGCCCCCTGATTGCCCACAGCACCCTCAGACCCACCCCCCAGACCACTGTTAGCACCCAATCACCCCCCTAATCACCCATCAATCACTCCCTGTCACTTTCTGTCACTGCTATTTTTTTTTAACCCTAAACTACCCCCTGCTCCCTCCTGATCACCCCCCACCCCTCAGATTATCCCTAGACCCCCCCCCCCCCGTGTACTGTATGCATCTATCCCCCCTGATCACCTGTCAATCACCCCCTGTCACGGCCACCCATCAATCAGCCCCTAACCTGCCCCTTGCGGGCAATCTCATTACCCACCAAAACCAATAGATTGCCCGCAGATCCGACATCAGATCACCTCCCAAGTGCAGTGTTTACATCTGTTCTCTACTCTAAACACCCACTAATTACCCATCAATCACACCCTATCACCACCTGTCACTGTTACCCATCAGATTAGACCCTAATCTGCCCCTTGCGGGCACCCAATCACTCGCCCACACGCTCAGATTGCCTTTAGACCCCCCCTTATCATTTCGCCATTTCATTATTTACAATTGTTCTTCCCTGTAATAACCCACTGATCACCTGTCAATCACCCCCTCTCACTGCCACCCATCAATCACCCCCTGTCACTGCCACCCATCAATCAGCCCCTAACCGGCCCCTTGCGGGCAATCTGATCACCCACCCACACCAATAGATCGCCCGCAGATCCGACGTCAGATCACCTTCCAAGTGCAGTGCAGAACAATTGTCATTTACAGAGATATTTCTCCCACCCAGCATCTGTATGTGTAAAAATACACCATAAAGCACATTATACTACTTCTCCTGAGTACGGCGGTACCACATGTGTGGCACTTTTTTGCACCCTAAGTGCGCTAAGGGGCCCAAAGTGCAATGAGTAGATTTCACAGGTCATTTTGCGACATTTGGTTTCAAGACTACTCCTCACGGTTTAGGGCCCCTAAAATGCCAGGACAGTATAGGAACCCCACAAATGACCCCATTTTAGAAAGAAGACACCCAAAGGTATTCCGTTAGGAGTATGGTGAGTTCATAGAAGATTTTATTTTTTGTCACAAGTTAGCGGAAAATGACACTTTGGGCTCGATTCACAAAGCGGTGCTAACCCAGTTAGAGACTTTAGGCATGATAACCATTTTTATCATGCCTAAACTCAGTTTAGGCGTGATAACCATTTTTATCATGCCTAAACTCAGTTTAGGCATGATAAGTTTAGGCATGATAAGTTTAGATAAGTTTAGATCGCATGTAAAGTCCCGCACGCAAAGCAGCGCCATTAAAATCTATGCAAAGTGCACCAGACTTTGCTAGCGCAAAACTTTTGATCAGCTGTGCACTGCGGTGCTAACCCAGTTGGTGCTTAAACTTATCACGCCTAAAAACTTATCACACCTAAACTTATCATGCCTAAACTTATCACACCTAAACTTATCACACCTAAACTTATCATGCCTAAACAGAGTTTAGGCATGATAAAGGGCTTTTCACCAGCGTGCTAACTGTTAGCACTGCTTTGTGAATCAGGCCCTTTGTGAAAAAACACAATTAAAATCAATTTCCGCTAACTTGTGACAAAAAAAAATCTTCTATGAACTCACCATACTCCTAACGGAATACCTTGGGGTGTCTTCTTTCTAAAATGGGGTCATTTGTGGGGTTCCTATACTGCCCTGGCATTTTAGGGGCCCTAAACCGTGAGGAGTAGTCTTGAAACCAAATGTCGCAAAATGACCTGTGAAATCCTAAAGGTACTCATTGGACTTTGGGCCCCTTAGCACAGTTAGGGTGCAAAAAAGTGCCACACATGTGGTATCGCCGTACTCAGGAGAAGTAGTATAATGTGTTTTGGGGTGTATTTTTACACATACCCATGCTGAGTGGGAGAAATATCTCTGTAAATAGACAATTGTGTGTAAAAAAAATAAAAAATTGTCATTTACGGAGATATTTCTCCCACCCAGCATGGTATGTGTAAAAATACACCCCAAAACACATTATACTACTTCTCCTGAGTACGGCAATACACATGTGTGGCACTTTTTTGCAGCCTAACTGCGCTAAGGGGCCCAAAGTCCAATGAGCATCTTTAGGCTTTACAGGGGTGCTTACAATTAGGCACCCCCCAAAATGCCAGGACAGTGAACACACCCCACAAATGACCCCATTTTGGAAAGTAGACACTTCAAGGTATTCAGAGAGGAGCATAGTGAGTCCGTGGCAGATTTCATTTTTTTTTGTCGCAAGGTAGAAGAAATGGAAACTTTTTTTTTTTTTGTCACAAAGTGTCATTTTCCGCTAACTTGTGACAAAAAATAAAATCTTCTATGAACTCACCATGCCTCTCACAGAATACTTTGGGATGTCTTCTTTCCAAAATGGGGTCATTTGGGAGGTATTTATACTATCCTGGAATTTTAGCACCTCATGAAACATGACAGGTGGTTAGAAAAGGCAGAGATGCTTCAAAATGGGAAAATTCACTTTTGGCACCATAGTTTGTAAACGCTATAACTTTTACCCAATCCAATAAATATACACTGAATGTTTTTTTTTATCAAAGACATGTATCAGAATAACTTTCGTGCTCAAATGTATAGGAAATTTAACTTTATTTGAAAAATGTCAGCACAGAAAGTTAAAAAAAAGTCATTTTTTTGACAAAATTCATGTCTTTTTTTGATGAATATAATAAAAACTAAAACTCGCAGCAGCAATCAAATGGCACCAAAAGAAAGCTGTATTAGTGACAAGAAAAGGAGGTAAAATTCATTTAGGTGGTAGGTTCTATGAGCGAGCAATAAACCGTGTAAGCTGCAGTGGTCTGAATGGAAAAAAAGGCTCTGGTCCTTAAAGGGACACTTAAAGGATACCCTAACTGACATGTGACATGATGAGATAGACATGTGTATGTACAGTGCCTAGGACACAAATAACTATGCTGTGTTCCTTTTTTTCTTTCTCTACCTGAAAGAGTTAAATATCAGGTATGTAAGTGGCTGACTCAGTCCTGACTCAGACAGGAAGTGACTACAGTGTGACCCTCACTGATAAGAAATTCCCCTTTTTTACCTCTGTCTTGCTCTCAAAAGCCATTTTCTGCTTGGAAAGTGTTTTATAGTTGGAATTTCCTATCAGCGAGGGTCACACTGCAGTCACTTCCTGTATGAGTCAGGACTGGAGGCAGCCACTTGCATACCTTATATTTAACTCTTTCAGGCAGAGAAATAAAAAAAGGAACACAGCATAGTTATTTGTGTGCTAGGCACTGTACATACACATGTCTATCTCATGATGTCACATTTCAGTTCGGGTATCCTTTAAGTCAAACAAAAAAAATGAGTTTTACTCACCTGGGGCTTCCAATAGCCCGCTGCAGCTGTCCGGTGCCCTCGCCATCTCCCTCCGATCCTCCTGGCCCCACCGGCAGCCACTTCCTGTTTCGGTGACAGGAGCTGACAGGCTGGGGTCGCGAGTGATTCTTCGCGTTCCTGGCCACAATAGCGCCATCTATGCTGCTATAGCATATATCATATACCATATAGCAGCATAGAGGGTGCTAATGTGTCTGGGAACGCGAAGAATCACTCGCGTCCCCAGCCTGTCAGCTCCTGTCACCAAAACAGGATGTGGCTGCCGGCGAGGCCAGGAGGATCGGAGGGAGATGGCGAGGGCACCGGACAGCTGCAGGGGGCTATTGGAAGCCCTAGGTGAGTCAAACTCATTTTTTTTTGTTTGACTTAAGTGTCCCTTTAAGGGGCGAGAAGACTGTGGTCCTCAAGTGGTTAAGGACTGAAGTGATCAGATAACTCTCTCACTGTGAAAATGTATCTCTACACCTTAATGGCAAGTCCTAGTGGCAAACAGGAGCTGATTCTGTAAATAAGTCACCTGGCAGATGCAGTGTCTGAGAATGGTGAATTACCTACTCAAAGGTGTAGCAAACAGTACGCTTTTTTTACTCCTTCACCGCCGATGTAAAATATCTGATACACAAAGGATGACGGTGTGGATAGCTTTCTTACCTCTGCCACAGTAGAGACCCATGTGAATCCATTGCTAGTACACTTCCTGCATGGAAGTGTGTATACACGTGCACGCGCACTCACACATGCACTCACACACACACACACACACACACACAGACGTGCACGCACACACACGCGTACTCACACGGGTACACACACACGTGCATACACACACGTGCACACACGCAAGTAGGAATTAGACATAATGATGTACGTTGCAGTATTTTTTCTAAACATTTTACAAAACATTTTTGCTTCTGTTTATAAGTCTAAATGTTCTGGCTACAGGTTTAGTTTTGAATTGTATTTCATACATGATTTTCAGCAGGCTGAGCAGTAAGAGTAGCCTGTGCAGAGGAAGGGGGGTTTTCTGCACGGAATAGGAGTCCACCAGTGTCTCCTCTGTTACAACCAGCCAGCCTCAAGGTCACATTTTACTGGGAAGCTGTGCATGCACAATGACATTTAGACGTGTGCACAAAATAATAAATGGTGCGGCAATCACTGAAGCACAACAATAATACGCTCATTTTTTTAGCATTGTAAATGTACATCATTTAGAGAACAGATGTTTGATTTAATCACTTTAGTTAGTAATTAAGTACATTGCATGTCTGGAGTTAACCCTTTCATGGTAAACAGAAATGCAGGCTTTGGCACTCACACTATTTGCAGTGCTAAGAAGAGCTTACTAATAGCACAGTAATTCCTTCTCATAGCTGCAGGATTGATGCTAAATTATATTTCTTATGGGCACAATTCACTACACACTATTCATAGGAATATAAGGTACATTCACCAGGACACCTTTTTGTGATCTAAAAGACATTATGCCACTGCAACAAGCACATTTTTACTCCAAATTAAGTAGGAAGTACCCAGACATATAAATGTACAGATAATGTGATTACTCCAGGCAACAAAGAGTCTGGTAAGGCTTATTGAGCTTGACTCACTAAACCTTGGTAGAAATTGCCATGTGCAAATGAAGGTAACATAGTGTGTGTTGCTCAAAATGGGCATGTTGATAGTATAAAGCCCCATACACAGGCTCAACCGTGGCCTTTTATGCAGCACTGTAATCAAACAACTTTTGTTATGAAACAACCAAAAAAAGTTGATTGCTATTGTTCACACAACTGATAAGACGTCGATCCAACTATTGGATTGACGTCTTATCAGTCTTATCGGTTGTGTGAACAATAAAAGCAATTTTCTTTTTGATTGTTTCACAACAACAGCTGTTGAGCGTGTGTATTGGGGCTTAACACACATATAAAAATACAAATTGTGCTATATGTGCAATATGTGCTATGTTAATTGAGCAAATACTGGTAAAATTGTTGTGGCCAGACTGGAATTTTACCAGACAACTTACTATTTGGTGATGTTATTTGATAAAGATGTTAAAACTGCATTGTATGTTGATGATAAATAGGAAGGTCCTTGCTTAGGGATTGTTGTTCCAGTTTTACATAGTTAGCTTGTTTCACACCTCAATAGTATAGTCTTGCACAATGTTACCAGATTTCTGGGTAATCTCGGTGAGTGTACTTTGAACAGATACTTTTGATAGTCCCTTATATGACATACTATGGATGTGGTAACATTGTATAATCAGAATTGTCCACAAATTCACAGTCTGATGCCTTGATTCTCTTTTTGCAAACCGGAAACTTATTGACCTCTTTACTGCCCGGGGTGAGATTCATCTCAGCAAGACTGTACCCTTCAGTGCCAGCCACTGCCAAGATTCAATTCATCAATGTTGTGAGGATTAAAAAGCTTATGGCAGCATTAGCCACCACAAACCTGTTTTAAAACCAAAGTGTTGTTTCAGGCCTTGTTTAGGGGTGATCCAAGCTGCTCTCCAGCTGCCTGATCACGCCTTTGAGCTTCCGCAAGTTCCTTATTCCACCTCATGCACCCAACTGCAATCATTACTGCTGCTGCCTGCTTCTTCTTTTCTCTGGCACCAGCTGATGTGTCAGGATGCAGAGTGGACACCATCAGAATGCTGTGCAGGGGTCATAGGGATGCTGTGCAGGAGGAGGTGAAACCATATGAAAGCTTGTGCTGTTTCATCTCTGTGATCTGCATAAACCTGAAGTCCTCTCCAGAGCACTTCCTGTTTCTCAGTTATGTTTTGGTCCGCAGTTATCCTCTCATTGTCCCCTCTTTCCAGCACTATCCACCCCTGTTGCAAGAATTCAACCAACTGGTCAAATACGCCTTCAGGTATCCTTGAAAGCTCAAGTGCTTCCGAAGATGGACTGCTCCGTAATGCGCATGCGTGAGTGCGCTCATTGCGTGCTCAGTACGGAGCCGGCAGTCTTCTAAAGCACTCTGGAATACAGAGGCTCTGGCAAATGTGAACCAGGGACTGTGCTGAAACCGTAACAGAGGAATGAGAAAGCTCTATAGGATCCAGAGCCTTCCCACTCCATAAGTAAGTATCTGACTTATTTTTTAATTTAGCTTCAGTTTTACTTTAAATACACAGAGAGGGAGGAATAGAAGGCATGGTTCTGATGGCAGACTTTGGTGCAGATTTGCTTTAAATATCCACCCCACCCTGAGGAGTAAGTACAGGGATACATTAGTTCTTTGGACAAGGGTGCTTTGTGGGGGGGAGAGAGGATCCACCCCCCACGCATGTTGGAAAGCACACATACCCCCTACCTTCCCTTTCCTGGCCATCCAGGTTGATTGGTCTGGTTATGGGTCAAGTTGGAACCGCAGGAGAACCCTGCACAGTTTTCTTTTTAATTTAAATGTATTCCTTCTCTTATGCAAAAGAGAAGTTTGCTTGCTTGCTCTGTCAAAGCAATATGGGGCAGAATTAGCAGAAGAATACCAGATTATGGGGAGAGGTCGAACACTCCATATGCAGACATAAAAGAAGGAAAGATCAAAGAATTGTTGCAGATCAAAGCTGAAACTTGCACAGTTTACACCAGCAACACTGGCTGTAAAATGTGACTTTTCCTAGTAAAAACGTCTGTTGATAATGGTTATTCATGCATCCTGGAAGAAGCAGGTCTTCATGTGGGGCAAAAGGATAAGAGATAAAACTGAGACTGACAAAGTGCTGAATAAGAGAACTGAGAGAAAACTGGAGCACCATGTACAGCGTGTGAAAATAAAAACAAATCTGTCATGAATATGCCCCGTACTCTCCTGGCCAGCTTCATAAATCTGTCTGAATATCACAAAGGCTGCCAGGCAATTGTGATGACTGACTTCCAAAAGCACTGTCCCATTTCATCAGTAATTGTAGCTGTTCAGGAATACCAATAATTGTGAAGTGCCTATTATGTTGTAATTGGGATCTGTTCTGTCTGGCAGGATGAAGAGGTCTTGGTGGAATGCAGGGTCCGCTTCCTATCTTTCATGGGCGTTGGCAAGGACATTCACACATTCGCCTTCATTATGGACACTGGAAATCAGCACTTTGAGACTCATGTTTTCTGGTGTGAGCCCAATGCAGCAAGCGTTTCAGAAGCTGTGCAGGCTGCTTGCATGGTAAGGCTTGTATTGAGTGAAATATTAGAGCCTGCAGGCATTCCAGCAACCACTCCTCAGACCTTTTCAATAATAGGGCCATTGCTAGATCATGGCAGTCGCCCGCTTGTAGAATTGTCACTGGCTGGAAATTGTAGCATAAATGTTACCTTTACATCTGATAGATTGGAGCCTATAGGGACAGCTGCAATTTCACTGACCTCTTGTAGATAGTCATAAGAACTAGCGGTGCTCTTCCGAGTAGCTATGAGTACGTAGCTACTCGGATTTAAAATGTAAATGAAACAGATGTGACCGCGGGAGACGGTGGTGTTAACTTACCCATGCTGCTGTTGCATCCGATGAGTTCCATACGCATCATGTTTTCACGTTACTCCCGCACTTCCTCCTTGGCTTGAAGGAGGAAGCGTGGAAGTGTCATGGAACACTACGTGTGCCGCAAATGGAACCCATAGGATCCGACGGCAGCATTTTTAAGTTAACCCCCCATCTCCCGCGGTTACATCTGTTAAATTTCACATTTTTGAATCTGAGTAGCTACGTACTCGTAGCTACTCAGAAGAGCACCGCTAATAAACACACTTCCATGGTTAGGCAGGGATCACACTTGTGTCAATCACATGCAAAAGTAATGCTTTCCTATGGACATTCACGGTCCAGTGTTAAAATGTGTGTTTTTCTGCATTCCTGAAAAAAATATTGGTTTGGTTTTGTTTGTTTTTTCCACACATCGTGTGCGATTCCTATTGCTGACTGTCAGCTGCCGTCAGCTAGCTGTTGTCTGACGTGTGGGGAAAATGTAGAGGTCATTCCCGGAGGCACTTAGATGTGATCCCTGCCTAATACTGCAACTACTTTTAATCTGAATACCCACAGGCAGATGCGGCCAGATATGCAGCGGGAAAACCATTGTTCCTCAGTGTCGATCTCTTATCCTTCTGGCTGCATCTGCAGTCATCATTTTCAGCAGCAATAATGGATGATTGTGTTACATGATCACAGCAAAACCACGCAAGTCATCGAGGATCGAAGCGATCCTCAACAATTAAATTGGAAATGTCAGTTGTTCAAAAACAAACGATTGCCTGGGTGTCGTGCATCGTTCAATATATTCTAATGAATTTTCGTTGAATGATGTTGCACAATATCGCGAAAAAATTATTTGTGGGGTATGGGCCTCTAGAGAGAGGCCAAGCAGGGAAAGAAGACACCTCCCACAGGAGCCTGTGGAGCATTAAAAAAAAGTTATCCAAAAACAATTCTTTCGTTTGCAATGAAATATTTTAGCTTAGTGAATAGGGATAATCAAATATATGCAAAATCTTCCGAGTTGATGCAAATTTATACAAATTGTTATGAAAATGTATGCAATTTGAAAATGGGCCAATCCATTTAAACCCAGGTTTAAATTAATTGGTCGTTTTTCAAACTGCATATATTTGCATAAAAAATTTGCATAATTTCGGAAGTATTTGCATCTCATTGATCATCCCTATTAGTGAGTAGGTAGTTTGAGCTGTGTAGTGCAATATAATACAAACTAATTTAGACATAACCGCTACACTGAATTTTTTTTTGCCATTGCTGAAGCTGATTGTCCAGTAGGAATTGTTTACATCTTGCATTGATTGTTGCACTGTCAGTAGAAATGCATGGTGTTCTCACGCATTCTGAGCCATGGTATTGGGCTCATTTGAAGGATGGCAGAATCGAGGAGGAGAAAACCGGCATTGGTTTCTCTTATCGTCCTTTATTAACATGCAGCCAGCAGCAGTAGTTCCATCTCATAGATGTGGTGCCAGGAAGCCTCACGGTTCTTTCAGAAGTCTAGAAACCCCTATTATGTAGTGATTTTGAGGTACTTGCTTTTTTTATGAGATCAGTAAAATGAAAGGCAGGAGGACAAAGGCATTAGAGGGTCTTCTGGCCATCCAAGACTCATTTAACAGCAGTAGCTGTATAAGGGCTGGTTCAGACGGACGCTTGCGGAGCGTTTACCGCAAGCGTTCGGACCGTCACGGTAAACGCTCCCATTCAAGTGAATGGGAGCGTTTACACCGAGCTTTTGCGCGCTTTTACCCGAACGCGGCGTTCGGGTCCCGATTTTCGCGAGCGTTCGGGCTGCCCCTGGAAGCAACATGTAGCTTCCAGGGAGCGGCCAACCGCGACGGCTAATGTTCCCCTACGGGGAAAAAAAAACCGCGACCACATCACGACGCGACCGAAGGCTACTTAAAGCCTGACCGCGCAGCCGCCGCAACGCCCCCAGACGCGACGCTACGCAGACGTCCGTCTGAACCAGCCCTAATTCTGGAGCTTGTGCATCTCTGCACAGGTGTCTCTGCAACATATACATTTAAGGTGGCCATTAACGATGCAACCACGCCCAATTGATCATTTCCAGCTATCTCATTGGTTAACAGGAATCTAGACGTCAATGAGCACGAAGGATCGTTTCTGAATGATTACCACAGTGATCGGAAATGACTGTTTGGATGTGGGATTGTATTGTTAATGAGCACCTTAAAGGGAACCTAAACTGAAAAGGATGTGGATTTTTCCTTTTAAAAGAATACCAGTTGCCCGACTCTCCTGCTGATCCTGTGTTTCTAGTACTTTTAGCTACAGCCACTGAACAAGCATGCAGATCAGGTGCTCTGACTGAAGTCAGAGTGGATTAGCTGCATGCTTGTTTCACCATGATCTCCCGTGACCCCTCTCACCCTGGCAGCCACTACTTCAGGCTCCTCCCGTTGGGCCGCCGCTTTAGGACTATACCATCCAAAACCACCAGGCGGAAGAACACCTTCTTTCCCCAGGCCGTTCGGTCACTGAACTCTGACTTTCCCCGGTCCGGCCTGCACTCGTAATTGCCAGGTCGGCAGCTGGTCCTCTGTATATCTGATTACTGCATTTCAAATTGTATGTGTTGTTGTATCTGTCTATGCCATGTGTACCACAAATAATTCCGATTATGGCTCTTGCTGTACTTGGCGAAATAAAACTGATTCTGATTCTGAGATGTGTGATTCAGCCACCACTGCAGCCAAAGAGATCAGCAGGACTACCAAGCAACTGGTATTGTTTAAAAGGAGACATCCATACCCCTCAGTTAATATTCCCTTTAAAGGAAATATCTGGCAAATAAATAAAAGTAAGATTTACTTACCTGGGGCTTCCTCCAGCCTCTGGAAGCTTATGTGTCCCTCACCGCAGCTCCACTCTCAGCGGGTTTCCCGGGGTGCTCTCTATAGCAGCTTCCGACCCGGCGAGGCTGCGGCTACTGCGCAAGTCCGCAGCTGCATAGCTCTCATTCACACTCACGTCACGAGCGTTCTGCACCTCGGATTTTAAGCCTACTGTCCTTTTAATTTCTCAAGTGCTAGTTAAAGACTCCCCAACATGGTGACTGTAGAAAGTGATGATTTCTATGCTTATGTGACAGGAGCTATAGCATCCATAGCTCTTGTAGTTTTTAGCATGTGGCAGAGCTGTTGTGTGTTACTGATTTTCCCCACTAAGATGTGCTTACTTTTCTCTTGCAGCTGCGGTATCAGAAGTGCCTGGTTGCCAGGCCTCCCTCCCAGAAGCCTCAGCCGCCACCACCTCCTGCAGATTCTGTAACAAGGAGAGTCACAACTAGCGTAAAACGGGGAGTTCAGTCCCTGATTGACACTTTGAAACAGAAACGCCCCGTGGCTGACATGCCGTAGCTGCAGGAAGCAGCCAGATCAATGAACACTTGAATCTTACGTGTCTGCTGAAGTTAAAGTAGCTCTATAACGGAGTATTCTGCAGCTCAGCCTTCCATTAAACTGCTGCTTTCTCTTCAGAGAGTCTCCCTTTATCCGATGTTTGACAAGCATGTTCTCGTTCTGACACCATGGCGTACTACAAAAGAAGCATGAATCTAAATATATCTACTCATAACTTTTATTTTTCTCTCTCTCTCCTGTCAGTGGTTCCTATTACTTGCATTGGATAGTCTGTCTCAGATTGTAAATAAGATGAACATTTCATGACAAGATGACATTTTCTGCACTCTTAACAAATGCCATGGAGTCCATTGTTGTTAAGGATTATTACGCATCCCATAGTTCACTGACTCATCCCATCACTGAGAGAAGTAAGCACTCCCGTTCATAGCTCTGGCTTGTTCTCATGAGACTCTGTTTTCTGATCATTGTGGGGGTTGTTGTCTGTGGAACAGGTTTCTGGATCTCCTGTTACTTAGACTAGCCGTGTGTAATTGTTAGCGGCACAGAGACCTCATGTAAAGTGTATGGAAGGAGTCTAGCGAATGGGCCTCCCTGGGGTGGCGGGATAATCACCATACCTCCCAACTTTTTGAGATCATACATGTAAGCCACACCCTGCCACACCCCTCACCACGCCCCAATAAAATCCTAGTCACACATAATATAATAATTTTGGTAGAAAAATACACATATTTGCATAAATCTTTACATTAGTCATAAGAGTGACTAATGAGGGATAAAGATTGACAGAGGGATTTGGTGCCCAAAAGAGGCCAGAGAGGGACAGTTAGAAGCAATGAGGCAGAGGGACATACAGGAGGCAGGGGGACACACATGAGGGAGGGGACAAGGGACAGGACACACACAGGAGGGCTAGAGACACACAGGAGGGCAGGGGGACAAGGGACAGGTCATACACAGGAGGGCAGGGGGACAAGAGACAGGGCACACAGGAGGGCAGGGGGACAAGGGACAGGTCATACACAGGAGGGCAGGGGGACAAGAGACAGGGCACACAGGAGGGCAGGGGGACAAGGGACAGGTCATACACAGGAGGGCAGGGGGTCAAGAGACAGGTCATACACAGGAGGGCAGGGGGACAAGGGACAGGTCATACACAGGAGGGCAGGGGGACAAGAGACAGGTCATACACAGAAGGGCAGAGGGACAAGAGACAAGGCACACAGGAGGGCAGGGGACACACAGGAGGCAAGGGAACAGGAGACACAAGGGAGGGCTAGAGACACACAGGAGGGCAGGGGGACGAGACAATTCACACACAGGAAGGCTAGGGAACACAGGAGGTCGGGGGGACAAGAGACAGGTCACACAAAGGCGAGCTTGGGACACACAGGACAGAGCAGCACTAACTCACCCAATTAGCTGCAGCATCCACTCTTCCTTCTTGCTGGGGCTCCAGAGCACTGCACCATGGGAGGCTAACCATGCTAGGCAGTTGTCTTTACAGCTCCAGGGGCAGAGCTCAGCCAGACAGTGTCCCGCACTGATGATGCAATAAGCATCATCTGCCAGTGGTGTGCGTGTATGTGTGCTTTCTCCAGCATACAGGGAGACAGAGCAGCATGGCTATCAGCCCTATTGTCCTGCACAACTCAGGATTTTGCCAGCAGGGGGCAGGACAGAGGGGTAAAAAAGGGACAGTCCTGTGAAAATCAGGACTCTTGGACCCTTTGCAATCCCTGGTCAGCTTGTTAGTATCCTGCATTGCTCATCACCTTTAGCTTGTCTCTTGATACAGAGACTCTCTTTTGCGATGCACACGACTGCTGGATAGGGATGGTCATGTCTAGGAGAATTCATGGAGAAGCATGTGATTTGTTTGATCAGCTGACTGATTTTCAAAGCTCTGATTTGCTGTGATCACATCCTGCTGCTTTAGCACATGATCATGACTAGCAAATCAGAGACTTACATATCTCTCACCTGACCAAACTGATCACATGCTTCTCCGTGAGTTCTCCTAGGCATGACCATCACTACTGCTGGAACATTTCCTGTAAGCATTCTTGTATGTAAGGGGGTTTGATAATATGTAATTCCATCCTAAGTTCATTAGTCAAGCTACCAATCACTTTAAAACTCTCCCTGCCAATAGATAAGGATCCCAACCTCCAAACTCATCCAATCAGCTGCTGTAGATTATATCAGTCAGGAGTCTGATAGGCACTTTCATTCAATGGGTTTCTGTTGTGTACTGACCTACAAATCACAGCCTTCTCACTTACAGCCTTATCGATAGCACTTTCTGTTCTGTGTTCTGCCTGTGATGATGCTTGTATTCTTATTTCATCCATATGAAAATAATGTATATATTGGGCACAGAGCCATGGATCTGCACATATCTTATAATGAATGCACATATCACTATACATACATGCCTTATTAGATTGCCTTTGGTTCGTTAAGGGCTTGTTCACACTAAGGGCGCTTCTGTTTTTTTTTAAGCGTCTGCAATTTTCAAAATCGCCCTTGTGCAATGATTCCCTATAAGAGTATTCACATCTGAGCGGTTCGATTCTGATCCGCTCACCAAAGCGCTGCCTGTACCATTTTTGGAGTGATTTGCTTCAATGAAAGGTATATGGAAATCGCACAACACTTGAAAAAGCGCTTTGTATAGCGATTTCCTGAGCGCTTTTAAGAATAAATACCTTGTATTTATTATTTTCCGGGTCAAAGAGTTCACTTCCTGACTTGCGCCAGGAAGTGAAAAAACAAATCGCTCTGCAAAAGCACTTAGAAAAGCGTTTTACAAAAAATCGCAACGTGCAGATAGGCGCCGGGAGGTGCTAAAAATAATCTCGCACAAAATCGCAAAACGATGGCATCAGCGATTGCAATTTTAGATGTGAACAAGGCCTAAGTGCCCCTTTTTTTCTTTTATTTTTTTTTTAAGTATTGTAAAGTAACCCAGATGAATAACACAAATAGCCTTTAGGAGTTTTGTTGGTGTAGCTGCATGTCTGTTGTCTGCATTCAAGTAACAGAATTGTGCCTGTCAGCGTTTATCCATCACCTGTCCACTGCATTGCATGTTCTGAAAGCAGAAAGGAAGACCTGTAAAAAAAATTCTACTCCTTTATAGAGCAATTAATGGTCAGAACATTTTCTTGCGCTACAATAGATTTGTCACATCATCATTGCAGAATATTTTTTAAAGTGACCCTGTTGTGAGAGGGATATGAAAGCTGCCATTTTTATTCCCTTTTAAAGAGAACCCGAGGTGGGAATTACTTTTACTATTGGGGCACAGAGGCTGGTTGTGCGCACTAAGACCAGCCTCTGTTGCCCCATCGTGTGTCTCCATGTCCCCCCTGCTCGCCGCTATACCCCCCGCATTGCTGGCGACACGCAGCGTGTCGCCAGCTCAATGTTTACCTTGCGCTGTCAGTCACCGCTGCTCCCCTGCCTCCTCCGCATCGGCACACCCGCCCGTGTCCCTTCCCTCCCGCTGATAGGAGGGAAGTGACGCGGCGGGTGGCGCCGATGCGGAGGAGGTGGGGGAGCGGCGCTGACAGACAGCGCAAGGTAAACATTGAGCTGGCGACACGCTGCGTGTCGCCAGCAATGCGGGGGGTATAGCGGCGAGCAGGGGGGACATGGAGGCACACGATGGGGCAACAGAGGCTGGTCTTAGTGCGCACAACCAGCCTCTGTGCCCCAATAGTAAAAGTAATTCCCACCTCGGGTTCTCTTTAAAAATCACATACATACAGAAGAAGAGGGACACCTCTGGATGCTGTAAAGGCTTCCTGTGTCCTCCTCGCTGTTGCTACCACTCACCGGGACCCTCTGGAAGATCCATGCTGTGGTCCTCTTTATGGGCTAGGATGGCCACACTGTACCTGCACGAGGCACAGCTGTACTCATGCAGGCGCTGTTCAGCTGAAGAGCTGCATGACCCTGATCTTCAATGTACAGTAAAAGAGAAGATAAGCTTCTATTTGCTAAGTGAACAAACTATGCAGCTTTCGGGTTACAACTTCACTGATTGTAACTAGGAAATTCACTTTTTCCCCACACATGTACAGTGCATACATTTGAAATCGGCGCCGAGAGACTTGGGCACAGGATACAGCCGATATATGGCTGATCCTGCTGCTGCACAAGTCCCGGGCGCGTTAATTACTATTCCCCCTCCAGGCCGCCATGGATGGTGGGGAATGATATAATTTAGCTTCCAGCTATTGCTGGAGGCCGAATTATTGTGTTTTAAAAGCAACTTCAGCTCCGTCTTCTGACGGCGCCGACGTTACTCACTGAGCGCCGCTATAGCTGTAATTCCTATTACAGTCTATGGTGGCGCCGGCTGCGCTGAAAAGCACTGCTCCATGTACAGTTCCCTCTGAAGAGGACGGGCCCTGCTAGCGCTAACTGTACTGTGACCCAGAGGCACTTTACACAATTGCTGTTACGTTTGCCAATAGCAGGTAAAATAATTAGTTGGCCCTGAAGGAATTAATATGGACAGGTAATTCTGCTTTAATCTCTGCTCCATACAAAGATCATCTTCCTTGTTTAATGTATACTGTCCAGGGCAGATTTTAGTACTGTCCTTAAATATTTTCTCCTAGTAACCTTGTCAGGCTTATCTAAATTCTTTATAGTATAAATGGTCCTAGAGAGAAGAAATAGGAATATAAATGGCAGCCTGTCACCCTGTAAGATGATGTGTTATATGAAGGTTGCGTGACATGAAGGTTAAAGGAATAGGAAAAGGTCTTTGTTTCACAGGCCTCTCTCTCTGCTTCTCTGCATGCAGTGGAAGGAAGATGGAGATACCAGCTAGAGCTCACAGCTGCACTTCTTCCAGCTGTAAATTACCAAAGGCCAGCACTGACAAAACTGAAAACCAGCAGGCCTCCTTTACACCTTTTTTTCAAATGTTGAAAAAGGCCATGCATACAGTGGTTGTGTGCATCTGTCCAGGCATTTTGCAAGCATTTGTTGCGCTGCCAATATTGTCCTTCAGGGATTGAAATCAGGCATTTAACACCTGAACACGCCATGGATATGTCCATGAATCTTTAAATGAAGGTGTTTGCTCACGTTTTTAGGCTCTGTTCACAGTGATCAGTTGCATTCCAAAATAATTCTGCATGTCAGCTCGCTGCCCATACAATTCTATGAAACAAAAATCTGCTGTTACTGTTGGAAGTTATGTCATAAAGTTTATTTGAGATGCAAACTTAAATCAGAGCACTTGACGCCAGGGAGCAAAGTACATGGCCTGTTGGTGAGTGCTGTTCACGTTGACCAGTGTGGATTCTAGTTGATTTTCTTTTTCCTTGACAAAGGGACAATTGGACGTTCTGAAACTTTGTATTTAAGTTTGCATCTCAAGTAAACTTTATGATTTATAACTTGGAGTGCCAACAGCAGATTTTTGATTGATGTTCACTTGACGGTGTTGTTGCACGCTATATTGCCTGAGCACCCAATACATTGCGGCTTACACCCTAAGTTGTGTACGACTACACTCTGCATACAATTCTGTTAAACTTGTGTTGTAATGGATGCTGTTATTCCGACTCGTTGCAGCCAAGCTTTGTATTAAAGTCTATGTCCAGTCTCCAGTGCAGTTCACACTCATAACGCGTTATAACAACTGACCACTGTGAACCTAGCCTTACTGGCATTTCTCTTCTTGTCCTAGGGTTGCTTGCTGCTTTTACTTGACTGCCCTCATTTCCTAATATATTTCAGCTGGCAGATGTCTGAGTAGATTGACACTGAGCTACTGATATGCAGTGTCTTCACTGTGGAAAACTTGTGTGTGCTCAGCCTACAACCGCAGGAAATGGCATTTATACATCAAAGGATGTAGCCCAGCAGCCTGAGGTCACCTGTGGATAGCGCGGTTGTTGCCAATCCTGTAATAGTTGGGAGTTGGATGATAGTTAGATAATATCAGTGGCCAGATACTCTTCTGTGAGTCCAGTTTTGTATCCGGGGCACATTTCAGTGGATCCCCTTGCAAGATCAGCTGGGAAGACTTTTGTGGTTGCTCCCCTGCTATACTTTGGCATATAACAATAGAAAAAACACAGTAGTACACAATCCATGTAGTACAGCCACAATATACAGCAATACGCTTCTTTGGATATATTAGTTTAATAGGGCACATACAGTGGGTTGCCAAAGTATTCGGCCCCCTTGAAGTTTTCCACATTTTGTCATATTACTGCCACAAACATAAATCAATTTTATTGGAATTCCACATGAAAGACCAACACAAAGTGGTGTACACATGAGAAGTGGAACGAAAATCATACATGATTCCAAACATTTTTTACAAATAAATAACTGCAAAGTGGTGGGTGCATAATTATTCGGCACCCTTTCATCTGAGTGCAGTCAGTTGCCTATAGACATTGCCTGATGAGTGCTAATGACTAAATAGAGTGCACCTGTGTGTAATCTAATGTCAGTACAAATACAGCTGCTCTGTGAGGACCTCAGAGGTTGTCTAAGAGAATATTGGGAGCAACAACACCGTGAAGTCCAAAGAACACACAAGACAGGTCAGGGATCAAGTTATTGAGAAATTTAAAGCAGGCTTAGGCTACAAAAAGATTTCCAAAGCCTTGAACATCCCACGGAGCACTGTTCAAGCGATCATTCAGAAATGGAAGGAGTATGGCACAACTGTAAACCTACCAAGACAAGGCCATCCACCTAAACTCACAGGCCGAACAAGGAGAGCGCTGATCAGAAATGCAGTCAAGAGGCCCATGGTGACTCTGGACGAGCTGCAGAGATCTACAGCTCAGGTGGAGACTCTGTCCATAGGACAACTATTAGTCATGCACTGTACAAAGTTGGCGTTTATGGAAGAGTGGCAAGAAGAAAGGCATTGTTAACAGAAAGCATAAGAAGTCCCGTTTGCAGTTTGCCACAAGCCATGTGGGGGACACAGCAAAGAAGGTGCTCTGGTCAGATGAGACCAAAATGGAACTTTTTGGCCAAAATGCAAAACGCTATGTGTGGCGGAAAACTGACACTGCACATCACTCTGAACACACCATCCCCACTGTCAAATATGGTGGTGGCAGCATCATGCATCTCTTCAGCAGGGACAGGGAAGCTGGTCAGAGTTGATGGGAAGATGGGTGGAGCCAAATACAGGGCAAACTTGGAAGAAAACCTCTTGGAGACTGCAAAAGACTTGAGACTGGGGCGGAGATTCACCTTCCAGCAGGACAATGACCCTAAACATAAAGCCAGGGCAACAATGGAATGGTTTAAAACAAAACATATCTATGTGTTAGAATGGCCCAGTCAAAGTCCAGATCTAAATCCAATCGAGAATCTATGGCAAGATCTGAAAACTGCTGTTCACAAACGCTGTCCATCTAATCTGACTGAGCTGGAGCTGTTTTGCATAGCAGAATGGGCAAGGATTTCAGTCTCTAGATGTGCAAAGCTGGTAGAGACATACCCTAAAAGACTGGCAGCTGTAATTGCAGCAAAAGGTGGTTTTACAAAGTATTGACTCAGGGGGCCGAATAATTACGCACACCCCAGTAGGCAGTTATTTATTTGTAAAAAATGTTTGGAATGTATGATTTTCAATCCACTTCTCACATGTACACCACTTGTGTTGGTCTTTCACGTGGAATTCCAATAAAATTGATGCATGTTTGTGGCAGTAATGTGACAAACAGTGGAAAACTTCAAGGGGGCCGAATACTTTTGTAACCCACTGTATTGAATGATTATGCTACCATGCCTAGATGTCATAACACAGAGAATGCAGTAACTATCTGCACCATGGTAATGTCACTGTCTTCAGCCACGTATGTATAATTTACGAGCTGGGTTTAATTAGCAGCATAGTCCTATGTTATCAGGGAAGACACTAAACAAGCACTCAGTCCTTAATTATAGCACCACTGGACCTACAGTAGCAGGCAGGTTTTATTATGCTGAACTCTGCCCTGATGACAAATGATGCAGCCAGGATATTTCATCCTGTGTGTTGCCTATCCTTTCATCTCCTGCCAAACACTGAGTTCCTTCAGCAATCTAGTGACCAAATATTTGACTTGGGCCATTTCTGAAGAGAAAATTGCTCATTATCATCACAAATATAATTGTCAAAGCTCATCAACAAAATTAGTCAGTTGTGTCTGCATTCAGTAATTTACTTAGGCATTAATTTTATGCAGAAGAATAATTAATAGATTTTATTCCCCTGCTTTCTGTGTGCGCAGTGAGGCTAGAGACCTGCCAGTTTTCTGCTGTGTGTTTATAAATGACAGGCGTGTTTTCTGTGTGGGATGCCTGGATACCTGGCAGGGCTATCCCTCATCCCTCATGTCTCCTTAGCTACTTCTGAGGTCAGCTACACATTCTGACAACCACACAATGTCCTTCACATCAATGTGGACTGCTGATTAATGTGCATGGCTAGTATATAACACATAGGGGTATTTACTGACGTGTCCTTGGAAGAATGGAATAATGCCATTTTACTAAACAAAGAAGAAGGCCACTCATTACTTGTATTAGGCACACAACTCGAATCCCTCACAAGGAGATGAACGGCTACCTACTGTAAGTGACAGCCACATAGGGAAAAAATGAATTTACCGTGTATTGTACATGGTTTTTACATGCTCAGTTATGTCTGGTAGTTAGGATCGCAGCTTCACACCAATAAATGCATTCAGGACAGTTGCATGTGTCCTGAATGCAACTGCAGAGTAACCTTATTATTAATACTGTTTTATAACCACTCTATACTGAAGCTTCTAATTTGCTATAGATTATTTTAATGCTTGCATTCAGTGTTGCTCAGCCCAAGTCATTTCAGCATTATTGTCTATAATGTTTATTTTTTCTAAACTTGCAGCTTTCCTTATTGTCATACCAAATAGGGAATGTCAGGGATCCTTCAAAGCAGCAGCCTTTTAGTGGATCTGTAACTCCATGTCACAGTGATTGGAACTCTGAGGGAGATATTACCACTAAAGTCCAAAGACATACAGTATTAGGGGCCAGAGAGTGCTTTAGCCTACCAGAGTCCACACATACATATTGGGATCCACTGAAAGGCTTCAGCTTTTAAAGATCTCTGACGTGTGAGTTACCAGGAGGATACATGAACTAGAAGTTCCCATCACTATGACATGGAGTTTCTTGTAGCTTTATACTGAGTTCCTATTACTATGACATGGAGTTACATATATTGAGATACAAGTGGCTATGGTATAATCCAGTCCTGTAGCATCTCCTGAAAACTACAATTATAATGTGAGGTGACTAACTTTTAGTCATATTTTCATTGCTTCATGTACTTTGAGAGATACAATTTTTATCTGAAGATCAGAAAGCCGCAATCTGACTGCTGATGAATGCGAATATAGGCACTTACAGAAAATCTAACTGATAATACAGTGTTTTGTAGCTGATCCCCCAGCTCGATAAAAGAAAGCCCAGAGCAACCTCTTCCCCATTGTCCATTGCTGCCTACTGAATTAAATACATTTAAAAAAAAAATGGTAAATATCCTGCTTTCCTTGTAAATATACTACCTGTCCTTTTGTCCTGGCTCTTGAGGTGGAACACTGGTGTGTTCTTAGTCCCCGTTTACTCTTGTAAAGCCTGAAAGTGGGCAGAGCCATGTCCATAAAGCCGCATCTACACGCGTAGATGCGGCCACGATGTTCCTTATCAATCGAGCCGCTGTTGCGGCTCGATTGATAAGATCCGACAGGACGGATCTCCGCACCGCCGATTCCCTGCTCGATCCCCACGAGGGGACAATGGCAGGGAATCGTGCGGGAGATAAGCGGCGCCGGCGGGGACGGTTGGGGAATCGAATGCAGCGCACCCGCGGCGAGCGGGGACGCGGAAGAGGCTATCCGGCGGCTAGTTGAGCCACAACATCTCCCCGTGTAGACGGGGCTTTATAGTGGATACTGAGGGAGAAGGAGCCAAGGACATTCAGAGTGCCTGACATAGCAGGCGAATAACCAGAACTTTATGCTGGAATGTAAGGTATTTACTTTTAGTATGATACTTTTTTAAGCACAGGGAGTACCTACCACATGAACAACAGGTGGGGATTACCTTAAGCTTAGCTTAGCTGAACCTGGTGTTTACCCTTAAAACCGTATTGTGTAAAATTCTGGTAATCTAGTTGCGTTATGTAGACCTGTACATAAAAATGATGCGCACACCTAGATATGTGCTGTATTCCACTAAAAGTCAGTGTACACATCAATATCTGCTGTATTCCACAAACAGGCAGTGTACACATCAATATATTCTGTATGCCAATAACAGGCAGTGTACACATCTATATCTGCTGTATTCCACTAACAGGCAGTGCACACATCAATATCTGCTGTATTCCACTAACAGGCAGTGTACACATCAATATCTGCTGTATTCCACTAACAGGCAGTGTATGCATCATCCAGGTCTCCCATTCTCATCACCACACCATTACACTCGTCTCATCAAACTTAGTGGAAGATGCAGTGATCTATGGGAAAATGCCAATCCTTTGCAGATATTTTGTTTTAAAAATAGCTTTGCATATTTTAACTTAAAAAATTATTTTGTAAACAAATTGTAATTAAAAGTCACTTTTTTTTACGGCCAAAAAGTATGTATGTGGTGTGTATGTATGACTAAATGCCAACGTGTTAGTAAGAGTCCATTTATCTATGCATTCTTTGTATGCACCGGCTCTATAAACAGCCATGTTCACTATGCTTTGTACGTCTTGTGGTTTTATTTTTTATTCACATGTCACAAATATTTATTTGATTTATAAATGAATAGTTGACATTGTATTATTCTGTGCTAGTCCTTCTCCGTCTCTGATTTCTCATAATTAATGACTGTCCAGTTGTATAGTGTTGTTATAGTTTATTACCATGCAGTCTGAACTGATACCTCCTGAACTCTAATGCTGGGAATACACGGTTCGTTTTTGAGGTGGTTAGATGGTTTGATAGATAATTTCCGACATGTCAGATGTCCCTTTCGATCCTTTCGCCGCTCGATTTCTGATAGAAGTGAATGGAAAAAGATAAGAGAATCGACTGCAGAATCGAGCACCAGAAACGAACCATGTATATCCAGCATTATTTCTAGAAATGTGAACGTACTGAAAATGGAAGGTGATCGAGGTGTTCCTCAGTGTGTCTGCTACCCTCCTCATTTCTCAGCCTTCTCTCCCCCCCCCCCCCCCCTGACTAAGAACTCCTTGTTTTTGCATCTAGTGTGGAAATTCCAGGAGGACTTGTAGGATGTATGCAATGTAGGAATTAGGAAAATCACGACAGGGATTCACAAGAATTGTACATATGTTGTCATGTACTGTATCTTGTGTGGGAGTGTATATTGCCATATGCACTTATATCCAAGGGGGAGATGGAGCAGATCATTACTCAACTGGTCTTACCTCTAGGACCTCCCAACATTTTTGGGACTCTGTGATTTCTCGTTAGGCCATTGGTATAGGCCATAGTAGAATCTTGTGTCTAATTCTAGACTAATCTAATTCTAGACTATTGTCGAGATTGTGTATACATAGTCCAGCAGTAACTTACTAGTGCAATCCCATGCTGAGACCAATATACAGGTGAAACTCGAAAAATTAGACTATCCACTCATCTTCGATTTGCTGTATAATCAGAACATATAGGATTTACAGCACAGATATTACAGAGCCATTTATTTGTAACCGTGAACAGTAATGGCAAACAACTCAGGTTCCTCCAACCACAAGAAATCTTCCTTTATTACTGTGTATTTTTTTTTTTGCGTAATGCACCTACAGTAGCAACATGCTTGTTACCTAGGAAATGTGAGTTGGGCCTCTTACTCAATGCGCGCTACATAACTGGCATAAGCACTTGTAAGATTGCTGTGTACTGCCTGTTCACTTCAATTTTACTGCACTGTACTGAATGGGCTTGATTCACAAAGTAGTGACAATTGTTATCACGCTGTGAAAAGTGCTTCACGCCAAATTTTCCGTAAATACGGTTATCGCGCAAAAATTCGCGTGAACGTGATTTTTTTTGCGTGTTAATGTTCAGCGTTCGTGCAATAAAGTCGCGTTATCGCACAAATGTTATTGCGTGAAAATTCGTGTTATTGCGCAAATGTGAATTTTTTGCACGTGATAACCGGTTTTCGCTCAAACGTGCTAAAATGCGCGCAAAGCACTTGTTCACAGCCGGGATAACAGTTATCACGGCTTTGTGAATCAAGCCCAATATGCCTAACAGAGAGATAATAAGTGTAGAGTCAGGTACTCCATTCTTCCTGCCCTGGTTTATTCCAGGCGGATGACTCAATGGGGTTGATTCATGTCATATCAGTCAAATTGCCATGCACATGCAGAGCATAGTCATTTTACCTCCCAATATGTAGCACACAGTGTGCAAATAGCGCAACTTGCATTGCCTATGTAATGCACGTGTTGCCAGTGTAATGTGCGGTATAGCTAGGTAATGCAACTTGCACTATTGGTGCCACTCCTGCCACTTAACTGATACTGGTACTGGTATAATTGCCATGCACAACCTGTGTGGGGTAATTTTACTGCTGTTACATGAATATGCTGGTATAACCAAATGTCTTACAGAACCCCTAGGTAATTGGCATTTTCAAATCTGGAAGCAACATGCATCCTCTATATGCCTCTCACTTTAAGTTCCCTTTAACAGTACAATGTCCAAGCGTGGTCTCCAGGCCGCACTCCCTACAGCATAAATTGAGGTGCAAGGTCAGTCCGCCAGAGCACCAGGTCGGACACCGAATATAAAGTCAACAAGGACCAGCACACTCAGGGATTTCTTCCAAAACTCATAGAAATATTTATTAAAGAATCTTCAAAATCATAAACATTAAAATACGTGAGCCGTCACAGGGACAATACAGCAATATGATAACCGCCAAAGACGGTCAATGTCCATCAAAAGCCTAGTCCTGAAGCAGACGCAGTATTTATAGCAGTCGGGTAGACAAAGGTCACCATCATATAAAAAGTCCAATCATCATGGGAACAGACACCAGCCAAGAGCTGTTTTGGGCATCCAACAACTTTGACGGTTATCGTATTGCTAGATTGTCCCTGTGCCGGTTCACGTATTTTAATGTTTATGATTTTGAAGATTCTGTAATAAAGATTTCTATGAGTTGTGGAAGAAATCCCTGAGTGTGTGCTGGTCCTTGTGGACCCTTTAACACGGCAGTCATGTAATTTTAGGTAGTGAGTCCATGGGTTTCCAAGGCTAAAATTTTGAACTGCCAAAAACTCAGATTGTGTATGCTTTAGGATGCTGTTCAGAGCTGGGTGAAAAGAATTCAGTTAAGGGGATTCATGTTAGTCATGACCATGTTATAAATTGAGGTTGTGTGAAATTGTAGTTAATTGCAGAAACCAAAAAACCCTTCTGTGCTATGTTATATGTAGTTGTCTGCAAAACCCCATCATCCCCATCACACTGTCTGAAATGTCATGTGTCTGACAGTGGTAGTATTGTGTGTCCTGACTGCTGAAATTAGGATGCAGTCCCGTAGTGATGGTGTCAGAATCCTGTTAGGTATCTGCACTTTGCAACACTGTTTTAGAAGGGGAGCGGCAAAGCTCTAGGCCGGAATAATAAGGAAATTACAGCCAAGAAACACACATGCTATTATTATTATTATTATTATGAATTAATTATAAAGCACCAACATATTCCATATATTATTCACTTAAACGTTTAACACACTTGGCTAATTATTTCTCAGTTTCCTGTAACTCATCCCCCCCAAAAAAATATGATGTTGATCTGCCAATCTCACCTCCTAATCGAAAATGTTCTCAGTTTCAAACATTTTTTAGGATTGGAAAAAGAAGCAACAAAGAGGAAATGTACAAGACAAAGGCAAACGAGTGACAACTGAAACAAAGACATGAGTCTTTATTATGTCTAGTTTGAATGTTTTTAATTAGAAGAATTTAAAAAATAGCATAGTGAACAGTCGGAAAGGAAGGAAGAGAGAGAAAAAAAAAAAAAAAGAGCCAATCATTTTATGCATCCACAATCACCCCAATGTATAGCATTCATAATCTTTGTAAGAAATTGTGGCCTGGATATAATCATAAAGAATTCCCTCTCTTTCTAAGGAAGAAGTAGTGTCTGTGCAAATTCTTCAGAACATCCATAGTCTTGCCAGCCCTAAGAGCAGATAAATTGTTCCCTCGCTGGTTTTCTTTCAGCTCCTACTTTAATCTGTACCACAAGTAGTCTGTTAACGGTTTGACCCTTCTGAAGATTTTCTTTCACAAAGGCCTCGATTCATCAAGACTTATCGAATCGATTACCAACAGCTTGGTAAAATACCGAACTCGATAAGTTGATTTCATGATTCATCAAAGTTATCTACAGCTGTTAGCGAGCATTTGGTATTCATTCGGCAATGATGAGATAAACCGGAAGAAAGCAATTCCTGAAAGTGGGAGTGGTTTAGCATTAAATTTAGGATTAGTTCTCTCCTTCACTGCTCTGTCTTTATTGCTGTCAGATGATTGCTGACAGAGAAGATGGAGCCATCCGAAGTGGTTATGTATCAGCTGAGAGTCATTCAAAGGTGCAGAAGGGCAGGAATAAGGTCTAGAACCATATACATTTGCAAGAGAATGGATTTATTTGCTATACCAGGACATCGTCATTTCTCTTACGTCATCTTGTAAGAGAACACAGGCAGTGCCAGGGTTAACTAAATTGCTAGCTGCACTACATTTTTCAAAAAAGGCTCCTATCAAGCCATAGCTGACGAAATTGTGGGACTGTCCCAAGCCACTTCCAGAATCCTGGTCCAGGTGTTAAGCCCTATTCGGAATGTTGCTACGTAGTGTTCAAAGGACTGCCTTTTTACCCACAATTCCACGGGAATCTTATGGCCTTGTGTTAAATTACCGCTGTAAAATGGAAATATCGACACGTTACCGCATTGTTATTGATATTTTATCGAAGTCACACCGAATGCGGAAAAACCTTGATGAATACAACTAGAAATCGATAAACTTCGAATTCGGTAATTTAACGAACTGGAAAATGTTATTACAAAGACAATGATAAATCGAAGCCATTATCTTCCTTATTCCAAAAACATGACCATTACCTTTCCTGTGGACTTTTGGATCTTGAATTTCTCCGGCTGTGGAGCAAGCATAGTTATTTGATCTCCAGATCACAGTGTTGTTACCATGTTAGGCATCCAATACATAATATCTCTAGATCACTCTGCAAAATCAACTTGGTTGTGTCCTTCATGACACTTTTGCCAGCATTCAAACACTGTGACACTCACTTAACTAAAAGCTTCACCATACCCGGCTGCTCATGAACTGTACACCCAACCAGTTCTATGGATGCTAATAGAGCAGGGATGTCAAACCGGTCCTTCGAGGGCCGAGGTCCTCACACATTTTTGACACAGCTCAAATGAATTAATGGGTCTGAATCAAGAAAGGTATGGTCCATCAGGTAGAACACATTCCTCTCTTTCTCAGTCCATCCTAAACACTGGCATGGATCTGGCCCTCCAGGCCTGGAGTTCAATACCTGTGTTCTAGAGCAGTGTTTCTCAACTCGGTCCTCAAGTACCCCCAACAGTACATGTTTTGCAGAAAACCACAGAGGTAGTTAATGAGTTCTGCTGAGGCACTAATTACCTCTCCTGTGAATGTTTGTGGTATTCTGCAAAACATGCACTGTTGGGGGTACTTGAAGACCGAGTTGAGAAACACTGTTCTAGAGTCTCAACTTTTGTTTCATCAGAGATTCATTAGTTGAGCAAAATCAGGGCATTATCAACAATTGATGAAGGTCTGCAAGATCTTTCTGCAAATTGCTGTAAATTGCCCCACAAATTCTTCACTGCTAACTAAGGCAGGCACTTGCCATTCAGTGCTCATACGTATACTCACTGATTTCCTTTGAATCATTCCTCAGAAGAACAAGAACTTAAATGTTATTTACATAAGTCAATGATCTGAAAAAATTACAAAATTGGTGCTACAATGCTGCAAATTGATATGAAATTTCCTTTATGGGCAAGTTCAAACGGCATTTGGCAATACAAAATAAGCAAATACTGCTGAAAACTAATAGAATGTGACTGTTGCTTTTCGTGCTTTGATTGCTTTTCTCTTGATTTTCAATTAGGGATTTATCAGTTGTTTATCAGTTGTTTATCTTTCTTGACCTGTTAGTTGCCACTAGCCATCTATTAGTCGCTAGTCAGCTTGAGCTCTATCACGCTTGGTAAGAACCATCAGTATTGAATCACAAACCCTCTGTAAGCTTGTCAGCAATTTTAGTGTTCACGCAACCAATGTACTATTTGTTATGCACATAGCACAACTCATGTCATGTTTCTTTTAGAACATGCTACTTTTACTAGAAAAAAAGTAACGTTACTTTTAGATGTGTTATTTTTAGAACATGCATTAAAGCAAACCTGTACCGCAAATAAACTTATGATATAATGAATTGTATGTAAAGTACAGCTAAGTAATAGAACATTAGAAGCACAGATATGAGTCTCATATTGTTTCCAGTACAGGAAACGTTAAAAAAAAACTTCAGTTATCTATGCAAAGCACTTCTTTGAGCTATTCGACCCACTGGGCTAAATACAGTCCTGTTTTCTGAAGCACTTAAACAGGTAAGAAACAGTGAGGCTAAGTGCTATGTTTTATGTTCATGATGTGTGCGTTTTTACTGCGTTTGCGTTTTTACTGCAGATGCGCTTTTAAGCGTTTTGCGTGCGTTTTAATGCGTTTGTGGTTTGCATATTCAAAACGCATATGCGTTTTGTATGTTTTTTTGCATTTTATGCAAATCACTAGGAAGACAACAGGAAGCGGAATACATCATAAACTATTTTTTTTCTTTGAAAAAAGCATGAAAAACTAATACCCATTGCGTTTCCATTGACTTTCATCATGTGCTTTTTGATGCGTTCATGAATTTTATGCAACAAAACCAGCGTTTTTAAAAATGCAGGTTTGAAAACGCACATGTGTTTTTTATGCGTTTTTTTCCTGCGGCCCATAGACTTCCACTAGCGGCAAAAATGCAGCGTTTTCTGCAACGCTATGGTTTCTGCTATGTGTGCACCTAGCCTGAGAGAGACAGCTTGAGATAAGGTTTTACTGCAGGAATGTTTAAAGGGACATTTCTTATGCTTTGTTTTATAGCTTTACAAGACAGAGTGTGGTTTCTAAACTGCAAATATGACAGTATTATGCAATGTTATAAAAAAAAAAAAAAAAAAGCTATATTACTGAAAATAAAAAATATGAGACTCCTCTATGCTGTTCTATTCGTTAGCCATATTACACATACAATTCATTCTATCATAAAGTTTTTTTTTCCCCTTTAGGTTTGCTCTAAGCAAATAGTTGTGTTATGATGCTGGGGTACTGTTGACCCTCCCACTGCGGAGCGGACTATCTGAGCACAGGATCTAAGTGACCACGGGTCTTCACCCACGACCCCTTGAGGGGGAAGCAGGACCACAGCCCCTTGAGGGGGAAGTGGATTCTTCGCTGCCTAGTGCCCACCAGGTTGCACTCAGAATAATCCCACAGTGGTTGGGAGAACAGCAGACACAAATGTGAGGAGAAAACAGGAACAGGTCTTTAAGCAGGGTCTAGTAACAAGCCAAGGATCAGGACAGGCGGCAGACTGGAGATATCGGGGTCACAAGCCGAGGTCGGGGCAGGCGGAGATCATTCAGTAGTCGAGGTCACAAGCCAAAGTCAGGGCAGGCGGAGATCAGAAGAATAATCGAGGTCACAGGCCGGGGTCAAATCAGGAATCAATCAGGATACTTAGCAATAGCACAATCACCACAAGCTGTCAGAACCAACAGCACTGCCATTGAGGGCAGTGCTGCTTATATACTGTGGACAATTGATCTTGGCGCCAGAACTAACGCATGCGCAGCGCGCAATGCGCTATGTGCGCCGTAGACTGCGCACGCGCGCGCACCTGTTTGTGGGCATGCGCGTACGGCGTAATGCCGTACGCCGTAAACCATGCAGAGGAACTACAAGACTCAGCGTGTTAGCGCGCGCGCGCGGAAGGACGCGCGCGCGCAACCTCCGATGCCCGCCGGGCAGGTGAGTGTAACAAGTTGCTTCTATAATGATTATATAATTAGGCTATTATGTTGTACAGTTAACTTGTGCACATAGCACAACATGCACTAAGTTGGCTGTGTAAATACTGGTAAAATTACTTTGTTCTTCTATCTACATCTTGCAGTTTCACTGGGGTTTCATGAATCACTGTGCCCACTAAAATGTTCAATAAATTGTTGTACTTTCTTCTTTAGAGGAATTTGTTAAAATAATTTGAATTCCCTCCTGATAAACAATGTTTTAAAACATTTTTATGGCTGCAAGAACTGCTCAGATAGCACTAGCCGGCCGTATATCTAAGCACATGAATATCCTGCTATTACCACACAGATGTCAGGGAGAGGTCTTTCACTGCAATCTGTGGAGGAAAAATGTAAAATGCTCTTTACAAAGTAATTTGATAGTGTTATGAGATTCTTAATGTCTTTTTACAGCTTCACTGACTGATGTACGCATGTAACCTTAAGGCCAAGAACTGGAAACATTACATTCCCAATCTCCTTCTAATCTGGGCAGGATCAATTTGTATTTAATTTGCAGGCAGCTGTGTTGGTAGCATCGCCCGGCATTCTGTGTGGAAACAGTTGTTTGCTTCGGCTGCAGTGTCAGCTGTAATTGAAAGGTGTAACATTTGGAGCCGCAGAAGCTATGAATTAGTGTTTTAATCAGGCGGGGATATTAATGTAATACGGTGTGGGTCACACATGCTCAGCAGCAGTGGTGACTCGCATTTCCTTCCTGGTGCTTTTGGAGAGCGTTTTTCTAATTGAAACGGGGATGTTATACCTGGGCTGAGGTGAGCGAGGTTAATACAAGAAACAAATTGCCTGCAATGTACACCAGGGGCTGTGCGCACAGGAATGGCCTGCAAGCAACTGGAATCAATTATTGATAATTCAAGCTGAACCTCGTCTATCTGCTCAAGCTAAAGTGTGTTCAGGAATAATGGAAATCCATGAAACAGAGGAAATAATGAAGTAGAGGATTGCGTTTCCCACGCACAGGTATAATATACGGCATTAAGGGGTTGAGTCACAAAATGTATCTCATGAGTTATCTATTTGTCACCTCAGCTGTGAAATAACTTTTCAGAACTTTCCATAAAACAGAACCTCCAACTTGTAACACTTTTTTTTGCTTGGTGGTGCTTAAAGAATGCATGATACAAATAACCTACCTGGGGCTTCCTCTAGCCCAGGGATGTCAAACCAGTCCTTCGAGGGCCGAGATCCTCACACATTTTTGACACAGCTCAATTAATTGATGGGCCTGAATCAGGAAAGGTGTGGTCCATCAGGTAGAACACATTCCTCTCTTTCTCAGTCAGTCCTAAACACTGGCATGGATCTGGCCCTCCAAGCCCGAAGTTTGACACCTGTGCTCTAGCCCCTAGTAGCTTATGTGTCCCTCGCCACAGATCCGCTTCCAGCTGCTCTCCCAAGGTCCCCTCCGTAGCGGCCGCTGACACCAGGGCCGAGCTGAGGCAGAGGCGAGAGAGGCTCCAGCCTCAGGGAGCAGTGTAGGAGGGGGCGCACAACTCACTCAGCTATCATTCCCCTATTGTGTTTGAAGCAGAGAGAAACAAGAAAAGGGGATACATGGCAGTGACTGCAAGCCAGATAACTAGAGATGAAGGTGTTGGGGGTCCTGCAGCGCCTCTTAGTATAATAGCAATCAGTGTGTGACGGCTGGAGTGGGAGGGATGGAGGGACGCACTTTGGTGTCTCAGCCTTGGGTGCTGGAGGACCTTGTCCCGGCTCTGGCTGACCCGGTCAGGTTGGTGGCTTCTGTGCATGCGTGAGCGTCACTCGCACCCCGTTTCTAATGGCTCATACACACGGGGTACGGCTGTCGCCGCAACCACGTGGCACGCGCGTGTTGCGGCGACAGGTCGCCCGTCGGAGCTGTCGCCAGGCAATTGACATGTTCAATCGCTGGCAACAGCTGTCGCCGCAACTTCATCGCAGCTGTCGCTAGTCCGCATGTGTATGCGGACTAGCGACAGCAACCCACACACAGCACACAGAGCTTCCGGTGGGGGGGGACCTCGGCGACAGCTTCCGCCGCATCGCTAATCCCTCTGCTGCCGTGTGGATGTAGAGGGACTTGGCGACGAGCTGTCGCCGAGCTATCGCGCACACGCTCCCGTGTGCTAGCGACAGCTATGAATGTAGCTCATGTGTAGGCTTGAAAGAAAGGGGGAGAACCGAGAGCCCAATATGGTGTAGTATGTTAATGAGGTGATGTCTGATGCAAACACACACAATGGTTATACTCACAAGGACGGGTCGCCTCCAAGGCAACCACTGGATAAGCAGGCGGGGAGAATTGTAACCTGACCCCGCTCAGGGTTAAGAAGTCGCTCTCTGTAGATAGAAGGAAATGGGGATACACCCCTCCACCAAGGGTGGACTAAACAGTTATGTGGTATAACAACAGAGGCGCCAAGTAGAGTAAAATTAGTTAAAATTGTTAAAAAGGGGGAAGTGGGTGGACTCACCTCCCTTCTGAAAAAATGGCCAGACAACGGGCAGGTTACTCTAAGTTTAAAGTAACATTTATTATAAGCTCCAAAAGTGCAACGCGTTTCACGGGTAACAGTCCCGCTTCTTCAGGCAAACAATTTTTGGAGGGAGCAAAGTCGGGTCAAGAGCCAGATATAGGCGCTATATCTGGCTCTTGACCCGACTTTGCTCCCTCAAAAAATTGTTTGCCTGAAGAAGCGGGACTGTTACCCGTGAAACGCGTTGCACTTTTGGAGCTTATAATAAATGTTACTTTAAACTTAAAGTAACCTGCCCGTTGTCTGGCCATTTTTTCAGAAGGGAGGTGAGTCCACCCACTTCCCCCTTTTTAACAATTTTAACTAATTTTACTTTACTTGGCACCTCTGTTGTTATACCACGTAGCTCATGTGTACTTCGCTTAGGAGTGTTCTGTGCAGGCGGCTGCTACGGAGGGGACCCTGGTAGACCGGGTGGGAGCAGAGCTGCGGCGAGGGACACACAGTAAGCTACTAGGGGCTGGAAGAAACCTTAAGTAAATCATATTTTTTAAAATGTACCTCGTATCCTCTAAAGCAAACCTGTAGAAAAAAAGGATACTTATCTGGTCCAGAGGCTTCCCATGTTGTCCTTGCTGGGAAACTCTTCTTGATCATGGCTATGCTCCCCTCCGTGTACAAGTGCAGCCGTGCTCACTCATGCGCAGCTCAAGCTCTTGTCGTATAGGATCAGAGGGACACTGCATAGGACTGGTGGGCATGGGGATGGAGTGGGTAAGCCCCTGAACTGTCCAGAGGCTTCCCTCTACTGAGGCATGTGTCAATGCTTTCTTTTTCTGCCACATGTTTGAGTTAAAATCCTGTATTTACAGGTTACTTTTTTAAACGGTAAAAGTAGCAAGTCGTAAGGCACGTGTGACACATACAGGGAAGCATACAGTCAATGAAAAGTATGCTTCACCGTACCTGTAATCTTGCACGTTGTACAGGTCCGCACAGCAAGCCTCACATTTTGCAGATTCCATTGCACCATCCTGCTAACACGTCAATGTGTATGTACCATTATCATATAGTCCCATTGCATTCATTTGATTACATCGCCTGGCACAATGCAACAGTATAAACCTTGTCTAAAAGTTTAATACATAATGTGAAAAACAGATCAGATAATGCATGAGATGACAGATAAGTGGTGGAATCACACAGCAGCATTATGCTGTAACACACGGGTTGATGCATGTTATTTCAGCGCACTGCGCATGCACAGCACATGCATAACAGTTTTATGCCTGTAATCTGTTGTCTCTCAGAATGTGACGTCCGTTCATTATATACCACATATAATAATGGGACATCGAGCAGATAACAGGAGTAACTTTTGTGCATGCTCATGTGTTATTTGCTCATTTGCCGGTTGTTTTATACATATTGGATGTAAAGTTTTGAGCAGTAAGATTCTGCACGCATAAAATCCTATACAATAACATGCAAGTGTCCCTGCGTCATCAACTGAATGGTTGTGTGTCCCTGGCTTTTTTGTACTGAGCATGTGCGCAGCCAGGGCAGTTGGGACACAGAGCCGGATCTGACAGTTTGCTGTCTGTGCTTCACAGAGGTTCTCATTGCATTGTGGGAAATAACAGCTTTTTCCAACTGCCAAGCGAGCAGCTCCCTGTGTGCATATACTTCAGACAGTGGTGGGGAAAGAGCAAGCGGGACGCGCATGTGCGCGCATTGCGGGGGGTAGCGGCTGTCACCTAGCGCCCTTTTTTTTAAAGGGCGGGCCTTTTTACTAGTATAGCAATAACAATGTACATAAGTCCATCTGTTACAGAATAACACTACTTTTCAACCTCAAGGAGCAAGCACGGAAGAGGTAGGACCGATAAGTAGGTAAATAACCCCCTTTATTTCTTCAAGCTCTGAACTGGTTTTGCTATTTACCTGTGTGAGATGGTGTAAGAGTCGTTTCACACTTGTTTCAAAACCGTATCCGTGGCTCCGTTTCTTTGCTCTGGACAGAAACGGAGCCACGGATATCAATGTTAAAAATAGCGGCCGTCTTCACACACTTCAAAAACGGATTTGTGGGCTCCGTTTTAGAAAACTGAACGGAGAGTCTGGATTTGCCCGCCGAGGCAATGAAAGGCAACAGAAAAACGGATCTCCCTCTAAACAGAGAACTTTTGCACACAAAACAGATGCCAAAGCAGATTGCCTACTGCCTGCTCCTCCCCTCAGTGTCATCTTTGCGGAATTTTTTATCCAATAGAAACACACAGGAAGGATGGACACGTTCTTGACATATGTTTAAATGGACTGGAAACGTATGTTGCAAAAGCACAACATTTGGAAAAACGGATTTGTTTTTAGAAGAACTGATCCATTTAAAACGCATTCCGATCTGTTTATCTGTTTGAAGCCTTTTATGTGGCCAGGCTGAAACCCAGTAGCCTAATATTGCATGTAATTCCTTTTAATAGATCCCATTACTGCTGTAGTCAGACCAGTGCTGTCTGACCAGAAGTTCTACTGCTTCCCATCCTTACTGTGCCCACCAGAGCAGGTCAGTGGAAGTCCCTCAAGCACAGGGCTGTCCAACGCCAGTCCTCAGGGGCCATATCCATGCCAGTGTTTAGGATGGACAGAGAATTGGAGAAATGTGTGATAATTGATGAACCACGCCTTTCCTGATTCAGTCCCATCAAGTAATCGGAGATATTACAAAAATGTGTGAGGACTTTGGCCCTAGAGGACTGGAGTCAGACAGCACTGATCCAGCAGAAGTTGTCTGGCTGTGTAAACCTAATCCCCATGTGTATAGCTCTCAACTGGCCCTCTTTGAGAGGGATAGACCCTCTTTGGGAACAAATTCCCTCTGTCCCTCTTTCTTCCTTATGTGTCCTTCTTTCGGGACTGATGTATACATCTGTGTTAATATATGATTTTTTTCAATGAAAAATGTGTTTAACTGACTCTAAAGTTTATGCCCATCAATTAATTTGATTATTTCTTGTTTTCAAATGTTAAAATAAAGAAAAATAAATGTTTTTAGATGATAGTTTGGTTTAAACGATAAATCTATATCTTTTGATTCTGAATCCTTTGTGATGTGTGTAGCAAGGGGTGGGGTGGGGCGTGGAAGGGGCAAGTCTTAAAAAAAAGTGTCCATTTTTTTTATCTCAAGTTGGGAGGTATTCCCATGTATAGAGAACAAAACTTGCCTTCAGTAGCAGCACACACCTCTCTTTGACCCACACTGGTGAGAGAATTACACTAAACAGGTGAAGCCAGTGAAGACCTGAAGGAAAAGAATGGCTGCAAACTGCTGCATCTGACTATGTGCAGTGGTGCTCAAATACCCCTTTTTAAAATTCGAGTTTGGTCGAATTCGAATAGTAAATTATTCGAGGTCATTGGAATATTCGAGTCGAATAATTTTTACTATTCGATTCGACCTCGGACTTCGAGCTCACTATTCGAGTCGGTATTCGAGCTAACTATTCGAGCTGACTATTCGAATTGGCCTTAAATAGCTTCCAACACTTGTTTTGAGGGTGAATGATGCAAGAAACCTCTTTTTTTCCAAGTAACAACAGCAAGTGATTATGTGGGGATGTTCCTTTAAAAAAAAATGTGGAAAGAGAAGTTGTGTCCTTTTGTTCAGTAGTGTTACTGTATATACTTGTTCTTCTTCTTCTTCTTCTTCTTCTTCTTCTTCTTCTTCTTCTTCTTCTTCTTCTTCTTCTTCTTCTTCTTCTTCTCCTTCTCCTTCTCCTTCTCCTTCTCCTTCTCCTTCTCCTTCTCCTTCTCCTCCTCCTCCTCCTCCTCCTCCTCCTCCTCCTCCTCCTCCTCCTCCTCCTCCTCCTCCTCCTCCTCCTCCTCCTCCTCCTCCTCCTCCTCCTCCTCCTCCTCCTCCTCCTCCTCCTCCTCCTCCTCCTCCTCCTCCTCCTCCTCCTCCTCCTCCTCCTTCCTTTTCAATATAGTCTTATTCTTCTTCACGTATTTCTCTTTTCAATTTTTTTTAAAGAAATGCATCTATTTTTGAGCGTAACAAATAGCTGGTGGGCGCACGCATGTTGGAAGCGCCATTGTATGTGCTCCCTGGCAGTGGAAACACAAAGACAGCAGGAGGTAAATTCAGCAGCAGGAGGAGGAGGATGAGTGTGTGGCAGCAGGCAGTCAATGAGGCAGGCAGCTCGCCGTGACATAATAGCCCTGGTACCTAGCGGTGATACCAGGGCTGTAAATAAACACAACAGGAGGTCCCAGACAGCGGTCGTGCAGCCCACATTGTGTCCAATACACAACTGGGACAACACAGTTTTCAACCCGGGCACCTCAGAAAAATTAAACCTTTTTTTTTTTTTTTATGGTTTTTTGGTTTTTGGTTTTGCAACCAATATAGCTATTGTTTGACGTAATAGCTGGTGGCAGAGTGGCAGCAGAAGGTAAATCATCTGTGTACCCTGGCAGTGGGAAACACAGACAGACAGCAGCAGCAGGAGGAGGAATGGAGGAGTAGGCGAGCAGCTATTGTTTGACGTAATAGCTGGTGGCAGAGTGGCAGCAGAAGGTAAATCATCTGTGTACCCTGGCAGTGGGAAACACAGACAGACAGCAGCAGCAGCAGCAGGAGGAGGTATGGAGGAGCAGTGTGAGTGTGGCAGCAGGTAGGCAGCGTGACATAATAGCCCTGGTACCTAGCGGTGATACCAGGGCTGTAAATAAACACAACAGGAGGTCCCAGACAGCGGTCGTGCAGCCCACATTGTGTCCAATACACAACTGGGACAACACAGTTTTCAACCCGGGCACCTCAGAAAAATTAAACCTTTTTTTTTTTTTTATGGTTTTTTGGTTTTTGGTTTTGCAACCAATATAGCTATTGTTTGACGTAATAGCTGGTGGCAGAGTGGCAGCAGAAGGTAAATCATCTGTGTACCCTGGCAGTGGGAAACACAGACAGACAGCAGCAGCAGGAGGAGGAATGGAGGAGTAGGCGAGCAGCTATTGTTTGACGTAATAGCTGGTGGCAGAGTGGCAGCAGAAGGTAAATCATCTGTGTACCCTGGCAGTGGGAAACACAGACAGACAGCAGCAGCAGCAGCAGGAGGAGGTATGGAGGAGCAGTGTGAGTGTGGCAGCAGGTAGGCAGCGTGACATAATAGCCCTGGTACCTAGCGGTGATACCAGGGCTGTAAATAAACACAACAGGAGGTCCCAGACAGCGGTCGTGCAGCCCACATTGTGTCCAATACACAACTGGGACAACACAGTTTTCAACCCGGGCACCTCAGAAAAATTAAACCTTTTTTTTTTTTTTTATGGTTTTTTGGTTTTTGGTTTTGCAACCAATATAGCTATTGTTTGACGTAATAGCTGGTGGCAGAGTGGCAGCAGAAGGTAAATCATCTGTGTACCCTGGCAGTGGGAAACACAGACAGACAGACAGCAGCAGCAGGAGGAGGAATGGAGGAGTAGGCGAGCAGCTATTGTTTGACGTAATAGCTGGTGGCAGAGTGGCAGCAGAAGGTAAATCATCTGTGTACCCTGGCAGTGGGAAACACAGACAGACAGCAGCAGCAGCAGCAGGAGGAGGTATGGAGGAGCAGTGTGAGTGTGGCAGCAGGTAGGCAGCGTGACATAATAGCCCTGGTACCTAGCGGTGATACCAGGGCTGTAAATAAACACAACAGGAGGTCCCAGACAGCGGTCGTGCAGCCCACATTGTGTCCAATACACAACTGGGACAACACAGTTTTCAACCCGGGCACCTCAGAAAAATTAAACCTTTTTTTTTTTTATGGTTTTTTGGTTTTTGGTTTTGCAACCAATATAGCTATTGTTTGACGTAATAGCTGGTGGCAGAGTGGCAGCAGAAGGTAAATCATCTGTGTACCCTGGCAGTGGGAAACACAGACAGACAGACAGCAGCAGCAGGAGGAGGAATGGAGGAGTAGGCGAGCAGCTATTGTTTGACGTAATAGCTGGTGGCAGAGTGGCAGCAGAAGGTAAATCATCTGTGTACCCTGGCAGTGGGAAACACAGACAGACAGCAGAAGGGCAGTACACAGCAGCCCACTGTAGGTGTAAAATGTGTGGCTGCAGGCGACGTAATAGTCAAAGTGAACCAGGCTGGCTTAGTGAGCAGGAGCCAGGAGGTGGTAAAGGGTGGTAAGGCACATTAACGATGGTTCCGGCAGCCAGTTCATGTCCCCCTCTCCCCGACAACAGGGGCCAGGAACTCGCCTTCCACCCACGCCTGGTTCATCTTGAGAAACGTCAGTCTGTCCACAGACTTGTGAGACAGACGTGAGCGTTTCTCGGTGACCACGCCACCAGCTGCACTGAAGCAGCGCTCGGACAGCACGCTGGAAGGGGGGCAGGACAGCACTTCCAGGGCGTACTGCGCCAGCTCGCTCCAGATCTCCATGCGCTTGACCCAATACTCCATGGGATCAACAGGGGCATCGCTGTCAAGCCCGCTGTACGACCCCATGTAGTCAGCCACCATGCGGGTCAGGCGCTGGCTGTGACCGGAGGAGGATGCTGCTGCATGCATCTCCTCTCTAGTCACTGCTGCCGGAGCCTCTACAGTCCTGTAGAGCTCGTGGCTGAGAGACAGCAGGTCTGTGGGGCGCTTGCTGCTGCTGGATGCAGGCACCTGCTGCTGCCTCTGTGCTGGCTGCTGGACAGTGGGGGTGGAAGGCTGGGGGAAGGCTTCCTCCAAGCGCTCAACAAGGGCCTGCTGCAAGCTCCTTATTTGTTGCGCTGGGTCTCCTCCTGCAGGCGGCAGGAACTGGCTCAACTTCCCCTTGAGGCGTGGGTCCAACATCATGCTGATCCAGATGTCCTCCCTCTGCTTCATCTGGATCACCCTGGGGTCCCTGCGCAGGCACGTCAGCATGTGCGCTGCCATTGGGAAGAGGCGGGCCACGTCTGCTGGCACATCGACGTCAGTGCTGTCCTCATCCTCCTCCTCTGCTGCCTCATCCTCTCTCCACCCCCGCACCAACTCAGCTGCGCTGTGCTGATCCCCCTCATCAGCAGCCAGGTCAGGGACCTCCACCAAGTCCTCCTCCTCCTCCCCCTCAGAGGTGGACTGCGCAGCTGGTTGCCGCTCCTGCTGGTCCAAGGCTGCCGCTCCCTGTTCCAGCAAAGCATCGAGGGCCCTGTTCAGCAGAGAAACCAGGGGCACCCACTCGCAGACCATAGCATGGTCCCTGCTCACCATGTTTGTGGCCTGCAGGAAGGGAGCCAGCACTAAGCACACCTGCTGCATGTGCCTCCAGTCATCATCGGGGACGATGGACGGGAAGTTGCTGGTCTTGTCCCTTCTCAGAGCTGCGGAAACAGTGGCCAGGGCAAGGTACTGTTTGACAGCGTGCCTCTGTTCAACCAGACGCTCCAACATCGCCAGGGTGGAGTTCCAGCGAGTCGGAACGTCAAGGATCAGCCGATGGCGTGGCAGATCCAGCTCCTTTTGCACGTCTTCCAGGCTCGCACAGGCTGCAGCCGAGCGCCGGAAGTGACGCACAACATTCCTTGCCGTTTCCAGCAGTTCGCCCATCCCCTGGTAGGTGCGCAGGAACTTCTGCACCACCAGGTTCAGCACGTGGGCAAGACAGGGGATGTGGGTCAGGTTTCCCCTGTGTATTGCGGCAACCAGATTGGCCCCATTGTCGGCCACCACCTCTCCGACTCTGAGGCCTCTGGGGGTCAGCCAAATCCTCTCCTGCTCCTGGAGTTTGGCCAACACATGGGTTGCCGTCAGCTTGGTCTTCCCAAGGCTGACCAAGTGCAGCAGCGCTTGGCAGTGGCGGGCCTTCACGCTGCTGCTGAGGCGGGGGGTTTGGCCAGGTGTGCCGGAGGATGGCAGAGGATCGGAGGAACCTGCTGCAGTTCCCCTGAGCCTGCGGGGTGGCACCACCCACTGTGTTGCTGCTGCTGCTGTGCCCGCTGCTGCTCTCCCATCCTCACCCCCTTCCACCAAGCTGACCCAGTGGACAGTGAAGGACAGGTAGCGGCCTGTCCCGAAGCGGCTGCTCCAGGAGTCCATGGTGACGTGGACCCTTTCACCAACCGCGTGCTCCAGCCCTCGCTCCACATTGGCCATCACAAAGCGGTGCAGTGCAGGAATGGCCTTGCGGGAGAAAAAGTGTCTGCTGGGGAGCTGCCAGTCTGGGGCTGCGCAAGCAAGCAGCGCACGAATGTCGCTCCCCTCCTGCACGAGCGTGTACGGCAGGAGTTGGGAGCACATGGCCCGTGCCAGCAAGCCGTTCAGCTGCCGCACGCGACGGCTGCTGGGAGGCAGAGCCCTAACCACCCCCTGGAAGGACTCGCTCAAAAGGCTCTGGCGTGGCCTTTTGCTGACACGGGAATCAGCAGACACAGCGGAGGAGGCCACTGAGGACTGGCTGCCAGAACAGGCCTCAGTGTCGGCGGCAGGAGTTGCAGAGGGGGGAGGAGCAGTGCGTTTCCGCACTCCTGCTGGTGCTGCTGGAGGAGCAGGAGGGCGGGTGGCTGCTGTTGCTGCTGCTGAAGGCTGTGCAGTGATGGGTGTGGTGCCACTGCCAGCACCAGATGCCTTCAGCCTCTGGAACTCCTCATGCTGGTGGAAATGTTTAGCCGCAAGGTGGTTGATGAGCGAGCTGGTGCAGAACTTTAAGGGGTCTGCACCTCTGCTCAACTTCCGCTGACAGTGGTTGCAAGTGGCGTACTTGCTGTACACAGTGGGCATGGTGAAATATCGCCAGATTGGTGACTTAAACATCCCCCTACGGCATGGAAGCGCTGCTGCCTGTCTCCCTGTGGTGGTTGGGGGGGGGGCTTGGGTGCGGCTGGTGGTGGTACTGGCTGATGCTGCTGCTGCTGAGCCTGAGACACCAGCAGGGTGTGGGACGCTGCCAATGCTTGCAATGATGCGCCTCCTTGCAAGGCCCACAAGCGCATCCTCCTCCTCCTCCTCAGAGCTGCTGAGGACGACATCCCCTGGAGGTGGTGGCACCCAGTCTCTGTCTGTCACCGGGTCATCATCATCCTCCCCCTCCTGAAACATGTCCTGCTGGGATGAGGACCCCCCAAACTCCTCTCCTGATGCATGGATGGGCTGCTTGACTGTCGCCACAGTCTTGCTGTCCAATCCCTCATCCCCCAAAGTGCCCATCAGCATCTCCTCCTCAAGATCGCCAACAACAGCAGACAATTTACTCATGATGCCTGGGGTCAAAAGACTGCTGAATGACAGGTCGGCGAGTGACGGTGAACTGGCCTCCTCCCCAGACCCTGCTGGGCGGCTGCTGCGAACAGGGGTGGTGGTGGTGGTGAGGGTGGAGGCCTCGGATGCAGAGCTGATGGCGGGCTGCTCATCCTCCGTCATGAGTTGCACCACAGTGTCTGCATCCTTTTCCTCAATGGGACGTTTCCGACCCGGCTGGAGGAAAATGGGAGCAGGTGCTACACGCTGCTGCTGCTGTGTCTCTGCAGCGTGAGTTGCAGATGCTCCTGCTGGGCGGCGCCCAAGGCGTCCACGGCCAGTGGCTATGGGAGGAATGTTAGCCACTGACGCTGCTGCTGCTGCTGCGGAACTGTGCATGGTGGCGCGCCCGCGGCCGCGGCTTGCCACAATGCTGCTCCCTCTCCTCCTGATTCCCTTGCTGCCCTTCCCCTTGCCCAAACCGCGCTGGCTGCCACTTCCAGACATCTTCAATGTTTTGGGCGTATAGACAAAAGTTTTTTAAAAGGGCGGGTGAAAAGTGGGGTACTTTAATGGAGTAGGTTGGTTGGTGAGGTGACTGAGTGAGTGTCCCCTAGTACAGTAAGTAAGTAGTAACAGTCAGGAAGTACAACTAGCAGTTACAATAATCAGTAGTAATCACAAGTAAATTTAGTGTGTGTACACTCAGACAGTGAGTGCCCGCACGCAGGAGCTAGTAGCCTATGAACACAGTGACTGAGTGTCCTAGACTCCTAGTACAGTAAGAGTAAGTAGTAACAGTAAGTAGAACTAACTAATTACAATAATCAATCAGCGATCAGAAGGAAATGGAGTGTGGGTGGTGTGTGTACACTCAGACAGTGAGTGCCCGCACGCAGGAGCTAGTAGCCTATGAACACAGTGACTGAGTGTCCTAGACTCCTAGTACAGTAAGAGTAAGTAGTAACAGTAAGTAGAACTAACTAATTACAATAATCAATCAGCGATCAGAAGGAAATGGAGTGTGGGTGGTGTGTGTACACTCAGACAGTGAGTGCCCGCACGCAGGAGCTAGTAGCCTATGAACACAGTGACTGAGTGTCCTAGACTCCTAGTACAGTAAGAGTAAGTAGTAACAGTAAGTAGAACTAACTAATTACAATAATCAATCAGCGATCAGAAGGAAATGGAGTGTGGGTGGTGTGTGTACACTCAGACAGTGAGTGCCCGCACGCAGGAGCTAGTAGCCTATGAACACAGTGACTGAGTGTCCTAGACTCCTAGTACAGTAAGAGTAAGTAGTAACAGTAAGTAGAACTAACTAATTACAATAATCAATCAGCGATCAGAAGGAAATGGAGTGTGGGTGGTGTGTGTACACTCAGACAGTGAGTGACCGCACGCAGGAGCTAGTAGCCTATGAACACACAGTGACTGAGTGTCCTAGACTCCTAGTACAGTAAGAGTAAGTAGTAACAGTAAGTAGAACTAACTAATTACAATAATCAATCAGCGATCAGAAGGAAATGGAGTGTGGGTGGTGTGTGTACACTCAGACCGTGAGTGCCCGCACGCAGGAGCTAGTAGCCTATGAACACAGTGACTGAGTGTCCTAGACTCCTAGTACAGTAAGAGTAAGTAGTAACAGTAAGTAGAACTAACTAATTACAATAATCAATCAGCGATCAGAAGGAAATGGAGTGTGGGTGGTGTGTGTACACTCAGACAGTGAGTGACCGCACGCAGGAGCTAGTAGCCTATGAACACACAGTGACTGAGTGTCCTAGACTCCTAGTACAGTAAGAGTAAGTAGTAACAGTAAGTAGAACTAACTAATTACAATAATCAATCAGCGATCAGAAGGAAATGGAGTGTGGGTGGTGTGTGTACACTCAGACAGTGAGTGACCGCACGCAGGAGCTAGTAGCCTATGAACACACAGTGACTGAGTGTCCTAGACTCCTAGTACAGTAAGAGTAAGTAGTAACAGTAAGTAGAACTAACTAATTACAATAATCAATCAGCGATCAGAAGGAAATGGAGTGTGGGTGGTGTGTGTACACTCAGACAGTGAGTGCCCGCACGCAGGAGCTAGTAGCCTATGAACACAGTGACTGAGTGTCCTAGACTCCTAGTACAGTAAGAGTAAGTAGTAACAGTAAGTAGAACTAACTAATTACAATAATCAATCAGCGATCAGAAGGAAATGGAGTGTGGGTGGTGTGTGTACACTCAGACAGTGAGTGCCCGCACGCAGGAGCTAGTAGCCTATGAACACAGTGACTGAGTGTCCTAGACTCCTAGTACAGTAAGAGTAAGTAGTAACAGTAAGTAGAACTAACTAATTACAATAATCAATCAGCGATCAGAAGGAAATGGAGTGTGGGTGGTGTGTGTACACTCAGACAGTGAGTGACCGCACGCAGGAGCTAGTAGCCTATGAACACACAGTGACTGAGTGTCCTAGACTCCTAGTACAGTAAGAGTAAGTAGTAACAGTAAGTAGAACTAACTAATTACAATAATCAATCAGCGATCAGAAGGAAATGGAGTGTGGGTGGTGTGTGTACACTCAGACAGTGAGTGACCGCACGCAGGAGCTAGTAGCCTATGAACACACAGTGACTGAGTGTCCTAGACTCCTAGTACAGTAAGAGTAAGTAGTAACAGTAAGTAGAACTAACTAATTACAATAATCAATCAGCGATCAGAAGGAAATGGAGTGTGGGTGGTGTGTGTACACTCAGACAGTGAGTGACCGCACGCAGGAGCTAGTAGCCTATGAACACACAGTGACTGAGTGTCCTAGACTCCTAGTACAGTAAGAGTAAGTAGTAACAGTAAGTAGAACTAACTAATTACAATAATCAATCAGCGATCAGAAGGAAATGGAGTGTGGGTGGTGTGTGTACACTCAGACAGTGAGTGACCGCACGCAGGAGCTAGTAGCCTATGAACACAGTGACTGTCTGACTGAGTGTCCTAGACTCCTAGTACAGTAAGAGTAAGTAGTAACAGTAAGTACAACTAACTAACAATAATCTATCAGTAATCAGAAGGAAATAGAGTGTGTGTACACACAGACAGTGAGTGAGTGCACACACGCAGGAGCTAGCTAGTAGCCTATAAACAGTGACAGTCAGTGAGTGTCCTACTCCTAGTACAGTATAACTACAATACTATTAGTAAAGGACAGCAGAAATACTGGTATAGATGAGAGAAATAAACAGAGGACAGCTGCCCACAGAGGCAAGGCCCCCCTGAGGCCTAAACCTGTAAGCTTGCAGCAGCTGCCTGTCTCTAATGTAACACACAAGCTACTAACTAAAATACAATGTCTATCTAACTAACAACAATATAGGTGTATATGGCAGGTGTAGGTGAGCAAAAACGCTAGGTAAATGATCACAATAGAGCACTTGCTAAGCCAAAGCACAAAGGAGCAACTCTCTCTCTGTACAAGTCTCAGGCAAGCATGGAGAAACGGAACATGGCGGCCGCTATTTATAGGGTAGGGGCTGGCCAGGGTCCCCCTCTGTGATTGGCTGCCGTCAGAGGGCCTGGGAGCCCTCTGATTGGCTCTAAGGACATCAATCTGGGCTATGACGCTATTCGAGCTCGGTACCGAGCTCGAATAGCGCCGTTTGCTCGAATAGCTCGAATAGTGAATGGGCTATTCGAGTGTACTCGGATAGCCCATTCGAATAGCTACAGCTATTCGGAGCTCGAATACCGAGCTCGGATAGCTGAAAAAGAGCTCGAATATTCGAGCTACTCGAATATTCGAGCTCTGCTGAGCACCACTAACTATGTGCAAGTACAGTGAAAAAAGTCCTCTTACCTGTACTTTGGAGAGCTGAATATGACTCATCGGATCAGTATTTTGAGGTAAAAAAGTATGTGGATTTAATTTTTGAGGAACATAATCTGTTTAATGCATTTCTATAGTGGTGAGCTGTCAGCATGGGCGTAGCAATTACCCCTGCAACCCTTGCCATTGCAGGGGGCCAGAGGCTTTGGGGGACCTTCCTCCTCCCCCTCCCCAACCACAAGTGCTGCCAATTAGCAAAAACCCCTCCCTGTTCGCTCACAAAAAACGTGTGCAGAAACGTGTGTAATTTTTTTCCTGCTTTCAGGTGCTGCTTCAGAGCAAAACACTCTCTGCTGCCATTCGCTGGCTCCGGATTACATGACCTGCATGTAATTTGGGGACCAAGGGGGCCCCATGCTATCATTTTTGCAGGGGGGCCCTATTAAGTCTAGTTAAGCCCCTAGTTGTCAGGCCATTTTGGAAACAGTCTATAATTTAACACTGCTGGGCTTCATAATGCAGACCAGAGAAGCATGGAGACTAGTTTAAAAAAATGTGCTGTTCTGCATCTGGAGTCAAGTTGAAGAGCCTCTTGGAAGACTCCCCGAGCAATGACAAGTAGTTCAGAACAGCACATGCCTGAGTTCCAACCCCGTGAATGCGCAGAAAATTGAAGCGCTTGTCCACAACCACTTACTTACGCTGTGCAAATCTTGAAAGTGATTGCTTATTTTTTTTTCCATAGGAACCATCTTAAAGTGAACCCTTGTCAAGAGTGTGCCAGGTAAGCAGGGGCGTAACAATAGACCCTGCAAGGGATGCCTCCGCAGGGGGGCCCAGAAGCCACAGGGGCCCGGGGGGGGGGGGGGGGGGGGGAGTTTGAGAGACTGACAGCTAAGGGCATGGAGAGAAAAACCGTGTTCTGCTCTCGCACCATTGTTATATTGACTGCATATGTCCACAACACAGATAAGGACTAATACACACTTTGGAATTTGTACACTGTCCCTGCTCCCTAGGGTCCATAAAAACATCTGTCTCTCACTGCTGCAAAGTTCTGATGACTTCATGTACAACCTTACAAACAAAGGAGTCACATTTTGAAAAAAAGCTGTAGACTTTCCCTTTTCAGCAGTCATTCCGAAAGGATTCTTATCACACACAGACAAATGACCTTATGGCTCTAATTACTTTTACAACACAGTGGAGTGAAGATTGATGTCTGACTGTTGCTGCCTCATTGAGAGCTTGTTGAGTCACATGGAGTCCAAGATCCTGTAATAACAGTATCAATCAGTGACATTCTGAATGTTTTGCCAAAGTTACAGTATGTACTATATCTTACGTTCAGCATGTCATTGTTGTTCCTCCATATAGCATGTGCTCTCATGTAGTAAAATAATATGGCTGTGTGTGTATGTATGTACTGGGAGCAGACTGCGACAAGGGGCTTGTCGGCTGCAAGGGGCTGGAGGAAGCCCCGGGTAAGTAGATCTAGGGGTAGCATAGATTGCCTGACGTTTCCTTTAAGTCTAAGTGTTTTTATCTGCATGGGGAAAACACATTGGTCCTCCATTTTCCTGTGCAGGAAGCGATGAGGGTGGGGGGGGGCCCCATCCAAAGTTTTGCGGGGGGGCCCATCCAAAGTTTCGCAGGGGGGCCCAGTGATGTCTAGTTACGCCCCTGCAGGTAAGGGAAAGGAAGGGATACCAAATTAGATCTCTGCACCACAATGGATCATTGCCACTAGCTTATAAATAAATGTAGCCCACCAGCAGCTCTTGGGTCCCTCCCTTCTTAAGCAGTCTGCAGAATTGTGTTAAATCACATAGGAAATTCTGTGCCGGCATCACTTTTGTGATTGAGGAGATCGGTAAGTCAGCAATGACATGTTTACACCCTTCAGACTGAGATACTTGAACACCGTACATAATGATTATTACCCCCTGCTGTGTTTCCAACTGGAGCGTAGTGCAGGGAGGAACCAGAGACAGATAAGATGTGGGCTATTAGCTGCTGTAATAAGATGCTGATTGCCTGTCTGCCTCAAGGAAAGGTTCTAATGAGGCCAATAAATTAAACAGGCAAGAAATGGCTCACATAGAATATCAACTAATTATGTTCCATTGCTTCTTATTCTCACATTTCAGCAAAAAATAAATAACATAAAACGATGCGCTCATCAGTGGCGAATAATTCTGCTGAAGTAAAGCACAGAACAGAAATAAAGGTTTAAAGTATACAGCTACTAATAAATGAGAGATAGGACTGAGCGATCTTTATGGTATCTCAGGGTCTCCTACACGCCAGCACTGACACAGGAGGAGCAGTACTGAATGCCAGACCTGCTCTACTGTATTGGACAGTGCTGGCAAACTGTATCGAGGTTCGAGGGATAAAAAACAGCTGTAGGGATAGCAGTGGTTCCTGGATGATTGATTTGCATGGAAGCATTTGCATATGCGATTACAGCCGGTGGATCCTAAATGGTTTTAGGACCCATAGAAGTGAGTGTATTTTTGATTATTTCATTTCAAGGGTGTTTATTAAAGCTATATTATATATATATACATATTTTATTTGATTGTTATTTCATCTGGAAGTTTCATTTAAGTCTATACAGTTTACCTTACACTGAGGGAGACCCTGTCTGTTTTGTGTCTCCTTACACGCCATGAGGGTATTAGAATTCGTATCCATACACTATAGACAAAGACGGATCTCCTAAGTACAGTGGATGGTCATATAAATGCTATTGGTGGAACCATAGCGCTTGGAAATACTATGTACAGGATCTGATCTTGGGGCCAGTGCACACCAAAAAAAACGCTAGTGGATCTGCAAACGCTAGCAGTTTTTGGAGCGTTTTGGTGTAGCGTTTTTTATATCTTGTTACAGTAAAGCTGTAACTGAACAGGTACTGTAACAAAAAACGCTTGAAAAAAATGCTCTGGTCTACCATTTTTCAGAGCGGTTTTCCACTCCTCCACTTTACATTGAAGCAGAAATGCCTCAGAAATCTCAAAAATGCTGCAGGACCCGCGTTTGCATTTGGGGAAAAAAACGAGCCGCTCTGATGTGCACCATCCCATTCCAAGACATTAGCCAAGTGGTTCCTCCCCCCCCCCCCCCCCCCCGCAAGCATTTTAAAATACGCTCAGAACTGCTCTTGGTGTGCACCAGCCCTCACTGTGTGCAGCCGAGTTCCGAGACTTTCCAATAGAGGGCGCCTGTGCTTGTATATTACTTTATCTATATACAGGGAGAAGTACTTATGCCCACTGCTCCCCTTCACCTGAGGGCCACCGTTAAACTTGGGCAAAATGTAAGTAAAGGGAAACACCATAGGAACACTGGGAAGAAAGATACACCATTGGAAAACTGTAAAAAATAGAAATTTGGGGGTACTGAGAGGTGGGGAAATGCTACAGAAGCACTTGGGAACTGGAACACATTTTGGGGACCATTGAGAAGCTGAAACACACTTTGCAAGGCCGTAAAGTGGAGGGGGGGGGGGGGGGGGGGGGGCGGATGCACTTTGAGGCATAGTGGGGCCGGGACACACCATGACACACGGGATGCCCTCATCGTGTATGATTATGACTGTACAAAAAACAACTTAGTCCTGTTTCTCATTTTTTTAAATATCTACTTATACAGGTATATTGAAATACATCTGACTAGTATTTAAGGCTGTACAGTATGCCTTTTAGTATATTACTATTGGTGTATTAGTTGAATGGATACATTTATATATACACACATCATAAATGTTTCTAATAGACTTCCCCAACATGCCCCAATGGCCCCTGGTTCCTGCTCCAACCTGATTGGATCCATAGGCTTTGGAAGTCTAGCAATCCCGTTACCTGATGTGCTGTTCATGTGCACACTACTCTGGTGCAAGACAGACACCAGGGGGTGTGCTTCTATTGTGCGTATTTACACAAGGTGCACTATGCTATTTGTGTGACAACATGAGGTGCGCTATATGTGCGAGGCAAGTAATGAATATACCCCAATGAATGTAAGTCCCCTCAAACCTATGGGCTTATTTGGGGGAGGAGAAGATACCAGGGGCATTTGGTGGGTAGTTGGATGAGCTACAAGAATCATTTAGGACAAATGTACTGATCAGCACACTTTTAAGCTTTAATAAAAGTAACTATGACATTTTTCCCACAACATTTTAGTAAAAAAAAAAAAAAGAAATATATATATCAATACTGCAGATACAGAAGGATGTGCAAACAGTAGCTTAGTAACCCCTCTTATAAAGCTGATATATTGCTACTGTTCCCAGCAAGTAGAATTCATGGCAAACCATTATCTGCTCTAAATGGAAGCCTTATTGGCCATCAAACATTTAAATAACACCAATTTAAAATTCTAAACATTTTAGTAATAAAATGCTTGTAATAGTGTTACATGAATCCAATGTTTAGTGCCAAGGCTTTGGATGCCAGACTGCTGTAAATGACGTACTTTCCTTGGTTTTGCCAACAGCAGACATTGCTGGATTGAAGGAGTTTTGGGGGTAGCTCCTGGCTCCTGAGTGCCAACGCTGGTGTTGGTAATGGACGGGACTGCGGATTTTGACAGTCGGTGAAGGACTGTATTGGAATGGAAGAGTCACTGGTGGAAGCATAATCTGGACTGGCTTCAGCACAATCATCTTGTCTTCTGGTTTTGGCCTGACGGGGATTGGCAGAGAGAAGAGGTTGTTTGGCTTTTTCATTGTCATGGACATTATGGGAATGCCACTTTGCTTCTGTGGCTTCCTAGACTGTAAAGTGTAGTTTAAGTTCTTCTGTGGACTAGTTTGGTCATGTTTGAGCGTTGCAGCTCTCGGACTCCTCAAGTTATTTTCTCGGTTTATGAAATCATTGACCTTTTCTTGAGCGTTTGCAGTAGATAGGATTGTTCTATGAAGTGGCACTTTAGATTTCTTTCTTTTCTCATCCTTTTTTGGAGATTTTGGAACTCCAATGCCATTGAGAAGTCCTTTGGAAGCAGCCCTAGCCAAGATGTCTTGTGGGGAGAGAGATTCCGCAATGGCCACCTGGAAGAGAAGGAAAATTAAAGATAGATCACGTTCATGATTAGTCAAGGGCTCATATGCAATTAACCTTTTCTCCCGAGTTTTCTCCAATGTGATATTTTCACACCTTGTCAATATAATGCCTTTTAAACCACCAGCGAGCAGGAAAAAAGCACAAAATAATTGTAATATTACTTTTTCACCTACTTTTTGGTACATTTCAATTGCAAAATGCTGAGAATGTATGTTAAAGAGAAGATGCAAAAGTATCTCCTAGGATAAAATGCAGGAGAAATAGTAAATTGCATATAGGCCAATGTTTGCATTGAACTAGTTGAAGCCAAACTGGGCTCTTGCTTGCCCGCTGTCACTGCATTTGATTGTTCACTTGGCAGTTTTTGGGGACTTCCTGCATCCCCCTGTGTCTCCCGCTTCCCCATGTGTGTTTCCCACTCCCCATGTATGCTTCTCCACTTCCCCATGTATTTACCTCCACTCCCCCCCCCCTCCCCCCCACGGTGTATATTCCTCTCCCACCCCACCCCCCTCCAGATGGCAATCAGATAAAATCCCTGGATCAACACGACCGGGAATTACTTAGTAATTATAGCCATTGATGTCTTTCAATTCAAGGAAAGCATCTAAGCCCTCCCTTAAACGCAAATATAGAATTTGCCATAACTACTTCCTGTGACAATGCATTCCACAATTTAACTACCAAAGGACCGGCGGCGGCCCGAGGACCGCCTAACGCCAATTGGCGTCAGGTCCTGGAGCTGGCTACTGCAGGAGATCGCACGCAGGCTGCGCGAGCATCTCCTGCTGAGGGGGCGGAGCTCTGCCCCGCCTTTAGTCTCCGAGCGGCAATCGCCACTCGTGAGACTATTAGACGCCGTCTTTACACTTAGTACAGCGCTGCGATCAGCAGCAGTGCTGTACTGGGGACAGCTGTGTGACACGGCTGTCCCCTTGGGGACAAGAGAGCGATCGGCTCTCATAGGCAGAAGCCTATGACAGCCGATCGCCAGGATTGGCCGGCTGGGGGGGGAGGGGATTAAGAAAAAAAATAGCAAAATATATTAATAAAAAATAAATGTAAACATTTTCAAAAAAAATGTATAAACACTGTGGGGGGATCAGACCCCACCAACAGGAAGCTCTGTTGGTGGGGAAAAAAAGGGGGGGGGGGGGATCACTTGTGTGCTGTGTTGTGCGGCCCTGCAGCTTGGCCTTAAAGCTGCAGTGGCCAATTTGTCCAAAAGCAGCCTGGTCTTTAGGGGGGTTTAACACTGCAGTCCTCAAAAGGTTAATCACTCTCACTGTAAAGAACCTAAATAAATGGCTAAAGCCTAGGGACAAAAAGCTCATCTGCAAAGCATATTGCCCTCTGCCCTCTGATGTATTTATACATGTTAATTAGATCGCCTCTAAGGCGTCTTTTCTACAGACTAAATAAGCCAAGTTTATCTAACCTCTCCTGGTTAGTGAGACCTTCCATCCCTCTAATAAATTTTGTTGCTCGTCTCTGCACCTGCTCTAAAACTGCAATATCTTTCCTGTAATGTGTTGCCCAGAACGGAATTCCATATAACAGATGCTGCCTTACTAGGGAGCTAAACAAGGGCAATAGTATGCTGGCATCTTGAGTTATTTCCCTTTTAGTGCATCCCAAAATGTTATCAGTGGCTTGGCATTGAATATGATTATTTAATTTCTTGTCAATAAGTACCCCTAAGTCCTTCTCCAAGTTTGATGTCCCCATCTGTATCCCGTTTATTTTGTATGGTGCTAGACCATTGGTACGACCAAAATGCATGACTTTACACTTTTCAACATTGAATTTCATCTGCCATTTATGTGCCCATATAGCCATCCTGTCCAGATTATTTTGCAATCATCCTGAGAGTTGATGATTCTGCACAATTTTGTATAATCTGCAAAAATAGTAACATTGCTTACTACTTCATCTATTCAGTGATTTATAATTAAGATGAAGAGCACTGGACCCAGTACTGACCCCAGTGCTAACGGTCACTAATTCTGAATATGATCCATTGACCACAACTCTTGCTGTCCATTAGCCAGTTCCCTATCCATGCACACAGACTCCTCCCCAGTCCTTGCATACTCTACTTTTGTACTAGACTGTTATTGGCAACAGTATCAAATGCCTTTGCAAAGTCCAAGTATATTACATCTACAGCAATCCCAATATCCACACTAGCATTCGCCACCTCATAAAGCTGAGCATGTTAGTCAAACAGGACCTTTCCTTAGTAAACCCATGCTGAAGCTAAGAAATAAGATTATCTGCTATGTAGTTTTGTAAAGTATCTCTTACTAACCCCTCAAATAGTTAGTAAGCACACAACTGATGCTAAGCTTACAGGTCTATAATTTCCTGGATTTGATTTTTTTGCCCTTTTCAAATAATGGGAAAATGTGAATCTGAAATCTGAAAGAGAATCACTAAAGATAAGATAAGAGGTTTATCGATAACTGAACTTAATTCCCTTAGAACCTGAGGATGTATGCCATCCACACTAGGTGTCTTATCCATTTTTATTTCATAAAAGATGCATTAAGTATTTAATATTACAGTTGGAAGATTGGGACCCTTCTGCATCTGTAATTTGCAGCATCGATGTTTCCCTTGTAAAGGCAGAAGCAAAGTTCCCTCCCTCATCCTTTAGGAGTCCAATATAGTCTACCTTTTTATTTACAGTTCATGTACTTACAAAACTTCTTTGGGTTAGATTTGATATCCCTAGCGATTTGATTTTCAGCTTGAATCTTTACAACTTTTATAGCATTCTTTATAATTGCTTAATGCAGCCTCTGTCCCCTCCTGTTTTAGGACCTTATAGGCATTCTTTTTCATTTAATTTTATCTCTAACCTTTCTATTCTTCCATGGGGGTCTTTTTTTATTCCTAGACCTTTTGTTTTTATATGGGATATATTTACTACAATATTCATTGAGAATAATTTTAAAAGTTTGAAAGTTTGCAATTTCCCTTCAGTGTCCTCCCCTTGTAGTACATTATCCCAGTTCATCAAACTTAGCGCATGCTGGAGTTGATTGACGTTTGCTTTTCTAAAATTCATAGTTTTAGTTGTTCCGCTGCTTCACACCCTATCAATCTCCAGATCAAATGTTATCATGTTGTTTTCACTATTACCCAGATTTTACCAGAATGGTCAGTCAATGTTTGGATAGTTGAAGTCACCCATAACTATGACCTCACTTTTACTTGCAGCTTTTTCACCATGTTTAGGATATGTTTTTCCCTGGTTTTTGCCCTCTAAACCTAGGTGCATCTTTATATTCCGGAGCATCTTGTACGCTGAAAATGCTAAACTACATTTGTATCAGCTTTAAACCATTAGCATCTTATTACATTTTTTAATTACTACATAATAATATTGTGGAATTGTTATACAGCACATGTGAAATCAGGGAAATTTGATTTTATTAACTTATCCATTTTCTTAAATAGCTTAACTAGTTTTCACCTTTTTTCTTCTCTGTTTCCTCCCTTCTATCACCTTACCGAATAACTGCTTGTTGGTTACCAGCAGCTCCAGGTTGGAGATAAATAATGCATGCTCTATTCTTTGCGACAGGTTTGGAAAGTAACAGAGTCCGGGTACCGACCACAAGTAGTAATGAAGAAGTCACCTTTAAAGGGACTCGGAGCTCTTAAATTAAAAAGATTTTATACATACCTGGGGCTTCCTGCAGCCCCATGCGCTCCAATCGCTCCCACGCCACCGTCCTCCGCTGCCTGCTGTTTTGGGAACCGGGTCCTGTCACTGACATCAGTCGCGGCTAGCTACGCAGAAGTGCGCTCTTTGCATAACTCTCCAGCAGCTGCTGGAGAGGTACGTGGAGGGCGCACTTCTCTTACGCCAGACTGGCTCTGACTGACGGAAGTGGGGGGGACCCGGTTCCCGAAGCTGCGGGCAGTGGAGGAAGGCGGTGTGGGAGCAATCAGAATGAATGGGGCTGGAGGAAGCACCAGGTATGTATAAAATCTTTTTAATTTAAGAGCTTTGGTACACTTTAATCCATTTCCAGCAAACCTGACTATACAGACAGTGTAATGAGCCTGACAGCCGTTTCGCAAGTGAACACTTGCTTCATCAGGGGCAGAAGATTAAGATTTGCTGGAAATGGGATTAAAGTCCATTTCAAGCTACATACCCAATGGCACGATTACTGCACCTGTTTCTTCCAGCTGTGCCAAGGCATCCAGTGCCGCTCTACCTCTCTAATTGTTCTATTCTTTTCGAATTGACATCAATGAGGTATTTACCTCACAATTTAGGAATTTGCCTCACTAGTTTCATTTTTTTTTTCTTTTTGCAATAACAGACTTTCAGAAAATGTTTGATAAAATCAGTTGGTTTTTCTTTACCACATGAGGTAATGCTTTGTAAATTGAGGCTGTTGTGTGTTCACTCAGCGCTGCCCACTTCCTTCACAGGTCTGAGTGTTAGTGAGCCCTGCATGGTCAAACATTGACAAGGAGCAGTACAATCTACAGCTGCTCACAAGGGTGAGTAAAAGTTATAAAATGAACGCTCTTACCTCTCTTGTCAGAACAGCTAGAAAGCAGCCATTAAGAATGTCAGAAGGCTCCAGTTTTAGGAATTTATGAAGGGCTGATTCCATTTGTGATGAGGAGATTGGAACAACAGGAGGGCTGAGCCTGCAGAAGAAACAAATGATGATAAATAGCCTTTTGAGGAGCCTTGGGTTTGGGTTTGTTGAAAAAAAAAAGGTGCACTGCTTGCGGGAAAGGACCCCTCCCCACGCACACAGCTTGCTATGATACCATTCAATCCAGGCAACAGTTACAAACTTTTGTCTCCTAGTCAAACAATTAGCAATACAACCAGGTATTTAGTATTACTTATGTTCTCCAATAAGAACCTAAAACATCTCAATAAATCAGGTCCTTGATCTCCTTTACTTAGACTTGGAATCACTAGCATTCACACTATGCTTGTTGTGCTGTGTTGCTGCATGTGGACACACATGACAATGACAGTAAAGCGGGCCCTCCTTCAGCTTTGTAGGAAGCTCTTGATGTATTAGGACAGAGATGTCGAACTCAAATACAAAGAGGGCCAAAATTGTGTTGAGTTGTGGGACCAAGTCGCGGGCTAAACTCAATGTCTAGTGGCCACCTCTCTCCCTGATATAGTCCCCTGGTGTCTAATAGCTCCCCTCCATCCCCCATACAGTTTGCTTGTGTTTAGTGGCCCCCTTCTCTCTCCTATACAGTTTCCTGGTATCTAGTGCTGACCCCCTCCCCATATGGCTTCCCTGGTGATCTAGGGCTTACCCTACAATATAGCTTCTCTGGTGGTCTAGAGAGGGGCCAAACATAATGCAAAGTGACAAAACCACTTGAGGGCCAATGATGGCTCTGAGGGCCAGATTTGGCCGACGGCCAGAGTTTGACCTGAATGTATTAGGAGAACCGACAGCCCTGTACACTAGAGATGGGCCGAACGGTTCGCCGGCGAACGGTTCCACGCGAACTTCGGTGGTTCGCGTTCGCGTCCCGCTGGCGAACCTTTGCGGAAGTTCGGTTCACCCCATAATGCACCTTGAGGGTCAACTTTGACCCTCTACATCACAGTCAGCAGGCCCAGTGTAGCCAATTAGGCTACACTAGCCCCTGGAGCCCCACCCCCCCCTTATATAAGGCAGGCAGCGGCGGCCATTACGGTCACTCGTGTGCTGCCTGCATTAGTGAGAGTAGGGCGAGCTGCTGCAGACTGTCTCTCAGGGAAAGATTAGTTAGGCTTAACTTGTTCCTGGCTGGCTGCATACCTGTTCTGTGAACCCACCACTGCATACCTGTACTGTGTGAACCCACCACTGCATACCTGTTCAGTGAACCTGCCACTGCATACCTGTTCTGTGAACCCATCACTGCATACCTGTTCAGTGAACCTGCCACTGCATACCTGTGCTGTGAACCCACCACTGCATACCTGTTCTGTGAACCCACCACTGCATACCTGTGCTGTGAACCCATCAATGCATACCTGTTCAGTGAACCTGCCACTGCATACCTGTGCTGTGAACCCATCACTGCATACCTGTTCAGTGAACCTGCCACTGCATACCTGTGCTGTGAACCCACCACTGCATACCTGTTCTGTGAACCCACCACTGCATACCTGTGCTGTGAACCCACCACTGCATACCTGTTCTGTGAACCCACCACTGCATACCTGTTCTGTGAACCCACCACTGCATACCTGTTCAGTGAACCCACCACTGCATACCTGTTGTGTTCAGTGAACCCGCCACTGCATACCTGTTGTGTTCAGTGAACCTGCCACTGCATACCTGTTCTGTGAACGCGCCACTGTATTCCTGTTCTGTTCAGTGAACCCGCCACTGTATACCTGTTCAGTGAACCCGCCACTGCATACCTGTTGTGTTCAGTGAACCCGCCACTGTATACCTGTACTGTTCAGTGAACCCGCCACTGCATACCTGTTCAGTGAACCCGCCACTGCATACCTGTTGTGTTCAGTGAACCCGCCACTGCATACCTGTTGTGTTCAGTGAACCCGCCACTGCATACCTGTTGTGTTCAGTGAACCTGCCACTGTATACCTGTACTGTTCAGTGAACCCGCCACTGCATACCTGTTCTGTTCAGTGAACCTGCCACTGTATACCTGTACTGTTCAGTGAACCCGCCACTGCATACCTGTTGTGTTCAGTGAACCCACCACTGCATACCTGTTCAGTGAACCCACCACTGCATACCTGTTGTGTTCAGTGAACCCGCCACTGCATACCTGTTCTGTTCAGTGGACCCGCCACTGTATACCTGTTCAGTGAACCCACCACTGCATACCTGTTGTGTTCAGTGAACCTGCCACTGCATACCTGTTCTGTGAACCCGCCACTGTATACCTGTTCTGTTCAGTGAACCCGCCACTGTATACCTGTTCAGTAAACCCGCCACTGCATACCTGTTGTGTTCAGTGAACCCGCCACTGCATACCTGTTGTGTTCAGTGAACCCGCCACTGTATACCTGTACTGTTCAGTGAACCCGCCACTGCATACCTGTTCAGTGAACCCGCCACTGCATACCTGTTGTGTTCAGTGAACCCGACACTGCATACCTGTTGTGTTCAGTGAACCCGCCACTGCATACCTGTTGTGTTCAGTGAACCCGCCACTGCATACCTGTTGTGTTCAGTGAACCCACCGCATCAGTGCGCATACCTGTGCAGTTAAGTGAACCCACCTGTATACCTGTATTCAGTGAACCCGCCACTGTATACCTGTTCAGTGAACCCACCACTGCATACCTGTTGTGTTCAGTGAACCTGCCACTGCATACCTGTTCTGTGAACCCACCACTGCATACCTGTTGTGTTCAGTGAACCCGCCACTGTATACCTGTACTGTTCAGTGAACCTGCCACTGCATACCTGTTCTGTGAACCCACCACTGCATACCTGTTGTGTTCAGTGAACCCGCCACTGTATACCTGTACTGTTCAGTGAACCCGCCACTGCATACCTGTTCAGTGAACCCGCCACTGCATACCTGTTGTGTTCAGTGAACCCGCCACTGCATACCTGTTGTGTTCAGTGAACCCACCACTGTATACCTGTACTGTTCAGTGAACCCGCCACTGCATACCTGTTGTGTTCAGTGAACCCGCCACTGCATACCTGTTGTGTTCAAGGAACCCGCCACTGTATACCTGTACTGTTCAGTGAACCCGCCACTGCATACCTGTTGTGTTCAGTGAACCCGCCACTGCATACCTGTTGTGTTCAGTGAACCCGCCACTGTATACCTGTACTGTTCAGTGAACCCGCCACTACATACCTGTTCAGTGAACCCGCCACTGCATACCTGTTGTGTTCAGTGAACCCGCCACTGCATACCTGTTGTGTTCAGTGAACCCGCCACTGCATACCTGTTGTGTTCAGTGAACCCGCCACTGCATACCTGTTGTGTTCAGTGAACCCACCGCATCAGTGCGCATACCTGTGCAGTTAAGTGAACCCACCTACCTACGTGAGTGCACGCAGTGTGATATACCACTCCGTGCATACCCGATATGGACAAAACAGGTAGAGGAAGAGGTAGTGCCAGAGCCAGAGGAAGGCCACCCGGCAGGTCTGCGCGAGGTCGTGTAAATGTAATTTCGTGTGGACCTGGCCCACAGTACAGTGCTCGGAAGAAGGCACGTCCCATCACCTCCCAAGATTGTCAGGACGTGGTTGAGTATTTAGCGACACAGAACACCTCATCTTGCTCAGCCACCAGCGCTACTACTAGCACCACTTCCACTGCATTTGACACTTCGCAAGAATTATTTAGTGGTAAAATCACTGATGCACAGCCATTGTTGTTACAGCCAGATGATTTTTCACCAGCTCATATGTCTGCGTTACGCGGCAACACTATGGATGTAACGTGTAAGGAGGATGAAGGACCTACTGATGGTGCATGTTTGGAATTTTCTGAGGCAAGCGAAGCTGGGCAGGATGATTACGATGCTGACGATGATAGGGATCCTCTGTATGTTCCCAATAGAGGAGATGAAGAGGGGGACAGTTCAGAGGGGGAGTCAGAGAGTAGTAGGAGGAGAGAAGTTGCTGAAAGAAGCTGGGGCAGCTCTTCATCAGAAACAGCTGGTGGCAGAGTCCGGCACCATGTATCGCCACCTATGTACAGCCAGCCAACTTGCCCTTCAGCATCAGCTTTTTTAATGTGTGTGCCTCAGATCGGACCAAAGCCATCTGTTCGCTCTGCCAACAAAAATTGAGCCGTGGAAAGGCCAACACTCACGTAGGGACAAGTGCCTTACGAAGGCACCTGGAGAAAAGGCACAAACAGCAATGGGATGGCCACCTGAGCAAAAGCAGCAGCAGCACACAAAAGAAAAGTCACCCTCCTTCTCCTCTTCCTCCTTCAGGTGCATCATCTGCTTCTGCCGCTTTCTCCCTTGCACCTTCACAGGCACCCTCCTCCACTCCGCCTCTGCCCTTGAGCGGTTCCTGCTCCTCTGCCCACAGCAGCAGTCAGGTGTCCGTGAAGGAAATGTTTGAGCGGAAGAACCCAATTTCGGCCAGTCACCCCCTTGCCCGGCGTCTGACAGCTGGCGTGGCGGAACTGTTAGCTCGGCAGCTGTTACCATACCAGCTGGTGGACTCTGAGGCCTTCCGTAAATTTGTGGCCATCGGAACACCGCAGTGGAAGATGCCAGGCCGCACTTATTTTTCGAGAAAGGCCATACCCCAACTGCACCGTGAAGTTGAGAGGCAAGTGGTGTCATCTCTTGCGAAGAGCGTTGGGTCAAGGGTACACCTGACCACGGATGCCTGGTCTGCCAAGCACGGGCAGGGCCGCTACATTACGTACACAGCCCATTGGGTGAACCTGGTGGTGAACGATGGCAAGCAGGGCGCAGCGGACCAAATTGTGACACCTCCACGGCTTGCAGGCAGGCCTCCTGCCACCTCCTCTCCTCCTGCTACATGCTCTTCGCTGTCCTCCTCCTCCTTGGCTGAGTGGCAGTTCTCCTCTCCAGCTACACAGCCCCAGCTCCGCAGGGCCTATGCTGCATGCCAGGTACGACGCTGTCACGCCATCTTAGACATGTCTTGTCTCAAAGCGGAGAGTCACACTGGAGCAGCTCTCCTGGCTGCTCTTAAGAAACAGGTGGATGAGTGGCTGACCCCGCACCACCTGGAGATAGGCAACGTGGTGTGCGACAACGGCAACAATCTGCTTGCCGCTTTGCATATGGGGAAGCTGACACACATACCCTGCATGGCACATGTCATGAATCTAGTTGTTCAAAGATTTGTGGCAAAGTACCCTGGCTTAGCGGATGTCCTGAAGCAGGCCAGGAAGTTCTGTGGGCATTTGAGGCGGTCTTACACAGCCATGGCACGATTTGCAGAAATTCAGCGGAAAAACAACATGCCGGTGAGACGCCTCATTTGCGATAGCCCGACTCGCTGGAATCTGACCCTGCTCATGTTCTCCCGCCTGCTAGAACAGAAGAAAGCCGTCACCCACTACCTCTACAACTACAGTAGAATGAAACAGTCTGGGAAGATGGGGATGTTCTGGCCCGACAACTGGACACTGATGAAAAATGCATGCAGGCTCATGCGGCCGTTTGAGGAGGTGACCAACCTGGTGAGCCGCAGTGAGGGCACCATCAGCGACTTAATTCCCTACGCGTACTTCTTGGAGCGTGCTGTGCGTAGAGTGGCGGATGAAGCTGTGAATGAGCGTGACCAGGAACCGTTACGGCAGGAACAGGCATGGGAACAATTTTCATCAGACCCAGCTGTTTCCTCAACACCTGCGGCAGCACAGAGGGGGGAGGAGGAGGAAGAAGAGAAGTCGTGTGCAGAAGACGAGTCAGACTCAGAGGATGATGAGCAAGGTGTTTCTTTGGGGGAGGAGGAGGAGGAGGGGACAGCGGCAGGAGAACACCCGCAGCAGGCGTCGCAGGGGGCTTGTGCTGCTCAACCTTCCCGTGGTATTGTTCGCGGCTGGGGGGAGGAGGTTGACTTACGTGACGTCACTGAGGAAGAGCAAGAGGAGATGGAGGGTACTGGATCCGACTTTGTGCAGATGTCGTCTTTTATGCTGTCCTGCCTGTTGAGGGACCCCCGTATAAAAAACCTCAAGGGGAATGAGCTGTACTGGGTGGCCACACTACTAGACCCTCGGTACAGGCACAAAGTGGCGGACCTGTTACCAACTCACCGGAAGGTGGAAAGGATGCAGCACATGCAGAACCAGCTGTCAACTATGCTTTACAATGCCTTCAAGGGTGATGTGACAGCACAACGCCAGCAAGGTACCACTGCCACTAATCCTCCTCCCGTGTCCACGCAGTCAAAGACAGGACGCTCCAGCGATCTCATGGTGATGTCGGACATGCGGACGTTCTTTAGTCCAACGCCTCGCCGTAGCCCTTCCGGATCCACCCTCCACCAACGCCTGGAACGGCAGGTAGCCGACTACCTGGCCTTAAGTGTGGATGTAGACACTGCTGTGAACAGCGATGAGGAACCCTTGAACTACTGGGTGCGCAGGCTTGACCTGTGGCCAGAGCTGTCCCAATTTGCCATCCAACTTCTCTCCTGCCCTGCCGCAAGCGTCCTGTCAGAAAGGACCTTCAGCGCAGCTGGAGGCATTGTCACAGAGAAGAGAAGTCGCCTAAATCACAAAAGTGTTAAGTATCTCACCTTTATCAAAATGAATGAGGCATGGATCCCGGAGGGCTGCTGCCCGCCCCAAGACTAAGTCAGTCCCCGCACACACAGCATCTCTGCCTGCACGCCGTGTGACTGGCTGCCTGGGCTGCCCCAAGAAGACTAAGTCGCTCCCAGTCCCTCCACACAGCATGTCTGCCTGCAGGCCGCTTGACTACCTTCTCCGCCACCACCAACAGGGTCCGGGACTCCAGGCGGATTGCTGAATTTTTTAGGCCGCTGCTAGCAGCGGCCGCTGTAATAATTTTTCTGGTGCGTGTACATGACTGCCTAATTTTTCTGGCTGCACTGCGGGCAGCTGCAACAACAAAAGAAAAGGCATGTACATGCGCCCATTCCCCTTCGTGATCATTACCTTGCCGTGGTGAAGGGGCTTGCGTATCACAATGAAGCAATGACCGGCGCCTAGATGAGTGTCTCGGGGGGCACACAAAAGATAAGGTCATTGCTTCATTGTGGTCAGACCAAATTTGATCAGCTGGACAGTCACTGTTCTGTCATTCAGCTACATCAGCCAGGCGACCATATGGGCTGTAAAGCCACCAAAACCTGCACTCTCGCCATGGTGCGCACCAGTCCAGCACGGCCATCACTACACAAACAGCTGTTTGCGGTGCGTTACACGGTGAGTTTGGTGTGTCAGTGTGAAGCAGTACCTTAATTACACTACCTGATTGATGTATACACATGCAAGATGTTTTAAAGCACTTTAGGCCTGTCATTTAGCATTCAATGTGATTTCTGCCCTTAAAACGCTGCTTTGCGTCAAATCCAGATTTTTCCCCGGGACTTTTGGCATGTATCCCACTCCGCCATGCCCCCCTCCAGGTGTTAGACCCCTTGAAACATCTTTTCCATCAGTTTTGTGGCCAGCATAATTATATTTTTTTTTCAAAGTTGGCATCCCCATTGAAGTCTATTGCGGTTCGCGAACTTTAACGCGAACCGAACGTTACGCGAAAGTTCGCGAACCCGGTTCGCGAACCTAAAATCGGAGGTTCGGCCCATCTCTACTGTACACTATGGCTGTATTCACATTGTTCGTGATGCATAATGCACACCTTATAATGTGTGTGGACTCGGGACACTGTGCCCATTATACCACACACGTTAAATTACAGCCTGCATGCAACGAGTTACAATAACGTAATCCATCACAACGCAGTGATGTGGACATCCCCATAGAATCGTATGGGCAGTGAGTTAACATGCACCCTATGGCAGACACAAACACACCCGTCCGTACCAGAGCTTTTATTGGCTTAACATGGTAGAGTACATAAACACTTAGGGCCCTTTCACACTAGAGGGCTTTTTCAGCGTTTTAAACGCCACGGCCATAGTTGGCGTTTTCCAAGGTAAAATGAAAGTCCATAGACTTCTATTTTACCTTTCACTGTGTTTTGGAGTGTTGCGTTTTGAAGCTCCCAGGAGCTTTTTTAGGGCTGACCGCGGGGTTTCTCATTACAATTGATAGTAATGTGTTGGCGTTAAAACGCCTTCAAAACACCTGCAGGCAAAACGCAGCGTTTTAGCCTTTTACCGCTGCCTGTAGTGTGAAAGAGCCCTGAGAGGCATCTGAGGAAGGAACCTGAAATATCTGCCTGACTGCCACTATGTACTTTTATTAGCATATGCCATGATAGGCTAATACAAACTGACCACTGAGGCTGGGTTCACATATGACATAGCATGAAAAAGTAGCATTTTGGATGGTGCATTTGCAATTTGCTATTGCGTTTTTACAGCGTTTTTGCTGCATTTTGCATTTGCGTTTTTTTTACCCAGATGCGTTTTCCATACGTTTTGTGTGTGTTTTAATGTGCTTGCGGTTCGCTAATGGAAAATGCATATGTGTTTTGTATGCATTTTTTTATTTAATTTATGTAAATCACTAGAAAGACAACATCTTTACTTTTTAATAAAAAAACGCATGAAAAAAACACATGAAAAACACAATGCATATGCGTTACCATAGACTTTTTTTATGAGCATTTTGGCAGCCAGCCTGCATATTATGCAACACTACCAGCATTTGCAGAACGCTTACTGTAAATCGCAAGTGAAACGCTGGTACTTCTACGACCCATAGACTAACATTGCTGCATAAAACGCAGCATTTCCCGCTCCTCCCGTATTTCTGCCATGTGTGCATCCGGCCTAAAGGAGAAGAAAGCTGAGCTCCGGAACTTGTATTGTTTGTATAATGCATGTCATTTCCGTATCGTGTGTTATATTAGGCACACTTGCATTGTGTACACAACGCATGCATTGTTTGTATAAAGCATGTTATGCCATTTGTGTATTGTGCAGGCCCAAATTTACCTCACGGAAGCCTAAAGGCACAGATGTCCTGGCACCTTAGACTTTGCCCTCTATGACCCTACAAACCCCCACTGAACCGCACCACAAGTGTACTGGCTGCCCCAGCTGTCACTCCTCCCTTACTTCCCTTGCCTGTCATAGGTAGCTACAGATGTCCATTAGTATTCCGTAGCCAGAAGTACCCTCAATATTAAGTTGGGAAGGAAGGAGGGAGGTTCTCGGGAGGGGAGCGAGCCGCCTTTATATTATCAGGTGTCTGTAGGCACATGCCTACAGTGCCTTACGGTATATCCGGCCCTTGTAATGTACGTTATATTAGCAATGCATGCATTTTGTGCATCATGCAAGTTATGCTATGTGGGCAACATGTGCTATGTTACTTGTGTAAAGACTAGTACATTTGCCATGCTTTGTCTGTGCACTGCAGTTATACCAGGATTTAGTGACTGAACCCCATCATCTGTACTCAGCTGAATACAGGGCCGGCCCTAGACTTTTTGCCGCCTGAGGGAAAAATGATTGCTGCCGCTGCCCCCCGCCCCCCCCCCCCCCCCCACTTGGGGAGGACCGCCGCCGAGCTGGAGGGGTAGCGGGCAGGGCGGGGGTATTGGGCCTAGCGGCGGGGAGGAGGGGTCGGACCCCCCCCCCTCCCTCGCCTGGGTCCCCCGTCCTCCGCTCCCTTCCAGCCTTAAATAGATAAGAAGCGCAACTCGTAAGAGGCAGTGGGTGGGGAGAACTCACCTCTTCCTCGCTCGATACAGCGTGCGCTCCACTGACGTCCCTTCCTGCAGCACCGTCCACTTACAATACAGTGGGCGGCGTTGCAGGAAGTGACGTCAGTGGAGCACACGCTGGATCGAGGAAGAGGTGAGTCCTCCTCGCCTACTGCCTCTTACGAGTTGCGCTTCTTATCTATTTAAGGATGGAGGGGAGCGGAGGACGGGGGACCCAGGCGAGGGAGGGGGGGGGGGTCCGACCCCCCTCCCCGCCGCTAGGCCCAATACCCCCGTCCTGCCCGCTACCCCTCCAGCTGGGCGGCCGGCTCCCCGCACCCACCGATGGGCGGATGCCGCCCCTAGAAATTTGCCGCCTGAGGCAAAAGTTTCACCCCGCCTCATGAGCGGGCCGGCCCTGGCTGAGTATGAACAGGTCACGTTTCCAGTGAGCAATAAGGCAGGGAACACACTTGACTTTCAGTTTTCCGCGCTCGTTTTTCTGCATACTTTTTCTGCACACCAAGTGTGTTTCCATGCAGGAAAACGTGCGCGGTTTTTTCCCAGCAGCTGATGTAATTGATACAAAAAACTGACAAAATGTGCAGAATCAGGATGCAGAATGTCAGTTTTTTTTCTGTGTGCGAACAACACAGTAAGTGTGCATACTGATTAACATGAGTTCTCAGTATGTGCAGAAAACACGCACGAAAACAGTCAAGTGTGTTCCCTGCCTTAATGACATCAGGCTCCAAGAAAGGACTCACCTAAACACTCTTCTCACCTGCACAGGAATCTAAATGGCAAATATGGATAAAGCATAAGGCCTTCATTCCTTCCGTTTCTGTTTCCAGTTAGGGCTCTTTTACACTTAATGCGTTGGTATGCGTTAGTGTGCGTTAGTACGCGGTAATACACGTTTTTCACCATAGCAGTGTATTGTGAAAAAGATTTCAGTTAAAACGCATATTGTGTGAACTGTGCCATAGGAAAACATGGGCATTACTTCAAAAATCAGTTTTCTTTCAGTTATAACTGAGAGCAGCTGATTAAGTGTAAAAGGGCCCTTAGCGTGTAATTAGTCATATGAGATAAGTACAGATATGGAAACTATACTCACCTGTATGCTTGTCCTTTGATTCCTTCCATTTTGAACTGGAGGGCCTGATTGATGACCCCCTCATTTTCCTCTTCATACACCGAGCATGTGCAATACACGATGGCCTGCACTTTACTGACTGCAAATAGAGCATATCAAATAGAAATCACAATGCAGCTCTGAAGGTCATTTTACTGTGCTCAAAGCTCCTATTCAGTCTGAACTTAAAGAGAAAATAATGTAATAAAAAAAGTGCTTAATTTTTACAATAGTTATGTATAAATGATTTAGTCAGTGTTTGCCAATTGTAAAATCTTTTAAATCCCTGATTTACATTCTGACATTTATTACATGGTAACATTTTTACTGTTGGCAGGTGATGTAGTTGCTGCATGCTTTATTGGCAGTTGGAAACAGCTGTAAACAGCCATTTCCCACAATGCAACAAGGTTCACAGACAGGAAACTGCCAGGAGTACCACGGTCCTCAGAGTTTCTTGTGGGAGGGGTTTCACCACAATATCAGCCATACAGCACCCCCTGATTGTCTGTTTGTGAAAAGGAATAGATTTCTCATGTAAAAGGGGGTATCAGCTACTGATTGGGATAAAGTTCAATTCTTGGTCGGAGTTTCTCTTTAAACTTCCATTGTACAGTAGAGTCTCGGTTATCTGGCACCGAAGGGGATCAGCTGATGCCGCATAGGTGTGCTTTCTGGTTGCTTGTAACTCAATGTTAAATAAAATAGGCCTAACTAATACAATACTATACCCCACTCTATATACATTCAATGCACTCTGTATTAAATGTTAAAATCCTGTAATGGAAAGTATATTAAGATTGGGGGAGCCATGGAACCCACTGTGTTTAAGCACAATAGAGCCCACAAACCGCTACGATGTTGACCTTCACCACTGAGTGCTGCCGGCGATTTGTGCTGGTTGTTATAGACTGCTGGTTCATTGAGCCCCGGATAACCGCACTGGAAGCTGGCAGATACGGGACTCCGGGAGGTTGTCGGGAGGAACAGACCAGGCAGGTGGTTGTAACTTTGTATGACGAAAGATGATATATGAGAAGATGATACAATGAAAGTTTCATTTAGACTAAATAGGGTCTTTAATGTAAATTGGGACCCATTCATAAAAGGCATTTCCCCATCCCCAGGTCCACCAGAAAAATGGTCCCCAGCACAAAGCTTCTCAATAAGTGGTCCATTTATCCCAGGGGACACTTGTGTTAGCCTCAGTGGGGTATTTAAACCTGCCACATTAAGGGGCATGTAATTATCAAACAGTCAAACCCACTGGTACTTACGTAACATTTCACAAATAAAGTGACTCGTTTTACCTAGGTAATGCACGCTATGAAAGTAGTGTAATATGCATTATGCAAGTAGTATAATGTGCGGTATACTAGCAACAATTATTTGCACAACACGGACAACGTTACTATAAGCACCAGTATTATTGCCATCCGCTACCTGCATACAGTGGGATGCGAAAGTTTGGGCAACGTTGTTAATTGTCATATTTTTCCTGCATAAATCGTTGGTTGTTACGATAAAAACTGTCAGTTAAATATATCATATAGGAGACACACACAGTGATATTTGAGAAGTGAAATGAAGTTTATTGAATTTATAGAAAGTGTGCAATAATTGTTTAAATAAAATTAGGCAGGTGCATAAATTTGGGCACTGTTGTCATTTTATTGATTCCAAAACCTTTAGAACTAATTATTGGAACTCAAATTGGCTCGATAAGCTCAGTGACCCCTGACCTACATACACAGGTGAATCCAATTATAAGAAAGAGTATTTAAGGGGGTCAATTGTAAGTTTCCCTCCTCTTTTAAATTTCTCTAAAGAGTAGCAACATGGGGGTCTCAAAACAACTCTCAAATGACCCGAAGACAAAGATAGTTCACCATCATGGTTTAGGGGAAGGATACAGAAAGCAGTGTCAGAGATTTCTGCTGTCTGTTTCCACAGTTAGGAACATATCAAGGAAATGGAAGACCACAGGCTCAGTTCAAGTTAAGCCTCAAAGTGGCAGACCAAGAAAAATCTTGGATAAACAGAAGCAACGAATGGTGAGAACAGAGTCAACCCACAGACCAGCACCAAAGACCTACAACATCATCTTGCTGCAGATGGAGTCACTGTGCATTGTTTAACCATTTGGCGCACTTTATACAAGGAGATGCTGTATGCAGAGAAAGCCTTTTCTCTGCCCACAGCACAAACAGAGCCACTTATGGTATGCTAAAGCACATTTGGACAAGCCAGCTTCATTTTGGAATAAGGTGCTGTGGACTGATGAAACTAAAATTGAGTTATTTGGGCATAACAAGGGGCATTATGCATGGAGGAAAAACAACACAGCATTTCAAGAAAAACACCTGCTACCTACAGTAAAATATGGTGGTGGTTCCATCATGCTGTGGGGCTGTGTGGCCAGTGCAGGGACTGGGAATCTTCTCAAAGTTGAGGGACGCATGGATTCCACTCAGTATTAGCAGATTCTGGAGACCAATGTCCAGGAATCAGTGACAAAGCTGAAGCTGTGCCGGGGCTGGATCTTTCAACAAGACATCGACCCTAAACACGGCTCAAAATCCACTAAGCCATTCATGCAGAGGAACAAGTACAACATTCTGGAATGGCCATCTCAGTCCTCAGACCTGAATATAACTGAAAATCTGTGGTGTGAGTTAAAGAGAGCTGTCCATGCTCGGAAGCCATCAAACTTGAATGAACTAGAGATGTTTTGTAAAGAGGAATGGTCCAAAATACCTTCAACCAGATTGCAGACTCTCTTTGGAATCTACAGGAGGCGTTTAGAGGCTGTAATTTCTGCAAGAGGATGATCTACTAAATATTAATTTCATTTTTTTTTTGTGCTGCCCAAATTTACGCACCTGCCTAATTTTGTTTAAACAATTATTGCGCACTTTCTGTAAATCCAATAAACTTCATTTCACTTCTCAAATATCATTGTGTGTGTGTCTCCTACATGATATATTTAACTGACATTTTTTAACGTAACAACCAATGATTTTATACAGGAAAATCATGACGATTAACAACGTTGCCCAAACTTTCACATCCCACTGTATAGCAATTTTACTGCAGTTTGGAGATTAGACCCCTAAATCAGTCCTAGCTAGTCTTAAAATTCAAAAAAAAAATTAATGAATTAATCATATATTTGAAGTCATAATTTAAAGTGCTAACTAAACTAAAATATATTTGTCAAGGGTTATTTGAAATAATGTCATCCTCAAAAGAGTATACTTTAAACATCTTTCATAGAGGGGTGCATGCTGTAATCATTCGGAAAGACACAACTTTAACAGTCAGCTATGCAATATCTCACAGTTCTGATCACCTTGGACGTCTTGTATTCAGAAGCATATTTATAAAGCAGTGAATTCAGGGTCAGACAGGCGAAGACTTGCTCTAAAATCTTAACTGCTCTATTTCTGTGCCTAACTATACTCTTACAACAATCCAGCGCCTAACTTTAATTCTGACCCTGCAAACTGCCTAACACTAACCCTAAAGCCGCATCTACACGCGTAGATGCGGCTCCGATCCGGCGGCTCGATTAGCCGCCGGATCGCCTCTTCCGCGTCCCCGCGCGTGCCCACCGCGTCCCCCGGATTCGATTCCTCGCTCGTCCCCGCCGGCGCCGCTTATCTTCTGCTCGATTCCCTGCCATTGTCCCCTCGCGGGGAACGAGCAGGGAATCGGCGGTGCGGAGATCCGTCCTGTCGGATCTTATCAATCGATTGATAAGGAACATCGGAGCCGCATCTACGCGTGTAGATGCGGCTTAACCTTCCTGCAGCTTAATCTTAACAATTTAATAATCTCTAATGACAGCCTGTCTGATATATAATGAATCCTATCTTATTACATTGCTTTCACCAAACCAACATTGATAAGCCTAATCTGTCCTTAATTCTCAGAGACCCATACATCTAAGGGCTGAACACACTTGCTTCTGTCTGCTTCTGTGCTGATTTCAGCAACACATCAATGATAGGCCTGGAACCCACTACAAGTCGTAAATGGCAATTGCTGGCGTTTTGAATTAGCGTTTTGAAAGCGATTTTATGATTTTCGTAGCAATTTTAAAAAGTGTAAGCTTTTTGCCAGCGATTTGTGATCACGATTTGTGGTTAGCGATTTCAATTCTGATTTATTTATTTATTTTTACAGTTTGCAGAAATTCAGTAAACCCCTATGTGTAGCGATTCATTAGCGATTTTCCAGCACTTCAATACTTTACTTCGGAGCGCAAATGCTCCCAAAATGCTGCATGTCCTGCGATTTGTGATTCCTCTAATCGCAATCACTCCAGTGGAATCAGTCCTATCCACTTAGACCTGTTTTTTGCTGTACGCTCCATATTTATTGCCTGATGAAGCAGGGTCATGCCTGCGAAACGAGTTACAACACTGATTTGTGGAGTATGTTAATAAAACTACTTTGTTTTGAAATACAACAAATACAACCTCCTCTAACTTTTAACCTTTTTAGCTAATTTTATTATTTTGGTGCCTATGTTCAATTGCAATGTTTTAGGAATATTTGGGATGAAAATCTTCAGCATGCGCCCCCCATCCCACCTCCCAACTTGCTGGCCTCCTCTTACAGCTTGTCTGATTCCTGTTATCTTTCTGCCAGCCCTGTAGGGGGGACTTTATGCCTATCATTTATTCTCCACAGGGCACAACAGGTTTTTCTGCTACCAGCATGAGCAGCATAGAGGTGGAAAACGCGTTATACAAATTTTATGTACTTTGGAAATGAGCCAAATCGTCTCCTTTAAAGTAAAAGTGACAGGATTCATTAACCCTTTCTGGACCAAAGTAATTAACAAGATATAAATGGGATGACGATTTCAGAGGATCAGCAGGATGTCAGGTAACTGTCTGCCATTGTTTAAAAGAAAATTAAAAGGGTAGCCTCCATATCCCTCTCAGTTCAGGTGTCCTTTAAGAAGTCCTTCTCCTGGGATTCCAATGTCCATAATATTTATAACTGACGATGAACTTAACCATGTTCTGAGGCCCACCACTGCTGTGGTGTTGTCATGATATGTTGTAAAGACATCACATGCTATATCACAGCCTACAGTAAGTTGTAATACGCATGTAAACAAGACTGTGCCGTAGTGTCACACTTACATTTCATAGCATGGTTTATCTCGGAGAGCTGCTGTTTGGCCAGATCACTCAGCTTGTCCACCGGCACAGAGCCTTGGGAGAGATCCTGCAGCAGAGAGGTGTCTGTGTGTGGAGGAATTCAGTTATCCCAGAGAAGCAACAGAAGCACAGACTGTTCACACAACGTGCATTAAAACAAGTCAACAACTGACATATAATTCTGAGTGCTCTAAACAATTATGAAAACACAATGATGAATCTCTGTAAAACCAAAAAAAAAATCCCAGTAATAACATTGAGGAGCTTTTCATAACAGCACTGAAAACCTGCATTGCATTACCCTTTCTTACTTCAAGGGACCCTCTCCATCTTCACAGCTGCACTCACCTCTGGGCACGAGCGCAGCCGCACTCCCCTCTGGGCGCGACCGCAGCCGCCCCCCCTCTCTACACGAGTGCAGCCGCACCCCCCTCTCTGCACGAGCACCGCACCCCCCTCTGCGCGCGAGCACAGCCACTCTTCCCTCTGCGCACGAGCACAGCTGCACTCCCCTCTGCGCGCGAGCACAGCCGCACTCCCCTCTGCGCGCAAGCACAGCCCCACCCCCCTCTGCGCACGAGCACAGCCGCACTCCTCCCCTCTGCGCACGAGCACAGCCGCACTCTCCTCTGCGCACGAGCACAGCCGCACTCCCCTCTGCGCACGAGCACAGCCGCGCTCCCCTCTGCGCACGAGCACAGCCGCGCTCCCCTCTGCGCACGAGCACAGCCACGCTCCCCTCTGTGCACGAGCACAGCCGCGCTCCCCTCTGTGCATGAGCACAGCCGCCCTCCCCTCTCACTCCCCTCTGTGCACAAGCACAGCCGCCCTCCGCTCTGTGCGCGAGCACAGCCGCCCTCCCCTCTGTGCACGAGCACAGCCGCGCCTCCTCTGTGCACGAGCACAGCCGCCCTCCCCTCTGTGCACGAGCACAGCCGCACTCCCCTCTGTGCACGAGCACAGCCGCACTCCCCTCTGTGCACGAGCACAGCCGCACTCCCCTCTGTGCACGAGCACAGCCGCCCTCCGCTCTGTGCGCGAGCACAGCCGCCCTCCGCTCTGTGCGCGAGCACAGCCACCCTCTCCTCTGTGCGCGAACACAGCCGCCCTCCGCTCTGTGCACGAGCACAGCCGCCCTCCCCTCTGTGCACGAGCACAGCCGCACTCCCCCCTGTGCACGAGCACAGCCGCACTCCCCTCTGTGCACGAGCACAGCCGCACTCCCCTCTGTGCACGAGCACAGCCGCCCTCCGCTCTGTGCGCGAGCACAGCCGCCCTCCGCTCTGTGCGCGAGCACAGCCACCCTCTCCTCTGTGCGCGAACACAGCCGTCCTCTCCTCTGTGCGCGAGCACAGCCGCCCTCCCCTCTGTGCGCGAGCACAGCTGCTCGCCCCTCTGTGCACGAGCACAGCCAGCCGCCCGCCCTCCCCTCTGTGCATGAGCACAGCCGCCCTCCCCTCTGTGCGCGAGCACAGCTGCTCCCCCTCTGTGCACGAGCACAGCCAGCCGCCCGCCCTCCCCTCTGTGCACGAGCACAGCCGCACTCCCCTCTGTGCGCGAGCCCAGCCGCACCGTGCATGCAGGAGTACTGTCGCTCCTACGCAGGAGCACTATAGCCCTTGGTACCTCAAAAGCATTAGGGTACTTAAAGGGACTCAAAGGGAAAAAAAAACCTGCTACTAAAATTAACCAATGCTAAATACATACCTCCCAGTGTTTATAATTAAGAAAGAGGGATGGTTTTGAGACCCCCCCCCCCCCTCCACTGCACCTCTAAGCATGCATACCACAAGAATTCAAAAGCAAATCGCATAGATTTTATCATTCAGTCCACACTGGCCCTTTCTATCATCATTAGTTTTCCTTCATAGTAACATTAGAAAATAATAATATGCATTTTATTGCAAACTGGTGGTTCGTCCATCTGTTCAGTGATTTGTGGGACAAAACGGTTGTCCTATTTTAGGAACTGTGTCCACAAATGTTGAGCCAGATATGTGCTTCAACACAATTGCATAAGTGAAAATTACCTCCATGTTCATTTAAAATGAAATCCACTGGGTTTCCGATGCCCGATACAGAGCACTGCGGTAACAGCAGGATGAGCTTTGCCTTCTGTAACCTCACATCACTTGGCTCAATGTCAGTGAAACTCTCCTTCAGCATCTTGATGTCTGTAAGGAAAAGGACTGAAGTTAGAGTGAGAAGTTGTCAGGATATACTCTGTATGGATTCGCAGTATGTGATTTATCAGCACTGATACGCTGTATGTGTGATTCACACCCAGATGAAGAGACTGCAGACAGCAGAGCAGCTGCTGGAAATGATGCCAAGACTAGTAAATACAGAGAACAGTCATCACTGTGGAAGTTACTAATAACACATAGAGGGAAGCACATTAGTTTATGGTTGGAAAATACTCACGTTTAGCCACAGTATTTAACAAAGATTATGTTACATTAATTATGCATAAATATAGTTGTGCAAAATAGTGCACCAGTTTGTAAATTCTCAGCAGCCCCAGCCGATGTGAGAAATACGCTGCATAGACCACAACACTAATTGTGGTTATAGCAGCACCCAATAGCCAATGGCAGGAGGTGATGAGTATAGCCAGGGTGCCGGAGGGATAAAATGCGGCAGATATTGCGGCGTAGATAGTGGAGGCGGGGGTGAGTTACCGGGTGTAAGTGTTAGACGTAGGTGGGCTAGGGGGGTTGTTAGGATTAGGTAATGGGGGTTAGCATAAGGTCCCGTTTACACTTAATCAGTTGGTACGCGTTTTTTTCCTTCTCCGTAGCAGTGCATTGTGAAAAAGATTTCAGTGAAAACGCGTTAAGTGTGAAAGGTGCCATATGAAAAACATGGGACTTACTTTGAAAATCAGTTGACCATTTCAGTTATAACTGAGAGCAACTGATTAAGTGTAAATGGGGCCTTAGGCTTAGATAGCGGCAGGGTAGTGTTGGCTGTAGCTAAGGGGGTATAGCTTAGGCTTAGATAGCAGTACGTTAGGAGTAGGTAAGGGGGGTAAGCTTTAGGGTTAGATAGCGGTAGTCTACTGTTGGCAGTAGGTAAAGGGGGTTAGCTTTAGGCTTAGATAGCGGTAGGCTAGTGTTGGCAGTAGGTAATGTGGTTAGCGTTAAGCTTAGATAGCAGTATTATAGTGTTAGGAGTAGGTAAGGGAGACTAATGTTAGGCCTAGATAGCGGTAGGTTAGTGTTGGCAGTAGGTAATGTGGTTAGCGTTAAGCTTAGATAGCAGTATTATCGTGTTAGGAGTAGGTAAGGGAGACTAATGTTAGGCCTAGATAGCGGTAGGTTAGTGTTACAAGTAGGTAAAGAATTGGTTAGTGTGAGTCTAAGGATAGGTAAAGTGATAATAAAATTTCTGTAAAATGAACGATATTCTATTAACACAATTATCCAGCGTCCAAAAGTAGAATATCAGCAGCATTCCTTCTGGGCCTCAAGGATGATAAATTACAAGGAATAAAATAAATCCAGGCTCCGTACTGAGCATGAGCAAGGAAGTACTCGAGTAAAACAGTATGGAGCCAGTCATCTTCAGAAGTAGACGATTGGCTCCATACAGCGGGAGATTTGAAGGGAGGCTTGCTGGTGGGATAAGGGGACTCCGAGAGGAACGGGAAGGTTCTAAGAGAGATCCGAAGTCTTCCCACCTCTTAGCTGAGTATCTAACATTTTGTTTTAAAAGGTTACAGTTGCCCTTTAAATCCAGTGCTCTCTCTATCCTGTAACCATTTACAGCATTTACACAGCAGCCGATGTTGTGCGTATGGTGTGTATTGCTTTATCCTGAAGCGCCCTGGTGAGGTTAGTTCAAAGCACTTGAATCTGTCTAGTTGTGTCCCAAGAGAGGACAATAGAATATGTGCTACTAGCATTGCTTACATGACAACAGACAATGCTTGACTGTAGGATGGAACAAGGCTTTCAAAATCTCCTACATGGCATATCGACTGGCTTTAACATATTAATGCACACAGCCCCTTGGATGGGGACATGCCAACCTCTGTGCCATCTGTTCATTGGTAAGGCCACTTGCTTTTTTCTCTTTTTTTAGTAACAAAGTAAAAACATAAAAATAAATCTAATAAGATGAATTGGCGGTGATTGGGGATGGAACTGGCAGTGGATCTTCACCAGCTGTGTATCGCCTGATTCAGGTCAGATTTCAAACCTAACAGATCTGTTTCCTTCTTTCTAATTGCCAGGCTAAAATGAATTTAATATGAATTAGTAGATGTCTATTTCTGTGCATTAATTCTCATACTGCAGATCATCTGTTATAATTTGCTATAAAGAACGTGTCAGTTTTAATTTTGGTTTATTTAATGATAGCACATCTATTCCCTCCAAATTGGGGTGTGCACAGGAGTTATAAATACACTTGAGGTGTCAGTGAGTGAAGAGAAGTATGACTAATATATGCCGTTTTTCTGTAAATGTTCATCAAGCAGTATTACCCGAGCATATGTCATCTGCTGCACGGCAGTCTTATTTCAGTGAGATATACATTATATATACCGTATATGAAGAAAACCTACTTTTACATTCCATATTCCTGAACAACTCCTGCAGTTCTTCGTCTCTTGATTCAGACTTCACCCCGCATACGAAGATGTTGCAGGCGCAGTGATTGGTCAGTACAGACAGGTGGGCGATGGTAAAACCTGAACAAGGATTGGCCACGATGATATCACCATCCATATTGTGCAAAGCCTTCACAGAGTGCGCCGCAAGACTGAGTGACTTGTCCTGTGAGGGGAACACACAGGTCAGAAAAGACAATACTTCTATTTTACCTATGCACAACAGCCTGGCTGTTACATACAAGTCCAGGCTCGAAACGGGCAAAAACGGCGCAAGAAATTTGGACGCACCATGCGCCGCCATAGGCCGTAATGTGAGTTAAGGCTATTGCAGCACTCAGACAGTAATTTGGGCGCCGTCAACAGTGCCCAAATTACTATAAAAACAGCTTAATATGGACAACAGCAATAGCTGGCAGCTGAAATACATCTTACCCCTGACGTCAGCCTGGAGGGGGAATAGTAATTAATGCTGCTGGGACTTTTGCAGGCGTAGGGTAAGCGTTTTTTCTGCTTTGCTCTGCGCCCAAATTTCCTGGCACCTTAAAGTGGTCTAACACCCAGCATTTCAACTTTGCTTTAAAAGATTGCTTACAGCTTATAAACTGTTATGCCAGATTTTTTTTTTAGCAGAAATTCACTGAATGGATTAAACATGACATTTTAGTGCTGCATTTAGCTAGAAATCCTCCTCCGTGCTTGCTTGTTTAGTTACAAATGTATCTATCTACAATGTAACAAACAAACACTGCTCTGAGAGAACAAAGAGGGCTTCCCCGGCAGGCTTTTCAAAGGTCTATTTGTATTCCAAATAAAGATACATTTTGTAACTAAAGATAAGAACGGATGCAGATTCCTAGTTAAATCCAACACTAAAATGTCATGTTTAACCCATTCAGTGAATTTCTGCTTAAAAAAAAATCTGGCATAATAGTTTGTAAGCTGTAAGCAATCTTTTAAAGCAAAGTTGTAATGCTGGGTGTTAAACCGCTTTAAAGAGAATCTGTACTCTAAAGTTTTTACAGCAAAAAGCATACCATTCTATTCATTATGTTCTCCTGGGCCCCTCTGTGCTGTTTCTGCCACTCTCTGCTGCAATCCTGGCTTGTAATTAACAGTTTTAGGCAGTGTTTACAAACAAACTAACCAGCTTGTGATAGGCTCACATAAGCAGAGTGTGTGAGTCATACAGAGCCTGCAGGGGGCCTGCAGAGGGTGTGTATCGCTTCTATCCAATCACAAGCAGCCCTGCACATTCCACACATTCCAGCCTTAGCTGACAGAGCCCACAGAAGAAAACAGATTAGATCATATAACAGAGATAACACAGCCACTGTGCAATTAGGAAAGACTGCAGTAAGCCAGAGCACATTAGAACAGGCAAAGGAACGTATAGGATAGAAGAACTAAGGCTGAAAATTTTGTTACAGAGTCTCTTTAAGTACATGTATACGTCCAGGCTGTCCCACAGACAAAGTTTAACAAAAACATTACAAAAGGATGTGCTTGTTGCAGTAGTTCATAAATCTTCAGAAAGTATGTTTTATAATGGCCCTGCCAAGGTGGAGTTCAATTGGTCTATTTTCAAGCAGCACTTATTTGTGTATACATTTGCATAATTTTTCATAAACTTAAGACCATTTGCATCTGATTGACCACTCCTACTATTTAGTGAACATACTCCAAGGAGAAATAATTCAAGAGATTAGCAGATAAGGGCTTGAATCCAATTTAAGGGTACCTGAAATCAGAAAAAAGCTTGCTAATTCAGTAGGGAGAAGTCTCTGGATGGTCCATAGACTTTCCATTGGTCTTCCTACATTCCTCCGGTGAAGCCCTCAGATTCGACATTAATGGAGGGAATGTGGAATATTTTCCTCCACGACACCCCTCTGCTGCCGGCCAGGACCCTCTTTCTATTTGCGGGCCACACTGGGCAGGTGCACTGGGCAGGGGCAAAGTACAGCCTGCGCCTAGTGACATAGCTATGAAGCTGTGGGCCCCAGTGCAAGTTTTACATTGGGCCCCCCCCCCCCAAGCACTATATATGTAGCAATTGATATGGCGCACCAAAACCAATCAAGGACAACCACAGTGTCAAAGGTGCAAGAAGGGGATGGGAAACAGTGTATTAATGTTCACTACTATTTAAAGCATCTATCGAAGTGAATATTATCAGCATAGGACCAATAAAGAGCTTATAATGTGGTTGAGGGAGGGCCCCTCTGGCCCAAGGGCCCCAATGCGGTCGCAACATCTGCATCCCCTATTGCTACGCCCCTGCCTGCGCCTGCACAGTAGCACTGTCACAGCCTTTTCCTCCGTGCATGAGAAGCTCTGTTCTACTTTGCAGCTGCAAACCCTACTGGCACCTGTGCAGTACAACCGGGCTCATACACAGAGGGGAGTGCAGCTGTGAAGAGGTTCCCAGCCGCCAAGGGGAGAGGTTGTGGAGCACCCAGAGGCTTCCCTCTACAGTCGTATGTCTTTTTTTTAACCCTACAGGTTAGCTTTTAACTTTTCTAACTTGTTACGTTATCTCACAAGACTTTTCTTATTTACACAACACATTTTCAGCACTTAGCAAGTAAAAAAGTACCAGATAACAATTTTAAAATCAAACAGAAGTTAATTTAGTACACATGGAGGTTGATCCATGAAACTGTTGCAAGTAAAACTGCCACTCTCTAAGAGTACATAGCAATTTTACCCATGTGTTTACGCAAGCAACATAATGGGCCCGCTGCCCAATCCAATTCACCTTTCCTCGTAACCGCTTCACTACTGAGGTTTTTTTTTTCCCCCTCTAGGACCAGAGCAATTTTCACCTTGTTAATTGTCATGATTTTCCTGTATAAATCGTTGTTACGCTAAAATATATCATATAGGAGACACATATGGTGATATTTGAGAAGTGAAATGAAGTTTATTGGATTTACAGAAAGTGCGCAATAATTGTTTAACTAAAATTAGGCAGATGCATATATTTGGGCACTGTTGTCATTTTATTGATTCCAAAACCTTTAGAACTACTTATTGGAACTCAATTTGGCTTGGTAAGCTCAGTGACCCCTGACCTACATACACAGGTGAATCCAATTATAAGAAAGAGTATTTAAAGGTGGTCTCTGTCTCTGAAGAGTAGCAACATGGGGGTCTCAAAACAACTCTCAAATGACCTAAAGAGAAAGATTGTTCACCATCATGGTTTAAGGGAAAGATACAGAAAGCGGTCTCAGAGATTTTAGCTGTCTGTTTCCACAGTCAGAAACATATTGAGGAAATGGAAGACCACAGGCACAGTTCAAGTTAAGGCTCAAAGTGGCAGACCAAGAAAAAGCTTGGATAAATAGAAGCATTGAATGCTGAGAACAGTCAGAGTCAACCCACCGACCAGCACCAAAGACCTATGGAGTGACATGGAGTCACTGTGCATCATTTAACCACTTAACACAAGGAGATGCTGTATGCGGAAATGATGCAGAGGAAGCCTTTTCTCTGCCCACAGCACAAACAGAGCCACTTGAGGTATACAACGACCCTAAACACTGCTCAAAATCCACTAAGGCATTCATGCAGAGGAACAAGTACAACGTTCTGGAATGGCCATCTCAGTCCCCAGATCTAAATATAATTGAAACTCTGTGGTGTGAGTTAAAGAGAGCTGTCCATGCTCGGAAGCCATCAAACCTGAATGAACTAGAGATGTTTTGTAAAGAGGAATGGTCCAAAATACCTTCAACCAGAATCCAGAATCTCATTGGAACCTACAGGAAGCGTTTGGAGGCTGTAATTTCTGCAAGAGGAGGATCTACTAAATATTGATTTTATTTCTTTTTGTGCTGCCCAAATGTGCTGCCCATCTTATCAATAAAATGCCTTTTAAGCCACCAACAAGCAAGAAAATTTTGACAGACCTTTTTCATCTACTTTTGGTACTTTTTCAACTGCAGAGAGTGCTGAAGTGTTTTTAACCACTTTGTCCACTGCTACAGTATATCAGTATATATACTGTATATGTACAGTATGACGTAGATATACTGTATATATCAGTATATATACAGTATATCTACGTCATCTGTGGCACCCTCCAAGCCACAATGACATAGATATACTGACTACGTTTGCAGCCCTGCTGTGCACAATTGGGTGCGCTTCAGAGTGCACCCCAAGCACTTTCAGCTGCATTACTAATTGGCGAAAGGGAACATGTTCCCTTGTAGCCAATTAGTCCACCCCCCTCCCATGAACTATCCTTCATCTTTAACCCTCCGTGCAGAAATCATAAAAAAAAATCATCCAGCAAGCAGCCTCACTCACCTTACCTCGTTCCTGCGACTATCCTGAAGCCCGAGCCTCCGATCCCCGGTCTGCAGCCAGCCGCATATTGCCGCTAACCTGGGTCCCGGCGTGATGACATCATCGAGCCGGGACCCAGGTTACCAGCAATATGCGGCTGACTGCAGAGCAGGGATCGGAGGTTCGGGCTTCAGGATAGTCGCAGGAACGAAGTAAGGTGAGTGGGGCTGTTTGCTGGATGATTTTTTTTAATGATTTCTGCACAGAGGGGGCTGCCTGATGGGGGGGGGGGGGGCATCTGGCATTCAATAATGGGGGGGTAGGATATGTAAAGGGTGGGTACATATTTACTGGGGGGCATCTGGTTAACTAAGGGGAGGGGGGATTTAATAATTTGGCACATCTGGACACCTGGGGGGGCCATAACTAAATACTAGGGGCACATTTGGCTATAATGGGAGGGCAGCGCTAATCCTGGGGGTACATCTGGCTATAATGGGGTAATCCTGATCCCGGGGACACATCTGGCTATAAAGAGGGGCACTATTCCTGGAGGTGTGTCTGTCAATCTATTCTGGGGGTGGCAAACACAGGGGACACATCTGGCTATGCTGAGGGGGCTGATATTGGGGACACATCTGGCGATACTGGGGGGGGGGGTGATACTGGGGGGGTGACGTCATCCCGCCCCGTCGCCATGCTGACGGGGGAAGCCCTCCTGATCGAAGCGGGCGGGAAGATGCCGCTGAGCAGCGGCTATCATGTAGCGAGCCCTGGGCTCGCTACATGATTTAAAAAAAAAAAACTGCTGCGCTGCCTCCTGGCGGAATTTTTCATACCGCCAGGAGGGTTAAGTTATTGCTGATTAAAAAGGGACACCGCTAAAGCGTCAAAACTGCTCTGGTCCATTAGGGGAAAACAAGGTCTGTATGCGAAGTGGTTAAACAGAAAATACAAAAATATCTTATAGCAGTTAGGAGAAAAGTGAATTGGATCGGGCCCACTGTGCATTGTGCATCCAGAGTTAGGTTTGTAATGCAAATAGCTTGAAGTGTTATAGAAGTGACGTATATTGTATAGATAATGCGAGTTGTGCTATATGTGCAAACATGTTATGTTGGTTGTATTAACACTGGTAAAATTGCTGTGCACGGCATATGGCAATATGGCAATTTTGCCGTTGTTTAGGGCTTATTTCCATTGGTTTGGAATCTGCAGTGTTTCCCTCCCATACATACAACTTGAGCAGGGAAATACTGCCTATTCCGTCTATAGGCTTGCGGTCTGAATCGCACGAATAGCGTGATTTGGACGGCATGCTGCAGTTTACCGTATCACTGCAAGTGCGGGGGTGCGTCCTGCAAGATGCCCGCCGGTATAGTAGAAACCGGCCCTCAGTGATTCTACACTAAGGAGAGATAAATCATGAGTAAATACAGAAAAAAATGAGATTATTCATGAGAAACAGATAAAGAGAAAAAATGGAGAAGTATTTTAATTCGACTCCATAGTCTCTCTTAAAACCTGTTCCTAACAATGAAATATCCTTATTTAAATTCTTGCTACTGGATTTTCAGAAAGTTTGAACTGTTGTAATTTGTAATGCGAGGCATAAGCAGAAGCAGCAGCTGTGCGGCTTTTTACAACAATAACTCCCCCAGAGCGTCTCTGTGGAAGAGAGAGGCTCCCACCCTGCGAGACCAGCACAGTGAGAGGGAGGTGACAGGTCTATTAATAATGTAACCAGTCTAGCGAAAATCAATGTGTTGGCTATGACCATTACTCACACTCATAACCCCCATGTACAGAGCCTACAGTAACCTTTTCCACTTGGTGGAATGAACCTGTCCAGTATTAATCCAACGCTTCATGCATGAGGTTATTGACACACTGCTCAGTCAAGCTGAAATGATTTTCTTTAAACAGATGCTATGGAAGATTCCGCATTTTATACAGAGGTAATAAAGGAATGGTATTATGTACAGTTAACTATGAATGGCAAAAAGAGAGGAGTGTATTCACTAAACGATGAGCAGAATGACGTGTGTTAAGTGTGTCCCAGGCTTCCAGAACCCCCACAAAGTGTGTCCCTGCTTTCCAGTCCCCCCACAAAATGCACACTCATGAGTAAAGACGCCTGTCATCGTGACGGCTATTTCTACAGCTGTCTGCCTCCCATTCACTTGCATTAAGATGCAGTGCCGGATTTATGGAAAGGCAACAAAGCTCCAGGCCTTGGGCAGCAGCTGGCCAAGGGGAGGCTGGACATGGAAGAGCAGAGCTGAATATGGAAGAAGAGGCTGTCAATGGAACAGAGATGTTGCAAATGTGGAGCAACACATGAAAATAGGGAGCTGCTGCCCAAGGGGTCTGTATGTAATTGAAGGGGGCTGCTGTACAGTACGGAAAGACCAGAAATACCGCTGTGAGTGGCATGGAAATGGCTCTCCGCTCAACAGTCCTCTGTACTCCTGAGGAGGCATTTCACTTCTGCAAGTTGTGCATTATAACATTTTATGAAATCTAGAGTGGCATTTATCATGTGGGACCTGCTTTGTTATGTACAGTTTCTGGGGAGCAAACCCTTTGCAGAGAATTTGCTGCCAGGATTTTGTTGGACTTTGACTTGGCAATAAAATGCATAAAGAAAAGCCAGAAATGACACGTAGAAAAAAAAAGGGGAGGTCTGTGACTTTGTTCCCGACACATAAACCTGTTAATGTCTCCTCAGACAATACAGTACATGGTCTACACATCCCTTGTGATCTGTGTCTTTATGGCGGTTTCCATGGTGACTCATTGTACTCCTACACTATCTCTGCCCATGCAGCTCTCAAAGTATAAACTGCGCACAGAAAGGCACTATATTTTATGTTGGCATTGTCCTTCCAGGGATTAAAAGATCAAGCTCCCAAACTGGGCAGCTTCTGTTTCCAATGATAAACAGCCTGACATAAACATGTTGCCGCGCAACCTCTCTCACCGATGCACTGATATTGTGCCTCGGCGTTCACAAGCTTTCCAAGTCTGTGGAGAGTGGACAATAGAGTGATAAATCACACTCTCTTCTGGGATCTCTGCCGCTTTTAAATGTGGTTTCCTAAACTGAAGGACAAAAATGCTTCCAAGACAAATATCCCCGTCTGGCAGCCTGCGTACACTGAGTGGGAATGACGCAAGGCCATTATGGTTGCCTAATCAATCCTTTTATGCTTACTAATTGTCTAGATACACTTGTGAGCTTGTACTTATTATTCATAATCCCTTATTATTCGTAATCCTTACTTATAAAACAACAGCTTATAAAAAAAGGCCATTTTTTTTTATAGTGCTTTACAATACGAAACAATGAAAGGACTTGATGTACATACATCTATGTTTAGTATAACTTAGCTAAGCACAGGCTTAAAGTGGTAAATGGACAAGTAAATACAGTGCAATTTATGAACGATCCCTCTTATGGAAGATCTTACTATGAACAGGTACACTTGGGTCAGCCAAGTGTATTCGTTTAGAAGGGGATGACGAGCCAGAGACGCTTATTTCAATAAACAAAGCTGAGAGCTTCTCGAACCAGGCAAGCCCCGCCCACTTCAAGGCAGTAGATGACGGTGACACTTCACACTGTTGTATGAAGGAGCCATAACAAAGGAATACACTTCGCTAATGACACTCTAGACTGTTTAGTATATCAACAGTCACGTGAAAGAGTTAGGATATTTTTTTTTCATTGCATATTCAGTTCTTGCTAAAAGAGACCACATTTACTTCTAGAAAAGAAAGTGATTTAATCGCAGGTAATCAACTAAAATGAACCTTTATTTACTCATTGACCCTTTTGGGATCAGATAGTTCTGGCCCCTTAAGGACCAGAGCCATCCTTTCCCTTTAGTATACAGTGATTATTTGTGATTGGCTCAAAGTGATCACTGGGTAAGGAGCCAATAAAATTGGCCGAGATACGGAGCTCTGCTGTCACTGGGACAGCAAAGCAAGCGGGCTGCAGCGTTGTTGGATCGGCACAAGCAATGGGAATGGTGGAAGCATGCAACGCCAAAGTAGAAACCTAAGACCTGGCAGGGATAAGTGAGCATAAATAAAGTGTAGAATTCAAGAACGGCTGTCCAGAAATGGTTAAACAAAAATGTTTATTCTTAGGAAAAAATGAAGGCACCTTAACCCCTAATAGCTAGTGTTACCCCTTTTGGCTAAAATAACTACAGTGTGATGCTTATTGAAGCCATCTACCAGATCTACCAGTCTCTGACAGTGTGAGGAAAATGTGGCCCACTCCCCAATAGCAAATTCTTTCAGCTCTGAGATGTTTGAGATGTTTGAGTTGTTTTTGCATATACAGTCTGTTTTAAGTCACCTCACAGGATCTCAGTGAGATTAAGATCTGGGTTTTGACTTAGCCACTCCAGGGCTCTCCATAGGCGCGTACACCCGCACTACAAAAGGAAACTACGCCGTCGGTTATCTTTGTAGTGCGTGTGTACGTACCTCAAGTCTTAGTTTCTAACCAGTCCTTGGTGAAGTTACTGGTATGTTTTGGGTCAGTTTCGTGTTGCTAGGTCTAGTTCCATTTCAGCTTTAATTTTCTTACAGATAATCTCACATCTGAATCTGATGCTCTCCCTCTGATACATGGTAGACTTCTTGGTGGATTCCATGGTCATGAGCTCGCCAGGTCCTGCTGCAGCAAAGCATCCCTAGGCCATCACATTTCCACCTCCTGCTTCATAGCTGACATGAGGTGACATGAGGTTCTTATCCTAAAATGCTGTATTTTGTTTACACCAAATATGCACTTTGTTCTGGTGTTTAAATAATTAAATTTTAGACTCTGTAAAAAGAACATTATTCACAAAGTTCTAATCTTTGCCTATGCTCTCTCTGGCAAACTTCAGTCTGGCCTTGATGTTTGTCTTAGTGAGCAAATGTTTCCTTCTTGCACACCTTTATTATTATTATTGATTTATATAGCGCCAGCATCTTCCGCAGCGCTGTACAATAGCATACAGGCAGGGTCGGAATGGGACACTAAGGGCCCACCAGGAAAGCTTTAGCCTGCCCCCCCCCCGATCCCCTCACACCCCCCCCCCCCATTTTGGGCTCACATATGCATGGCATGTACTCTACAAATGTTGCACCTCCCCCCTCACCAGGGTCCCCCCCCCTTACATGCTTCCCCCTCCAAAATTGCAGCCAGCCAGCGTGGCAGTGAGCGGGAATCACTCACTTACCGAGAGTCAGAGAGCTCTGCCTGCCGCTGCTGGTCTGGTCTTCTGCACTGCACTGTCCAATCACGCTCTCCCAGGAAGTACAGTGAGAGCGTGATTGGACAGTGTCATGTCAGAAGACCAGACCAGCGGCACGCAGAGCTATCGCTCTCGGTAAGCCGTTCCCTGCTGCTGCCGCTGGCTGACTGGATGCAATTCTGGAGGGGGGAGCACGGAAGGGGGGGGGAGGCTCGGGGCCCACCGAGGGAAAAAACTGTACTATGGTGGCCCAGTCCGAGCCTGCATACAGGGTATAACAAAACAAAGTATACAGTACAAACAGTTGATACAAGACAAGAGGGTATAACAGCTAAAGCCGTGAACAAATTAACAACATATTTTACACAGAGGTGGGAGGTATGTACACCCATTACACAGCATTGTGAGACAAAAGGGAAGAGGGCCCTGGCCCAAAGGCCTTACAGTCTAAACATTTAAGGTATAGGACAGTAGGTAAAGGGTAGCTGTGCATGGGGTGGTAGAAATGGTGGTTAGTGGGCAGTGTCCTAGGTAGGACAGTATGATTGCCTGGAAATGGTGAGTTTACAGATTGCGCCTAAAAATAGTAAGTGTGGGTGAGTGGCGGATGTGTTGAGGGAGAGTGTTCCAAAGGAGGGGAGAGGATAGATAGAAGTCTTGTAAGCGGGAGTGGGAAGACGTGATCAGGGAAGAAGACAGAAGGCTATCGTTAGCAGAGCGGAGATTGAGTGTAGGATGGTATCTGGAAATAAGTTGATTAAGGTAGGAAAGAGCTATGTTGTGGAGAGCTTTGTAGGCAAGAGTAAGGATTAGTGTTGAGCCGAAATTTTCGAAATTTCGTGTTACTATAATTACGCATGCGAAATTTGCTATTACGATGCGAAATTATGGTAGCGTAATTGCCATTAAAATTGTAATTGAAAATACCGCAAGCGTAATTTTCAACGCGTAATTTTGCGTTTTGTTCATAACGTAATTTCGCGTTAAACCATAACGTAATTTCGCGTTAAACCATAACGTAATTTCGCATTTCGCGAATTTCGTAATTACTTGTTAGCAGGATTGCTCGCAAATTTTCGCCAAAGGCATTTTCGTCTCCATGGCGAATTTTGATGCGAAATATTACTACATGGCGAATTTTATATGCGAAATAGCATTCCGTAACGCGAAAACGACGCGAAAATTAACGCTTACAGTAATGTGAACTATTGCGAAATTACGTTATGTAACTACACTTACAAACGGTTGCATGCAAGGCAAACGTATTTTGGCGATACCCACTGTAATGCGAAAATTATGCGAAAATTACGCTTACGCGTAATTTCGCAAAATCCTTCTTCATTACGATTATGTACTTACGGCCATAATCGTAATTACACTAATTACGCGAAATTTCGCAAAATCGTAATTAAGTCATTACGCTCATCTCTAGTAAGGATTTTAAATTGTATCCTTTGTGTAACTGGCAGCTGTGACGGATTGCGGAGAAACCGCCGCGCGTTCTGACAGTGAGGCGGCGGAATCCGCGCACAGAGCGGCGGTTTCCCCGCAGCAACATGCCTCTGGTTTGTCTGGACCTAGTAGTGCACACAGATGGAGAGCTACGCGCGCGCGCCGCAAGACAGGCTCTTTATACCAATAGGAGAAGGGTCAGCTGATCGAGGGGGTCAGCTGATCCCAGCTTAGCAGGTGATTGGTTGATGGGAGTTGGGCGGCGCTGTGGAGCTGCTTTACTATATATATCTCTTGCTGTTCAGTTGCTGGTTGTCTGGCGTTGCGAATACCTATGTGTTAGCACTCAGACCTTAGTCAGATCCTTCAGTGTGGTTGAACCAGGTGGACCTGGGAATCCACACTTAGCCAGTTTACTGTGTTTCATCTGTGTTATTCTTTAGACCAGTTCCAGGGTGTAGAGACCACGGACCTCACACCCCAGACTAGGAATACTGTTTATCATCTGTGTTATTCCTTAGACCAGTTCCAGGGTGTAGAGACCACGGACCTCACACCCCAGACTAGGAATATTGTGTATCATCTGTGTTATTCCTTAGACCAGTTCCAGGTTGTAGAGACCACAGACCTCACACCCCAGACTAGGAATACTGTGTATCATCTGTGTTATCATTCTGTTATACATCAGACTAGTTCCAGGGTGTAGAGACCACGGACCTCACACCCAGACTAGGGAACTTGTGTTATCATTCTGTTATACATCAGACTAGTTCCAGGGTGTAGAGACCACGGACCTCACACCCAGACTAGGCATTGTTTGATATCTGTTATGACTTATTGCTTTCCTGACTTTCCCTCTGCTTTCTGATTCGGTACCTTGCATTTCTGATTACCTGTTGCCAAACCCTGCTTGCCTTGGATACCGAATCAGCTTCCTGTCTTTGTACTTTATCTGTCTGTGTGTTGCCAACCCGGCCTGCCCGACCTTTCTGGCTGTCACCCACCCCTTGGGTGCTCAGCCTTCCTGCAGGGGCCCCCTGCTCCTCAGAGGGGGCACTGCTACAAAAGCAGTCAGGGTCTCCTTCTCCTAGAGTCCTTGACTGCAGTAGAGTCTGTCTCTACTCATTGGACCACCTGCTACCCCGGTGGTCCAATTACTACTGTTACACCAAACACTTACACGCTTCAGGTGTCCAGAGGTTAGCAATATATCTGTATTATCAGTGATTCTGCAGATCATCAATAATCGGGTATATATCTGTATTCTTGGTGATACTGCAGATCACCAATAATCAGATTCTCTCTGCGTGCTGACACCAATCGTTACAGCAGCCAGTGAAGGGACTGACAGAGGGGGCTTGGGCTGGAGAAGTGTGAGGAGAGGTGGATGAGTCGTGCAGCAGTGTTCATAACAGACTCTAGTGGGCTAAACGGTTGGCAGGGAGACCGCAGAGCAGAGAGTTGCAATAGTCTAGTCGGGAAATGATCAGGGCATGCACCAGAAGTATGTTTTTTTCATGCAAGTTAAAGTTGTGCAGTTTCTTTACAATTGTAGAAGCATGCACTTCCACATCCAACAGTAGCCTGCTGCAGCTCCTGTGATGTCATTTTAGGGTTTTTGGAGACTTCTTTTAGCATCTTGCAAACTGCTGTCAAGGTGAACTTGCTTGGACTGCCAGATCTAGGTATCTTGGGAATGGTTTTGAAAGTCCTCCACTAGTAGTATAGACTATTCTCCAGATTTCAACTTCTTGAGAAATCTTTTAAAATCCCTTACTAGACTTATAAACTGTTACAATCTTCTTTATGAGAGCCCCAGACAACGCTTTGGAACTCACCATGGTGCTCATTAACACATCAACAAACGGGAGCACACCAAACATAGTGTGTGTACACACATCTAATTTTTATTGCCCAATATTACCACTTCCATGTAGTATAAGGGCCAACAGCTTTGAATACTATGAACAGATTGTGTAGGTTTGCTCTCACATTAGATGGAAGAGGTGAAATTGGCCAATTAGAATTGGATGTGTGTATGGACCCTAAATGCTAGGTAACACAAGTTGTGCTGTTTGTACAAAGGTGCTTTGCGTACCTGGCGTATTAGTGTAAAATTGCTGTGCGCTACCTGCTCACAGAAACTTTACTAAACCTTAGTGAATCATCCCTATAGTGACATATGTGTTGAATGAATGCCTACCTGTATTATGAGCTTCAAATCAATGAACATTTCCATAGTATTCAGTTCTTCTTTAAGGTGTGCTGGAAATACCAGCAAATCCTGGCAATGCTCATCTACACAATACGTATTACCATGCAGATCTGATGGAAGGTCGACTTTTGTGAATCCTTCCCTCTTCAATGTGTTAAAGACTTCTGTGAAGCTAATAACAGAAATATCATACAACATTAAAAATATTAATTAAAATATAAAAAAATTCTGGACATATTACATGTACTTTATTATGCCTGAGACACTAAAAGTATATCTACAGTATTTATCTATTATCTATCAATCCATCCATCCAATTATTAAAAAAAAAAAATCAAATCTGAAACTGAAACTGGGATGTTCTGGATAAGGGAATGTTAGAAGTAACAGGGTGTGATGGGTCATATTCACTAAATTGCGGTAACATTGTCATGCGCCAACAGCACATGACAGTTTTACTGGTACTTATGCCAGCTATGTAGCACGCACAGAGCAATTGTTGCAACTCACTTTACCTAGGTAACACTCATGGTGCTAGCGCAACAACACCTTACTCTCCCCTTGCATAACCCACGGCATACTAGCAATTGCCCAAGTAACACAAGTTGCAGTAATTGCACTATGAGTATTGTGTAACTTGTGTCAGTACCCCAACTTAGCGAATATGCACATTTGATTGTGTAAACTTGCTCAAAACAAAACTAGCGTTCCTGTTTCGTAGAACGGTAATTATTATTGGTTTTAGCTAGATTTGCCAAGATTACTGACTGCCGCTCATGCAAAAAGGAGGCGTGGTTAAAAAGGGGAAGAATTAGAAAACTGCAGTAAGATTGCTGCACATGCTAATTATGTAAAGCATTGCACATATTGCATTACCTAGGTAGGTCACGGTCATCCAAGTTGGGTTATTTGCGAAACATGCACTTTATAACTGGCAAAAATACATTCCTTCATTTTGACATACTTTACTTAATTTTCTATGCCCTGCATGTGCATGCCAGTTTTACATGGTGCCAGGTGCATAATAGTGACAAATGACAAGGTGCTAGGTACATAATAGTGACAAGGTGCATAATAGGCAAACACATGAAAAAAAAAATCAAATATGGAAAAAAAAAGTCCTGTTGGCAGCAGCTAGCATATTTGAATTTTTTTAGATGTATCGTACTGTTAGCAAGTAGTTGAGGGTGATCTTATAAGCCTGTAAAAGCTATTGAGGCTTGCAGATCCCTAGACTTATGTGTCCCTCAACATCAGACAGCAGCTGATGTATGCAGTTTTTAATTTATGATACCAATAAAAAGTTACTTTTTGATATTGATCCTCTTTCAGGTTAGAATTTTGTGTTTTTTGATCAAATCGGGAAGTGTGTTTAATAAAATACTGTCAGAAACACCTGATCTGCATATGCTTGCTCAGGGTCTATGGCTAAAAGTATTAGAGGCACTCAAAAGAAGAGGATGGCTTGGCGGTTCCTAATCCCTGGGTCTATTATTTAGCTTCACAATTGCAGCACTTGGTGGGATGGGCTTCAGATAAGTTATTAGACTCTAGTAGGCTATTGCTAAATTACGTTCTGGGCTTTGGCTCAATTTATGCTGCCTTAAAGGCTGGGGTCTGTGGCTCCAAGGGGGGGGGGGGGGGGGGGGGGGGAGGTTTCCTACTCTTTTACTGATGCAGAAAGTCTGGAATAGTGTAAGGCTCATGCAAGACATTGAAGGAATAACTAGCTTCACACCACTTAATGCTGATGCTCGCTTCTCTGAATTGACCGCATTAACCTTTCTTAGCATGTGGGCTGGAGATGGAATTTCTTCACTGAACCAAATAGTAAAGGAAGGCGTATTAAATCCGCTTTCTGAAATACTTGCTCTGCTTTATAAGCCTTCTACAGCATTATTGCAATACCAATATTTACAGCTGGCGCATGCAATCAAGAAACAAAGCTCTAGGACTTCTTTACGTCTATATCCGTCACCGATTTTTTATTTCATTAATCAGTACCATGTGCATAGCGGATTTATTTCTTCCTGTTATTCCATGGTGTTAGGCCTTTTTTTTGAAGAAATTCCCTCTCGGATGTTATAATACATAATAATAAATGGGACTGGGAGATCTTTCAGAGGAGGAGTGGGTTGATATATTGCAAAATGTACCCCTGATCTCTACTAATGCCTCCCCAAAAATGTCGCAATTAAATATTTTATATAGAAACCTACTTACTGCTAAGAGACTTTATGATATGAATCGTAGAGATGATCCTATTTGTTGGAGATGTTCTAGAGATCATGGGGACTTAATGCATATGCTCTGGAGCTGTCTGAAATTGCATAGGTACTGGAGAGAAGTCTTGGATACTATTGATATTGTTTCTAAACAAAAAGTCAATAGAACTTTTCAGCTCTGTATTTTGGGTTTATCATCTGGTTTGGCTGTGCAGGAGCATATGCGTCTAATGATTCTGCATTTGCTGTTTCAAGCTAGGAAACTTATACTGGTATTGTGGAAAGACCCAACTCCTCCTTCTATAGATCAGTGGGTTAACCTCCCTGGCGGTGTGGTGGTTTTTTTTAACCTTTTTTTTTGTTTTTTTTTACCATGTAGCTAGCCTAGCGCTAGCTACATGCTTCCCCCATCCCTGTGGCGTCCCCCCGTACACGCCGATCACCGCCAGCGCGTATGCCCATCCGGAAATCCCGTTCTGAACGGGATTTCCATGAGGGCTTCCCCCGTCGCCATGGCGACGCGCGCGATGACGTCACCGACGTCGTGACGTCAGCGGGAGTCCTGATCCACCCCTCAGCGCTGCCTGGCACTGATTGGCCAGGCAGTGCACGGGTCTCGGGGGAGGGCACCCTCTGATGCGGCGGGTAGCGGCGATCGTAAGTAACACGCAGCTAGCAAAGTGCTAGCTGCGTGTATAAAAAAAATTATGCAGATCGGCCCAGCGGGGCCTGAGAAATCCTCCTGCGCGGCTTACTTGTTTAACCTCCTTAGCAGTAACCCCATGCTGGACACGGGGTTACTGCTAAGGAGGTTAAACAAGTAAATTAGTATCTTAAATTGGAAAAACTGGTCTATCTGTATAGAGGTGCCCCACATACATTTGATTTGATTTGGGAGGGCTGGCTAAACACGCCTGGGCTGCCAGATTTTACTTTAATACAAGTTAGGATATTTGGTGGTCTCTCTTAAACTAACTCTCTTTCTTGTTTGACTCAATTTTTATGATTGGCTGGATAGAGATTCTAATAATGTCAATAGAAAAATAGAGGCGCCTCACGTGATACCAATCAGTATTTTTTACAAGGATACACACTGCAGCCACTGTAGGGGTGAATCCTCAGCCTCCAGAACAGTAGATATATCGCCAAAAATCAGTAGCGCTGTGGTAAGCACCCTTGGATAGTATGGTTCCACCTCCAGAGATCCCAAACAATATTGGTTCTTCTCCTAAACGTGCAACTCAGTGCACAAGAAAAGGAAAGGAAAATGTGGAGTCTCTCAGTGGAATAATCAACTGCAAATTTTATTCAAATGGATGAATTTTAAAAACAGATAAGATCAACTCACATCTAGAGGGTCCTACTCCAGTAGGAACCCCTCTGGCAATACACGCTTCCCACTCCTTGTGGTACTACAACTCTTAGCGATCAAAAGTGGCATTGCCTGCTCTCTTCCCGACTAGTTTCGGCCTTCCGCCGTCATCAGGCGGAAGGCCGAAACTAGTCGGGAAGAGAGCGGGCAACGCCACTTTTGATCGCTAAGAGTTGTAGTACCACAAGGAGTGGGAAGCGTGTATTGCCAGAGGGGTTCCTACTGGAGTAGGACCCTCTAGATGTGAGTTGATCTTATCTGTTTTTAAAATTCATCCATTTGAATAAAATTTGCAGTTGATTATTCCACTGAGAGACTCCACATTTTCCTTTCCTTTTCTTGTGCACTGAGTTGCACGTTTAGGAGAAGAACCAATATTGTTTGGGATCTCTGGAGGTGGAACCATACTATCCAAGGGTGCTTACCACAGCGCTACTGATTTTTGGCGAGAGATTCTAATAAGATTGTATAAAAATGTCTTTGGTCTGATCATGATGTATTCATACCATGTATGTGACAGTTTGTTATTGGTGTAAGGAGCTGCTGCTTGCAATAGTTATTCTTTTTTTCTGTTTACTACTTGCCTGTATATGCTTAATTCTTGTTTAACCAGTTCACCCCCAAGGGTTTTTATCCTAACGGACCAGAGCAATTTTCAGTTGTCAGCGCTCCTCCCTTTTATTCCCTAATAACTTTATTACTACTTATCACAAGAAAATGATCTATACCTCGTTTTTTTCGCCACCAATTAGGCTTTCTGTGGATAGTACATTTTGCTAAGAATTTTTTTATTCTAAATGCATTTTAATGAGAAAAACAGAAAAAAAAAGAAAAAAAATCATTATTTCTCAGTGTTCAGCCTTTATAGTTTTAAAATTAAACATTCTCCTGTGGATAAAACAAACACGTTTTATTTGCCCAGTGGTCCCGATAATTAAACCGTTTAGATTATGTCCCTACCACAATGTATGGCGACAGTATATTATTTTGAAATATAAGTGGTTATTTTTCTGTTTGTTCTGGCCATAATTACAAGCCCCTATGTAATAAATTAAAATTAATTTTCCCCCATAAAATATAGAATAAAAAAAGCTGAGTCCCTAAGGTAACTATTTATTTATTTTTTTTAAGCTGATTTTTTTTTTTTACAAGTGTTTTTTTTGGGGGGGAGGGTTGGAAGTGTAATTTTATTAATGATGTGTATATACTTGAAAATGTATGTATTTTGTAAGTGTAATATACTTTTTGGCCACAAGATGGCGCTGGTGAACACTCATAGGACGTGTTCACTTTTTTTTTTTTTTTTTTTACACACTTTATTAAACTGTTACATTTCCTGTTTATGTGAATGGACGTAGCCGCTGTTCGCGGTCACGTCCATTCACTCCAGGCACTGCGATTGGGTAGAGGACTGTTCAGTCCTCTTCCCCAATCGCCCAGCATGGGATCCCGACGGTAATGGCGGCGGTAGCGGCGGACACACGGCGGTAGCAGCGGCGGGAATGCGCGACGTATTAAAACGTCATGTTGCTGTTAATAGCGGTAAGCATGACGTTTTAATACGTTAGGATGGCGGTAAATGGTTAATAAAGGCTGATTAAAAAAAAAAAGTATTAGAGGCAGAGGATCAGCAGGACTGCCAGGCAACGGCTATTGCTTAATAGGAATTGAATAGGCAGCTTCCATATCCCTCTGACTTCAGTTGCCCTTTAATTTTATATAAAGCTGGCAACTAGCTCACCAGGTTTTATAGTGTAGCGTAATGGAGGACAGAGGCGCCAAAAGCATAAAATCAATTATTCAAAGGTTTAAAAATGCTTTGGAGGCAGTTGGTGGACTTACCTCCTGTAAGCAGACACAACAAGCTGTGTATTCAAAAACAAAGTAGATTTATTGGTACACTCCAGGGGATATTCGCAACGCGTTTCGCAGGTTAAAACCCGCTTACTCAAGCAATAGCAAGTAGGAGTACACAAGAGCAGTCTGTCCGGGTATCACCTGGCGCCTCAGGTTTTATAGTGTACGCCTTCTCAAATTTACACACCGGCAGCTACTACTTTTAAATCAGCAGTGCTGGGTGCCCACATTTTTGTTTTACAGATTTTTTGTGTTTTTTTGTCTCTGTAAAAATTAGAAACTAGGTTGGTAACCCTCTCAGGTGCCACCAGGATTGTTTATAGTGGGCTAAAAGGAATCTAAACCCTGTCACTTCCCATCTGGTAAAATTGTGAAAGAGAGGAATTATAACCACAAAGGAGATCAAATATATCATTAGTTGAAAAACAATAATAGATGTGTCCCAAGCCAATGGAATGAATAGCTTCATAAACAGCACAGGTCCACTGTAAGTGAAATGCAAGAAAAGCTTCCCAATACCTGGTTTTGGCGGCATTGATCCAGGCATAGAGCGGCACTGTGAAAGCTCTTTGTTCCTGTTTCCGTACAGTCTCAGGCAATATATAGTCAATAGTTGGAGCTGCGTGTTTGATTCGACATTTTGCGAGGGCAGCAGCCAGCTTGGTTTTATAGCTGAAGAGAAAGTAGAGTTGTTGTTTTTTTTTACTTTATGCATAAGATACAGTTGTTCTCTTTCCACATGTTCTGTTAGTCATTGAAAGCATTTTAAAATGTACAAATTACATGAACAGTGTCTCATAGTATTTGTGCTATGTGTTGCTGTATTGTGCAGGTCTATATACATTATTTTTACAAAGTTAAGGTGGCCATAAACATATCAATTTTCCCATTCAATCCCCGGCAGATTCGATACTCACCACGCACCGGAGGAAGATGGACCCTGCATCGCCCCCCCTCACGACGAGCGTTCCACGATCCATCTTAATGTTGACGGGTACATGTGACGTCACATGACTGCACACGACGTGCGTGAATGGAAAGTCAAGTGATCTTGGTACTTTGCATGGAGCCATCGAGGACCTTAAAGACCCGATTTGCCATGACAGTCGTTACCCTCCCGTGACTCTAAATAACATTTGTGTGATCGCACACCTGTACCCACAATGAGAGAATGCAGAAAAAAATGCTCATGGCTCAAGGTATCGCCAGTTGTCAGAAAAATCGTCAGGAAAATTGCATTGTGTGAATGGGCCTTTATGCCAGTGCTGGGCCGAAATTACGCATGAGTGTAATTACGCATCGTAATTCAATGTAAATTTACGCGTAAGCGCTACGCGTAACTTACGGTCTTACGCGTAATTATTTACGCATAAGCAGTTAAGTGTTATCGTTATTAAGCTGTCTACCGTAATTGCTAGGTATGCGTAATTTTACGAAGACTTACGCGTAATTACTAACGTAAAAACTCCCCTTTTCTAAGAGTAGCCAATCAGTCAACATCCTAAGCAGCCAACAGTATCTTCTCCCGCCCTTCAGTATATAAGCGTACGTTTTGACGCATACAAATGATGTGTATGCAATAGCTGTCACATTGACGGCTATTGCGTACACATCGTCCGTATGCGTCAAAAAATACGCATTAATGGGTATTACGGCACTACACGTAACATTGTAGTGTAAGCGCCTACATTACGGTATCCTTACGCGTAACTGCGTAAGTTAACGCGTAATTACAGTGATGAACTGTAGATAATTTCCTACGCCGTAACCGTAATTGCGTAATGCGTAATAGCTTAAAATTACGCGTAATGATCCGTAAGCGTAGATTTTTCCATTACGACCAGCACTGCTTTATGCTGGGCCCCATAGTGTTACGCACCTGGTGCTGCCCGATTAATTTTATTCACCACAAAACTATAGGCTCCCCTCAAGAAGCACCACAAAAGGTTTAGGGTTATAATGACAACCAATTACAATTTGTATGCTATGAAGCCAGAACAGCATGCACAATGCATGCAAATAGGTCTAAGGCCCGGTCCACATGGAAGATTGCGGGGTGTTAAATAACAGCCGCGGTGCTCATCATCTTTGCTCTACCATTCAAATGAATGGGCAGTGCCAGTACTGTTGCTTCCCGTCGTTCACAATTTTTTTGTGAAATTTGTGGATGTAAATTTGGAGACAAATGCAAATAAAGTGGAATGCGATTGAAATACATTACATATGTGGTGATTACCTTCTTTGGAAAATTACAAATCACATGCAAATTTTCTTGTGTGTGAACTCTGCCTTATTCTTTTCAAAGCCTTTCCTGGCAAAGATCTATATGTTACGGCCAGAACCCATCCTACAACCTTTTTTCTGACTTTGACCAGCCAAAATGTAAAATCACTGGATCTGGTTGGCCAAGTCTTTAAGAAAGGTTTCCTGCAAGAACAGAGTTTAGCGGCATTGCTCTGTGTCCCCCTCCACTTGCGAACAGCGCCATAAATCCTGGCAGAGGGAAAGACGGAGCAATACCGTTAAACTCTCTCTCCTCCCAAGAAAGCTTTTTTTCAGGCCTTGGCCGGCCAACGTCAGAAACAGAAAGCAGCCAGCCACTTCACAGATTGGCTGGCCAGATCTTGAAGTGGCCAGATTTCAGGTTCTGTGTAGTAGGGTACAGAGTTACACAGCATTTCGCAACGTCTATGGGGTACATAACTAAGGTAGTTCGCCATATCACCCCTTCACAAATTTTATAGGTCCTGTAACGATTGTGGAACTTTCTCCGTAATCAGCGCACAACGCGTGCGCTGACACGGCGGAAACCCTCCACAAGCGTATATTTGAGGACACCCAGGCTAGGTGCTATGCACCCGCAGAGGGCAATTCCCTCCGGCAGATGGCGCTGTGGAGTGCAGGTGAACACAGTCGCTGCACAGCCACAGATGCCAGACGGGAATTGTACAGATCCAGGACAAGGTACGATCAGGCAGGGCTGGATAGCCCACAAGAAACAGAGCAAAGGGACAGAACCAATGTGTGTCCACCAAACTAGTCGCCACCCAGCGACGGTGAACACACAACGGCGGAAACGAAGTGGGAATGCAATCGCAAGAATGGCGATTGCCGACAGAGACACAAGACTGAGCAAAACAGGGAACGAGGGTAGCAAAGGCACAGCAAATAATACAATAAGGAGATACGGAAAATAACAAACGCTAGCTAACCGCGAACACCGCACTCATTCGCAACAGTGCACGCGGTTATGCGCGGTCTCCACGTGATAAGCACAATAGAGACAAGCACGCCTAACTAACCATTAACAGACAAATATGAAACAGAGGTGGCGAGCACTTGCTTAACGGTTACCTCACCGAGCCTCCAGCAAGCGTAGCAGACAAGACAGACACACGAAAACAGGGACAAGCGAGAGATAGGATCCACAGCACTAGCGAAAAGTGGCTAGCGCGATCCCAGGAGACAGAACAGAAGGATCCACAGCGCTAGCAAAAAGTGGCTAGCGCGATCCAAAGAGACAGATCAGAAGAGATAGCTGGTAGCAACCGCTGCACCAGCTATACTCCAAGAACAGAGATCAGAACCATTTCCTGTCGACCGCCGCTGGGACAGGACAATGGCAACAGAACAAACAAACAGATAATACAACCTGACTGGGCTAGAAGGGGAGCCTAAGGCAACCCCCAGGAATAACTATACTAGATAGCAATGGCTGACACTCCAGCAGTGTCCATCAGGAACAGACCATGGAAGGGAAATGACCAGCCAAGCCTTCTGGGAAACATAAAGCTCTTATAGTGCCAGTCATCAAAGAAGGCAGGTAGGGGATTTGCATAACGAATGTATGCAAATTTCCCAGCAAGAGAACAGACCAGAAACTTGCAATGGAAAGACAGGTCTCTGTTCCAGAGACCTGCAGCCCACAGACTAGAGGAATGGACAAACAGCTGTCTGCCTGTGCAGCCAGCTGAGCGGATCATCACAGGTCCTAAGTAGGTTAGCACATCATTTTGCATAAGGTTGCTTTTATTCCGTCAGTGTGCCAATGCTATAAAGCTGACAATTGTTTTGGGGTCACACAGGTTCCATTTTATCAAAGCACAGTGGAAGACAATAAGACGTTATTGTCTTCCGTTGTGCTTTGATAAAGGGGACCCTGTGTGACCCCAAAACAATTGTCTGCTTTACAGCATTGGGAACTTTGCAGCATTAGCAACTAACGGAATAAAAGCAACCTTATGCAGAATAGTGTGCTAACCTACTTAGGACCTATAAAGTTTGTGAAGCGGTGATGTGGCTAGCTAGGACCTATACAGATTTCAGGTTCTGGATGTAACATATACAAAGAAGTGAGCTGGCTAGCCTACTTGCTTGCATACTATTCTGGCAGTTAGACTGAACAACCCCAATTCAATAAGCACTTTTGTGAGGTGCAGCGACATAAGATAAAACTAATTTATGGTGCATTTTACTCTGGGACAAGTGTACATCATATAGGTATATTTACAGATGTGTTCTAAATCTTACAGTTTTTCATGATTGTGGTCAGTTAAATCAGTCAAATCAGTGTCCCCCAACCTTGTCCTCAAGGCCTTACAACAGTGCATGTTTTGTGGACATTCACAGAGGTGCTTAATTTACTGAGATACTTATTACCCCATCTATGAAAGTTTGGCGTTTCCTGAAAAACATGATTTCAATGACACTCTGTATTGCGGGAACACAACTGTAGTCAGCTAGGAGTTTGAGCTTACTGTGATTTAATTAGATTTAGCTACCACATTTAAGATCTCATTTTCACAGCTTTTTTATAGCACAGCATCTAGTGGGTGGAGGTTTATTGCATTCATTAACTATATATATGATTATGGCAGACAAGGGATAGCCATTAGATTAGTTCTAGCAGAATTAATGAATCAGTGCGGGGAGATGAGAAGGTAAACACTGCATGAGAATATGAAAAGTAGAGCAGTATTCTAAAATCTAATAGTACAGAAAGTTATAGAACAAGAAAACAAAGGGCACAATAGGAGCTGGGACAGTACTCTTAAGGAAACTATAATGAAACTGTATCTAACTGTTTATGGAGTGGGTCAGACCTTCCCCCCTCACTAAGCTGTCCCCATAAGATCATATGAGGTTGACTCACCACATTTTGGTCAAGTTGCTGAGCGCAGCCAGTCCATGGCTATTTTGGCAATACAGAAGTAACACCTGTTGCATAGATAGCACAACTCACACAACCTAGGCAATGTCAGGTTGCATAGCAGATGTTACACTAGCAACGGGCAGTATACAAGTAGTGTTATGCACACAATGCTAGCAACACTGGCATAACCTAGGTAATGCAAGTGGCCCTATCTGCACAAGGCACATTATGTGCCTTCTGGTATTAGTATCAGTAAATTGTCATGCACTGCCTGAGCACACCCGACTTTACTGAAGTTTAGAGAATCAACCCCAGGGCAGGGCCGAGGCAGAGGCAAAATAGGCTCCGGCCTCAGGGCGCAGTTTAGCAGGGGGTGCACAACTCACTCAGCTATTATTCCTCTACTGTGTTGAATTACAGAGAAATAAGAAAAGGGGATATATGGCAGTGACTGCAAGCCAGATAACTAGAGATTAAGGTGTTAGGGGGGTTGGGGCCCCTCTTAGTCTAATAGCAATCAGTGTATGATGCAGGCAGGTGCAGAGGCAGGGGGGGGGGGCTCTGGGTGCCCAAGCATCCCCCCTCTTTAAGTTCCTATAAAAAAGCCCCTTTGACTGTAAAAAGCCCCGCCTCTGGCCACGATAAGCTCCACCCCCTCCCATGAGAAGCCCCACCCACCACCGCAGGAAGCTCCTCCCCACCTGGGACACTTCACAGTAAAGAGGTGCCATACAGGAATCCTAGTGTAACCATCCCCACAAATGCCAAATGTGACATATGCGCGGTCACCCTCCAATTCCTGTTCCCTTTGCTGCAGTTTACGATTCAGCCTCAGACCCTGAGGGAATCCTAAAGGCAGAATGCACTGCAGACAAAGTAACCTTTTGGATTGGTTAGTGAGTCCACACACAGTCCAATTTCGATTGTATATACAATCGATACAATCTGGGATTTCATATAGAGGCCAGGTTGCTGCCACCAATCCGCAATAAAGCATACAGATGTGCTAAGTCTAATGCTGGGAATACACGGTTCATTTTTGCCTTCGTTTAAACCTTCGTTTCGATTGTGCCTTTTGTCCTTTTCGATCCCGAAATAATCGGTCATACGGTTAAAATCACCACCCACGGTTTCGTTTTTTTTTTCGATTCTGATGGTTTCGTTTTTCCAATGATCGAAGGCTGCAAAGAAACGAAACGAAAATCCCTTTTTACAGGGACGGACTAGCATAAACGAATATATAATCGATCTGAACAGCCATCAAGCCTACCAATGGCTCGATTAGATGGATAAAGAGAGATAATATCAAACATGTTCGATCACTAGTCGTTCGTTTTTGGGGTCTATTAATCGAAACTATAATGAGATTATGACTATTTTCACATACGTTTTCAACACTCGATTCGTTTACCGAACGAATCGAAGGTTTAAACGAAGGCAAAAACGAACCGTGTATTCCCAGCATAACTCTAGCTAAATCCTGTAGGAAAAAGTGTTAATTTGACAACCTTTCTAGAGATAGCAAAACTACTGATAAATCGGCTATGGTAACGTGTCTCTCTAAGGAGAATGGGAACTCGGTACAGAGATTGTTCCAGAACAGCACTTAGACGAACAACTTTTTAATCGTTTATTTAAAGAAATAATGCAGAAACCAGATATAGCAATTGAAACAAATCGGTCAGTTAAAATAAGGCTTCAAAGTGGAAAATAACAGAATACAATGTCATGAGCAGTCTTTAAGTTAAAGAGAAACTCCAACCAAGAATTTAACTTTATCCCAATCAGTAGCTGATACCCCCTTTTACATGAGAAATCTATTGCTTTTCACAAACAGACCATCAGGGGGCGCTGTATGACTGATTTTGTGCTGAAACCCCTCTCACAAGAAGCTCTGAGGGCCGAGGTACTTTTGGCAGTTTCCCACAGTGTAACAAGGTTCACAGACAGGAAATAGCTGTTTACAGCTGTCTCCAACTGCCAAAACAGCTAGCAGCAGCTACATAACCTGCCCACAGTAAAAATGTCACCATGTAATAATGTCAGAATGTAAATTGGGGAGAGGAAAGATTTTACAATGAGCAAATACTGACTAAATCGTTTATACATAATTATTGTAAAAATGAAGCACTTTTTTTATTACATTATTTTCACTGGAGTTCCTCTTTAAAGGGGTTCTTTCGCGAAAAAAGTAGGCAGTTAAAAAATGTGACGGATGACAGGTTTTGGGCCAGTCCATCTTTTTAAGGGGGATTCTCAGGGCTTTCTTTGTTTTCAACACCATTTCCTGAACAACAGTTTAACTGCCAAAATAGCAAGATACCAGCCGGCCTCCCTAATCACTTGCACACTATTATGTCAGTTAGATTTTGCAACTGTTGTTCAGGAAATGCTGTTGAAAACAAAGAAAGCTCCGAGAAGCCCCCTTAAAAAGATGGACTGGCCCAAAACCTGTCATCTGTCACATTTTTTAACTGCCTACTTTTTTCGCGAAAGAACCCCTTTAAATTACCGTGTCCTTTGCGATAGGTACAACAGAAGTTGTAAATCCAATTATTTAAAGTTCTGTGTAGTCCATGAATTAAATGCCAATCCTTTGATGGTAAATGGATGGCTGGACAAAAGACTAGTGTAACCTTCCCCTGTACTGTTTCAGATCCTGTTTTCCCTATACACAAACATAAAAAAATCTCAACTGCTGACTGTGTTAAGGTAATTAAATTTGCGGACGACGCCACCATCCTTGGTCTCATCAGTGGGGAGGATGAACGCACCTACCGCAGTAAGATTGAGCTAATCTGCAACTGGTAGAAGGATAACATGCCTGTCCTAAACTCTGCAAAGACTGTTGAGTTGGCTGTAGACTTAACCATTTCAGCCCACGGGGATTTTTCACCTTATGCATCGGAGCAATTTTCACCCCCCATTCATTTGCTAATAACTTTATCACTACTTATCACAATTTATTGATCTATATCTTGTTTTTTTCCGCCACTAATTAGGCTTTCTGTGGGTGGTATATTTTGCTAAGAGCCACTTTACCGTAAATGCATTTTAACAGGATTAATAAGAAAAAAATGGAAAAAAAACATTATTTCTCAGTTTACGACCATTATAGCTTTAAAATAATCCATGCTACCATAATTAAAACCTATGTATTTTATTTCCCCGTATGTCTCGGTTATTATACCATTTAAATTTTGTCCCTATCACAATGTATGGCGCCAATATTTTATTTGGAAATAAAGGTGCATTGCTTCCGTTTTGCTCCCATCACTATTTACAAGCTTATAATTTAAAAAATGCTCGTAGTATACCCCCTTCAAAAGCATATTTAAAAAGTTCAGACCCTTAGGTAACTATTTATGTCTTTTTTTTTTTAATTGCAATTTTTTTTTTCCATTTAAAATTTTATTTGGGGAATATTTTGGTGTGGGACATAAACAATTAATTTTTAATGTTGCTATATGTGGAAATTGTAATGAAAATCATGTGTAGATGTAGTTTTACTATCTGGCCACAAGATGGCCACCTTCATTTTTGGTTTCCCTCCTTGTACTTCTCGCTAAGCGGAAGTACAAGGGGGATGCGGAAATCTGTCTGGGCAGAAGAACTGAAGTCTCACGGGTGAGCGCTTTGGTTTTTCTGCAGGGGAAAGGGATCGGTGATCGGGAACCATGTTCCCTTTCACTGATCCCAGGGCTACCGGGGGACACTACGGGGAGGCGGGGGCGTGCCCGCGATGGCGGTGGCATGCCAAAGCGCGACACCGCATCAGAGCAGAAAAGGTTAAGAAAGTGCCACCATCCCCCCCCCCCCCCCCCCCCCCCAACCCAGTCTTCATCGAAGGCACTGAATTCACCAGAGTATGAAGTGTTCGGTTCTTGGACACTACCATCAACAACGACTTGAGATGGAGTGAAAACACCACTAAATGCCAAAAGAAGGCGCAACAACGGTTGTTCTTCCTAAAACAACTAAGGAAGTTTGGTATGTTGCAGGAGATGATGTCAAGTTTCTACACTGCTGCCATCGAATCTATCCTGTGCTCATCTATCATCGTTTGGAATGGTGACGCCACCACAAGCGACAGGTACAGACTACAAAGAGCCGCAGGAAGAATCATCAGTACACCCCTGCCACCGCTGGACCTTCTGCACGCGTCCAGGCTGAGAACAAGGGCAAACAGGATCATGCATGACCACCACCACCCAGCAGCCGCTTCTTCAACCGCATGCGCTCAGACCACAGTTACAGGACTATTTCAACCAAAACCTCCAGGCACAGGAACTCCTTTTTTTCCCCAAGCAGTGCTCCTTCTGAACTCAAGTCACACACACAGGAAAATTAGCAACATAGCATGTCTGTGACCCAGGCCTAAATACTGTAGGTCGTATGTACTTATTCAGTGTATGCCCCTCATTTCAAGGGAATTGCACGTAAGCCTAAATAGCTGGTATAGCTAGTATGTATCTATTCTATTCTATGTATGTTCATCATCGCATGTGCATTTGCACTACTATAACACCCCCCACTTAAGGACCCTCTGCACGTCCCTGGTGTGATGCTTGGGGTGGGGAGGATGGAGGAGCGCACTTTGGTGTCTCAGCCTTGGGTGCTGGAGGACCATGTCCCAGCTATGATCCACCTATATGTCACTAAACCAGTGTCCACCAGAGGGAGCAGCTTACTAAGGGAGGAAGGGGCAGGACAATTTACACTCAAGCCTGAATCTCATTCCATATAAACAGTTAGATGGAGATTCACTTTAAAGTGTACCTGAGACGAGGAAAAGTTTTATACGTACCTGGGGCTTCCTCCAGCCCCCTTCAGCAGTGGCGTAGCTACAAACCTCTGGGCCCCGATGCGGAATCTGGATGTGCCCCCCCCCCCCCCCACGGCAACAACAGCCCCCCCTCCCCCGGCAACACCCGACGCACACACATATCCGAATCCCTATAGCCAGCTATAGGTCCCCCCAGTATAGGTAGCCAGGCATAGGTACGCCAGTATAGTTGCCCCCGGTATAGGTTAGCCAGGTAGGTGCCTCCAGCATAGGTAGCCAGTATAGTTGCCCCCAGTATAGGTTAGATAGGCAGGCGCCGCCAGTACAGGTTAGCTAGGTGGGTGCCTCTAATATAGGTAGCCAGAATAGTTGCCCCCAGCATAGGTTAGATAGGTAGGTGCCCCCAGTATAGGTTAGTTAGGTAGGTGCCTCCAATATAGGTAGCCAGTATAGTTGCCACCTGTATAGGCTAGCTAGGTGCCCCGAATACAGGTTAGACAATTAAGTGCCCCCAGGTTAGATATTTAGGTGCCCCCCAGTATAGGTTAGATTAGGTAGCTGCCCCCCAGTATAGGTTAGATGAGGTAGGTGCCCCCCAGGATAGGTTAGGTAGCTGCCCCCCAGGATAGATTAGGTAGCTTTCCCCCAGGATAGGTTAGAGTAGGTAGCTGCCCCCCCCGGATAGGTTAGAGTAGGTAGCTGCCCCCCAGGATAGGTTAGGTAGGTAGCTGGCCCCCCAGGATAGGTTAGGTAGGTAGCTGGCCCCCCAGGATAGGTTAAGTAGGTAGCTGCCCCCCCAGGATAGGTTAGGTAGCTGCCCCCCCAGGATAGGTTAGGTAGCTGCCCCCCCAGGATAGGTTAGGTAGGTAGCTGGCCCCCCAGGATAGGTTAGGTAGGTAGCTGCCCCCCAGGATAGGTTAGGTAGGTAGCTGCCCCCCAGGATAGGTTAGGTAGGTAGCTGGCCCCCCAGGATAGGTTAGGTAGGTAGCTGGCCCCCCAGGATAGGTTAGGTAGGTAGCTGGCCCCCCAGGATAGGTTAGGTAGGTAGCTGCCCCCCAGGATAGGTTAGGTAGGTAGCTGCCCCCCAGGATAGGTTAGGTAGGTAGCTGGCCCCCCAGGATAGGTTAGGTAGGTAGCTGGCCCCCCAGGATAGGTTAGGTAGGTAGCTGGCCCCCCAGGATAGGTTAGGTAGGTAGCTGGCCCCCCAGGATAGGTTAGGTAGGTAGCTGCCCCCCAGGATAGGTTAGGTAGGTAGCTGGCCCCCCAGGATAGGTTAGGTAGGTAGCTGGCCCCCCAGGATAGGTTAGGTAGGTAGCTGGCCCCCCAGGATAGGTTAGGTAGGTAGCTGGCCCCCCAGGATAGGTTAGGTAGGTAGCTGGCCCCCCAGGATAGGTTAGGTAGGTAGCTGGCCCCCCAGGATAGGTTAGGTAGGTAGCTGGCCCCCCAGGATAGGTTAGGTAGGTAGCTGGCCCCCCAGGGTAGGTTAGGTAGGTAGGTAGGTCGCTAGCTGCCCTCTCCCTCCCTTCCTCTCCCCCTCAGATGCAGAGTGCGCAGCGCACGGAAGCGCTGTAGGCGGAACTCACCTCCGTCCCTGCGCCGCTGGTCTCCTCCCGCTCTGTATAGATGTTGTTACACACTGCTTCCTGTTTAGCCGGAAGCAGTGTGTAACAGCAGATCTATGCAGAGCGGGAGGAGACCAGCGGCGCTTGGAACGCAGGCAGGTGAGTTCTGCCTACAGCGCTTCCGTGCGCCGCGCACTCTGCATCTGAGGGGGGGGGGGGGGGGGGCCGGGGAGAGGTTGGGCTGCCCTCCCCACGGCTGCAGCTCCCCCCTCCCTGCAGGGCAGGGATCTCCGAGTCCAAACGGACATGGGCCCCCCGGGCCCCTCCCCCGCCTCTTCAGGAGCCGGGCCCAGTCGCCGAGGCGACCGTTGCGACCACAGGCCCTACGCCCCTGCCCTTCAGGCTGCTAAGTCCCTCAGCATCCTCTTCCGCCTCCTGGATTTCCCGCAATTCAGTTCTGTAATCCAGTCAGTCAGCACCGGTAGGCACAGGCGCGGTCCGGCTGCAAGTACTCCCCCGTCACTCTCCTGCGGCTGGGAGCGTGCTGTGCAGGCGCAGAACACTTATGGAAGCGCGACAGGGCAGCATGCTCAGTGCGATTACTGAACTGAATTGTGGGGAACCCAGGGAGCAGAGGAGGACGCCAAGGGACTTAGCAGCCTGAAGGGGGCTGGAGGAAGCCCCAGGTATGTATAAAAACGTTTGCTTTTGCTCGTCTCAGGCTTACTTTAAAGAGACACTGAAGCAAAAAAAATTATGATATAATGAATTGGTTGTGTAGTACAGCTAAGAAAGTATTAGGAGCAGAGACATAAGTCTAATATTTGTTTCCAGTACAGGAAGAGGTAAGAAACTCCAGTTATCTATGCAAATAGCTATTGAGGTCTATTGCTGGATCCACACGGTGCGTTCGCGCACTCGATTTCCCGCTCGATTCCCGTCGATTCGTTTATTTCCAACATGTCCGATTTGGATTTCGATGGATCGTTAGGTCGATTCGCATGCAAAGTATGCCAAATCGACCTAACGATCCATCGAAATCCAAATCGGACATGTTGGAAATAAACGAATCGACGGGAAACGAGCGGGAAATCGAGTGCGCGAACGCACCGTGTGGATCCAGCACAAGACTTGGAGCTCTGTCTTCTGATTAGGTTATCTCAACTGTATTGTTTTTTTCTTTTGAAGAGAACAGTTCAGGACAGGTCAAAAGTTCACTGACTGTTCTGTAAAAACATTTAGGGCTCTTTTCCACTATGAAATGCGATTGCGATTGCAATCGCGGTTCAATTTCCACCGTGCGATTCTGATTGCGATTGAGCTACTATACTCATAGTACAGCTCAATTGCATACAAAACGCGGCAGGATGACGATTGCGCTTTGCCCAGAATCGCATCACAATCGGATCGCACTAATGGAAAATGCTGCTGCAGTTTCCATTAGTTTAATTTACCTTGCGATTTGCGATCAGAATCAAATCGCAAATTGCAGGGTAGTGGAAAAAGGCCCTTAGAATGCGGAGTAGTGTGTAAACTGCACATATTAGAGAATGATGCAATGTTATATATTAAAAAAAAAAAAAAGCTTTATAAAAAGCTATATAAGTGAAAATAAAAATATGAGAATATTTTTTTTGCTACCGATGTTCTAGTAATTACCCCTACTACACAACCAATTCCTTATATCATTATTTTTTTTTTTCGCTTTAGTGTCTCTTTAAAGGTGGCCACTCATGGTCCAATTTTTTGCGAAAAATCGTTTGAGCGATCAGAAATTCTGATCGGACGAAAAATCGTTCACTACACCATCAACTAACCAATCATTGCTTCCTATCTATCATGACCAACAAGAAAATCCAAATTTTGGTTTGACGAAAATTCAATTGGACGTTTTTATAATCGTTCATTATCGATTGTGCCCAACAACTGAGATTATTTACAACCAATCCGATCAGAATTTCTGATCGCTCAAACGATTTTTCGCTAGAAATTGGACCGTTAGTGGCCAGCTTTAGGGAAACAAGCAAAAGTAGGCAATTAGCAGTCATAGAATATGCTGTAAGGTGCCAGCCGATATCCTTAGAACTGTGTGAGGGTTTACATACAGTGTACTCAGGATTGAGCTGGAGGCTCTTATGGGCATACCTGTTAAAAAGGTGCACTTAAATTTGGTTGCAGGGTGAAGATGAGTGATGACATTCCCTGCACTAACTGTTCCCCTATCTAACTTTTAGGGCCCATTCACACTAGAGCGTTTTGCCGCGATTTTGGCAAAACGCTCAAAAGCTAGCGCTTTTTAAAATCGCTAGCGTAATAAAACCCCATGGCTCCATTCTTACTTGGGTGACTTGCGGTAATTGGCGCAAATCGCCCAAAATTGCGAAACGCAAACGCGTCGCCTGCACCATTTTTAGGTGATTTCCCGGCGATCGTGTCTCGGTGTTATAGAAGCGCTAAACGCGATCGCGGAAAAATCGCTGCAGTGTTGAGTGATTTTTCCGTGTGAAATCTTGGAAAAATCACTCCTGCAAAACGCTGGCAAAAATCGCCGGCATTTTGAAAACGCAAGTGTGAATGGGCCCTTAGGCTAGGTTTCCACTTGTGAGATTTTTCTGTGAGATTTTTCCATGTATTTTCACAATGAAAATTCGCATTTGTAGGAAAGCCAATGATTGTTAATTGGCTTGTTTCCATTTCGTGTGAATTTTCACATGAAATTGTATGCGTGAAAAAAAAATGACTATTCTATATTTTCGTATGATATATACGATTTTTCATATATAATGCAAAAAATCGCAAATGCGAATTCTCGCATCCGTATTCTTACCAGAAAAGGGAACTTGGCATGCTGTTACTAGGCAGAACATGCAAATTAGGGCCATTGCTAAAATTTGTATGCGAAATGCATTTAAAATATCATGCTTTTTTTGATTTTCAGGAAAATCGCATGAGATTTTCCAAACGTGATAACGCAATGCTACAGTGGGAATACAGCTTAAACCTACCTCCTACTGTAAACCCTTTTTGTTGTTAGATGTAGGTCCCTTCTTTCCGTACTTTTGTCTGCGGCTATTGCCGGCACCCAAATTACACAGTGAGGCCGGCCGCTATAGCCATTATACACATAACAGCCTATTGTGGCGCTCAAAATATTCATGTTGTCTTATGGAAAACACTGAAGCAAAGGGCCAGAGTGTTACAATTTGGACTTACATACTCTTTGTGTATAATTTATTAGTTGTTCTTTCTATGCAGCGGCAAGGTTGGCTAGCTTCTGTGCAGGGGTCTAGTCCTGGAAAAAGAGGTGAGTGGACTCACCCTAAAAACCCCTGCACCGCGCATAGCGCGGTGTGCCAAGAAATGGGCGTAGTCAAACATAATGTGGGCGTGGTCATGGGTGGGGCCAAATATACATGACCTTAGCAGTGATTTAAAAGGTCTGCCAGGGAAGTTTGAGCTCTGCCATAGTGTATCCCCCCAAAAATATATGTAATCTGACAGCATTTCACCAAAAAGACACATAATCTGGTAGAAATTCCTCCAAAATACAAATATGGCAGTGATTCCTCCAAAATAGACAATGTCGCAGCAGCAGTTCCCCCAACATACACATAATTTGGAAGCAGTTCCCCAAAATACGCAAAACCTGGCAGTGATTCACCCAAAATACACGCAACACCCAAAATACATATAATATGGCAGCAGTGGTCCCCCAAACATACACAATCTGTCAGCAGTTCCCCAAAATACATATAATCTGGCAGCAGTGGTCCCCCAAACATACACAATCTGGCAGCAGTTCCCCAAAATAAACGTAATCTGGCAGCAGCTGTTCCCCTAACATACACATAATCTGGCAGCTGTTCCCCAAAATACATAACAGCGGTTCCACAAAAATGCAGATAATCTGACAGCAGTTCACCCAAAATAGGTACCCCCAGCATAGGTAGCCAGGTCTATAAGTGTCCCCAGTATAAGTAGCCAAGAGTATAGTAGTCCCCAGTATATGTAGCCAGAGGTATAGTTGCCTAGTATATGTAGCCAGGGGTATATGTGCCCAGTATATGTAGTCAGGGGTTTAGTAGTCCCCAGTATATGTAGCCAGAGGTATAGGTGTCCAGTATATGTAGCCAGGGGTATAGGTGTCCAGTATATGTAGCCAGGGGTATAGGTGTCCAGTATATGTAGTCAGGAGTATAGTAGTCCCCAGTATATGTAGTCAGGGGTATATGTGCCAGTATATGTAGTCAGGGGTATATGTGCCCAGTATATGTAGCCAGAGGTATATTTCCCCAGTATATGTAGCCAGGGGTATAGGTGCCCAGTATATGTAGTCAGGAGTATAGTAGTCCCCAGTATATGTAGTCAGGGGTATATGTGCCCAGTATATGTAGTCAGGGGTATATGTGCCAGTATATGTAGTCAGGGGTATACAGTATGTGCCAGTATATGTAGCCAGAGGTATATGTCCCCAGTATATGTAGTCAGGGGTATATGTCCCCAGTATATGTAGTCAGGGGTATATGTGCCAGTATATGTAGTCAGGGGTATATGTGCCCAGTATATGTAGCCAGAGGTATATTTCCCCAGTATATGTAGTCAGTGGTATATGTGCCCAGTATATGTAGCCAGGGGTATATGTCCCCAGTATATGTAGCCAGGGGTATATGTGCCCAGTATATGTAGTCAGGGGTATATGTGCCCAGTATATGTAGTCAGGGGTATATGTGCCAGTATATGTAGTCAGGGGTATACAGTATGTGCCAGTATATGTAGCCAGAGGTATATGTCCCCAGTATATGTAGTCAGGGGTATATGTCCCAAGTATATGTAGTCAGGGGTATATGTCCCCAGTATATGTAGTCAGGGGTATATGTGCCAGTATATGTAGTCATGGGTATATGTGCCCAGTATATGTAGCCAGAGGTATATTTCCCCAGTATATGTAGTCAGGGGTATATGTGCCCAGTATATGTAGCCAGGGGTATATGTGCCCAGTATATGTAGCCAGGGGTATATGTCCCCAGTATATGTAGCCAGGGGTATATGTGCCCAGTATATGTAGTCAGGGGTATATGTGCCCAGTATATGTAGCCAGAGGTATATGTCCCCAGTATATGTAGTCAGGGGGTATATGTGCCCAGTATATGTAGCCAGGGGTATATGTCCCCAGTATATGTAGTCAGGCAGCACAGAGAGGAGGGATTGGTGGGCACAGTGGGGAACGTCTCCTCCCCCCCTCAGGGCTCCCCCTTCCTCCCTCTCCCACTCCAGTCCAGAACTAAAATTTGTGGGAGCCTGACAGCAGCGTGACTTACCTCTTCCTTCCGGGTAAGCCGGGTAAGTAGTGATGTCCAGTTCATTTGAGCCGGTTCTTTCCTGTGAGTTTTGTGATCCGGCTCATCATACTGAAACAAATCAGTTCAGTGGAGGAGACAGGAACTGCAGCTGCAGTGTTCAGCTGCAGTTCCTGTCTCATCCACTGAACTGATTCAGTTCAGTGTGATGAGCCGGATCACACAACTCACAGGACAGAACCGGCTGAAATGAACCGGACATCACTACTTACTCAGCGTTTGAAAGGAGAGTGAGGTAAGTTTTGACTCCCACCCACAGCCAGCCGCCAGTACGTTAGTTTTGGAGGGGAGAGCGGGGGATGGAGAGCCCCAAGGTGAGGGAAGGAGGGGGTAGATGGCCCCCCTTCCCCACCGCTGCTCACAGCTCTCCTTCCACTGCGCTCTCTCCCTCCACAGATGCCAGGGTGGACGGCGTCCACTCTCTGAAAAAAGCAAGTCCACCTGCGTCCACACCCCACTCGACCCCTGCTTCTGTGGCACTACTAGTCCCAGTTTAGACAATCCTCTGATAGGAGGTGTGTTTGTTACCTGACATCAGGATTTTGTAATGATTTGTACAGTCGTTATAGAGTGCACACCACGTTCTCTGACCCAGGCTGTTTTCTGTGCCTGAAAGTTTTTGATGCGACTGACCGATATCCTACACCTAAAGGCATAAGTTGGAAGATGGAGTGAGCAGGGTCAGAGGGATCAGAGGCAATCTTGATTGCTCTCTTTCATCACCTGCTAGTGTAATGCTGCATACACACTTGAGATAAAAGTCTCTGGAAAAGGCAAGTTCACAGACCAATTATACCCCATTCCATGTAGTATGGAATATACCTTCCAGGAGTATACCTTCACAGTCTATTCTATGGAGCTGTACTCCCCATCAGATAAAATCTTTGCAAGATGCTGCACACAAAGATGCCCGTACACACTCCAAAGATCATTATCTGCAAAAGATCTCTTCCTGCAATAGATCCATTCCTGCAAAATGCATTCATAGTCTATGAGATCTGCAGATCCTCATACACACCTTGTTTAGCAGGCAATCATCTGCAGATCATCTGCAGATCAGATCCACCAGGATGGATTTTCAGATCTGCAGATGATTGCCAGATATGCAGATGAAGTCTGTTAAACAAGGTGTGTATGAGGATCTGCAGATCTCATAGACTATGAATGCATTTTGCAGGAATGGATCTATTGCAGGAAGAGATCTTTTGCAGATAATGATCTTTTGATTGTGTAAGGGCATCTTTGTGTGCAGCATCTTGCAAAGATTTTATCTGATGGGGAGTGCAGCTCCATAGAATAGACTGTGTAGAGTATGGCTCTCATACTACATGGAATGGGGTAAAATTGGTCTGTGATCTTGCCTTTTCCAGAGACTTTTATCTCAAGTGTGTATGCAGCATAAGGATCTTGCAGGAGGGTAAGCTACAGCCAATTATTCTTTCTGCTGATTGGATGATGCGCTGCAGTCTCACCTTTTCTCATATGGACCATAAGCCCAACCAGGCAGTCATAACTGATCTCATGATGTATTGGATGATCACAGTATAGAACTGCACCTTTTATTTTTGTGGTAGGCCAAACTTTTTCTGTTGCGCTTTCCGGATGATGGTGACAGTATTATTAACCCATTTTAAGTTCATGGAGATTATGGACCCAAGAAATTTGAAAGACTACCTGGTCCAATGTATATCCGTTTATGATTATGCAGAGGTGTTTAAGGTGAGTTCTTCTAAAGTCTGTTATCATCTCCATAGTCTTAAGAGCATTAAGTTCCAAGTTGTTGCTGCTGCACCAGGAAGAAATTGGGCAACATGTCCTACCTTGTCACTGTATGCAATAGTAAAATTGCAGAGCCCTCAACGCGCATGGGATATTTATCATACTTTTGTGCATATGCCCCAATTTGTCTTATCTGGGGCACCAAGTGTTTGAAGCGGCCCGGTCCCTGACTCCAATCAGCAGACATATGTTGAATTCAGCTATACAGACAAACCAAACTCAAGATAATGTTGTTTTATTAACATTGATGTAACCTTGAAAACACCTGTAAAAAAAAATAAGAAAAATATCCAGCTGCCATATGGGTCCTTCCACACTGTGCACGGTGGCGAAAAGTTACACAACGCATTTCACATGCAGAACAGCTATACAGTGAAGCATACAGTAGAATTAAAGCATGCTTCTACAACTGTAAACAGACATGTCAGTTATCATACCCATTGGGAACATACTATAGGAATATCATATTGCCTGTTGCAAATGGAAAGCAATGGATTTAGTATGAAAGGACCCTTAATAATCTGTTAGTTTTATAAACATTTTCCTTCACAGCTTGCAATTTAATTGAACAATTTTCATCTTCTGCCTTCTAATCTTTTTAACCACTTAAGGACCTAGGGCTTTCTACCCCTTAAGGACCAGCCACTTTTTTTCCATTCAGACCACTGCAGCTTTCACGGTTTATTGCTCGCTCATACAACCTACCACCTAAATGAATTTTGGCTCCTTTTCTTGTCACTAATAAAGCTTTCTTTTGGTGCTATTTGATTGCTCCTGCGATTTTTACTTTTTATTATATTAAGCAAAAAAGACATGAATTTTGGCAAAAAAATGATTTTTTTAACTTTCTGTGCTGACAGTTTTCAAATAAAGTAAAATTTCTGTATACATGCAGCGCGAAAAATGTGGACAAACATGTTTTTGATAAAAAAAAACCCATTCAGCGTATATTTATTGGTTTGGGTAAAAGTTATAGCGTTTACAAACTATGGTGCAAAAAGTGAATTTTCCCATTTTCAAGCATCTATGACTTTTCTGACCCCCTGTCATGTTTCATGAGGGGCTAGAATTCCAGGATAGTATAAATACCCCCCAAATGACCCCATTTTGGAAAGAAGACATCCCAAAGTATTCACTGAAAGGCATAGTGAGTTCATAGAAGATATTATTTTTTGTCACAAGTAAGCGGAAAATGACACTTTGTGACCAAAAAAAAAAAAGTTTCCATTTCTTCTAACTTGCGACAAAAAAAAATGAAATCTGCCACGGACTCACCATGCCCCTCTCTGAATACCTTGAAGGGTCTACTTTCCAAAATGGGGTCATTTGTGGGGTGTGTTTACTGTCCTGACATTTTGGGGGGTGCTAAATTGTAAGCACCCCTGTAAAGCCTAAAGGTGCTCATTGGACTTTGGACCCCTTACCACAGTTAGGCTGCAAAAAAGTGCCACACATGTGGTATTGCCGTACTCAGGAGAAGTAGTATAATGTGTTTTGGGGTGTTTTTTTACACATACCCATGCTGGGTGGGAGAAATATCTCTGTAAATGACAATTTTTTATTTTTTTTTACACACAATTGTCCATTTACAGAGTTATTTCTCCCACCCAGCATGGGTATGTGTAAAAATACACCCCAAAACACATTATACTACTTCTCCCGAGTACGGCGGTACCACATGTGTGGCACTTTTTTACACCCCAAGTACGCTAAGGGGCCCAAAGTCCAATGAGTACCTTTAGGATTTCACAGGTCATTTTGCGGAATTTGATTTCCAGACTACTCCTCACGGATTAGGGCCCCTAAAATGCCAGGGCAGTATAGGAACCCCACAAATGACCCCATTTTAGAAAGAAGACACCCCAAGGTATTTCGTTAGGAGTATGGTGAGTTCATAGAAGATTTTATTTTTTGTCAAAAGTTAGCGGAAAATTGATTTTTATTGTTTTTTTCACAAAGTGTCATTTTCCACTAACTTGTGACAAAAAATAAAATCTTCTATGAACTCACCATACTCCTAACAGAATACCTTGGGGTGTCTTCTTTCTAAAATGGGGTCATTTGTGGGGTTCCTATACTGCCCTGGCATTTTAGGGGCCCTAAACCGTGAGGAGTAGTCTGGAAATCAAATTCCGCAAAATGACCTGTGAAATCCTAAAGGTACTCATTGGACTTTGGGCCCTTTAGCGCAGTTAGGGTGCAAAAAAGTGCCACACATGTGGTATCGCCGTACTCGGGAGAAGTAGTACAATGTGTTTTGGGGTGTATTTTTACACATACCCATGCTGGGTGGGAGAAATAACTCTGTAAATGGACAATTGTGTGTAAAAAAATCAAAAGATTGTCATTTACAGAGGTATTTCTCCCACCCAGCATGGGTATGTGTAAAAATACACCCCAAAACACATTATACTACTTCTCCCGAGTACGGCGATACCACATGTGTGGCACTTTTTTGCACCCTAACTGCGCTAAGGGGCCCAGAGTCCAATGAGTACCTTTAGGCTTTACAGGGGTGCTCACAATTTAGCACCCCGCCCACTTGCCAGGACAGTTAACAAACCCCACAAATGACCCCATTTTGGAAAGAATACACAACAAGGTATTCCATGAGGGTAATGGTGAGGTCATTGAAAATTTTATTTTTTGTCACAAGTAAACGGAAAATGACACTTTGTTAAAAAAAAAATAAAAAAAAAATTCTGCTAACTTGTGACAAAAACTAAAATCTTTTATGAACTCACCGTGCACCTCACATAATACTTTAGGGTGATCTCTTTCCAAAATGGGGTCATTTGTGGAGTCTGTCCTGGCATTTTAGGGTCTCTGCAATCATTACATGTATGGCTAATATTAGGAGTTTCTGCTAGTCTCCTTATATTGGGTATACAAGTAATGCACTCTGGGCTGAAAGGAAAAATGAACGGCAAACATACCTTGCTCCACATCAATGGCAGATCTTCCTCCACATCAATGGCAGTGATAACCTCAGGAGAGAGACACCCCGTGCCACCCTGCACTCAGGGTGAGCCACCAACTTATGTGACTGGGCCTCAGAACTTTAGTATACAGCATTATGCCTGTAGGATACAGCAATATGCCTGCCAATAGAGATGACTCTGTGTGGCATTAAAGCATCATCATAGGCCCAAATCACATATAAACCGGGGGTGTCCACACTCAAGGGAAATTCAAACATGCCGTCTTATATCGCCAACCCAGGACAGATCAGCAATATCAAGCATGGAAACCGATCCTTCTTCCACTTTTATGCTTACCCGTTTGGTCTTCAAGCTTACCTCTCCTCTCCCTGCGACAATGTGCAAAAGACCACTGAGTGTGTGCCTACTCCTGTGTCTGGAGTTCCCTAGGTTCTAATAGTGTACCTGCTCGTGGTACCTCTCAAAACACGGCCCTACGCATAGGCCAGGCTGGTCAGGACAGCGGGGACAATAAAAACTGGTGTCATTCCTTCTTCCAGTCCTGCTGCAGACACGACAACGTTTTCTTCGGATGCGTTGACCTGGGGCACACGGAATCTGATAGGCGTAATGCCTACCATGCAGTCGGCTAGTTGCATCTGGGGGGGGGGGGGCTGGCACCTCCTGGATACAGGATGTCCAGAATGATCTGTTCCTGAAATTGGAGGAAAGATCCAGTTCTCCCAGCCTTACTGTAGAGAACAAAGCTGTTGTAAACTGCCAATTGAATCAGATAAAAAGACACTTTCTTATACCAGCGTCTTGTTTTCCGGGTCATTAAATAGGGCGCTAACCTCTGGTCATTGAAGTCCACCCCTCCCATGTTGACATTATATTCGTGGACGACAAGGGGCTTTTCAATGACCTTAGTTGCCCGTTGAATTTGGACTGTCGTGTCTGTGTGAATGGTGGACAGAAAGTAAACGTCCCTCTTGTCCCTCCATTTCACCGCAAGCAGGTCTTCAGTACGCAAGGCGGCCCTCTGCCCCCGTTCAAGTCTGGTGGTAATGAGCCGTTGGGGGAAGCCCTGGCGACTAGGCCGCGCAGTGCCACAGCATCGGATTCCTTCTAACTTTAAGTGCTGAAAGAGGGCCACACTTGTGTAATAATTGTCCACAAAAAGATGGTACCCCTTCTGGAACAAGGGTGACACCAAGTCCCACACAACCTTTCCACTGCTCCCCAGGTAGTCAGGGCATCCGACCGGCTCCAATTTTGAGTCTTTTCCCTCATAGACCCTAAAACGACATGTATAGCCTGTGGCCCTTTCACAGAGCTTATACAGTTTCACCCCATACCGGGCGCGCTTGCTTGGGATGTACTGTTTGATGCCAAGGCGCCCGGTAAAGCATAAGAGGGACTCGTCTACGCAGATGTTCTGTTCAGGGATATAAGCATCTGCAAATGTTGAGGACAGGTGGTCTATGAGGGGCCGAATTTTGTGGAGCCGGTCATAAGCAGGGTCTCCCCTTTCATGACAGGTTTCGTCGTCGTTGAAGTGCAGGAAGCGCAGGATGGACTCAAATCGTGTCCTGGACATGGCAGCAGGGTACAAGGGAACATGATGTACTGGGTTCGTAGACCAATACGACCGCAATACATTCTGTTTCATTAGTCCCAAGTGAAGGATAAGGGCCAAAAAGATTTTAATGTCGGAAACTTGGACTGGTTTCCACCTCCACATGCTCTCCGGGTGCTCGGTGATGAATTGTGTGGCTTTACGGTTGGTCTCAACCACAATTAAGTCCAAGAGAACCTGGGTGATGAACAGCTGCAAAAATTCTAGGGCCGTTCCTAGATGAGCTGTCGCCACCTGGACTCCAGACTGGGCGGTGAAAGGGGGCACTACGGGTGCGGCGGAATCAGGGGATTGCCAATCTGGTTGTGCCAGCACCTCTGGGAGTCTATGGGTACTACGGGCCCGTCTTCTTCTTGGTGGCTGCGACGGGGGTACTACTGCATTTGCCACCGTACCAGTTTCAACTTCCATGCTGACGCTCACCACTTCGCCAGGGTCTACGGAAGCACTGGCACTAAGTCCAGGAGATGCTGCGCTGCTGGTGCCTGCCTCACCAAGAAAACTATCAACAGCGCTAGCACCACCCTGCTGCCCTTGAGGAGGATCCTGCGCCACCTGCGGTCTAACGACTTGGGGTCTGGTACGACTGGCTCTAGCCGGGACCATAGCCTCGTCATCACTATCGGTCAGGGAACCACTGCTTTCTACAGGTTCAAATTCGGACCCGGAAGATTCGACGGATGATTCTTCCCAAAAGAACTCATCCGACTGGTCCATGTACCTGTATACCTCGTCATCGGAAAGCCCCCTTCTTGCCATTTTGGATTGCTAAATTTATGGGGTTTTCCTCCGAGACTACCCAGAAAAAAAGAGCACCTACCTAGCAAAAAGGTAGTATTTGAGAGGTATTGGGGTTGGTGGGAAGTGGGGTCTCAGAGGCAATCAAACAATCACGGGACAATCAAATACAATTACAGCACAATCGACTCCAATCACAGCACAATCAAATGTGATGCACTCGGAAGGTGATGGGGGGAGGGTGGGATTGGGTGTGGCGGGAAGTGGGGTCTCAGGCAATCAAACAATCACGGGGCAATCGAAGCCGATCACGGGACAATCAAATACAATTACAGCACAATCGAATACAATCACAGCCCAATCAAATCTGATGCACTCGGAAGGTGATGGGGGGAGGGTGGGATTGGGTGTGGCGGGAAGTGGGGTCTCAGGCAATCAAACAATCACGGGGCAATCGAAGCAGATCACAGGACAATCAAATACAATTACAGCACAATCGACTCCAATCACAGCACAAGCAAATCTGATGCACTCGGAAGGTGGTGGTTGGAGGTGGTGGGGGGGGGGGGGAGGGTGGGGTTGGGTGTGGTGGGAAGTGGGGTCTCAGGCAATCAAACAATCACGGGACAATCGAAGCAGATCACGGGACAATCAAATACAATCGCAGCACAATCAAATACAAGCACAGCACAATCGAATACAAGCGCAGCATAGTCAAATACAATGCACTTGGACGGTGATTAGGGGGGGGGGGGGGTCTGAGGGCGATTTGAGGGGGTGGTGGGGTTGATCAGGAGCCTGCACGGGGCAGACTGAGTCCTGATCTGATGAGAGGCAGACACAGGGGGTTACTGATCGCAGATCAGTTAGTGATTGCTGGGGAGGACAGATGTAAACAAAGAGCAGGGGATGTAATCAGAAGGGGGGTATGAGGGCAATCGAGGGCCTGGGCAGGTGATCGGTTACCCCCGCGGGGCAGTTAGGGTCTGCTCTGATGGGTGGGGGTGCTGAGGGGTGATGGACAGGTGATAGACAGGTGATCAGAGGGGGATCAGAGAGGGATCAGGGGGTAAGGTAGCTGTATACAGATGTATACAGTGTACAGGGGGGTAGTCTGGGATGGGGTCTGGGGGTGATCTAAAGGTAGGGGGGGGGGGATCAGGGGTGACTAGGAGGCAGTTAGGGACCTAAACTAAGGGGCAGCGTCGCTAGTTAGTGGCAGGTGGGGGGGGGGGGGTTTGCAGGGGTGCAAGGGTGCTAGGCAGGGGTCTGCTGGGGTGATCAGGGGGGGTATGAGGCCTGGGGTGGGTGATCAGGGAGGCTGAGGGCAAAAAAACGCTGTGTGCTGGGTACTTACTAAGTGCTTCCTCCTCGCTAGTGGTCTCTGCAACAATGAGACCACGAGGCGAGGAGGAAGCACGTATAAGGCACTTTGTTTACTTAACAAAGTGCCTTATACATTTTGATTGGCTACATTGTTGGATTCCTCCGCTCGCCGGCTCTGCTAAGTGGCCGGCGAGCAGAGGCAAAATGCCGGGCTTCCGACTCCCGGCGAAGGATCGCGTCACGGATGACGCGATCGCTCCGCCCATGCCCCTACAAGGACCGCCGCCATTTGTCTATACGGCGGTCCTTGCGGGGTGCACTTCCCGGCCGCCAATTGTACATACGGCGGTCGGGAAGTGGTTATCACTCGGTTCTTAACTTCACAGTACTGTTCTCTGCATGCAATACTTTTCTGTAGCGGAACAAAGTCTCTCTAGTCAGACCAAATAAAGAGTTGGTGGGGTGTTCCTGGCAGCTCCAGCCTACATAGGCACAAGACGGGAAATGGAACGGTTTATGGTCACATATGTTTTTTTTCAGATAATGCTTGTGATGTATTGAATTAATGTTCCTGTATGACTAAAGCCAGGGCCGTTTCTTGGGCAGTGCCACCAGGGCGACCACCCTGGGCGCTGCCTAGCAAGTAGAAGAAGGGGGTCAGGCAGAAGGACAATAACGGCTAGGGAGCTGGTGACACACAGTGCAGCCCAATGGAAGAAGAAAGAAGATTACCAGCACAATACCCTTCCTTGACTCCTCCTGGGCTGCCTGCGTCCGATGAAAAGTCATCATCACGTCACCACTGTGTGATGACACCTGATGTCCTGTAGCGGTACTGCAGGCTGTCAGTGAGTGGCGCCCATGGAGGAGTCGGCTTTCCGGGCTCTCTTCTACTGTGTGTTTTCCTAGTCCCTGCTTCCTCTTGGATGAGCGGCTGGTCACTAGTAAGTAGGCAGATCTACTTATAGCCTGTGGTTGTGTGACTGTCCCTAAAGAGTAAGGGTTCACAAGTCCACAGGGGAGGGGGGGAGGGGGCGCAATTTTTACACCCTCGCCCTGGGTGCAATTTACCCTAGAAACGGCCCTGACTAAAGAATATTTAATACTCTGGCTTCACCCCTTCATTCCTATACCTGTGTAGGAAGTTATGAATGCAGATCTATAGAAGTGTTTGTTTATGTAGGCTTGGGAGCACATATCTGCTAATACAGTGTTTATATTGTGATGCAGGTACCCTACCAAGTGACAGATGAAAGAATGAGTCTTATCAAAGAGTAAATAGCTGTGTCACACCTCATGACAACACACAGCAAGTCAACAGTGATTTGATAGCAATAGGAAATGGCCAGATAATGAGTTTTCATAGAAGAGATTGGAAAACAACAGTTTGCTTTCTTAACCACTTGCCGACCGCACACTCATACCATGTGGCAGCAAAGTAGTAGCTGGAGGACCAGCGACGCAGATCTGCGTCGCCAGGTGCCTCCCTACTTAATCAGGAAAGGCCGCTCGCGCGAGCAGGCGTTTCCTGTTAGATCACGGAGCGGGTTTCCGTGAATAGCCTGCGAGCCGCTGATTGCGGCTCGCAGACTAAATGTAAACGTAGGAGACATTTGTCTCCTTTGTTTACATTGTACGGCGGCACCGTCAGGCAGATCGGCGATCCCCGGCCAATCAGCGGCCGGGGATCGCCGCCATGTGACAGGGGACAGCCTGTCACTGGCTGCACAGGACGGATAGCGTCCTGTGCAGCCCGGATCATCAGGGGTGAGAGGGAGGAGAGGGAGGGGGGAATTTTGCCGTGGAGGGGGGCTTTGAGGTGCCCCCCCCCTGCAACATGCCAGCCAGGAGGAGCGATCAGACCCCCCCTGCACATCATCCCCATAGGGGGGAAAAAAGGGGGGCCATCTGATCGCTCTGCGTGCCAGCTGATCTGTGCTGGGGGCTGCAGAGCCCACCCAGCACAGATCACAAAAAATAGCGCTGGTCCTTAAAGGGGGGTAAAGGCTGGGTCATCAAGTGGTTAAAACAGAAATAATTTGCAGTAATTCAGATTGGAGTGAGCTCCGAGATGTCTCCCAGTGCATCACTGCTGCACTATGCAAATCAACCATTGTTGCCCTTAGAAGCTAGACACACCTCCGGAACCGCTGGAATGCAATGATGTGTCAGCTTGTTAATTGTACAGAGCCAAAATAATCCAACATGCATACAGACTGTTTCGGGCTGATTGATCCTCATCAGTGCATGGCATGGATTAATGTGGCTTTATGGGATTTGGATTTAAATGTTTGGGAGTTTTTTGAGCTGCTGGGAGGAGAGAGAGATTTCAGGAGAGCTAACAGTTCATAGAAGAAATTGGGACATATTCCACAAATGCAGGTAAAATGCTGGTAAAATTATTAGGCACACACAAGGCAGAGCAATTTTACTGGTACTTAAAGGATCCATCTGGAAAAAAAAGTTTCACTCACCTGGGGCTTCTTCTAGCCTGTTAGACTGTTAGATCCTAAAAATATTTGTTCTTTTCTATGTAACTCTACAACAGTAACGAACATAAAAAAAACACTCACTGCATGATATAAATGGGACTCACCTGTACAGAAAGGCTTCTATTTCTCGTACATCCTCTATGACCTCATCTTTATTTGACACGGCACGTGGTTGAAATTTCCGGTCTTGGAAGTCATACAACATCACCACTACTAGACTGGTCATTTCATCTGGCTGAGGTCACACAAACAACAGAGAAGCTGGTTACAGAGGAATCCAATCTCTCGTATGTAGAAGGAATGTGGTTAATTTACAAAACTTATGTCATGACCCATTTAGCCTTACGCCACCACACTGGATTAAACTTGGCCGAAGTGGCCAATAAAGACCGTCTCTGGCAAGAAACTGGCGTGTGTACATGAGAGCCCCCCCATCACCTACAGATGTAGCATAGCAGATTGTTAGCAATGTCCGTTCTCCCCACTCACCCTGTCTGCCGGGAGCAGTACGGTCGTGTGCCATCCCTGCTCCTCTCTCCATAGTTACAGGCATGCTAGTGACACATCTGTACAACCTTGGCCCCAAACTGTCACCTGAGGAATAGAGTCCCTTTCCCTGTCAGGCTTAGTTAATTTTTCATCTCAACTATAAGGAGAGATAAATCATTAGATAGGTTTTATGAATCAGCCCCAATATGAACACTGAAGGAACTGGTCCTCTTGGCATTTTAACCAAAATGATGACTGTTGTCTTCTTTCTGAAACATGATAAAGATGATGGATACCATTCCCTCAGTTAAACTCTCCTTACCTTGAAAATCACAGAAAAAAATATGTTGAAATAAATTAATCATCTTCCCACATACTCCGAAACCAGCAGCACTGTCCAGTACCATCTGAAAGTTTGTGCCCGCGTTCCTCTTTGTGCACGAGCGCGGCTGTACTATGCCTGTGTATGGCCAACCACGCCTGCACAGTATGCCTGTGGACAAGCGGCTTCAACTTACTGCACAGGCGTAGAGGTACTCACGCACAGCAGGGAGCACGGCCACAAGAACATATCTGACAAGCTAATTGTCAGATGTGTTCAGAGGGTCTGTGCACAGCCATGGTGGGAGCAAGGAGGAGATGGAAAGCTTCTGGACTATCAAGAGCCTTCCCTCTACCTGGGTATGTATCTAGTTTTTGTTTTGGCCTCAGGTTCACTTTAAATCCCCACTGCTCCAGTAGGTTAGCCACACGTAACTTCTATAAACCATTATTTGCTTAAATAGTTACTGAAAAGGATAACAGAAACCATTTGACTTTGATCAGAAGTTTATCAGTTGCATGACGCACAGCCACACAGCTTCCTATTGTCTTTTGATCACTCGTTGCAGTTGATAAAAGTAAGCAAACATAGCAGGGAGAGTCTGTTTTGTTCACTTACAGTCACACTGAATCCAGGAAAAAAAAAACGAAACGTTTTCCTCATCAAGTTTTTTTTTTTTACAATGAATGTCATATAATACATCAATTGCAATGGCTGCTCCCAGCCCTGCTTTAATGGATGGTGTAAACTTCCGATCTTTACACAGATAATTTTTTTTAATATAATTTATATAATTCCATCTATAAACGCCAATACAAAACCAGCAATACAATACTCTCTTCCTCATTTCTTCAGATTTCACAAAATCAATACAATACAATAACAAAATTACCCCCTAAACAACCCCCCTCCTCCTCCACTCCCCAAACAAAATGCTCACCAAGTTAACCCACATTACTACACATAATAGAATTCTCTTCCCACAAATTACCCAATATTTTTCTCAAGAGGCTCCTCCCCTACCCCTCCACCATACTCCCATATTTCACCGTATCCTGAAATTCACTCCATTTTCCCCACTTGATATTAAAGGCCTCCAATCTATCCTGTTGTAAAGTAATCTGATTCTCCATATTTTTTACCATATTTACTCTATCAATCCATTCTCTCATGGTCGGAGAACCCTGGCATCTCTATTTTACAGGTATCAAACTTTTAGCTGCTATTAACAATTGAGGTGTAAGCGATCTCTTATATCTACTAACAGACACAGGCGTTCCATGCAACTACACTTTCACTGGGTCCCAATCACCACAATCCTCACACAATTTCCTGATACATTACACAGATAATATTACTTTGAGAGAAAAGCATAAAGGGGACCATACACTGGTCGATTTCAGCATTTGATCGGAAAAAGATTCTACCAAATCTATCGATTAATCGATTTTGCGACCGATTTTGATCGATTTGATCTATCTGACAGGATGGAAAATCTAGGTCAATCTGCTGCTGGTATACACTGGTCAATTTAAGCCGTCCATTGATCGATCGATTCTATGGAATCAATCAATCGCAAATCGATTCTATCAAGTCAGCCGTTTGATCGATTTACAGCCGATTTCGATCGATCTGATCTATCTGACAGGCTGGAAAATCTAGGTCCACCTGCTGCTGGCAGCAGATCGACAGCCCATAGAGGTGCGTTGGATCTAATGGTCCAATAATGCATTTAGATCTATTTCCAATAGATTTCATCCTGAAATCTATTGGAAATCTGTTCCTAGTGTGTGGCACACATCAGATAGTTTCCTGTCAGATTCGACTTCACAGGCATCTGACAGAAATCTGATGGTCGAATCTGCTGCAAATCTATAAGTGTATGGCCACCTTAACCATCTGGGCAATAAAGATTAGGGTAACAAGTTTTGTTTAAGGTGGCCATACACTCGTTAGATTAGCAGCAGATAGATCATCAGATAGATTTTCTGATCTATTAAGCAGCCCATACACTCAGCCGATTTTCTGGCCGACCGATCGATCGCGATCGATCGATCGATCGATCGATCGCAAATCGGTTGGCCAATCGACCGATCGACGGCCGATTTCGATCGATTTCGATGGATTTCCATCGAACTAGCAGGGTGGAAAATTTAGGTCGATCTGATGTGATTGCTTATCAGTTTGCATTGGCCTTAATGGAAATCTGATGGCAAAAAAATGCCATCAGATCGAATTTCAACAGATTTCAAACTGAAATCTATTGGAATTCTATCCTGGTAAAAAATGTTCTAAAAACGCATCAGATAGATCATCAGATGCATTTCTTATCTGTCTGCTGCCAATCTGACGAGTGTATGGGCACCTTAAGGAACATTTATTACTAGGAACAGATTTCCAATAGATTTCAGTATGAAATCTATTGAAAATCGATCTGATGGCATTTTTTTGCCATCAGATTTCCATTAGGTCCAATGCAAATTGATAAGCAATTTCATCAGATCGACCTAGATTTTCCAGCATGTCAGATCGATTGAAAACGATCGAAATAGGCCGCAAATCGATCGAGCAATCGATTTGCAATCGATTGATTTTGATCGATCGGCCGCTAATCGGCTGAGTGTATGGGCCCCTTTAGTTTTGTTATGCCAGACCAATTCCATTGTGTAAAAAAAATAATTAAATAAACCCTGCTGAAGGCAGCTGCAATGACACAACTACTAATTAGCATACCTGTCGGATCACATTACAGTGGACTAAAAGGACCCAGTTGATGGGAAGAACTAACCAATCAATAGCCGGTACTTTTATTCTAGTCCAAGTTTTGTCACTGTTTAAGGTGCCCATTTACGGTACACTCTCCCAAACGATTAACTGTACGATCGAAAGGATACCATTAATTGAGCCAAACGATGATAAACGATTCTTTTGATGTGATGGGATAATGTATCATTTTTCTATCCATTTTTGGGCACGATCGTTTCTGATCAATTGCATCTGTTGGTCGTTGGTTCATGAAATTGTACCATCAGTGGGCACCTTTTTAGGTTTTCTTGCATTATACAATCCCTGTATTGTATGTCCCCCATGTGTTACAAATCCCCCATGATAAGAACCTGTATCTATAGCGTTTCATTGCTTCCTGATCAGTGATTGAGATTCTGGCCATGCTATCACTGTAACTAGAGACCAGGACCTTGGGACTGGCAGGGAGTAACCATGATGCTGTAACGATTGTGGAATCGTCTCCGTGGTCAGCGCACCAGATGTGCGCTGACGCGGCGGATTTCCTCCACAAGCGTATAATTGAGGACACCCAGGCTAGGTGCTATGCACCTGCAGAGGGAAATTCCTGTCGGCAGGTGGAGCTGTGGAGTGCAGAGGAACAGCTCCTCTGCCCTACCACACACGCCAGACAGGAATTGTACGAAGGGAAGAAACGCAATCGCAAGAGAAGCGATTGAGAGAGAGCACAGAGACAGATTGTGTGTGTGTGCATAAAACTAGTCGCCAACCCGCGACTGTGCACACACCACAGCAGATAAGAAGCAGGAACGCGATCGCGAGAGGTGCGATCGCCAGACGTGACACAAGGCTACAGCAAGACGGAGCACGAGAATAGCAAAGGCACAGCAAATCATACAATGAGGAGATACGGAAAATAACAAACGCTAGCTAACCGCGAACACCGCACTCATTCGCAACAGTGCACGCGGTTATGCGCGGTCTCCACGTGATAAGCACAATAGAGACAAGCACGCCTAACTAACCATCAACAGACAAACATGAAACAGAGGACGCGAACGCTTGCTTAACGGTTACCTCACCGAGCCTCCAGCAAGCGTCCGTAGCAGACAGGACAGACACACGAAAACAGGGACAAGCGAGAGACCGGATCCACAGCACCAGCGAGAAGCGAGTGAGATCCAGGTACAGAGTAGCAGAACAGAAGAATCCACAGCACTAGCGAAAAGTGGCCAGCGCGATCCCAGGAGACAGAACAGAAGGATCCACAGCGCCAGCGAAAAGTGGCTAGCGCGATCCCAGGAGACAGAACAGAAGGATCCACAGCGCTAGTGAAAAGTGGCTAGCGCGATCCAGAGAGGCAGAACAGAAGAGATAGCTAGTAGCAACCGCTGCACCAGCTATGCTCCAAGAACAGAGATCAGAACGACTTCCTATCGACCACCGCTGGGACAGGACAATCGCAACAGACAAACAAAACAGATAAACAATCCTAACTGCACTAGGGAAATCTGCCTAGCACAGTTTCCAGGAATTACTCTAAGCTGATCTTCAAACCAAGAGCATGGCTGACACTCACTAGGAGTGTGTACTACAAACCCTGAAGGAATGACCAGCAAAGGACTGTGGGTAATCCCAACCTTTATACTGCCAGTCATCACAGGAGGCAGGTAGGGGATTTGCATAACGAATGTATGCAAATTCCTCAGCAGCAAGCTGCAGAACTAACAAAATGTCTCTCTTAAAGAGACCTGCAGAATGCAGACGTGAACAGTGATCAAAACGCTGCCTGTCTGCACAGGCAGCTGAGCAGATTCTCACAGATGCTCTGTGTAAGGATGCAGCTCTTATGAAAACCTCCCTCCCATGAGCTGTTGTCCAGTCATTGAGTACATTCACATGAGTCTTCCAGCTACAGGACAATGGGTTGGGAGGAGCGAGGGATGGGGAGGTAGAAAAAAAAATCTGCTGGTGGTCTACATATGATGGCCTGGAGGATGGATGCAGTCTGTGGACCAGCAGTTGGATGGAACTGAATTATGGTTTCCAGCAGAGAACAGGGTTGTAACTATAGAGGAGCAGCCCCTGCGACCACAGGGGCCCTGAGCTGTAAGGAGGCCCCAACTACAACTTCACTCCCTTTGATAAGGAGGTCCATCCTTCAGATCAGATGTTTTTGTGGCTACACATGGTAGGGGTGTGCAGATTATGATGTCCGCACTTGTTTTATGACCCTTGCAAGATGGGCCCCCAGGCTGTGAGGGTCGCTAAGGGGAGGCAAGTGTAGGGGTGTGAACATTTGGGGACCCCATGATTTGCAGTTATGCCCCTGGCTAAGAAACCTTTGAGATGAATTCATCTGTCTTAATACATCAAGCCCAGTATGCACTGGTCCACCTTTCATGTATCACACATGGCATATTTTATTTGGGCTACACGTACCCTTCGAAGATGGAACTTTTTAGCGCTCGCCACTAGCAGAAACTTAGATGCCGCCATTATAAATTGTGCCTATACTGTGAAGTTTGGAGTGCCCGCTATATATCGGGCAGCACAAGCACCCATATTGCACAGCATAGGCACAATTTATAATGGTGCCTATGGCGGTACCCTAGCATTATTGTAATTGTGGCAGATTGGAAGTGGGCATTAGTTAACCTCCCTGGCATTAGGATTATTTCCAGATTTAGTGTCTTAAAGGGAAACTTAAGTCAACTATAAAAAATGAGATTTACTCACCTGGGGCTTCCCTCAGCCCCCAGCAGCCGATCGGTGCCCTCGCAGCCCCGCTCTGACGCTCCAGGACCCGCCGGCGAACACTTCGGGTTTGGCCGTCACCGGCCGACAGGCATGGGAACGCAAGTGATTCTTCGCGTTCCCAGCCTGTATGTCGCCCCCTATGCTGCTATTGCGACCAGCTGGCCGCAATAGCAGCATAGGGGGCGATATACAGGCTGGGAACGCGAAGAATCACTTGCGGTGACGGCCAAACCGGAAGTGTTCGCCGGCGGGTCCTGGAGCGTCAGAGCGGAGCTGCGAGGGCACCGATCGGCTGCTGGGGGCTGAGGGAAGCCCCAGGTGAGTAAATTTCATTTTTTATAGTTGACTTAAGTTTCCCTTTAAAGCCATGAATTTTTTTCACAAGCATTTAAACCCTAAAAACACATACACACACACACACAAAACATACCACAGAGAGATCTGCAGCAGCTTCTGCATATAACTCACTCAGGCACGGGATTACCGATCTGAGCTGTGGATTTCCATCCCCGAATTTATTGGGAATTTGGGATTACCGCTAAAGAAGACAAGAGGGGGTGTGGGGTGGTGGTTAAGGTTGGGGGGTTAAGGGGTAAGCAGGGAGGGGGGTGTTGAGGTTAGGCATCAGTAAGGGAGGGTTCTGTGTGAGAATAGCATTAGATTAAGTTGTAGTAAAATTATTTTTTTTATTTACTGATATTTTGCTAAGGTAATGTACACTTTTAAAATGTAGAATATCTGTATATTTTACTGATATTCTACCAGACAAAATAGGGCACCCGTATTTCCTTGCACCCCATTTTAATGCACGCGTACCCTGGCTGCTCATCTCATCACTCAGCTGCAAGATGTGGCTACATAGAAGTGTGGTTTGGTCTTATTTACTTTGCTGTGATGACTGTTCCATCTTATATTATGGCATTTTATTTTATGGGATCTCTAAATTTGTATTTTTTGTGTCACAAAGTATCTTTTATTGGACTGAAGGGTGATGTTTTTCAGTTTTCATGGTCTTAAACAGAGAGCTCACTGATATATTATGATCAATGGTTGGTATGGGGTCTAATTTAACACACAAAGTAAAAGGTAACCATGTGAAAACCTTTGCTGCAAGAAAATTGTAACATGTGCTATAAATAAGCTACCTCACTCACCAGGGGTTGGGAATGGTAAAAGCCGCTGACCAGTAAAATAGTCTCAAGCAGATCTTGATCTGAAAAATAGATTGAGAGAACAGAAAATAGTTATTAAACCGATAAAGCTGAATTTTATCAGTGCACGGCTAGCTACAGAAATAAGACCCATATATATATATATATAAAATCAGACGTACTGTGTGTGTGTGTGTGTGTGTGTGTGTGTGTGTGTGTGTGTGTGTGTGTGTGTGTGTGTGTGTGCGCGTGTGCGTGTGCGTGTGATCACTCGAAAACAGCTTGAACGATTTCAACAAAACTTGGTATACACATCCATTTCTAACTGGGATGATATGTTCTGGCGGTCCCTTCCCCCTGCACACCTGGATGGAACCACAAATAGCCAATCAGATTCCACCCATTCACATCAATGGGAAAAATTTAAAAGGCCGCTATTCCCACAATCATAAGGCCAGAGTCCCCAAAATTGGTCACTTGGTGACAGAGGTTAAAATTCAGAGAAAGTGGGTGGAGGATAAAACAGCCAATCAAATTTCCACCGTACAATTTCCATTTCCCATATAAAATTTCCATTTTATATGGGAAAATGTAAACTGCAGCCATTCTTACACTGGTAAAGGACCACTCCAGCGAAAAAAGTAAGCAGTTAAAATCTGACAGAACCGACAAATTTTGGATTAGTCCATCTCTTCATGGCAGATTCTCAGGGTTTTCTTTGTCCTTAAATGCCTTAAACCTGCTACAGTCGGTAATTAGTTGACTGAGGTTCAAATTCAGAAAAGGGGGTGGAGCATAAACAGCCAATCAGATGTATTTGATTTATTTCAGCAATTCTTACACTGCTAATGGCAGGGTTCTCAAACTAGGCAAAGTCGATCACTGGGTGACTGAGATTAATATTCAGGAAAGTGGGAGGGATTCCCTGCATGTGTGTGTCTGTTTCCCCTGTGTGGTCCGCTTCCTCCTGCTTGTCTCTCCGTTCCCCTCCCCCCCAGTGTAATTAGTAGTGTAGTGCATGTCTTACCTAATCCATCGAACCCGCGGGGATTGCAGACCTCATTCTCTTCCACGCGGTTCACTCTAGTAATGTAGCTTGTGCTGATGTCGCGATCAGCACAAGCCGTTCACTAGGGGGAGCCAATCGGAAGATAAGGAGGTCTGCAATCCCCACGGGCGCCATGGATTAAGTCATTAATTGTAAAATTAACTATGTTGGTAATGATCACTTCTGTATATGATTTGAATAGTGGTTATGAATAACAAACTGTTCCCTTCCCCTGTTTACAACTCTTATACTGTGGAAGTTTTGGGGACGTTTCGTTACGCCATATGATTATTTTTTGATTAGAATGCTTGGGAGGCCCAGTGCAAAACTTGCAGTGGGACCCAAAGATCCTTAGCTGGCTATACCGACGCATACACTTCAGCCGGAGAGGTGCATATGCATCTATGTAGAAGTGGCAACGATACGGTGCATGACAGAGTGGCTTCTGGTAGGCGGGTTAGGGAGGGGAACAATGTGCTTGGGGCATGAGGGAGTCGATGTTGCTTAAAGATGGACCTTTAAGCAACCTTGGGGGCAGGGGCAGCATTAGGCATGGGGGTTTTGGATTTATCTCTCTACTGTTTCTTTTTTTTGATTCAAAGTTTGTATTATATATTTTTGATCTACGCAAGATACGGTATTTGTGCTATGTTGCCCGATTACTTGCAAGACTTTGCATAATCCTTAGCATATTTTCTAAACTTTGGACTCTAACCCACCCGGGTTAAATTTTGTTATGCCATGTTTGTTTTTACTCCCTTTTGGGAGATGTTTTTTTTTTGTTTAAAACTTCAATAAAAATTATCTTTAAATAAAAAAGTTACTGTGAGCATTTGTGTCATGAGCACAAGGCAGCTGTACAGTATATGCAATGGGCATGGCCATTTACTGTGCATGAGATAATACATTGACATTGGTGGACGAAGGGGCCAGCAATTCTTTCACTGCGCAGAGCTACACGAGCCAAGAGCCGCCCCTGCTGGGGGACACCTGTACAAATGGTAGATTCTTGGCCTGCATAATTTTAATTAATGGAAATTATCTCTGAGGAAGTGACGTTTGCATTGGAAAAAACATTCTGCATTATCACTATTTACAAAGTCTTATCATTAGAAGACAATGTTTCTGAAACGTACTGTATTGGTAAGCTAGCAACAAGTATCTTTCTTGGCACCTCTCAGAAGCCTAACTTTTCCACTCATGTACAAGGAAGTGGGGGAAAGTTTCTTTATGGCACCTTAGTGCGAAAGTATATATGACTGCTGGGTAGTGTCTGATGTAGCCACTCCTCCAATATAGGTATATCCTGCTTCACCCCTGATATGTACATACAAGCAGGTTATGCAGTGTCCAAATGAAACACTAAACTGAGTAAGGATCTGGCTGCGAGTGGTTTCCTTTCGTGGCAATAATGATCAATCCAGAGACTTTTTTTTCAAAGCATCCTTACAGCACACATCGATGATTTTCTGGGCATAAAATTAAAGGAAGTATTTACTATATTGAATCAGATAATTCTTGCTCCTCTCTGTCAAACTCTTCACTGGCTACCAATTAACCATTTCAAACTCTTATCTCTAACCGACAAGCTCTTCACATGTCTCTCCTCTGTACATCTCACTAGTATCCAAGTACCAACCCAACTGCAATATCAACTCTGTACATGACCTTTTTCTGTCCTCTATAATCACATCCTCACATTCATGTATAGAACATTTCTCACAAGCCTCACCCCATCTCTGGAATCCTCTTCCACAACACATCTCACCGTCACTCTCCAACATTTGAAATCTTTAAAGTGAACCTGTACTGAGTAAAATTACTTAAAATAAACATATGAGGTAACATCAAATGAACATTACATAGTTACCTTGCCATCAGTTCCTCTCAGAAGCTCGCCATGTACTTCTGACAATGATCCCTTCCAGTTTTGACAACATTTTGTCAGAACTAAAATATATCAGTTGCTGTCAGTTATATATCAGTTGCTGTCAGTTATAGCTGAGAGGACAACTGATTTGCGAGGTAATGTCTATGTTTCCCTATGGCTCAAGTGGGCGATGTGAGCGATGTCAGTGTGCTGACCAGGAAGCTGTTATGGGGTAATGGCAATTTTCAAAATGGAGGACGGAGAATTCCCTTGATCACAGTGGACAAAAAGGTCGCGGGAGAGGAGAAAGAGATTGAGGAGTAGACTACATCGGAGATAAGTATGACCTGTGCATGTTTATTTTGACTTTTATTTTCAAATAAAAAATCCTATACTATGCTACATTTTAAAAGGTTATACATTAAATAAAACATTGAATTCACAAACACATACAGAGCCGGATTAAGGCTAAATGGGGCCCTAAGCAAAGTAACTGATTTGGGCCCCCCCATCATGTCGTAATAGAATCAGAAGATGCAGCTGCACAGCAATATGTCGCACACACCGGGCAGCCGAGCTACTGGTTGCTATGGGCAACAGCACGCTTTCCTCTGTGGGTGCACAATGCAGGGAATAGCAGCAGCAAAATGCAGAGTGAGAGATGAATGGCTGGGACATTTGCACTCAGGGGCTGGAGCACCCCTGTGAAGAGGGCGCCAGATATCACAGCAGCAGCACTTTCCCCCTGCATCTCCAGCCTGGCAATAGCAGAAAGCTCTGGACACCGCCAAACCGGAAGCCGTTCCCCAGACAGAATTACATAACCACTCCCACCACCGAACAACCAATTTCCTCCCAAACTAGACAGCCACCATGCAGCCTCCATCCCAGTGAATACGATAGTCCAGCAGAGAAGGCAGCCGCAGTGGGGGAGAATGACAGCACCAGATGAATCACATTCACCTATTGCGATCCAAGCAATAGAGGTCCCGTCATCCGGAGCCCATCTGTCTCCTCTAGAGTACTGCCGCTCTGTTACTACTACTATTACTACTTCCTACTTCATGTCTGATCTGAGAATCAGGAAGTTCAGAGCGAGCGGCTGCACTGTAGAAGAGACAGATGGGTTTCAGAAGACGGGATCTCTATTGCTTGGATCATGGATAGGTGAGTGAGCGTTTGCCATCTGCTGCTATCATTCTTGCTGCAGCTGTGGTTCTCTGTGGGAAGGGAGGGTGGAGTGGGCAGCGGCAGAGCGCACAGTAGCAGGAGGGGGACCTAGGAGGAGAGCCTGGCTCTGAAGACAATCAGCAGCGCACGGCATCATTTGACAAGACAAGACAAATAACATTTATATCGCGCTTTTCTCCTGGTGGACTCAAAGCGCCAGAGCTGCAGCCACTAGGACGCGCCCTATAGGCAGTAGCAGTGTTAGAGAGACTTGCCTACGGTCTCCTACTGAATAGTAGAGTTGGGCCGAACGGTTCGCCTGCGAACGGTTCCATGCGAACTTCAGTGGTTCGCGATCGCGTCCCGCAGGCGAACCTTTGCGGAAGTTCGGTTCGCCCCATAATGCACATGGAGGGTCAACTTTGACCCTCTACATCACAGTCAGCAGGCCCAGTGTAGCCAATTAGGCTACACTAGCCCCTGGAGCCCCACCCCCCCTTATATAAGGCAGGCAGCGGTGGCCATTACGGTCACTCGTGTGCTGCCTGCGTTAGTGAGAGTAGGGCGAGCTGCTGCAGACTGTCTCTCAGGGAAAGATTAGTTAGGCTTAACTTGTTCCTGTCTGGCTGCATACCTGTGCTGTGAACCCACCACTGCATACCTGTGCTGTGAACCCACCACTGCATACCTGTGCTGTGAACCCACCACTGCATACCTGTGCTGTGAACCCACCACTGCATACCTGTGCTGTGAACCCACCACTGCATACCTGTTCAGTGAACCCACCACTGCATACCTGTTCTGTGAACCTGCCACTGCATACCTGTTCTGTTCAGTGGACCCGCCACTGTATACCTGTTCATTGAACCCACCACTGCATACCTGTGCTGTGAACCCACCACTGCATACCTGTTCAGTGAACCCGCCACTGCATACCTGTTCTGTTCAGTGGACCCGCCACTGTATACCTGTTCAGTGAACCCGCCACTGCATACCTGTTCTGTTCAGTGGACTCGCCACTGTATACCTGTTCAGTGAACCCACCACTGCATACCTGTTCTGTTCAGTGAACCCGCCACTGCATACCTGTTGTGTTCAGTGAACCTGCCACTGCATACCTGTTCTGTGAACCCGCCACTGTATACCTGTTCTGTTTAGTGAACCCGCCACTGTATACCTGTTCTGTTTAGTGAACCCGCCACTGTATACCTGTTCTGTTTAGTGAACCCGCCACTGCATACCTGTTCTGTTCAGTGGACCCGCCACTGTATACCTGTTCAGTGAACCCGCCACTGCATACCTGTTGTGTTCAGTGAACCTGCCACTGCATACCTGTTCTGTGAACCCGCCACTGTATACCTGTTCTGTTTAGTGAACCCGCCACTGTATACCTGTTCTGTTTAGTGAACCCGCCACTGCATACCTGTTCTGTTCAGTGGACCCGCCACTGTATACCTGTTCAGTGAACCCGCCACTGCATACCTGTTCTGTTTAGTGAACCCGCCACTGTATACCTGTTCTGTTTAGTGAACCCGCCACTGCATACCTGTTCTGTTCAGTGGACCCGCCACTGTATACCTGTTCAGTGAACCCGCCACTGCATACCTGTTCTGTTTAGTGAACCCGCCACTGTATACCTGTTCTGTTTAGTGAACCCGCCACTGCATACCTGTTCTGTTCAGTGGACCCGCCACTGTATACCTGTTCAGTGAACCCGCCACTGTATACCTGTTCTGTTTAGTGAACCCGCCACTGCATACCTGTTCTGTTCAGTGGACCCGCCACTGTATACCTGTTCAGTGAACCCGCCACTGCATACCTGTTGTGTTCAGTGAACCTGCCACTGCATACCTGTTCTGTTTAGTGAACCCACCACTGTATACCTGTTCTGTTTAGTGAACCCGCCACTGCATACCTGTTCTGTTCAGTGGACCCGCCACTGTATACCTGTTCAGTGAACCCGCCACTGCATACCTGTTGTGTTCAGGGAACCTGCCACTGCATACCTGTTCTGTGAACCCGCCACTGTATACCTATTCTGTTTAGTGAACCCGCCACTGTATACCTGTTCTGTTTAGTGAACCCGCCACTGCATACCTGTTCTGTTCAGTGGACCCGCCACTGTATACCTGTTCAGTGAACCCGCCACTGCATACCTGTTGTGTTCAGTGAACCTGCCACTGCATACCTGTTCTGTGAACCCGCCACTGTATACCTGTTCTGTTTAGTGAACCCGCCACTGTATACCTGTTCTGTTTAGTGAACCCGCCACTGCATACCTGTTCTGTTCAGTGGACCCGCCACTGTATACCTGTTCAGTGAACCCGCCACTGCATACCTGTTCTGTTTAGTGAACCCGCCACTGCATACCTGTTCTGTTCAGTGGACCCCCCACTGTATACCTGTTCAGTGAACCCGCCACTGCATACCTGTTCTGTTCAGGGAGACTGCCACTGCATACCTGTTCTGTGAACCCGCCACTGTATACCTGTTCTGTTTAGTGAACCCGCCACTGTATACCTGTTCTGTTTAGTGAACCCGCCACTGCATACCTGTTCTGTTCAGTGGACCCGCCACTGTATACCTGTTCAGTGAACCCGCCACTGCATACCTGTTGTGTTCAGTGAACCTGCCACTGCATACCTGTTCTGTGAACCCGCCACTGTATACCTGTTCTGTTTAGTGAACCCACCGCATCAGTGCGCATACCTGTGCAGTTAAGTGAACCCACCTACCTACGTGAGTGCACGCAGTGTGATATACCACTCCGTGCATACCCGATATGGACAAAACAGGTAGAGGAAGAGGTAGTGCCAGAGCCAGAGGAAGGCCACCCGGCAGGTCTGCGCGAGGTCGTGTAAATGTAATTTCGTGTGGACCTGGCCCACAGTACAGTGCTCGGAAGAAGGCACGTCCCATCACCTCCCAAGATTGTCAGGACGTGGTTGAGTATTTAGCGACACAGAACACCTCATCTTGCTCAGCCACCAGCGCAACTACTAGCACCACTTCCGCTGCATTTGACACTTCGCAAGAATTATTTAGTGTTGAAATCACTGATGCACAGCCATTGTTGTTACAGCCAGATGAATTTTCACCAGCTAATATGTCTGAGTTACGCGGCAACACTATGGATGTAACGTGTCAGGAGGATGAAGGACCTACTGATGGTGCAAGTTTGGATTTGTCTGAGGCAAGCGAAGCTGGGCAGGATGACTACGATGATGACAGTAATAGGGATCCTCTGTATGTTCCCAATAGAGGAGATGAAGAGGGGGACAGTTCAGAGGGGGAGTCAGAGAGTAGTAGGAGGAGAGAAGTTGCTGAAAGAAGCTGGGGCAGCTCTTCGTCAGAAACAGCTGGTGGCAGAGTCCGGCACCATGTATCGCCACCTATGTACAGCCAGCCAACTTGCCCTTCAGCATCAGCTGCTGAGGTCCCCATAGTGCCCACATCCCAGGGTGGCTCAGCGGTGTGGAAATTTTTTAATGTGTGTGCCTCAGATCGGACCAAAGCCATCTGTTCGCTCTGCCAACAAAAATTGAGCCGTGGAAAGGCCAACACTCACGTAGGGACAAGTGCCTTACGAAGGCACCTGGAGAAAAGGCACAAACAGCAATTATTATTATTATTATTTATTGTATTTATAAAGCGCCAACATATTACGCAGCGCTGGACAATAAATATATACAATGATACAAGGATGACATACATAGGGTTATACACATAGAACAAAGTTATACATACAAATTGTACAAAATACATGATCATGCAATATGGGCTGGTTAGGTAGGCCCAGTAATACAAGTACAGGCTGTCATAGGACAGGAGCACATGATCCTGTAGATTACACTAGGGAGTGGAGGACCCTGCCAGGGGCTTACAATCTAAAGGGAGGGGTGGAAACACTAGGGGGGGGCTGTTAAATATTCCTTAGAGAGTTACTGTGTGGTAGGAGGTGGGTAGGCCATCATAAAGAGGTGGGTTTTGAGGGCTTGCTTGAATGTGTTGAAAGAGGGAGCAAGTCTGATGGGTGGTGGAAGGGCATTCCAGAGGGTGGGGGCAGCTCTTGAGAAATCCTGCAGGCGGGCATGGGAGTGTGAAATGCGCGGGGTGGTGAGGCGAAGGTCGTTGGAGGAACGGAGGGGGCGACCTGGTGTATACTTGTGAACAAGCTGCGAGATTTAGGTAGGGCATGTTTTGTGCACAGATTTATACGTCAGGCATAGAATCTTGAAACTTATCCTGAGACGGATAGGGAGCCAGTGCAGGGATTCACAAAGGGGAGATGTGGATGCAGAGCGGTGCGAAGAATGGATGAGTCTTGCAGCCGCGTTCATCACTGATTGAAGGGGGGCAGTGCGTTTCAGGGGGAGGCCAGAAAGGAGTGAGTTACAGTAATCAAGGCGGGAGATGATGAGGGCATGGATGAGCAGTTTGGTCGTGCCCGGGGTTAAGAATGGGCGGATCTTGGAGATATTACGGAGGTGGAAATTGCAGGCTCTTGTGATGTTTTGGATGTGTGGGATGAAGGAGAGGTCAGAGTCCAAGGTGACACCCAGGCAGCGGGCCTGGGAGGTAGGGAGAATGGTTGTGTTGTCGATTGTGAGGTGGAAACCTGGGATGGGTGCAGCAGCATGGGGTGGAAGGATCAGGAGCTCAGTTTTGTCTAGGTTAAGCTTTAGGAACCTAGCTGACATCCAGGAGGAAATTGCTGAGAGACACGAGGAGACCTTGTTTATGGTGGTGGCTGAGAGATCGGGGGTATGGAGGTAAATCTGAGTGTCATCTGCATAAAGGTGGTAATTGAAGCCCAGGGAGGAGATAAGCTTGCCAATTGAGGAAGTGTATATGGAGAAAAGAAGGGGGCCTAGAACAGAGCCCTGGGGGACCCCAACTGAGAGGGGGGCAGGAGTTGAGGAGGAGCCATTGAAGTAAGTGGTGAAGGAGCGATTGGATAGGTAGGAGGAGATCCAGGCCAAGGCAAGCCCATGGATGCCCATGGACTGTAGTGATTGGAGGAGGAGGGAGTGGTCAACAGTGTCAAATGCTGCAGAGAGGTCAAGGAGGAGCAGGATGGAATAACTGCCTTTGGCCTTGGCAAGGGTAAGGTCGTTGACCACCTTGGCGAGGGCTGTTTCAGTTGAGTGCGCAGGTCGGAATCCAGACTGTAGGGGGTCAAGTAGGGCATTTGCCACCTGAGCAAAAGCAGCAGCAGCACACAAAAGCAAAGCCACCCTCCTTCTCCTCTTCCTCCTCCATCAGGTGCATTATCTGCTTCTGCCGCTTTCTCCCTTCCACCTTCACAGGCACCCTCCTCCACTCCGCCTCTGCCCTTGAGCGGTTCCTGCTCCTCTGCCCACAGCAGCAGTCAGGTGTCCGTGAAGGAAATGTTTGAGCGGAAGAAGCCAATTTCGGCCAGTCACCCCCTTGCCCGGCGTCTGACAGCTGTCGTGGCGGAACTGTTAGCTCGGCAGCTGTTACCATACCGGCTGGTGGACTCTGAGGCCTTCCGTAAATTTGTGGCCATCGGAACACCGCAGTGGAAGATGCCAGGCCGCACTTATTTTTCGAGAAAGGCCATACCCCAACTGCACCGTGAAGTTGAGAGGCAAGTGGTGTCATCTCTTGCGATGAGCGTTGGGTCAAGGGTACACCTGACCACGGATGCCTGGTCTGCCAAGCACGGGCAGGGCCGCTACATTACCTACACAGCCCATTGGGTGAACCTGGTGGTGAACGATGGCAAGCAGGGCGCAACGGACCAAATTGTGACACCTCCACGGCTTGCAGGCAGGCCTCCTGCCACCTCCTCTCCTCCTGCTACATGCTTTTCGCTGTCCTCCTCCTCCTTGGCTGAGTGGCAGTTCTCCTCTCCAGCTACACAGCCCCAGCTCCGCAGGGCCTATGCTGCATGCCAGGTACGACGCTGTCACGCCATCTTAGACATGTCTTGTCTCAAAGCGGAGAGTCACACTGGAGCAGCTCTCCTGGCTGCTCTTAAGAAACAGGTGGATGAGTGGCTGACCCCGCACCACCTGGAGATAGGCAACGTGGTGTGCGACAACGGCAGCAATCTGCTTGCCGCTTTGCATATGGGGAAGCTGACACACATACCCTGCATGGCACATGTCATGAATCTAGTGGTTCAAAGATTTGTGGCAAAGTACCCTGGCTTAGCGAATGTCCTGAAGCAGGCCAGGAAGTTCTGTGGGCATTTGAGGCGGTCTTACACAGCCATGGCACGCTTTGCGGAAATTCAGCGCAAAAACAACATGCCGGTGAGACGCCTCATTTGCGATAGCCCGACTCGCTGGAACTCGACCCTGCTCATGTTCTCCCGCCTGCTAGAACAGAAGAAAGCCGTGACCCACTACCTCTACAACTACAGTAGAATGAAACAGTCTGGGAAGATGGGGATGTTCTGGCCCGACAACTGGACACTGATGGAAAAGGCATGCAGGCTCATGCGGCCGTTTGAGGAGGTGACCAACCTGGTGAGCCGCAGTGAGGGCACCATCAGCGACTTAATTCCCTACGCTTACTTCTTGGAGCGTGCTGTGCGTAGAGTGGCGGATGAAGCTGTGAATGAGCGTGACCAGGAACCGTTACGGCAGGAACAGGCATGGGACCAATTTTCATCAGACCCAGCTGTTTCCTCAACACCTGCGGCAGCACAGAGGGGGGAGGAGGAGGAAGAAGAGAAGTCGTGTGCAGAAGACGAGTCAGACTCAGAGGATGATGAGCAAGGTGTTTCTTTGGGGGAGGAGGAGGAGGAGGAGGAGGGGACAGCGGCAGGAGAACAACCTCAGCAGGCATCGCAAGGGGCTTGTGCTGCTCAACCTTCCCGTGGTATTGTTCGCGGCTGGGGGGAGGAGGTTGACTTACCTGACGTCACTGAGGAAGAGCAAGAGGAGATGGAGGGTACTGGATCCGACTTTGTGCAGATGTTGTCTTTTATGCTGTCCTGCCTGTTGAGGGACCCCCGTATAAAAAACCTCAAGGGGAATGAGCTGTACTGGGTGGCCACACTACTAGACCCTCGGTACAGGCACAAAGTGGCGGACCTGTTACCATCTCACCGGAAGGTGGAAAGGATGCAGCACATGCAGAACCAGCTGTCAACTATGCTTTACAATGCCTTTAACCACCCTGGCGTTCTGATAAGATCGCCAGGGAGGCTGCGGGAGGGTTTTTTTTAAATTAAAAAAAAACGATTTCATGCAGCCAACTGAAAGTTGGCTGCATGAAAGCCCACTAGAGGGCGCTCCGGAGGCGTTCTTCCGATCGCCTCCGGCGCCCAGAATAAACAAGGAAGGCCGCAATGAGCGGCCTTCCTTGTTTTGCTTACACCGTCGCCATAGCGACGAGCGGAGTGACGTCATGGACGTCAGCCGACGTCCTGACGTCAGACGCCTCCGATCCAGCCCTTAGCGCTGGCCGGAACTTTTTGTTCCGGCTGCGCAGGGCTCAGGCGGCTGGGGGGACCCTCTTTCGCCGCTGCTCGCGGCGAATCGCCGCAGAGCGGCGGCGATCGGGCAGCACACGCGGCTGGCAAAGTGCCGGCTGCGTGTGCTGCACTTTATTTGGCGCAAATCGGCCCAGCAGGGCCTGAGCGGCAGGCTCCGGCGGTACTGGACGAGCTGAGCTCGTCCATACCGCCCAGCTGGTTTAAGGGTGATGTGACGGCACAACGCCAGCAAGGTACCACTGCCACTAATCCTCCTCCCGTGTCCACGCAGTCAAAGACAGGACGCTCCAGCGATCTCATGGTGATGTCGGACATGCGGACGTTCTTTAGTCCAACGCCTTGCCGTAGCCCTTCCGGATCCACCCTCCACCAACGCCTGGAACGGCAGGTAGCCGACTACCTGGCCTTAAGTGTGGATGTAGACACTGCTGTGAACAGCGATGAGGAACCCTTGAACTACTGAGTGCGCAGGCTTGACCTGTGGCCAGAGCTGTCCCAATTTGCCATCCAACTTCTCTCCTGCCCTGCCGCAAGCGTCCTGTCAGAAAGGACCTTCAGCGCAGCTGGAGGCATTGTCACAGAGAAGAGAAGTCGCCTAAGTCACAAAAGTGTTAAGTACCTCACCTTTATCAAAATGAATGAGGCATGGATCCCGGAGGGCTGCTGCCCGCCCCAAGACTAAGTCAGTCCCCGCACACACAGCATCTCTGCCTGCACGCCGTGTGACTGGCTGCCTGGCCTGCCCCAAGAAGACTAAGTCGCTCCCAGTCCCTCCACACAGCATGTCTGCCTGCAGGCCGCTTGACTACCTTCTCCGCCACCACCAACAGGGTCCGGGACTCCAGGCGGATTGCTGAATTTTTTAGGCCGCTGCTAGCAGCGGCCGCTGTAATAATTTTTCTGGTGCGTGTACATGACTGCCTAATTTTTCTGGCTGCACTGCGGGCAGCTGCAACAACAAAAGAAAAGGCATGTACATGCGCCCATTCCCCTTCGTGATCATTACCTTGCCGTGGTGAAGGGGCTTGCGTATCACAATGAAGCAATGACCGGCGCCTAGATGAGTGTCTCGGGGGGCACACCCACGATAATAAGGTCGTTGCCTCATTGTGGTCAGACCAAATTTGATCAGCTGGACAGTCACTGTTCTGTCATTCAGCTACATCAGCCAGGCGACCATATGGGCTGTAAAGCCACCAAAACCTGCACTCTCGCCATGGTGCGCACCAGTCCAGCACGGCCGTCACTACACAAACAGCTGTTTGCGCTGCGTTACACGGTGAGTTTGGTGTGTCAGTGTGAAGCAGTACCTTAATTACACTACCTGATTGATGTATACACATGCAAGATGTTTGAAAGCACTTTAGGCCTGTCATTTAGCATTCAATGTGATTTCTGCCCTTAAAACGCTGCTTTGCGTCAAATCCAGATTTTTCCCGGGGACTTTTGGCATGTATCCCACTCCGCCATGCCCCCCTCCAGGTGTTAGACCCCTTGAAACATCTTTTCCATCACTTTTGTGGCCAGCATAATTATTTTTTTTTTCAAAGTTCGCATCCCCATTGAAGTCTATCGCGGTTCGCGAACTTTAACGCGAACCGAACCTTCCGCGGAAGTTCGCGAACCAGGTTCGCGAACCTAAAATCGGAGGTTCGGCCCAACTCTACTGAATAGGTGCTGGCTTACTGAACAGGCAGAGCTGAGATTCGAACCCTGGTCTCCTGTGTCAGCGGCAGAGCCCTTAAAGGGACTCCAAGCAGTGCCTGTGGATATGCCTTTAAGCATACCCACAACTAATTCATTACATCCTCACACCTACCAGCATGAGGTTTGTAATTATATCCCCCTGGGTTCCTTATATTTCATTGCATTGTGCTGAATCGAGCTGCCAACTTTGGAGAAAAGTCGTCCTGTGGCCGTGATTTCGATTGTGAAAATATCAAAAACTAAAAGGCATAGAGCAGCTGTTTGTATATCATTGGAAAGAGGAGAAAAAGAGATTTAGAATGATATGCATATTTCCATAGTTACTGCACTGCTCAGAGTCCCTTTAACCATTATACCATCCAGCCACCGCTGACTTTGGAGAAAAGTCGTCCTGTGGCCGTGATTTCAATCGCGAAAATATCGAAAACTAAAAGGCATAGAGCAGCTGTTTATATATCATTGAAAAGAGGAGAAAGAGAGCTTTAAAATGATATGAATCTTTCCATAGCTACTGCACTGCTCAGAGTCCCTTTAACCATTATACCATCCAGCCACCGCTGACTTTGGAGAAAAGTCGTCCTGTGGCCGCGATTTCAATCGCGAAAATATCGAAAACTAAAAGGCATAGAGCAGCCGTTTGGATATCATTGGAAAGAGGAGAAAGAGAGCTTTAAAATGATATGCATCTTTCCATAGTTACTGCACTGCTCAGAGTCCCTTTAACCATTATACCATCCAGCCACCGCTGACAGGATGGCAAGGGCTGGTTTATGTGCTAATGGGGCCCCTTTGACTCTGAATGGGGCCCCAAGTGACTGCTTTTGTTGCCTGGTCGGTAATCCGGCCCTGAACACATACATTCTAGTACTGTACTACTGAAAGCCCTTTGAGTGACAAAAACATTCAACATCAATCAAACATTGATCAGGAAAGCCCATTTTATGTCCCCTTGAGTAGCGAAGCAGGTGGTTTCGGCATATGGAGTTCAGCACCGAGCGATGAACCTGGCGCCACTCTAGTAGTAATGGTATAGTGCGCGGGGCGCGTAAGGGTAATTCAGGGTTCTGGCAATTGCTGGACTTGGACTTGGACGTCTACACACAATGCAATTTCTTCTACACACAATGCACAGTAAATTACACAAGTGTGAATCCAGCCTAAAGGTGGACACACACGATACAATAAAATGATCCAATTTTACGGCAATTCAATAAAAACGATCGGATTTTGGAAAAAAATCGAAAGCTTTTTTTTTTTTATTTGAGCAAGAATTCTGATCGGATTTCCCGTTTTAATTCAAAAAAAGTCTATCGAGAGTGCCGGATTTTTCTGATCATTTTTTATTGAAATTGAATGGCATGTGGTAGATTGTCAATTTCCTTATATATACTTCAAAGCAATTTTCTCAGAGTTTTCAATCATTTGTTTTATAATTGGGTAAAAATTGACCACACGTGTGTTACATTGGTCAGATTTTTAAACCTTACAATCAGTCAGAAAAATTGATTGCAATTCATGAATTGAAAAGATATTTTAAAAATGGTATGGTGTGTGGCCACCTTTAGGGAACTGCAAAGATAAATGGTCTTCCTCCTGATTGGCCGTGCAGCATTGCTGGGGTGCGCTTTTCAAGACTAAGGTAAATTCTCTTTTGCCTCTCTGTTCAGAACACACTTTGCTTCAGGCAGGGAACACACTTGACTGTTTTCTTGTGCGTTTTCTGCACAGAAAAACTGAGAACTCATGTTAACCTCCCTGGCGTTCAATTTTCCCAGGATTTCTGTGCAAAAAGTTATAAAATGTATTTTTAAAACTTTTTTTTCCTGTAACTTGCCAAATGTGTCAAGAAAGGGTCTAGTATACAGTGCATGAGTGTATTGATGTGTATGCACGTTTATACTGTTCACAGCATGTTTTTATGGACGGCTATATCTGTCCATACCGCTTTTAATCAATAGGCTAATTCCCACTTAATATGTTGTTCGCATGCAGAAATAAAAAAACTGACATTCTGCATGATGACTCTGCACATTTTGTCCATTTTCTCTATCAATTACATCAGCTGCTGTGAAAAAATGCGCGTGTTTTGCTGCATAAAAACACACTTGGGGCTTGAATCACTAAACCGTGATAAGACAAATATCACATCTTATCAAAGTTATCACTTGTTATCAAAATGTATCACACGTTATCAAAGTTAACACGTCTTATCAGAGTAGCATAGCGAGCGCTACAAACTTAAGCCTGCTAATTGGCAATGGCGCTCGCCCTGCTCTGAGCCCCTGTGGGTTCGTAGCCCTCGCTATGCTACTCTAATAAGGTGTGTTAACTTTGATAACGTGTGATAACTTTGGATAACGTGTGATAACTTTTGATAACGTGTGATATCTTTGATAAGGTGTGATATTTGTCTTATCACGGTTAAGTGAATCAAGCCCAAAGTATGCAGAAAAACGTGCAGAAAACTGAAAGACAAGTGTGTTCCTTGCCTCATGGATTATAGTGCTTAAAACCTCCCTCACTAATGTGAGACTACAGGTTCCCAGAGAAAACAGTGCCATAATGTGCAGAAATGACATGTTGGCTCTCAGTAACTGGGGAGAATTGGCCATTCTCCTGACCACTGAAGTGGCTGTTTCCAATTCAATACCAGCTATTTTCTATGCTGGTTTTTTTCTTATAACAGCCATAAAATATGTGCAGGCTTGAGGTGGGGTTGGGCGACATTTACTCATTATTCTGCTTTAAATATGAAACCATGATCAGCATTACCTGACCCCATCCTGTTTGAAAATCTGCACCCTCGTTCCCCTTCACAGGCTACAATAACACCTCTCTGACAGGAGTTTGATCAAAGTCAACAGAGTAATGTAACATATAATACATGTTAAATATGTACACATAACATTCCAGCACTGTACTGGTTTCACAAGGTGTGAAGTCACTTTCTACCTGCACACTTTCCCCTTTGTTGACTTGGTTTCTTGGTGTGTTCATTACAGCAGAGAAATATAAATAACCCCACGTAATTATACAATCCATTGAATACCAGCGTGTCTTTCAAGTTCATATAACCATTACCACTACTACGCATACAAGCAGGGCCGGGCCGAGGCATAGGCTGGAGAGGCTCCAGCCTCAGGGTGCAGTGTAGGAGGGGGCGCACAATTCATTCAGCTGTCATTCCTAATTGTGTATGAAGCAGAAAGAAATAAGAAAAGGGGATACATAGCAGTGACTGCAAGCCAGACAACTAGATATTAAGGTGTTGGGGAGGTTGTGGGCCCTGTGGCCCTCTTAGTCTAATAGCAATCAGTAGTGACAGCTGGGGTGGGAGGGATGGAGGGGCGCACTTTGGTGTCTCAGCCTTGGGTGCTGGAGGACCTTGTCCCTGCTCTGCATACAAGTATCATAATGCCTAAAATTTACTAAATGCACCAGCGCAATATCTACAATTAGTGTGGCAAAGGCTTTTGCTGGCCTGTTGGATACATATACTGGAGCAACATAGCCCAACTTCCGGGGTCTCCTCTAGGCCAAACTGTCCAATTTAAAGAGGAACTTTAACCAGGGATTGAACTTCATCCCAATCAGTAGCTGATACCCCCCACAAGAAATCTTTACCTTTTCTCAAATAGATCATCGGGGAGGCGGAAGCAGAGCCGGGACAAGGTCCTCCAGCACCCAAGGCTGTGACACCAAAGTGCGCCCCTCCATCCCTCCACCCCAGCCGTCACACACTGATTGCTATTAGACTAAGAGGCACCCCAGGGCCCCCAACACCTTAATCTCTAGTTATCTGGCTTGTAGTCACTTCCATGTATCTCCTTTTCTTATTTCTTTTTGCTTTAAACACAATTAGGAATGACAGCTGAATGAATTGTGCGCCCCCTCCTACACTGCCCCTGAGGCTGGAGCCTCTCCAGCCTATGCCTCGGCCCGGCCCTGGGCGGAAGGGAGGGGTGACTGTGGAGCTGATATTGTGGTAAATCCCCTACCACAGTGTGATGTCATGGCCATGGTCCTGACAGTTTGCTGTCTGTGATCCTTATTGCATTATGGGAAATAACAGCTTTTCCCAACTTCCAAGTAAGCAATATCTCCCTCTGTGCATAGAACTCTTAATTAACGAGCATTCTGCAGAGATCACCTGGCATAATTAAAGAGGTCACCACCAGTGATAAATCTCATAATTATAAATCAGGGCGAGGAAAGATTTTACAATAGGCGAACACTGACTAAATAATCTATAAAATTAATATTGTAACAACTAAGCAATTGTATTCATTATATTATTTTCCCTACATTTCCTCTTTAAGTTTACTGAAGAAGCCAGTCTATTTTATGTGTAGGTTGTGGAAAATTCAATTTGCATGACTGGTGGCCAATCTGTGGCTAATACTACGTAATCGTGGTGGGTGGGGCTTGTGTCCTACACTCACTGATGCTCAGTGAACTCAGCCGAGAGGTTTAGCGAGCGTTTAAGCAGGTGTTTTTCCACATGCATGATTCTGTATTTGCAATTTGTGTACTGTATTCTTTTTACACAAACTTAGCATGCAAGGTTTTGGGGTGTTTTTTTTTTTTTTGCGATTTATGTATTCTTTTCTATGTGAAATCTTGCATTGTGATTTTTCTGTGAATACCATGGAAGATAATTGAAATAAATAAAAAAATATCTAAATATGTTTTAATTTAAGGACCACTATTGTGAAAATCGTAAAATTTAAAATACATGTAAGCACATGCAGATAAGAAGTACATTTCATCCAGAGTAAAATGAGCCATAAATTACTTTTCTCCTATGTTGCTGTCACTTACAGCAGGTAGTAGAAATCTGGCAGAACTGACAGATTTTGGACTAGCCCAACTCCTTATGGGGGATCAGGGTTTTGTTTAGTTTCAAAAGCACTTAGTAAATGTCAGTTTCTCTGTCCAACTGCCAAAACACTGTACAGTGAGCACGGAGGCTGGCCAGCGTCTTTGTAGAAATCTTTTTCAGACAGTGTCTTTATAAAGAATAAAAGCCTTGCTGGGAATCCCCCATGAAGAGATGGACTAGCCCAAAACCTGTTGGTTCTGTCAGACCTCTGCTACCTACTGTAAGTGACAGCAACATCAGAGAAAAGTCATTCATGGCTCATTTTTCTCTGGAAGAAACATACTTTTTATTTGTATAGGTTTACATGTATTTTAAATTTTACAATTTTTCGCAATAGTGGTCCTTTAACTTTAAAATTGTACAGTGCACAGTAAGGTAGCATACAATGTGCAATTAGCACAACGTGCATTACCTACAGTAGGTACCCTGGTAATGTGGGTGTCACCCAGTTAATGCAGGCCGCGCTATTTGCGCAACACACGTTATCTTACTGTTGGAAGTATTGGTATAATTGCTGTGCACTCCCTGCACATGGCAACTTTACCGTACTTTTGTGAATACACCCTAGCAACTGGAAATGGGTGTTGGCTTATATATGCACAATTATGTTACTCACATTTCAGGGCACTGTAGGCCAGCTCATAGGACCAGCGCTGAGATTTTTCATCTTTAAAGACTGGCAAGGGCAGCCCAGAGTCATTCCCATAGCTGACCAGGATCCGGTCTGGGGGTTTCCTCCGATATATGCTTTGGAAGATTCTGGCGGCATTGATGTATATCTGGTCAGAATAAGTCACATTTTCACTTAGTCGGGGTGAGTTGCCCACAACAGAGTCTCCCTCTACAGAGCTCTGATCTGACATTTCCCTTGTAGAGGAGCCAATTGTACCGTTTGGATCCAGATGATATTCAATACTCAGGACTGATGTAGTCAGTTAGACTAGTGCTTCCTGAAAAACACAGGATTGCATTGTTAATATTAACAGTGAACATGTATTAACAATAAAGTAACTGGCATAACTGATGCAAAGACTGCTGCCCATAATTATTCATACCCCTGGCAAATTTTGATTTAAAGTTACTTTTATTCAACCAGCAAGTAATTTTTTTGACGGGAAATGACATCGGTGTCTCCCAAAAGATAAGACGATGTATAAGAGGCATTGTGTGAAAAAAAAAAAGTTCAGTCCAAAATCATTCATACACCTCTCAATAATCAATAGAGGAGCCTTTAATGGCTATTACAGCAGCAACCAAACGCTTCCTATAATTGCAGTCCAGCTTCTTGCATGTCTCCACAGGTATTTTTGCCCATTCATCTTTAGCAATGAGCTCCAAATCTTTCAGGTTGGAGGATCTTCTTGCCATCACCCTGATCTTTAGCTCCTTCCACAGATTCTCAATTGGATTCAAACCAGGACTCTGGCTGGGCCCCTCCAAAACATTAATGATATTGGCCTCAGTTCACTAAGCTTAACTCCTGTCTTTAATAACTCTTCTGAGCTGTTTTACAGTTATCACAATTATATCACCATGGTGATAACTGTAAAACAGCTCAGAAGAGTTATTAAAGACTAAGCTTAGTGAATTGAGGCCTTTTTTCTGCTAACCATTTCTTCACCACTTTTGTTGTGTGTTTTGGGTCATTGTCATGCTGAAATGTCCACGTTTCTCTGCAGACTGCCTGATGTTGTTGAGAATTCTCATGTATTGCTCTTTTTTCATGGTGCCATTTACTGTGATTAGGTTCCCCCATCCTTTGGCTATTAAACAACCCAAAAGCATTTGGTTCCCACCACCATATTTGACAGTGGGGGTGGTGTTCTTTGGTTTGAAGGCTTCTCCTTTTTTTATGCCAAATGAAGGAAACATCATTGTGACCAAACAATTCAATTTTTGTTCCATCTGACCATAACACAGAAGACCACAAGTCTTCTTCTTTGTCCAGATGAACATTTGCAAAGGCCAAGTGAGCTTTTGTGTGCTTTAGCTGGAGAAGTGGCGTCCTCCTTGGTCTGCATCCGTTGAACCCAGCAGTGTGCAGTGTCCGTTGGATTCAGGGCCGGCCCGCCTAGACTTTTTGCCGCCTGAGGCAAATTTTGAAAGCAGAGCCCAGATTCACCAGGATGGTGATCCTTGGATTCTTTTTCACCTCTCTCACTATCCTCCTGGCCAGCACAGGTGTCACTTTTGGCTTCCAACCACGTCCTCTGAGATTTTTAACAGTGCAGAACATCTTGTATTTTTTTTTAATAATGCTTTGCACTGTAGCCACTGGAACTTGAAAACATTTAGAAATGGCCTTGTAGCCCTTTCCTGACTTATGAGCAGCCACAATGCACAGCCGCAAGTCCTCCTCATTGAGCTCCTTTGTATTAGCCATGACTGTTCACAAACCAACTGCATAGATCTGCTGTTCACCTGTTGAGTTGATTAGAACAGCTGTTCCCAATTAATCAGGTAATTATAATGCTTAAGAACAGCTTGGACTTTTTGGAATGGTATAGAACATTGGATTTTCCCACAGACTGTGACAGTTTGTGAAAGGTATGAATAATTTTGGACTGGACACTTTTTGCTCAAATGTAAATAAAAGCTGAGAATCCCCCCCCCCCCTCCCCACACACACACACACACAATAATGCCTCTTGTACATCTTCTTATCTTTTGGGAGACACCTATGTCATTTCCCGTCAAAAAATTACTTGCTGGTTGAAAAAAAAAATAAATTTAAGTCAAAATTTGCCAGGGGTATGAATAATTATTGGCAGCACTGTACATCTTATTACAGAAACACAATACCTAGGATATACAAGTATGTGCAAAGTCAGGGATCACACTTATTAACAATCATGTGGGATCTTTGTCATGTTAATTACATGTCAAGTATAGTTGATTGTCAGTCACCATCCCTCCCTCTAGATTGTAAGTCTTTGGCAGGGCCCTCTCTCCTAGGGTGTCGTACTTGATTGTACACCCTACCCAGAATAATGCTAACTTGTATTATTGGGACTACCACCCCAGTGTATGATCTGGCATTGTATTACTACCTGTATTGTGTTGTGTATCTTATTGCTTATTTCCTGTATTCTGTTGTTGCATCTTATTGCTTATTACCTGTATTGTGTTGCCGGTCACTCCTGTTATCAATGTCTGTTATCTTCTGTATTGTACAGCGCTGTGTAATATGTTGGTGCTATATTAATCCTATAAATAATAATAAGTGACAATGCAGGGGCAGTCTCATGACTAAAGTAGTTTATTTTAGCTTTCTTTCTTTTCTCTTACTCTTCTTGTCTATCCTATGTCCATAGACTCCATATGTATAAAAGTGAAGGACATAACCTGGTCTGCCTTTAAACAGTGGAATTACGTGACTGGATTGCGCTTAGGGGACTGATATACAGGTCCTCTGGGCCTATTCTATCTCAGAATTATACTTGTTTATGTTGTTGCTACTGTAGGCCCTGTGTGGCCTGTATGCATCTGTATATTGGTGATTTTGCTTCAATTTTCCACTAATTATTGACAGTTATTGACTGTTACTGTCTATGTGATAAGTTCTGAGTTCTTCAATAAAAATTTCAAATAGACTAAAAAAAATTGCAAAAATGTGTTTGCCACATATGTAATGTATTTCAATGGCATCACAATGCATTTCCGATTTTGGGCAAAATTGCATCAGCAAATTTTCTTTATTTAAAACTAGTACGGCAGGTCTGCTTTTTTCATGTGCAATTCATGTTTCAATGCAAGTCAGTAGGAATCCGGAACATTTGCATGTCATTTTCAAGTTAATCAGATGGATTTTCGTGGAAATCAACGTCACTGGAATACACATAAAAATCACTCTGTGAAATTTTGCATACTGAAAACACATGTAAATGGTTTTTTTTTTGTGTGCAAAAAAAAAACATGAAAGTTTGCAAGAAGAAAGAATACAAAAAAATCGCAAATGCAGTATCATGCATGCAGGAAATGGCGTACACAAAACACCAGGACTAGTGTGAATGCACCACGCTACAGTCACATGAATTATTACACCTACCAAGACAAGGTAGAGAACATTTATATTGCGCTTTTTTCCAGGTGGACTCAAAGCACTTCTGGGCTGCAGCCACTAGGGGCGCACTCCATGGGCGACCAAGTTCATTAGAAAGCCTTGCTCTAAGACTTCTTACTGTTTTACCTACTGGGTTGAGCTGGGATTCAGAACCCTGGACAAGGGCTCAAATCCCACATCAAAGGCAACAGCCTTATCAGTACGCTATCTAGCTATGCACACTACAGTTGCTCACTAACTGGAATGCAAAAAAGTGTGTGCACATGATTTCCGGCATGCACAAATCTGTGTTTGTGATTTTTTTATGGACATTCTTTTTTCAGTTAATTTTTGAGTGTGATTTTGTGTTGTTTGTGTGTATTTGTATGCAAATTTTGCATAAAATGCATTGACCCTCAATGAGGTTCGTGGGCTCCCTTTGCCATCCTCTCCGGAAGCTCCATTATCTTCTAATTCCCTCCAGTAATCCAGCCAGCCATGCTCTTCTGCGTATACGCGGCTCAGCCTGTTGCGCCCCTGCAGCTGGGAGCGTTCTGCACCTGCACAGTAGTATTGCGCAGGCACAGACCGCTCCTGGATACGGGAGCGCAGAGGGGGTACGCACACAGCTGAGCCGCGCATGCGCTAAAGCGCGCGACTGGCCGCAACTGCCCAGATTACCAGTGGTAATTAGAAGACCACGGAGTGGCCGGAGGGGATGGTAAGGGAGCCCACACACCTCATGGGGCTGGAGGAAGCCCCAGGTAAGTATAAATAAGGGCATTAGCTTCATCTCAGGCACCCTTGAAATGCCAATGGCACACCTCAGAAGGTAAAAAGCAGACCTGCTATATGATTTTTAAAGTGCAGAAAAAATTACACATTGAAATGCATTATATGTAAGACAAAGGCAAATTAGCAAAAAATGCAAAACGCATGCAAATACTACTGGTTGTTAACAGGGTTGTTAACAGGGCCTGCATGAGTGTTGGGCACATAAGTTTTATATGTGACATCACTTTGATTCCTTAAGGAAACAGGGGCGTAGCAATAACCATAGCAACCATAGCAGCTGCAATGGGGCCCTGGAGCAGAGGGGCCCAGGTGGTACTTCAGTGTTCTCCCCAGAAATGTTTTCCAGCTGGGCGGAAAGAAAAAGTAGCCGGGTGGGGCGAGAGATGAGAGAATGCAGGGCCGGTGCTTCTCTGCACAAATCTGCTTGCAGCAGAGAAGGAGGTGAGCTGATGACAGCCGGGTGCTGACCAAAACTAGCCTGGTGGACCACCCGGCTAAAAGAGCCTGGGGAGAACACTGTACTTGATGTATTCATGGCTAACTTTGTGTTCCTCCACCCCGTCACTTTGTCTTAGTGCCCATGGACCATATGCAGTGTAGATTGCATGAAAATGTAAATTACCAAATCAGCTTATTTCCATAGGATAGGGACAGGTGGCATAGCCTGCATCTGAGGGCCCCATGATCTCTAGCTACGCCACTGTATGAGAACCACGTTTACTGGAGCCAGTCTACTTCCCATGTGAGTACACTCTAGCAGAATACCTCGCAGTGACTGCAAACACCTTTCTTAAGGCTCATACACACAAAGTGCACGACCATCTACAGGTCATGACCAACCTCACAACACACAGTTTACACGACTGTCTGTGCAGGGGAAAACGACAGACTGCACAATATAGTTGCATTCAAAACAAGCACACTTCGCTCAAATGACTTGTACACACACGGCCAACTGCAGGATTTCAGCCCAACAGTCGTGTGAGTTAATCCCCCATTAATATTCACATTAAAACATCTATAGAATTGTCCCAAATAAGGTCCACAACCATGCAACACACAAAGCAATTTGACTGGTATTTAAAGGACAACTGAAGTGAGAGGGATATGGAGACTTCCATATTTACTTCCTTTTAAGAAATACCAGTTGCCTGGCAGTCCTGCTGATCCTCTGCCTCTTGTACCTATAGCCATAGACCCTGAACAAGCATGCAGCAGATCAGGTGTTTCTGACATTTTTGTCAGATCTGACAAGATTAGCTGCATGCTTGTTTCTGGTCTGATTCAGACAATTTATACTGCAGTTAAATAGATCAGCAGGGCTGCCAAGCAACTGGTATTGCTTAAAAGGAAATGAATATGGCAGTCTCCATATACCTTTCACTACAGTTGTCCTTTAAAGAGACTCTGTAACAAAAATTGCATCCTGTTTTTTATCATCCTACAAGTTCCAAAAGCTATTCTAATGTGTTCTGGCTTACTGCAGCACGTTCTACTATCACCATCTCTGTAATAAATCAACTTATCTCTCTCTTGTCAGACTTGTCAGCCTGTGTCTGGAAGGCTGCCAAGTTCTTCAGTGTTGTGGTTCTGTGATGCATCTCCCCCCTCCAGGCCCCTCTCTGCACACTGCCTGTGTGTTATTTAGATTAGTGCAGCTTTTCTCTGCTCTATTATCTTTTACAAGCTGGATAAATCCTCCTCTGAGCTGGCTGGGCTTTCACATACTGAGGAATTACATACAGGCACAGCTGTCTGCACTCTTCAGGACACTTCAGTGGAAGATAGCTGCAGGGGGAAAGAAACACACAAATGATCTCTTAAGATTCAAAAGGAAGGGTGTATACAGCCTGCTTGTGTATGAATGTATTTTCTATGTGTGGACATACTGTACATCAACCTACTTCCTGTTTTGGTGGCCATTTTGTTTGTTTATAAACAAACTTTTTAAAACTGTTTTTAACCACTTTTAATGCGGCGAGGAGCGGCGAAATTGTGTCAGAGGGTAATAGGAGATGTCCCCTAACGCACTGGTATGTTTACTTTTGTGCGATTTTAACAATAAAGATTCTCTTTAAAGGGACAACTTATAAACACATGACGTAGCTGCAAATGAATATTACATACTAACCTCACCGTCAGTTCCTCTCAGAAGCTCACCATTTTCTTCTTACAGTGATCCCTTCCAGTTCTGACGAGATTTTGTCAGAACTGAAATATACCAGTTGCTGTCAGTTATATAACAGCAGCTGTCAGTTACAACTGAATGTGCAAGGTAACATCCATGTTTCCCTCTGGCTCAAGCGGCTGATATTACAGTTTAACAGTGTGCTGACCAGAAAGCTGTTATGGGGTAATGACCACTTTTAAAATGGACAGAGAATTCCATTGATCACAGTGTACAAATGGGGCGCAGGAGAGGAGAAAGAGATTGAGGAGAGTAGGCTACACAGGAGGTAATTATGGCCTGTGTATGGTTATTTTGGCTTATTATTTTCAGTTCAGGTTCTCTTTAAGCAAGCGACGTGGAGAACATTGCCCACATAGCACAACTTGCGTTATGTAGGCAACATTCCTTGTAGGTGCAAACTTACTTGGCGAAAATAAATTGATTCTGATTCTGATTCTGAACATGCACATTGATGCATGTTGCTTCTATTACCAGCTTTACGCAAACAGTGTAACGTGTGTTACCTATGTGCGCAACACACACACTACTCCACATACTGTACATAAATAATAGTAAAATTGCTATGCACTGTCTGCGCACTGCAATTTTACCACTCTATACTGACTCAGCCTATGTTCTGTGCACAGGTCAGAAAAAAATGCTTTTCATTGAAGTTTAAAAAAAAAAAGGTCTTACATGCAATAAAGTCTACATACATAGCCAGAAAGTCTCTACATTCGGTGCACATAGCAGAGTCATCTTCTACAGCCAATGGTTTCAGTTCTGGTGGCCATCTTTCCTTATGTTGATGGCTCTAGATTAGTTTTCCTCTTTAAATCATCATGAGAAATCTTTGGTATACCGCAGGATTCCGTTGGCAGAGCGGCAGTCAGGTCACATGTATTTACCATTTACTTTCATCTGCTCAGTCACAGCTGTGATGGGATTTCAGATGAAACTGAAGGCCCATAAATGTCACAGTGCATGCATTTTTAATTTTATCTCATAACAAAGTTTATAGCAGAGTGGCAGAAAACATGACTAAAAGACTTCCTTTTTTAGGAACTTGCAAATAAGAGTAAAAGAGAAAAAAGTGCTGATGGCGCGAGACAAAACATCGAAAAGTCAAACTGGTGGCAGATGCCAGAGTTACGGGACCTACACACACCTACACACTCCTGGGACACGTCAGTATTAGGAAGGTTTGTGCATGGCATTTTACTATAGTTTCATGAATCAACTCTTTTTTCCTAGTGCTTTAAAGCCCCTACCCAAGCAAAACATTTTATGCAAAGGCTTTCCCTTCCACTACCGTTGTTCTGTGTTCTTCCTCTTTGTCTATGTGGACAGCCTGCATTGCCTTCTCACCTTACTGCTCCCAAAAAGGATGTGGTTGGGGTCATAGCCAGGCTGCCACTCAAACCCCACTCCTGGAAGGACTGCAGTCTGACATGGAATTGCAGCTAAAAATGGCGCAGGGTGAAAAATGGCCCACCTTTCCGGCCGATAAATGTATCTTAAAACGCCATTTGCCATTTTAATGTAAGTACATCAAACCGGTAGTGTTTTACGATACATGCATCAGCGGAATGTTGTGTCGTGCAAAAATGCAGGTGGCTCGTTTTTGGCATCGGGGTTCGGCGGGGGAGAAAGGCAGCGGGACACTGGAGGGAGGATGTGTGCATATGCATACATTACCTTGTCCCGGCCACCGATCGCTCCTTCACTCCGCTCCTTCACTTCTTCAGTTAGTTTGCTATACTCCTGCACCCAGCCAATCACAATGTGGCTTCAGTCCCTGCATGTGATTGGCTGGCTGCAGGACTCCTGCAAACTAACACAAGAAGTAAAGGAGCGGAGTGAAGGAGTGATCGCCGGCCGGGACAAGGTAATGAATGCATATGCACACATCCTCCCTCCAGCTAATTCTACTCCCTCCAGTGTCCCGCTGCCTAAAACTAGCCCCCTGCATTTTTTAAGACTTGTAATGCTATTTAGCATTATAAGTGTAAAGCACACTGCATGCACCATTTTTTAACCCTTATTACGCTAAATAGCGTTATATAATTAAACTCAAGGAGGCGCCATTTCTATTCTCCCGGTGCTGTGTGCCATTTTTATCCGTCCCGCCCAACTATCCCTCTTTAGTAGGAACCGTCCCTCTTTGGGAACCCATTCCCTCTGTCCATCTTTCTTCCTCATTTGTACCTCTTTCAGGTCCCATGTACAGGTCTGTGAAAAATGTGTTTTATTGACTCTAAGCTTCACTGCCATCCTCTAACCATTCCTGCCACCTGGACATTATTGTCACGGCCAACCGCCTACTTCCTTGCTGTTGCGCACGTCTGCCCGTGCCCCTCCCCGTTAGCCCAGAGATCAATAAATGGGAACATAGTTCCCTTACATTGATCTAAGTCCCCGGTAGAAAAACCGACGGCTTCTTATCATAGGCGGCAGTCTTTCTGACAAAATGCTTCCTGAAAGCGAGCACTTCCAGGGCAAAAAAAAATCTCACTGTGGCCACCTTGTGGCCAAATAGTAAAACTACATCTACATATATGTTTTTATAAAATAAACCCACATTATTACATTTAAAATTAACTGTTTACCTCCCACACCAAAAATGACCCAAATAAAATTTTTAATGAAAAAAAATTACAATTAAAAAAAAAAAAAAAAAAAAACATGTGAAGAGGGTATATTGCGAACATTTTTTAAATTACAGTATAAGCTTGTAAATAGTGACAGACGCAAAACTGAAAAAAATGCACCTTTATTTCCAAATAAAATATTGGCGCCATACATTGTGATAGGGACATCATTTAAATGGTGTAATAACCAGGACAAATGGGCAAATAAAATTATGGTATCATGAATTATTTTAAAGCTATAATGGCCGAAAACTGAGAAATAATGTTGTGTTTTTTTTCCATTTTTTTCTTAATATTCCTGTTAAAATGCATTTAGAAAAAAATAATTCTTAGCAAAATGTACCATCCAAAGAAAGTCTAATTGGTGGCCGAAAAAACAAGATATAGATCAATTCATTGTGATAATTAGTGATAACGTTATTGGTGAATGAATAGGAGGGGAAAATTGCTCACTCTCAAATCTACACAATGACACAGAGTTCTGAACTTTGGAGCAGCTCCCACCCTCCCTTCCCATTTTTCTTATGATTTAATGTTTCCTGTTCTCTTATTTCACAGTGGTATGTTGAGGCTCATCCTCATGGCTCATTCTGAAGTTTGAGGATCCTAGTGGTTGCTTGAGAGCACTTGTTGAGAAGTTTACGGTTGGTTAATTTTGGCTTATTATAATTTGGTTCATGTTTTATAAACCCCAAATAAACAAGAGGCCGTGACCTATCAATGGAAAATAAGAGTGTGGGTGTTTTAATCATTTAGTGTAAGTTAAAGAGGAACTACAGTGAAAATAATGTAATAAAAAAAAGTGCTTCATTTTTACAATAATTATGTATGAATGATTTAGTCAGTGTTTGCCCATTGTAAAATCTTTTAAATCGCTGATTTACATTCTGACATTTATTACATGGTACCATTTTTACTGTGGGCAGGTGATGTAGCTGCTGCATGCTTTTTTGGCAGTTGGAAACAGCTGTAAACAGCTATTTCCCACAATGCAGCAAGGATCACAGACAGGAAACTGCCAAGAGTACATACTCAGAATTTCTTTGTGGGAGGGGTTTCACCACAATGTCAGCCATACAGCACCCCCTGATGGTCTGTTTGTGAAAAGGAATAGATTTCTCATGTAAAAGGGGGTATCAGCTACTGATTGGGATAAAGTTCAATTCTTGGTCGGAGTTTCTCTTTAAGTCCTGTTATGGGCATTCCCATGTACAGGCCAACCAAATGAGGTAGTGTGGCTAGTTAGAAGTGGCATTTAGGCTACATAATCCTGCTAGTCTGCCAAAGAGACCCTGTCTGTTGTTGGGGAACTACAAAGAACAGCACTGGTCACCTGATCACCACTGCTTTCCCATATATAATGCAATTTCCAAGCATTTCACATGAGGAATTTTTTTTTGCCTTAATAAAATGTAAGAGTGCTGAAAGGGTGACAAACCTGTGTCCCAGATTCATGCCCTTACGTGTAAAGGAATCTTCCTCTGGTTTTGCCGCCATACTTGCTTTACAGCCCTAACTTGTGACAATGTTATACGGTGATAACACTGCAGAACAGCTCAGAAGGTATTATGCTAAAAGAGCTGAGCAGAGGCAGGAATAGCGATTATACCTGATGTCATCAATATGGCACATGTTACCCAAGTATCCTAATATAACCTGCCTCAGGAAATCAGGAAAGAATGTAAAATGTAATTGAAAACAATATGAAAATGATATGATAGAAGATAGCAATACAGGGGCATATTCACTAAATTAATAAAATTACAATTTGCAGACAGTGCATGGCAACTTTACCGGTATTTATGTCATTGATGTAACACACATTGCGCAAGTAGCACAGCTCACATTACCTAGGGAATATTCGCATTTCTACTTTAGCATGTTATCATCTGTACAGCATTGGGCCCCTAAATTGTTATTCTTATTATATAGTGCCGACATCTTTCACAGCGCTATATATAGCCTTGTCACTGACTGTCCCTCAGTGCAGCTCACAATCTAATCCCTACCATAGTCATATGTTCTTATCTGTATTTTTGGGGGGAGGAAACCAGAGTGCCCGGAAGAAAACCACATGGACAGTGCCCTGGCTGATTCGAACTGGGGACACAGCGCTGCAAAGCAAGAGTGCTGCTATCAACGACTACACCACCATGCTACCCACAAAGCACAGAATTTGATCCTGGTAGGTGACACATATTACAGGCAATGTGTGCTTGTATAAGCACCTTACACACTATTACAAGCAATAGATGCTAATTTTTTCATCTGACCATATAATGACTGAATAAATTAAACATTTCATAAAAATCACCAATCCTAGATGGTTTCAGTAGGGTTGAGCAACTATGATAAGGTCTATACAGGCATCCTGTGTGTTATCTACTTTAAAGGACAAACTGAGGCTAATATGGACGCTGCCATATTTATTTCCTTTTAAACAACGCCCATTGCCTGGCTATCCTGCTGCAGATGATCTGCCTCTTATGCTAGGTACACATGATGCAATTTTCTGACAGATTTAAGGTCCGTACACACGCCGGACTGGAGGCAACGACGGGTCCGTCGTCGCCTCCCGCTGGGTGGGCGTTCCAACGACAGTCCGGCGTGTGTACGCACTGTCGGCGGACTGATACGGCTGTTTCTGAGTGATCCGCCTCTGATGAAAAAATTGTACTGTTAATGGTTACCTTTAAATTGATCACAAGATTGCAACTAATCATAACATTTGCACAGGTTTGCTTTACTTGACAGAATTCAGACACAGTTTTACGTTAATAAAACACGTGCTAATTTCATAATAATCCCCAGAACATTTTACTGTACTTGTGCCATTTCTAAATTACGTCACTCATTCCCCACCCACTACATGAAGGTTTACCAATCACCCTTTTGATCAATACACGTCTGGCCAAGGTAACAATACTGCTGGAGCGTGAACACCCTATGCTCAGATCAGCGATCCTGTGCCCCTGGCCTTAAATAACCTGCTTTGAGCTAAGTCTTGCCTCTCACCCAAAAGCCAATGTTGGAGTGTCTGCTGGCTGCTGAGCCTCTGGGCCTGAGCTGTTAAACTGTCAGGGTGGAGCAAGGAGAGGGAGGTGTTATCACTACAGGAAGGGGAGGATTTGTAGTGGAAGACAGAAATTAGAGGCCTTCAAGGTTCTATGTAAAGCTAAATATCCATGATACTTTGAGGTTGTGCTCCCTAAGAAATACATAAAGACCCCCTTCCCCAATAGTAGTGGTCATGGAGAACTCGTAGAGAAGCATGTGATTTGTTTGATCAGATTTGCAAAGCTCTGATTTGCTGCGATCACATCCTGATTTGCAAAGCTCTGATTTGTTGTGATCACATCCTGCTATAGCACATGATCAGGACTAGCAAATCAGAGACTTACATATCTATTACCTGACCAAACTGATCACATGCTTCTCCATGAGTTATCTGAGACATAACCATCACTATTCCCCAACACAAAAAGCCACACATTTACCTGGGCCCTCAACTTTAGTTTTCATGTAGTCATGTGACCATCCCTCTGGACAGATTGCTACGTTTCTATTCTCACTCACCAGGGCTTTGACTGTTCAGACATCTTCCCCATCTAACTAGCTATGCCACCCTCTACCTATGGAGCCAAAAACCCTGAAACAAGTTTAACACAGGCCCCTCCCCACTGTATATATTAAAAATGCATGGAGCTCCAAAACCTGCCTTCCAAGGACACTCACAGTGTACGAAAGATGTAAGCATGCCGAAGCTGAGCTCTGAAACAGTGTGGTGCATGGTGGTAAAACATTTTTTTTGATCGTGAGATACTGGCCATACCAACTAGAGTAACTTTTTAATGTAGAAATAAAGTCTTGTCTTGCATAACATACAATTAAATCCTGTCTTCTGACTCCTTACTGACTATATAGTTATCTGACCTATAACATCATCTGTGTAAAAACTGTGCTCACTAGCTGTCTTCCCACCTTGCACATGGAAGCTGTCTCAAGTTTTATCTCCTGTATTCAAAGATAAGAAAACAATCCAAGCAGAAGAAAATAATGCCTGGTACACACCATGCAATTTCCTGTTAGATCGACGGGACAAATCAATAATGTTCGACAGGTCCGATCAATTTTGTACTGAAGTGAGCTCTAGTGTGCCACTCTCACCAGATTTTCATCTGACACCAATTTTAATTCCAGTATAAACTACAATGCGAATATCAAATTAAAGCACACTTTTGTTTGGTAAACGCAGACATTTAAAACTACCTCCCAAATGTACGTAGTAACAATTAGTACTTCAATGTGCTAAATAAAAATACAGGTGCGCTAGGTCCCAGTCTCGTGTGGAAATAAACTTGCTTTACTTGATTAAATCCTCCTTTTAGCATAGAACAATAAAAAGCTTTAATGTCAATTGGGCTGTACTCTTACACTCAGTGCAACGTGCACAAGCTGGAACCCCCTGTAAAAATAGCCATAATAAAAATCTCTTCCAAGAAAATAGGGGTAAAAGTACAAAAAAGGTAAAAGCAGTACTTCATAAAAACGGTATGGATTGCCTAAATTTTGCCTGAAATTATAGGAACAGGAAATAACTATTTCTTGCTATCCAGATATGCTCCTTTTTTATTATTTTTTTACCTCTTTTGTACTTTTATGCCTATTTCTTGGAAGTTTTTTTTTTTATTGTGGATATTTTTTTCAGGGGGTACCAGATATCTCAGTGTGTGTGAGTGTGTGTAGATTCGTGTGCAAGCTGTATGGAGTGTAAAGCCTGGTTCATACCCAAATCGCAATGGCTAGCACCAAGCGATTTTGCGAAACGATTCTGGACAAAGATTTTCAGAATGAGCATTTGTGCACATTCATTCATACTGAATCGCTCAAAAAAAAAAAAACGCTACATGCAGCACGTTCGCTATTTAAAAATAAATAAATCACAATGCTACTGTGGGAATACCCTCATAGAGTTACAGTAGCCAAGTGGCTTTTCAATGTGCTGGCGCTTTGAAAACCACTCAAAAGCGCTCTTGGTGTGAACTCCAAGGGGGTCAGGCGGGTCTCTTGCCCCAGGCGCAGTTTGTTGAATTCTTAAAAAGGCGGCAAAATTTGGATGGGGAATGGCAGTTTAGGCACCAAAACCTGACCTTTAGGCGCCAAAACCTGACATTTAGGCGCCAAAACCTGACCTTGCCCCAGGCGCAACTTGGTCTAGATCCGTCCCTGTGTGAACTAGCCCTAAAAGTACAGCCCAACTGGCGTTTAAGCTTTTTATTGATGTATGCTAAAAGGAGGATTTAATCAAATAAAGTAAGCTTATATTTCCTCGCAAGGCTGGGATGGGCTGCGCCTGTATTTTTATTTAGTACCTTTTCTTTCCTTGGTGGACTAGGGTTTCCCCACCACTAAGTGCAGGAGCAGGTCCTCTTTTCAGTGAATGGACAGGAACCTAGAGCCACCTCATTTTGAAATCAATGTATTACAACATTGTAATATAATTGCTAGTAGCAGTAATTTATTAGTGGACAGCTGCAGCACAATGCCAACAAGCTGTGTAAACAGGATACGACTGAAACCTAAAGTTTACCCAGTAAACAATAGGGTAACTAAACACAACCCTGGAAAATACAGTGCAGTCTGCAATCTACTAGAATATTACATACCAGAAGTCATGAAAATGGTCTGTACTGTACTATTATGCAATAGACAGATTTCTCTATAAGAGGTAAATCATTTTAACAAGCAAGCATAGTTTATTGACATTTTATACACAGATCTAGAATAACCCTTAAAAAATAACCTCTAAGTGGTAGTCGTTCTCATTTTATGTTTTAAGTTTAAAAATATATGAAAAAAAAAATTACTTTTATATGGAAAAGTTTAGCATTGATTTATAATAATATTTTCCCATGAACAGTGCCCATTGTAAAGTGTAAGAAGTTTTGAATCAGGATGATACCATTTATTGGCTAACTTACAAGTAAAAGAGTAAGCTTTTGGCTACTCAGCCTTCTTCATATTCTATTCCTGTATGATGACAAGATGTTAGAACAGCTATATACACGCAACATGAGCATTATGTAGTATCTCTCCTCTGGGACTGGGAATAGTGAGCAGCACATCAGAGCCCAGCCTGGCTGGTTACCTGCAGTTAGTGCACAGATGCTGATGGAGGTGGACGCCTGGTGCTCCGGGGTGTGCGGTCACGCTGGGCTATACACAGCCGGCTGCCAGCACTGATGAAGGTGAATGTAATGCACAGAGCAGCTGAGGTTCAGTCTAGTAACCAGAGCTGGGATGGGATTGACTGTTACATGGGCGGTGCCGAGCAGGTAAACAATTGGGAATCGCTATAACAACCAGCTGTGCTGCCACAGGCTTGCAGCCTATTCTGCATCTCCTGTCCTAGTGCTGAGAAGATCAGGGGAGAATTACATGTGTCTAGGATTTCCTTATTATTTGTTCAAACTATATTCTCCTCATGCAATGGGCAATGACTATAAAAGGTGCATGCATATCAGAAGTGGAGGGTGTAATTATTATTATTATTATTATTATTATTGTCTATTCATATAGCACTTGTATCTTCTTCTGTAGTGAGATACACACACCCACTAGGTAATACTCTTATGGTGGCCACTAATGATCCAATCTTTTTCATCCAATCTTACCAAATCCAAAAAAGTGTTCGGGTCCCATGTGACTACTGGCACATAGCAAGTGGAGTGCATGTGTGACGTCACACAGCCGACCCACATGATATAACGCCGACAGGTACATGGGGGCGCCAATATGAAAGTACAGTATACAGATAAAGTATCTTAATGCACAGGGGGAGGGGGTGGGGGAGTGCACATAAAACATTTGGGGGCATGCGCCCGGGGGCAGGGGCAAACCCAGGATTCTCAAGGGGGGGATTCCTTAAAAGGTCTCCCTCAGCCATGCACAATACACTATAATAATATGGTAGGACATCATGCTGGGTACACGTAATGCAATTTCCCATTCGACCAAGCAACAATGGGATCGATCAGGAGCAATTTGGATACAGATAATAATGAGGACAGCCGACATTGCTAATGAAGGGGAAAGAGAAGCATTCACACAGCAGGGCACAGGGCTGTGCTCATACCTGACTCTGTACAGCTACCCAGAGCTGCTCCATGCTCTGTACACGCGCTGCTGCTCCATGCTCTGTACACACGCTGCTGCTCCATGCTCTGTACACACGCTGCTGCTCCATGCTCTGTACACACGCTGCTGCTCCATGCTCTGTACACACGCTGCTGCTCCATGCTCTGTAAACACGCTGCTGCTCCATGCTCTGTACACACGCTGCTGCTGCATGCTCTGTACACACGCTGCTTCTGCATGCTCTTTACACACGCTGCTGCATGCTCTGTACACACGCTGCTGCTCCATACTCTGTACACACGCTGCTGCTCCCTACTCTGTACACACGCTGCTGCTCCATACTCTGTACACACGCTGCTGCTCCCTACTCTGTACACATGCTGCTGCTCCCTACTCTGTACACACGCTGCTGCTCCATACTCTGTACACACGCTGCTGCTCCATACACTGTAGACACGCTGCTGCTCCATACTCTGTACACACGCTGCTGCTCCATACTCTGTACACTCCCTGCTGCTCCATACTCTGTACACACACTGCTGCTCCATACTCTGTACACACACTGCTGCTCCATACTCTGTACACACACTGCTGCATCCAAAGTCAACTGTAGCAGGGAAAGAAAGGGAGCAGTGCTGTGTGCTGCAGGATACCTGCAAATATTCTGGGATCTCAACTTGTGCCTGTCCTCAGACACTGCACCGACCCTGGTCTGAGGGGGGATTCTGGGCAGCTGTAATCCCCCATGTTTGCCTATGTGGTGTATGGACAATCAACAGATCTCTCTGATCAGATTCGACTAGAGAGAGATTTATCTCTCGGTCGATTCTGCCCATCATCACTATGTCTGGGCACCTTAAAGGGACTCCGAGCAGTGCCTGTGGGTATGCCTTTAAGCATACCCACAACTAATTAATTATATCCTCACACCTACCGGCATGATGTTTGTAATTATATCCCCCTGGGTTCCTTGTATTTCATTGCATTGCACTGAATGGAGCTGCCGACACTGGGGAAAGTGTTGTCCTGCATAATACAATGCTGAATAAGGAATCCAAGATGGCGGCCACGATTTTGATCGCAAAAACAACGAAAACTGAAAGGCGTAGGGTGGCGGTTTATATATCATTGGAAAGAGGAGAAAGAGAGCTTCAAAATGATATGCATCTTTCCATAGTTACTGCACTGCTCGGAGTCCCTTTAATGCTGGGTACACACAATTCAATTTCCCGTCTGATCGAAAGGTAATCTGATGGGAAGTTGTATTTGTGTGTACATGTCCAAAATGCTCCCGACTGATAAAGGGATAGATGATACTTTGCAAAATCTATCCCTTTATCAATCAGAAACTAGGGATGCTCATTCGGATTTCGCGGAATTGAAATTTCCGAGTTCCGATCGGAAATCCGAATTTCCGAACGGAACTTGGAAATCGGAAAACGGAACTCAGAAATCGGATTTCTGCAGAAATACTGCATTACTGCAGTTTGGTAATTTTAGCCCAATTACAGAACTCAAAATCAATGGACCAATCAGAGAAAGCAGAAACAATTCGAAAGTATTTGGCCAATCAGAGAATGCAGAAAAATTACAAAAAAACACTACTTGGAAATCCGAACTCGGAAATCTGATTTCTGTAGAAATACTGCATTACCACAACTCGGTCATTTTAGCCCAATCACAGAACTCGGAAGCACTGGACCAATCAGAGAATGCAGAGTCACCTCGGAAGTATTTGGCCAATCAGAGAATGCAAAAAATGACCAATAAACTATTAATTGGAATTCCGAACTCGGTAATCGGAAACCGATCGGAAATTCGTGAAATCGGTAATCGGCATTGGTGGAAAACGGAATTTCTGCCGAATCGGAAATTTACATTTCCGACCATCCCTATCAGAAACAGATCGGACATGTCAGAAATAATCGGCCTTTCAATCAGATAGGAAATTGAATGTTGTGTACCTAGCATTAGTGCAGGATATAATGGTGGATAACCAGACCACAAATGCAGGAACTACCTTTATGACAAATGTGATTGTCCTTTGTGCTTTAAACAAAAATTTGAACAAATATTGAGTCTTGTATGGAGTTATGGCCAACACTTCCCTTTAAAAGAGACCCTAAGTTAGATGAAGTAACTTTGATACTTACCCAGCCCCATGTACACCATTGCCTTCCTCGCCATCCTCCCTGCTGGCCACTTTATTTGTCGGCAATCTCGTTACTGTAGAACATTGTGGGGCTACAGCAAAAATCTAGGCACAGGAGAAAGAGGATGCATGAGCGGGGGTCAGGGGACACAAAATGAGAAGTAATTCAGGGGAGCCAGTTAAAGCGGACCCAAACCAAAGATTTTTTTAATTCAAAATATTTAGTTGCACCATTCTGACACATACAAAGATAAATAAACACTTCTTCAAGCCTATGAGCATTTCAGTGCATGCTTTTCACAGTTCTCTTTTCATAACTAGGGTTATACAGGGGGCAGCCATTACTTCTGAGCTTAGTAGTAGGTTTTAGATCATGGGTGTGTTTGTCATCAGCTACCCTCCCTCACATCATCAGTAGCAGACTGTGCTTTGTTTTTGTTTTTTATCTCCTCCACCGGTTTGCTGGAAAATCCCGGCAATATGAAAGGAAGGGAGGGGTTCCTCCAATAAATGTAAAATATTTTATATTTGTCATCATGCAGTTGAAAAAAGGCTATTTATCATTATAATTTAGAAAATAGATTTAATTTCTGAAATCTTGTATTTTTAATTTGGGTCCACTTTAAGCTTTGTAGGGATGGTCAATGAAATGCTAATAATTTTGAGTTGATGCAGTTTATGCAAATGATGTATGCAAAGTTATGCGGCTTGAAAATTAACCAATCAAATCCTGCTAAGGTAAAATTTGATTGGTCCATTTTCAAGCTGTGTACATTTGCACACAAAATTTGCATAATCCCGCATCAACTCAAAATTATTTGCATCTCATTGACCATCCCTAAAGCTTTGTACACACTTTAACCAGCTGCAGGGCCACACAACACAGCACACAAGTGATTCCCCCCTCCTTTCCCCCCTCCCCCACCAACAGAGCTCTCTGTTGGTGGGGTCTGATCACCCCCACATTGTTTTTTTTTTTTTTTTATATAAATATTGATGTGTTTCATTTTTAAATAAATGTTACTATTTTTTTTTTTTTTTTACTTTACCCTCCTCCCTACCTCCAGCCGGTCAATCATGCGATCGGCTGTCATAGGCTTCAGCCTATGAGAGCCGATGGTGGGCCAGGGGGACAGCTGTGTCGCAGCTCTGTACTAAGTAATTAGACGGCGAAACGGCGATTGCCGCTTGGAGACTGAAGGCGGGGCGGAGCTCCGCCCAAGCAGGAGATGCGCGTGCAGCCTGCGCGCGATCTCCTGCTAGACCCATAGACGGCCGTTCATGCCAATCGGCGTGGAGAGGTCCTGGGGCTGCCGCACTGCTAACGCCAATTGCCGTGGAGCAGTCGGCAAGTAGTTGAACCTTTACCATAATAACCCGTAATACTTGTTTTGGGAAGCAATTTGGAATTATTGTAAGAATACTCTAGTCTTCTCCTTGCCGAGCATTGTGTCCTGTGCTATGGGGAAGGGAAGGACGAGAACAGCAAGAATAACAAGCTGCCAGTTCCAGCAGTGATACATGACAATAGCAAGTGGGTGCGAATTTCTGCGTGTATCAAAAAAGGGCGCCTGGAAAAAAGGGCGTGGGGTGTAGCCGAAATTGTAAGTTGTAATGCAAAACCATATTTTTCGTTTAAGAGGTTGTAAACGAAAATTTAGTGCTAAATAGGTTAAATAAATGGAAATGAAATGGCAAAATACCGTCTATAACAACAAACGAATTCTGAAAAAAACGTCAAATTGCGTCTATAACAAAAACAATATTTACACTTGTATTAAGCATAGCAATGCAATGGTAGGTTTTACAGATATTTTACTGTAATTATACCTAACTGTAGGCTCACACAGATCTCTCCCTATCCCTATCCCCTAGACCCCCTCATTGTTTAAATATACATAATTTAATAAATTGTATATATTACATATATTGTGCTGTAACTATACTTAACCTTACTCTCACACAGAGCCCTCCCTGTACCTATCCCTAACCCCTAGACCCCCCTGGTGGTGCCTAACCCTAAGACCCCCCTGGTGGTGCCTAACCTTAAGACCCCCCTGGTGGTGCATAACCCTAAGACCCCCCTGGTGGTGCCTAACCCTAAGACCCACCTGGTGGTGCCTAACCCTAAGACCCCCCTGGTGGTGCCTAACCCTAACCACCCCCCTGGGGGTGCCTAACACTAAGACCCCCCTGGGGGTGCCTAACCCTAAGACCCCCCTGGTGGTGTCTAAACCTAAGCACCCCCCTAGTGGTGCCTAACCCTAACCACCCCCTGGTTGCGTATATTATACTGTAACTATACCTAACCCTCCCTGTACCTATCCCTAACCGCTAAACCCCCCTGGTAATGCCGAAACCTAACCATCCCCACCGCACAAACACCCTAAACACATATAAACAATAATATATTTAATCCTTAAAATACTTCTCTACAAAACACATGAATAAAATAATTTATCTTCTCTACAAATAACGTTAATAAAATAATTTATATATTTGTAATAGAATAAATAGCCTTAAAATCACGTATAAATTAATATTATAAATAGAGAAAAGTATATATAAATATATACAATACAATAGATAGCCTTACAATCATGTACGCATTAGAAATCTTAAAATAACAGTAATATTAAAAGCGATATTTTAGTAACTATAATCAACGCATTATAAGTGTAAAAACAAAGTTAATACCAAAAGCGATGTATTTCTAATACAATAAGGTTGAAAACGGTATTTAAGCATTATAGATATTAAAACAAATTTTTAAATGATCAAAGAAGTGTAAACGAAAATTTAGTTATTATACTTTTGTAAGCGAAATTTTAAAACTAAAAAATAAGTTAAAACTGATATAAGCGAAATTTAAAAACGAAAAAATAAGTATAACACAAACTCAAAACGAACTTGTAAACGATATTTGTTATAAACCTTATTTTGTAAACGAAAACTTTTGTTAACACGATCCCTGTAACCGCTATTTCTTGGGCGCCCCTTTTTCCTGTCGGGCGCCAAATAGCCGATATTTTGCATTGCAGTCTATGGCAGCGCCCTTTTTGTCCACTATCCCTGTGCGCCCTTTTTTACTAGCCCGGCGAATTTCTAGCATGTTCAATTGTTAAAATGTTCTCAGCGGATATCAGGGGACACCTGTACACACTGGAGAAGGCAACTAAAACAGTTTGGATCTACTGTTTCTGGTAAACTAAGTTCCAAGTGTATACCAATGTAATGGAGCACTCACAAATATTGTGGATCAGCTGATTTCGGCACGCGGCTCTGAAAGCCGAGCGCCGAAACTGGGCGCCCAGTAGCAGCAATGTTATGCTGTGCGGGGCACGTAGTGGTAATTTAGGGCTCTGGCGGCTGCCAGACCCCGAATTACATCTCCCTCCGAGTTGCGACAACTCGGAGAGGGTATAGTATTTAACGCCGCCTCGGAGTTTAACGGCAGCGGTGAGAGCTGTCATTTGGCTCTCACCGCGCCGAACGGAATAATATGCACCCCAAATATTGGGGTAAAGCTTGTATAGTTGCCCCCATATACGTGGCAAATATAGCTGCCCCCAGTATAGGTAGTGTAATTGCCCCAGTATAGGTAGCAAGTATAGTTTCCCCCAGTATAGGTAGTATAATTGCCCCAGTGTAGGTAGTATAGTTGCCCCCAGTATAGGTAGTATAATTGCCCCAGTACAGATAGTTAGTATAGTTGCCCCAAGTATACTGCAGGTATTTAGTATAGTTGCCCCCAGTATGGGTAGTGTAGTTGCCCCAGTATAGGTAGTTAGTATAGTTGTCCCCAGTATAGGTAGTATAATTGCCCCAGTATAGGTAGTTTGTATAGTTGCCCCCAGTATAGGTAGTATAGTTGCCCCAGTATAGGTAGTTAGTATAGCTGCCCCCAGTATAGGTAGTTAGTATAGTTGTCCCCAGTATAGGTAGTTAGTATAGTTGCCCCCAGTATAGGTAGTATAGTTGCCCCCAGTATAGGTAGTATAGTTGCCCCTGGTATAGATATGGCAGTATAGTTGCCCCAGTATAGATAGTATAGTTGCCCCCAGTATAGGTAGCATAGTTGCCCCAGTATAGGTAGTATAGTTGCCCCCAGTATAGATAGTATAGTTGCCCCACTATAGGTAGTTATTATAGTTGCCGCCAGTATAGGTAGCATAGTTGCCCCAGAATAGGGAGTATAGTTGCCCCCAGTATAGATAGTATAGTTGCCCCAGTATAGGTAGCTAGTAAAGTTGCCCCAGAATAGGTAGTATAATTGCCCCCACTATAGGTAGTATAATTGCACCCAGTATAAGTAGCTAGTATAGTTGCCCCAGTATAGGTAGTATAGTTGCCCCCAGTATAGGTAGTATAGTTACCCCCCGGTATAGATAGTATAGTTGCCCCAGTATAGGTAGCTAGTATAGTGGCCCCCAGTATAGGTAGTATAATTGCCCCAGTACAGGTACTTAGTATATTTGCCCCCAGTACAGGTAGTATAGTTGCCCCAGTATAGGTAGTTAGTATAGTTGTCCCCAGTATAGGTAGTTAGTATAGTTGCCCCCAGTATAGGTAGTTAGTATAGTTGCCCCCAGTATAGGTAGTATAGTTGCCCCCGGTATAGATAGTATAGTTGCCCCAGTATAGGTAGTTAGTATAGTTGCCCCCAGTATAGGTAGTATAGTTGCCGCAGTATAGGTAGTTAGTATAGTTGTCCCCAGTATAGGTAGTTAGTATAGTTGGCCCCAGTATAGGTAGTTAGTATAGTTGCCCCCAGTATAGGTAGTTAGTATAGTTGCTCCCAGTATAGGTATTATAGTTGCCCCCAGTATAGGTAGCTAGTATAGTTGCCTCCAGTATAGGTAGTATAGTTGCCCCCAGTATAGATAGTATAGTTGCCCCAGTATAGGTAGCTAGTAAAGTTGCCCCAGTATAGGTAGTATAATTGCTCCCACTATAGTTAGTATAGTTGCCCCCAGTATAAGTAGCTAGTATAGTTGCCCCAGTATAGGTAGTATAGTTGCCCCCGGTATAGATAGTATAGTTGCCCCAGTTTAGGTTGCTAGTATAGTGGCCCCCAGTATAGGTAGTATAATTGCCCCAGTACAGGTACTTAGTATAGTTGCCCCCAGTATAGGTAGTATAGTTGCCCCAGTATAGGTAGTTAGTATAGTTGTCCCCAGTATAGGTAGTTAGTATAGTTGGCCCCAGTATAGGTAGTTAATATAGTTGCCCCCAGTATAGGTAGTTAGTATAGTTGGCCCCAGTATAGGTAGTTAGTATAGTTGCCCCCAGTATAGGTAGTTAGTATAGTTGCTCCCAGTATAGGTATTATAGTTGCCGCAGTATAGGTAGTTAGTATAGTTGTCCCCAGTATAGGTAGTTAGTATAGTTGGCCCCAGTATAGGTAGTTAGTATAGTTGCCCCCAGTATAGGTAGTTAGTATAGTTGCTCCCAGTATAGGTATTATAGTTGCCCCCAGTATAGGTAGCTAGTATAGTTGCCTCCAGTATAGGTAGTATAGTTGCCCCCAGTATAGATAGTATAGTTGCCCCAGTATAGGTAGCTAGTAAAGTTGCCCCAGTATAGGTAGTATAATTGCTCCCACTATAGTTAGTATAGTTGCCCCCAGTATAAGTAGCTAGTATAGTTGCCCCAGTATAGGTAGTATAGTTGCCCCCAGTATAGGTAGTATAGTTGCCCCCGGTATAGATAGTATAGTTGCCCCAGTTTAGGTTGCTAGTATAGTGGCCCCCAGTATAGGTAGTATAATTGCCCCAGTACAGGTACTTAGTATAGTTGCCCCCAGTATAGGTAGTATAGTTGCCCCAGTATAGGTAGTTAGTATAGTTGTCCCCAGTATAGGTAATTAGTATAGTTGTCCCCAGTATAGGTAGTTAGTATAGTTGCCCCCAGTGTAGGTAGTATAGTTGCCCCCAGTATAGATAGTATAGTTGCCCCAGTATAGGTAGTTAGTATAGTTGCCCCCAGTATAGGTAGTATAGTTGCCCTAGTATAGGTAGTTAGTATAGTTGTCCCCAGTATACAGGGAGTGCAGAATTATTAGGCAAGTTGTATTTTTGAGGAATAATTTTATTATTGAACAACAACCATGTTCTCAATGAACCCCAAAAACTCATTAATATCAAAGCTGAATATTTTTGCTATTTTAGGGGGATATCTGTGTGTGCAGGTGACTATTACTGTGCATAATTATTAAGCAACTTAACAAAAAACAAATATATACCCATTTTAATTATTTATTTTTACCAGTGAAACCAATATAACATCTCCACATTCACAAATATAAATTTCTGACATTCAAAAACAAAACAAAAACAAATCAGTGACCAATATAGCCACCTTTCTTTGCAAGGACACGCAAAAGCCTGCCATCCATGGATTCTGTCAGAGTTTTGGTCTGTTCACCATCAACATTGCGTGCAGCAGCAACCACAGCCTCCCAGACACTGTTCAGAGAGGTGTACTGTTTTCCCTCCTTGTAAATCTCACATTTTATGATGGACCACAGGTTCTCAATGAGGTTCAGATCTGGTAAACAAGTAGGCCATGTCATTAGTTTTTCTTCTTTTATACCCTTTCTTGCCAGCCACGCTGTGGAGTACTTGGACGCGTGTGATGGAGCATTGTCCTGCATGAAAATCATGTTTTTCTTGAAGGATGCAGACTTCTTCCTGTACCACTGCTTGAAGAAGGTGTCTTCCACAAACTGGCAGTAAGACTGGGAGTTGAGCTTGACTCCATCCTCAACCCGAAAAGGCCCCACAAGCTCATCTTTGATGATACCAGCCCAAACCAGTACTCCACCTCCACCTTGCTGGCATCTGAGTCGGACTGGAGCTCTCGGCCCTTTACCAATCCAGCTACGGGCCCATCCATCTGGCCCATCAAGACTCACTCTCATTTCATCAGTCCATAAAACCTTAGAAAAATCAGTCGTGAGATATTTCTTGGCCCAGTCTTGACGTTTCAGCTTGTGTGTCTTGTTCAGTGGTGGTCGTCTTTTAGCCTTTCTTACCTTGGCATGTCTCTGAGTATTGCACACCTTGTGCTTATGGGCACTCCAGTGATGTTGCAGCTCTGAAATATGGCCAAACTGGTGGCAAGTGGCATCTTGGCAGCTGCACGCTTGACTTTTCTCAGTTCATGGGCAGTTATTTTGCGCCTTGGTTTTTCCACACGCTTCTTGCGAACCGGTTGACTATTTTGAATGAAACGCTTGATTGTTCGATGATCACGCTTCAGAAGCTTTGCAATTTTAAGAGTGCTGCATCCCTCTGCAAGATATCTCACTATTTTTGACTTTTCTGAGCCTGTCAAGTCCTTTTTTTGACCCATTTTGCCAAAGGAAAGGAAGTTGCCTAATAATTATGCACACCTGATATAGGGTGTTGATGTCATTAGATCACACCCCTTCTCATTACAGAGATGCACATCACCTAATATGCTTAATTGGTAATAGGCTTTCGAGCCTATACAGCTTGGAGTAAGACAACATGCATAAAGAGGATGATGTGGGCAAAATACTCATTTGCCTAATAATTCTGCACTCCCTGTAGATAGTTAGTATAGTTGCCCCCAGTATAGTTAGTTAGTATAATTGCTCCCAGTATAGGTATTATAGTTGCCCCCAGTATAGGTAGTTAGTATAATTGCTCCCAGTATAGGTATTATAGTTGCCCCCAGTATAGGTAGCTAGTATAGTTGCCTCCAGTATAGGTAGTATAGTTGCCCCCAGTATAGGTAGTATAGTTGCCCCAGTATTGGTAGCTAGTACAGTTGCCTCTAGTTAGCAAGGTAGGTTCCTCCAGTGTAGCAACCCGCCTCCCTCCCTGGCGACTGCATACCTTGTTGAAAAAAAGCGATGGCCGCCTCCTGCAGTAATTACATCCTTTATACGCAAGGCTATGGGAGCTGCTGCGGGTCACACAGATCTGAGGTCTACTAGAAGCAGGACAGGCGAGAAGGACCCGGTGACCCTGTCCTGCTGCAGGAGGCGACCGCCTGAAATCAGCAGCGGCCGGGAGTGAGGGGGTGGGCGGCCTGAGGAAGCGGCATCTCCTGGTGTTATAGGGTGTCATGCTGTCATGTTGTAAAATGCCTGTGCGCTCAGGTAAGAAGAAATTCTCTGAAGGAATTATCTGGTCATTCAGTATATTCAGGGCTGTCCCACCCATGACGCCAGGTGACGCCGATTCCTCAGGCAGTCCACCCCCCCCCCCCTCGCTCTCAGCTGACGCTGATTCTCAGGAATCATTGGTCTGAAATTGTGAGTGATTTCAGACCTTTACCCCATTGAGAATCTTTGGGATGTACTGGAGAAGAATTTGTCCAGTGGTCCGACTCTCCCATCATCTCTATGAGAAGTGGAATTTTTAAATATTGTATTTTTTCTTTTGTACACCAACATCTTCTCTGGTGTTTTATAATTGCAGTAATGCAAACAATGCCTATGTACAGTAGAAGGTGAACAAAGGCGCCAAAAGGATAAAATAAGCTAAAATAGTTAAAAACGTTTGGGAGGTGGTGATGGGCTCGACTTCCCCAAACAGACACAAAAGCTGTCAGTTTTTCAGCAAGAACAAGAATTTTTTATTCACATACTCCAATAAAATAGTATGTGAATAAAAAATTCTTGTTCTTGCTGAAAAACTGACAGCTTTAGTGTCTGTTTGGGGAGGTCGAGCCCATCACCACCTCCCAAACGTTTTTAACTATTTTAGCTTATTTTATCCTTTTGGCGCCTCTGTTCACCTTCTACTATACTTGTGTCCACCCCAAGGCGGAGGGGTGTTTATACCCTTTTTTTCCTGATCTACAGAGAGCGACATCTTAGTCCTGAGTGGGGACAGGCCTAATCTCCCCACCTGCATTTACAGTGGTTTCCTAAACGGTAACCCTGGTTTGTGAGTATAAATTGCTTACTATTCATTTATCCTTCCTTTTCCAATACATATTACAGTATTCTGGGCTCTCGGTTTCCCTATTTTACAATGCCTATGTACAATTAAACATTGCAAACCAGGGCAATATCAATAAGGCATACAGCACACCCAGTACTAGCTGCATAGCAAAACCTGTCCAGGCAATATGCAGTAAAAGAATAATACAATAGTAGGGAGGGCACTGTCCATTTGAACTTACAGTCTAAAGAAATAAAATGAGTCAGTAAGCATTATGTTTGCTTTTCTGTAATGTTATCACTTTTAAGGCATGTTGGAACTTAGGCCCCATTGAGCACCATTATTTCACTGGTATAGCAAAGATCCCTTTGGCTAATCATATTGGTCAAAAATGCAAGATACCTTATTCAGGCAATCATTTCTAGCCATAAGACCATTAGTCTACTCATCATGACAAGATAGATTTGGCCATGCATCTTCAAATTCAATTGTCCATCTGACTCCATAATCTTATCAAATTGGATGAAAATTGGTGTGCAACAAGCGTGCCCGATTGACTATTCAACAATTCCGGGCCGAAATCTGTCAAATGCATTGATCGAACTGGCTGGGAAATATCTGGCCGACGTGGTCGATAAGGTGTGCGGAGGTAATGGCGTGCGATATCGGGACGAGCGACCAGATCAAATGAAATCTGATTGGTTAGTACAAGTGAATGCTCCACCAATGATTTTTTGTCATCCATCTTGATAAATGAGCCCCAGTGAATGTTGAATTGGATGTATTATTCTAAAAGTACCTACACACATTAGATAGAGACACCTTCGGCTACCGATCATTCACTTTTTATAATGTATATATAGCGTACGTCTGATGTCGCTTAAAGTGAGTCTGTAGCCTAAAAAACAAACAAAAAAAACAGATACTCACCTCTGGGTCCTATAGAGACGCCCCGTTCCTCCTACGGTCCCCGCATTCCACCGATGTCTCCCCATTCGCAGTCTCTGACTGGTGGGTTGGAGACTGCTCTCTCTTCCGCTGCGGGAGGCTTTGGTGTGATGCTCTGTACTGCGCATGCGAGAGCACGCCCTCTTGTGCGCTCGCGCATGTGCAGTATGGAGCTGCTCGTCTTCGGGAGCACTCGGGCACTGTGTGCTTTGATCTGCTTGCTGTGTGACCTGCGGGGACTGTCATTTGCATATAGATATATAAATAAACAGAGCCTGCTGCCTGCATGGTTAGTTCTGCTTGCTGCCACTCCTGCACCTGCTGGGATTGTCTTTTGCCTCATTATAATAAATTCGTTATAGAAAACTCTGATATAGAAAAACCTCTGGCTATAGTAATCTCAGTCCCTGGGTCTCAGCCATGTGCCTGTATACAGTGGCATAGCAATAGGGGTTGCAGAGGTCTCTACCACACCGGGGCCCTGTAGGACCCTTCCTCAGCTGCAGTATTAGCTCTTTATTGGTTCTGTCATGGGCGTAGCAATTACCCCTGCTACCCCTGCCATCGCAGGGGGGCCCAGAGGCTTTGGGGGCCCCACCTCCTACCTCTCCCCAACCGCAAGTGCAGCCAATTAGCAAAAAAAAAAAAACTCTCTGTTCACTTACAAAAAGCTATGTGCAGGAGCGTGTGTAATATTTTTCCTGCTTACAGACACTGCTTCACAGCAGAACACTCTCTGTTGCAATTCTCCAGCTCCCAATCACATAACCCACATGGTGTTCGGGGACCAAGGGGGCTCCATGATATCATTTTTGCAGGGGGGCCCTGTTAAGTCTAGTTGCGCCCCTGGGTCCTGTGCTTGTAATAATCCCTTCTATAGATGCTTTAAATGGTAGTAATTATAAACAAGCTGTTTCCCATTCCCTTTCTTGCACCTCTGACACTGTTGTTGTCCTTGGCAGGTTTTGGTGCCCCATATCAATTGTTATGTATAGAGTGCTTGGGGAGAAGGGGGGGGGGGGGAATGCAAAACTTGCACCAGGGCCCACAGCTCCTTAGCTACGCCAATGCCCGTATAATGTATAACCAATCCTGATATACTGATATACAGTAGTAATCTCAGTCCTCAGGTCCCGACCATGTGCCTGTATGACTGTAAAATGTATGACCAATCCTGATATAGTAATCTCAGTCCCTGCATCCCAAAAATGTGTTTGTATGAATATACATTGTATGCCCAATTCTGATATAGTAAACTTCTAATATAGTAAACTACTTGGCTCCATCCCTTAAAGTTCACTGTATAGGGATTGTACTGTATATGGAGCCTGCTGTAATACAGATGGACTATAAACATTTGGCTCCACCCATGACCACGCCCACATTCTGATGCATGAACACACATGGGGGGGGGGGGGGGGGAAGGTGCGAAGATGGTCTTTTTCCCTGGGCACTGAAAACCCGAGCTAAGCCTCTGCCATCTCTAAGCTCCACTTACTTTAAATAATGTGATAGATGGGGTATATATTTCACCCAAGATGCAGTGCTTTTTTTAAATAGCAGCTTGGAGCTTGTCTACTTAGGGGACCCAGCAGGAAACCTCCCCGGAAAAATCCGGTAATGTGATTAGGTGGACAGCAGCCTTTCAGAAAGGTTGTAGTAAACTATGCCCACACTATTCGGCCAATCACAACACTTAGTGTTGTAGAATGTGCTGTGATTGAAGAACTGTTCCCTATGAGGTTTCCTGCTGCATCCCCTAAAGTAGACTGACCCTTGGATGTGGTTCACAGCCAAGTCTTGGATTGGGTATGGAGCTGGTCAGCAGTACAGCAGTTTAGGTTCTTCTGGCTGTTGGGCTCTGAGTGGAATTATCCACCAGGTTTTGCACCTACTGCTTTGCACAGTTACTACAGCGCATACGTATTATTCCGTTGATGGTCAGCTGGGCGCAGGGTGAAGCTGAAAGATGGCTCACACTGCTCTCGCTGAAGCTCCTGCCCACGTTATATTCTATTACCTCTCAGAGTTTTAGAAACTTGGAAGTACACGTAATTTGGGGTCCAGCTACTGCCAGCACATAAATTAAAGTGATTTTTTGCGCCGCTATAACCGTAAATAACATTATGGTCTATGGTGCTGTCCAAGTCAGGTGCTGAGTGGTACAGATCAGGCTGTGAGATTATCTGATTTGTCTACAGCAGACTGAACTGCTGGTGGCAGTCTGAGGTAAAAGATGGACAGTGTGTCCCCTGCAGGAGTCTGGACTAAACTGAGCCATGGGCTTTGGAGCTAAGTCCTATTTTTGTTTTTTTGCACTATTTTGTTTGTTTGGCACAATAAAATACTGTTTGTTTGTGAAGCCGAGACTGTCTAGACAGTTGCAATAGCTCTCCACTTTAAGTTGACCCCTCAATATATACTAGCAAATGATTGCCCATTGGGCATTGCACATGTAGGATGGGTATAAAATTGAGCAGCAAGTACACTGAGTACTCTTGCAGGTGCAGTGTGGCTTCACTTGTACATGGTGGGGAACGTGGCCAGACATGGCCAGACATGTTCAGAGGGTCTATGCGGGGGAACAGTGGGGGCCAGGAGTATATTTTTTATATAAATGCCTTGGGTTAACTCATTTGCAGCTTCAATAGAAGTATCTCGTTTGAGATAAGTGCACTGCTTTTGACCTCAGTCGACAGAACTCATTGTGCTGTAAATTCTTGGAATGCTTTGATCTCTCTCTCCCTGCTAGCAGAAAAATATAGAAACTGATAGTAGAAGACTTCTGTTATTGTCTCACACTGCCCCCTAGTGACAAGTGGCCATAAATAAACATAGCAGTACTATTTAGTAGCAAGCAAATGTAACAAATAAGAACTAAAAAAATGTGCTAAAATAAATTGGCCTGGAACACTTGCAAGCCTCTAAAAAAATTGGCTGCTAAAGGGTTAAAAGCAAAAACAGGCAAACGTAAACACAGGTCTGTTTATTGAATTGGCACCAAAATATCTTACTTCCCCATCTTGAAAAGAAAAGAGAGCCTTGTTCCATGTTGGGAATAATAAGGTCATCTGTATATAATGAGATATGAATATCTGGCAGGTTACATTATGAAAGAGGCAGAATGTGTCTCATGGGACCCTGCAATGTCCTAGATTCACAGGCTCATGCAGACACATTAAGCAGAAAGAGCTGTAACATGGGAATCTGAAAAGGCATACTGTACTTGTATTATGCATTAAACAGGTCACTAGTAGCAGGTTTGTAAACATAAATGTAAATGGAAATTACACACCGACACCACTGCAATATATAAATTATGTCATTGTAATAAAATACATGCATTGATTCACTTCAGCTTCTCACTGCATATGCTATAAAGAGTGTACAGCGTCCCCAGTTACTGGCCACTCACTGCCTTACCTGGTGCCTCTGTTACACTTTCCTTCTACACTGTAAACACTGAGGTCATAGACCCACCCCTATTGTCTTTACTGTATATGTTCTACCACAAAATATATATTTATTATATCTGTGTACTCACTGCTACTGTGTATGATTATGTATGGGTTAACGTGGCCTCTCATGTCTATACTGTACTTCGTCACATCACAGAACAGAAAATACAATAACATTTCTAAGTACAATACATTTGAAAAGTGCTTTTTCCCATAGGACTCAAAGTGCATAGATATGTCTCAGAGCAATACAGGGTTGCAGGCTGGACTGTGTTACAGAGGAAGTAGTCAGGCGTTCATAAATGCCAGACTAAACAGGTGGTTTTTCAGTTTGGACTTAAATGCTTCCAGGGATGGAAATGTCCTTATTGGGTGTGGTAGGGAGTTCCAAAGTGTAGGGGCAGCATGACAGAAGGCCCTGTCTCCAAAGATTCTGGGGGTGACCAAGTTATTAGATCCTTTTGATCTAAAATTGTATCTAAAATTGTGAGGGTTGTGATGCAGTTGCAACAAGTCCTTCAGGTATCCAAGGCCCAGATTGTGCAAGGATTTGAATGTCAATAAGCCAATCTTAAACAGAATTCTCCATTTTATCAGTAGCCAGTGGAGTGAGCGAAGAGTTGGTGTTATGTGGCAATGGTGGAGTTAGCTAGTTGACAGCCTTGCAGTGGTATTGTATACTAATTGCAGGCGGTGCAGGTCTTTGCTTGAAAGGCAGGAATGGAGAACATTGCAGTAGTCCAGACTTGATGTGTTGAAGGCATAAACTTAGTTAGGAAGATCGACTGGTGGAATGAGGTGTTTAATCCTTCCAATGTTCCTTAGGTGAAAGGAGTGTTTCACAACAGTTTAGATTTGATTCCAGAAATGTAACTCCCCATCAGTCAGTACACCCGGGCTGCGCACAAAGTCTGAGCTGTTCAGGTCTCAGCTCCATAGCCGGCCTTTGACCTGTGCGACCAGAGCGGTCGCTCAGGGCGCCGGCTTCCAAGGGGGCGCCTAATAGCTGGTTACCTATACTGAGGGCACCTACACCGGATTTCCTATACTGGGGGCACCTATAGCTGGCTACCTTTACTGAGGGCACCAACACATGGCTACCTATACTGGAGGCACCTACGCCTGGCTAACTATGTGGGAGATGGAGACCTTCAACTGGCTTCCTATACTGGGGGCACCTATGCTTGGCAACCTATACTGAGGGCACCTACACATGAGATCGGGGGGGGGGGGGGGCGTTTTTTTTGGGGGGAGCGCACTGCTAATATAACGCGTGGTGCAAATTGTCGGTGTGGTGCTATCATTCTAAATGGGGGGGAGGGGGGGGGCTAACTATCCCACTGATTGTTTTTATTAATATTCCTGAAAGGTTCAAGCCTTCATTTTTAAGTATATTCAGGATAATGCACTCTTTCCATCCATTCGTGGTTATTAATAGTATTTTTTCTATAATACATATGTGACGTGTCACAGAGATCTGAGCATTTGACGTGATGTGTCACGATGTCAAAAAGGTTGCTAACCACTGTCCTAGGAGATATCTCAGGAGAAAAGGTGAATTGCATATGGGCCTGTGTATGTGAGTGCGTGTGTGTGCGCATGCGTGAAGAGGATGAAGTGGGGCACAAAAATCAGGTTTCGCTCAGGGCGCTGTGAAACCTAAGGCCGGCCCTGTCAGCTTCCTTTCCTTAGTGGTGCTGGCTGGTACTGGAGCTGCTTTGCTGTCGAGAGCTGACCTCCGATAACAAAAACCTCAGTTTTGTCAGCATTTAGTTTTAGCCAAACATCATTCATCCACTCCTGAAGCTTAGCTAAGCATGCGTTTATTTGTGGGGTAGTCTCTGTGATGCCAGGTTTGAATGATAAATATAACTGGGTGTCATCAGCATAGCACAAATAGCAATAATATGTCAGGCCATGTTGTTGTACAATTTTTCCAAGTTGCGGCATGTATATGGTGAACAGCAAAGGGGATTGTATCGTGCCTTGGGCTACACCATATTTTAATGGGACAGGGTTGGAGAGGAAGGGCCCCAAGGTTACCCTTCGTGTTCTGCCAGCCAGGAGAGAGTTAAACCACTGGAGAACTAAGCCATCTATGTAACAGTACTCTTGTAGCCTGTTAAGCAAGATTTCATGATCAACTGTGTCAAACACCGCTGTCTCTTGCCATGAGAAGATCAAGATAATAAGACTACAGTATTTATTACTATTATACAGCATTTATACATTACATTAGTAAAATATTTATTATTATATAGTGGTAGCATCTTCTGCAGCACTTTACAACATTCATAGTCCTCACATAGACTAGTCTTCTCAGATAAGCACAGAATGTAGATGCTGCTCAAATTCCACATGAAAGTTTAGGCAATCCAAAAACACCTTGCTTTTGCTGATAAACCAATCCTTCCAAACAGTGGCAATAAATCCAAACCAGCTATTTCCTGCAGTCACCCAGTGCTTAACAATAAAACGGGTTGATCATCACCACATAAAGCATAGGCACATAGGTCAGTATGTGTAAAAGCAGGACAATATTTATAGATGAAGGATACAAGTAGAGACAAATACTGACATTCAGGGTCCTGTACAACAGGGACCCAACATAAATGAAAACGCTAATGATTTGCTACACTAACATAAGCTTTTGTTCTTATATGAGCTGCTGAATTGTAACTGTACCCCACTCATTTTCTGCTATGGCCTACTGAGCCTTCTGCCTCAGCTACTGTATGATAAGATGTTTTTCCAAGGTTAAGCCCCAAGGAATGTAGTGATAAACAGCATGATGGCCCATTGTTAATGGAGCTCTATTTCCCCAGCTATAGGAACTGGTAATGAGCAGGCAAAAAACCCAAGACCAACTAAATAGGAAATCCAAGGATGCAGGGCCACCTGCTACTGAAGTCCGGGTGTGGCCATTGCTACGCCTCAACCAGGTTGCCTTCCCTACACTCCAAAAGAAATAACAAGGGGGCGCACAACAGGCGGCTTGCAGTGAGTAACTGTATTCAAATAGGAGAGAGTGTACACTACATGTTGCGGTCCCTTTCGGACCTTTGTCAGGTGTACACCTGATGAAGGGCCGAAGGGACTGCAACATATAGTGTGTGCTCTCTGTCCTATTTGAATACAGTTTCTTACTGCATGCAGCTGCAAGCAGCCTGTAGTGTGCTACCTCGTTATTTCTTTTGGAGTGTGAAAACAAATCCAAGAGCATGGTGGTCAACCTCAGGTTTAGATACCAGATACTACAGCCATCAGCACCATAGTCTCCCTTTCCTCACAAAGCACCGCACCTGCTGGTGGGCATAATGTTCTTGGGAGACTTTCTAGGCCAGTGGGGTGTCGGGAAAAAAGGAGGGGGGTTTATAACTCGGAAACCAGAACAATCTAATAAACACCCATTCTATCTAATGTTCACAAGGGTGTCTAATACTGTTTAGTATATCCAACCACGTTATAATGTATTATTTTAGCCTAGGCCAGCATTAGGATTTTTCTCCTCCAATACATTTTGGCTCATGCCATCACACTGGCAATGTTTTACTATGTATCTCAGTTTTTCAATGCCCCTCATAGTGTACCACATTGGGCTAGTGCTTATGGTTTTGCCCGGCTTTTCAGTATCCTCCAAGATTTATCACAACTTTCCTGAGTCCTCCAAGTGGCCATTGTTTTCAGAGCTGCCTAAGCATGTTTTGATTTACCAGTGTCCCCAAGTGTCTCATAGTGCTCTATTACCCCCCCCCCCCCCCAACATATCCTAAATTAGCAGTTTGCTCCAAAGAATGTCTTAGCTTTCCAGTACCCCAAAAGGTGTGTACCAGCTTTCCAATTCCTGCAATGGTGTGTTCCAGCTATCCAGTGCCCTCTAAAGTGCGTTCCTGCTTTCTACTGCTTGAGATTGAACAACAGACAACATGTTACTGGGGGATTGAGTAACAGGCAACAGGTAAATGCTGAAAAAAATCTATCGAATGTTGCAACACATGTTGCACTAAACATGGACTGAATGTTGAAGGCTGTAAGTGGGGTAGTGCGTGCATAAAAAAAGGGCGCCGTGAAAAAAGGGATCGGATGGATAACAAAATTTGATTGTTATCAAACTTGGTTAACGATAAATACCGTTGTTAAAACAGATGAGGAAATAATAAAGAAAAGATATTGACGTTAAAAATTGTTACGTAATTCAACAATACAGCTTAACCAAACACTATTCTCACACAGAACCCTCCCCTGGTGGTGCCTAAAACTAACCACTCCCCTGGTTGCGCCTAACCCTAGCCACCCGCCCGGTGGTGCCTAACTCTAATCCCCCAGTGGTGCCTAACCTTAACCGCCGCCCGGGTGGTGCCTAACCCTAACCACTCCCCCTAGTGTTGCCTAACACTAACCAATCCCTCTGGCCAAACACCCTTTAACTATAATATCTTTGGTAACGTAAAATCTGTACATACAAACAAAATAATATGATAAAACTATAACGTTGCAAGCTTCTAAAAGGATAACATACTTCCAAAAATGTAATGTTCTAATGTTGCTAACGATATTTATTGTGGCGCCCTTTTTTCTGCTTTTTTTCACCATATTAATGATAATTGCATTAAAGTCTATGGCGGCGCAATTTTCGTCCACCCTCAGCCAGTGCCCTTTTTCCTGCTACCAGGGTAGTGATGTGGGAGTGCACAGGGGTTCCTGGGATACCGGGGTTGTGAGAAGAAGAGTAGTTGGCACAGCATCATTCAAAGAAGTGATTCAGGTGTTTTCAGGCTCTAGTATACATGTCAAACTCTGGCCTGTGGGCCATATCTGGCCCCCAGTGCCATCAAATTTGGCCCACAACTGGTTTTCACACTCTGCATTATGTTTGGCCCACTCTTGACCACAAAGGAAGCTATATTGGGGATAAAGCCCTAAATCCCATGGGAAGCCATATGGAGGAGGGAGAAAGCACTAGACACCGGGGAACTGTATAGGAGAGGGAGGGTGCCACTAGACACCAGGAAACTATACAGGGGTTGGAGGACGCGGCTAAACACCAGGGAACTGTATAGGGGAGGGAGGGGACACCAGGGAACTTTGTAGGGGAGGCATTAGAAAGTAGGGAAGTGTATAGAGGAGGGAGGACGGCCAATAAACACCACTACACAAAACACAAGGGAGGGAGGTGGCCTCTAGACATTGAGTTTGACACCCCTGCTCTATACCTGTCTGGCCAGGCAGTGGGGTGCTGAAGTTAAAGACCCTTGGAGGCAAGTATAGGTAAAGGATGGGGGTTTACATAAGTTACTGTAGTTGTGGGGGAGGTAGTGTATAGTTTAAAGAAAAATTCTGGAAATCAGTTTTAAAAGACTTAAGTGGCAAAGATAGGAGGAAGAAGAGTGGAGCTTAGAAGGACCAGAAAGGGAGTTCAATCACCAGTCCTGGTACTTCCTGCACCCCTCTGATGACATTCCTGCTGTGATCATAGATACAGTACGTTCAGGCCAGGGCATTGTTATAATCCCTCAGTGAACGGAGGTCAGCATTTTATCATTTTATATATCAGTTACAGAAAATGAAATAAGCTGGTATTCTGCAACATTTCCTCGTAGGTAGTAGAGATCCCCCAGCAGGTGATAGTTGGGGGGGTAGAAAGTAGCAAAAGCTGTACACAGGAACGGAAATGGAAATTCACTACAAATCCACTGCACTGATTCCCAGATGGTGCACTTTGCATGCAGCTCTAGGGTCCTCTCTGATTGACGAATGTAGTATCTCTGTGTGTATTTTCTATCTGATCATAATGTCAAAGTATGAGTTTTGTAGAAGAAACATTAGACTGTGATATGCATTGTAGCGCGGAGGTATGTCTGGGCAATATGGGAAATTTTTAGCGCTCGCTATTGCAAAAGTTGGGTTGCCGCCATAGGCGACTATTGACATATTGGCATAAAGAGAAAATTTGTGTCTACCTAAAATAACCGCTATTTTCCCCTTCTTCACTTTATGCGTCGGATTGCCATGAGGTGGGGGGAGTGCCTGGTTAAGGTTAGCCGTGGGGGCGAGGAGGGGTTAAGGTTAGCTGCATGCGCACCACACTCCCGGCAACGTGAGAGTGATTACAAGCAGCGCACACGTGCCCCTGCGCATGTGCAGAAGCCGCCGCCTTGGTGGGGTCGGAGATCCATTAAAACCTGACAGCGGGACACTGGAGATGACCGCAGCTGCGGCAAGGGACACAGACACCAATAGGGGCTGGAAGAAGCCCCAGGTAAGTAAGGTTAAGGTTAGCTGTTAGTTAGGTGTGTGTGTGTGTGTGTGTGTGTGTGTGTGTGTGTGTGTGTGTGTGTGTGTGTGTGTGTGTGTGTGTGTGTGTGTGTGTGTGTGTGTGTGTGTGTGTGTGTGTGTGTGTGTGTGTGTGTGTGTGTGTGTGTGTGTGTGTGTGTGTGTGTGTGTGTGTGTGTGTGTGTGTGTGTGTGTGTGTGTGTGTGTGTGTAGTGGTTAAGTTTAGGCATCGGTAGAGGGAGGGTTCAGTGTGAGAATAGGGTTATGTATAGCTATTAATGCCTAAAAATAAACTTGTTTGGGCTTCACCGGGCGACCTTTTCTTCCTCTGTGCCCTTTTTGCATAGATGCTTATCCAGGGTATGGCACAGCATTGCTTGTGCTATGTGCACTGCGTTACTTGGAAGTTTGGTTGTCACTCTTTTCTTTTGTGGGTATATCGTGCAGAATGTGCTGCAATCCAGGCATTGTTCCTAGAATTAGGTTAATTAAAGCTAATCTATGATGATGTAGTAATAAAGAGCGGATTAGAGCTAGTTGTCTAAGGTGAAAGATGATCTAGAATGTATTGTAACTTGTAGGCTGCAGCAATTGATGTGTAATTTCAGTAATTTGCCTATTCAAGTTGTGTTTTACTGAAAGCATAAATAGTAGGTTTTACTGGCTGCATAATGAGCTATTTTAATGTGAAATGCTATTAAGGTTACAGCGGCTGCATCAACATGGATGTCTCCACAGAATGCTTATTCTGTAAAATGATGCAAGGGCAAGAAAACCATAACAACATAGATAACTTTATTACTGATATGACTAAAGTAATCTGAAATATGATTGGCTCCACAGTGTGCATTCTTATGCTTGAATAAGCATGCAATATAGAACAAAAAGAAACATAACTGTATTTATGCGGGTAATGTCATAGCTGTAGGCAGGCCCAGATTTACATCACTGGATAGAGTGACCAGACGTCCCGGATTGCCCAGGACACGTCCCGGATTTAGGGTCCGCTGTCCCAGGCTGCATGAGGTCCCGGGAAACGTCCCGCTTTCATCAGCGGGACGTCCCGACCTCGGGACTCTGGCCACTCTATCTTCATGAACTGGCAGCGGCGTCTATAGACGCCGTGCTAGCTCATTGCCCGCAGCCCCGCTCCAGCCTCTTAGTCTTCCGGTGTTCCGACACCGGCAGGCGAGCAGGGCTACGGCAAGATGGCTGCCGAAGCCCTGTACTGGAGACTATTTGTGTCTCCAGTACAGGGCTTCGGGCGCCATCTTGCCGTAGCCCTGTCAGCGTGGGAGACAAGAGCAGGAGGAATGTGGTCCCGGGAGCAGCGCGCCAGAGGCCGGAGACTTCTGCCAGGTGAGTAAATGCTTTCTTTTCTAGGTGAAACGTGCTCCCATTGCGTTTATTTTCTGGTGAAATGTTTGCTCGCATTGCGTTAATATTCTGGTGAAATGTTTGCCCGCATTGCGTTTATTTTCTGGTGAAATGTTTGCCCGCATTGCGTTTATTTTGTGGTGAAATGTTTGCCCGCATTGCGTTTATTTTGTACTGACATGTTTGCCCGCATTGCATTTATTTTGTACTGACATGTTTGCCCGCATTGCGTTTATTTTGTACTGACATGTTTGCCCGCATTGCGTTTATTTTGTACTGACATGTTGCCCGCATTGCGTTTATTTTGTACTGACATGTTGCCCGCATTGCATGTATTTTGTACTGACATGTTGCCCGCATTGCGTTTCTTTTCTGGTGTCCGGGGTAACTGTTACTGCATTTATTATTTAATGGTCATAGATGGCTATGTTTGCTGCTTTGTGGTTACGGTATACTATTAGCATCACACAGTTTCTGCACACCCATGATGCAAAGTCTCGTTTGACCACATCATGGTGTAAACACTTCTTTCTTATGCCTCGCTGTTACATTATTTCGTTGGCTCCGCCCATACAATGTCATGGCCACGCCCATTTTTGCCGCGGCGCCGCAACCCCCCACCCCCAGTCTTAGTCACTGCGCGCTCCTCAGTCCCCCCACTTTTCGCCGCCCCCCTCCCCGTCCCAGGTTGGACCCACGAAAATCTGGTCACTCTATCACTGGAGTCTATAGGCACAGATATCCTGGCACCCTAGACTTCACCCTCCATGAACCTAAAACCCCCGCCAAACAGCACCGTGTGCTGGCTGGCCCACCTGTCACTTCTCCATTACTTCCCTTGCCCATCATAGGTAGCTAGAGGAACCCTCCATATGAAGTAGCTAGTGGTGCCCTCGACTGAAGGAGATCATTCTCTCTGATTAGGGAACGAAGGAGGGAGGCACTAGAGGAGGGGAGTGAGCTGCCTTTCCATCATCAGGCGCCTGTAGACATATGCCTACAGTGTCTTATGATAAATCCGGCCCTGGCTTTAGGTAATGGAGTGAAGATGGTATGGTCTGAATAACACGGAAGTGGAAGTGGTACATGCAGGGTCGGTTCTAGCTGGGGTAAAAGCAACTTTGGGGGCCCCCTTGATGCCCCCCTCCCAACTGAATGTAAAATGCTTTAAAATTCTGGTAAAAAGTAAAGGTGCAGTGGGTAGGGAGGCAAAATGAAACACTTACCGTGCCTCGCTCACATTGCCTTCCATCACTCGCCGTTCTCCTCCGCTCAATCCCGTTCTCCTCAGCGACAGGGGCAACTCCAAACCCGGACATACTGCGCCCGCATGTGCAGTATGTCCATTCTGCTCCCCTATGGCTGCGCAGAGTATTGTCACAGAACAGGAGTGCAGATGCTCCTGCATCCCGGCATGTGCGCTGATTGGAGACGTGGGGGGAGCGAGCGCGCTCCTGTCCTGTGGCATCACTGCGCGGTCACAGGGGAGCAGAACGGACATGCTGCGCATGCGCAGAACCTTTCGGCTCTGGTATCCTTTAAGAAAAGTTGCTGCAGTTCCACTGTTCTGTGTTCCATGTTTAGTCAGTGTGAGTATATATGATATACTTTGCTGTGCCAGCTGAGTGAAGATCATTACCTAAATTCACAGAGCTTTACTAACCCCTCACCCCCTGTGAGATGTGACATTGATTTCTCACAGCAAAACTAACCCCCCTCCCCCTTCCCACCACCACCAAACAAACCCCCCCCCCCCTTTACTAGCGCTGTGCGTGAGGGGCTGGGAACTGTAAACACTGACTGGAATCTGAAGTGGAGGAGAAAGTGTGATAAATGTGCTGTATTGTTCGAAAGAAACTGCTTCTGGTCTGTGAATAAGCATACACTTCTCTCCTGTCAGAATTGCTAGCATTCTCCCTGCACCTCCCCTTGCCGCATGATTTGAGATCTGTCCAAGTCAGAACATGACATCACTCTGCTGAACCTTTAGCCTGCTGATAGCCTAATGGTGGCCACTAATGATACATTAAAAAGTTTCCATTTACCGCAATTCGATAAAAACGATAAGTTGTACAGAAAAATTGAAAAGTTTAATTATGTGAGTGAGAAATCTGATTACATTTCCCATTTTTATCAGTATAAGTTGATTGGGAGTGGCTGACTTTTCAGACCAATTTACATGAAAATTGAATGGTGTTGGATAGATTGTCAGTTTCTGGGTGCCATGTGGGTGCTAGGTATGTGGGTGAGGGGTGCAATGTGGGTGCAGGCTTTGGTGGGTACTGGGTGCTGTGTGGGCCATGTAGTTACTGGATATCATGTGCGTGTTGTTTGAAGGCTATGGGGTGTACTGGGTGCCTTGTGGGTGCTAGATTTGGGCCTTATGTGTGCTGGGTGTCATGTGGGTGCTGGGTGTCATGTAGGTGCTGGGTGCCATGTAGGTGCTGGGTGCAAGGTAGGGGAGGTACTGTGTACCATGTAGGTGCTGGTCGCCGGCTATGTGGGTACTAGGTGTCCAGTGGACGCTACAGCTTCACATTTTTTGGGGACATGGGCACAAAGGGAGCACGAGGGCTGGCTAGTGGGGCCCATTTGGGTGATCAAAATCGATGTTAGTATGGTGAGCTTTAGATATTTTTTGCCTAACTCAGGTGATAACTTTAAGGCTAGCTATTTCAGCAATGATGAAAACCACAGGTAGACATCACAAACAGAACTCAGAGGATTTTGAGCAGAGCAGATTTTCTATTATGGAAGAAAAGTTACCTACAGATGTACTTGGCTAGTTGACTGGCATGATTTAATCCTTACTTGCTAGCAAGCTGCTCCTGTGTAGACAGCTCACAGACAAATCATTTCACCCCCCCAGCCTGTGTCTGACGACTCTACAAGCAAGTGGAGGGGGAAGAGGCATGACCAGGGTAGGGCCCTATTTGAGCCGACCTTATTAATCACCGTAACAGAAGCTATGACACCCAATTGGAGTTATAAGGCTTTATTACAGTATTGACATTATACATTCGATGAGCTGTGACAAAAACACTAAAATAAAAATGGGGGGGGGGGGGGGGGGACATATTACAATAACAAACATCTCCATTAAACAGATGGCGGGGCGCTTGAGCGCTCTGCAGGTCCCTTGACAATGCCCTCACGTGCCGGCCACCAGCCTTCGGCTTACATTATCACATTATACCACCACTCCTCACTCCATTATTGCATTATCCATTATTGCCATTATCCATTATCATATATATTCCATTATGGGATCCTCAATCGGCGCATTAATTGGTTATGCCAGCTCGGTGGGGAATACTTTCTCGATGTTCAAAGATAAGGCATTGTCAAGGACCCGCCTTCAGCTGTGACGAAGTCTGTAGGGATACAACAAGTTTGCATTGTTATGGGGTGTTCCCAAAACCCAGCTCGCCACTTGCTACCGACAAGCAAGCGGCAACGGGAGGGTGGGTGGGAGAAGTTTGCTGTATCCACACGATCCAAAAAGGAGGCTGCTCGGCCAGTCCCCCTGGTCTTATAGTGTCCTAGCCCTGGCCAGGACACTCCACCTTTCCTTCACACCTGGCGACCCTATTGTTCTTGGCCAGTCCAGCTCAGAGCCCACCCGGTCACGCCCCTTCTCGCCCTAGCTGCGCCCAGCTCTCAGGTTACTTGACCAGGGTAGGGCCCTATTTGAGCCGACCTTATTAATCACCGTAACAGAAGCTATGACACCCAATTGGAGTTATAAGGCCACAGCTTTATTACAGTATTGACATTATACATTCTATGAGCTGTGACAAAAACACTGAAATAAAAATGGGGGGGGGGGGGGGGAACATATTACAATAACAAACATATCTCCATTAAACAGATGGCGGGGCGCTTGAGCGCTCTGCAGGTCCCTTGACCATGCCCTCACGTGCCGGCCACCAGCCTTCGGCTTACATTATCACATTATACCACCACTCCTCACTCCATTATTGCATTATCCATTATTGCCATTATCCATTATCATATATATTCCATTATGGGATCCTCAATCGACGCATTAATTGGTTATGCCAGCTCGGTGGGGAATACTTTCTCGATGTCCAAAGATACGGCATTGTCAAGGACCCGCTACAGCATTCGTCCTTGCCCTCTCAAGGACTAATGCCTGCCCACACGCAGAGCGCTGCCTCGAGAGCCTCTCTCAGGCCATATAATAAGAGACAGCGAGATATCCTCCCTCTGTACCCCCCCCCCCCCCCCCACCGCTATTGGGGCCTACCAGCTCCCCCAACCTTAGAGCTCCATGGAAGGCTAATGCAAAAGCCAGTTGAAACAGACGAACTTCGTGTTCACTGCGGCAATATACCTCCAGTGCGCCCAGTAGCTCAATCAGCAGTGCCAGCGTGATGGCCCAATTATTTTTTCCATTCTTTTCGCCAGGGCCGCGGCCCTGACGCAAGATGCATAGCGTACCGCCGCTAAGTCTGGGTTGCTCCCGTCGTTTACCGACGTGCCCCATGGGTGCGATAGCTGATGGGTAAGGCGAAATTTACTTGCCTTTTTTTTTTTTTTTTTTTTGAGGACCACGCCTAGGGGTGAGATGTGTAGATTGGGTATGGGTGGGTGCTGAAAGGGGCACCTGCCATCCTTTCCATGGCTAGCTCCTTGTCAAGTGTCTGTGCCACCACCTCTGGGAATTGGTGTGCGGATTTCAAATTATTGCGTTTGCCGTTTGAGTAGGCCGATCTGCATGGCATTATAAACCCCTCCCGAAAGCCATATGCTAGAAGGTCGGCCTGTTCCCTATTGGGGTACCTATCTAGCCATGGGGCCATCGCCCCGACGTTAACTGGCGTGACCCCCTTTCCCGGTTCCTTGCTCTGTCTTGGTTCCCTGTGTGTCCTTGCTTCTTTTGAAACAATTAGCCCCTGGATGCCCGCTGGCCCCGCAGGCCGTGCAATTGTGCTTATATCTGCATGTGGTTCCCCGCTCACAGGTATCATTGTTGTAGTTCCAGCATAAACCTTTTTTCTGCTGGGCCAGCGAGGCATCTGCCCTGCCATCCGGCGCTTGAAAGGGGGTGTTGTGGCCCCCCTTGTACCCGCTACCGTATTCTGGCTTGGCTGGGCTACTCAGCGACATCCATAGTATGATGTCCCTGTGTTCCCAAGTCAAGGATGGTCTGACTGCCATTTTTTGACGGAACTGTTCATCATAGAGCAGCCAGGCCTTCCCTCCATACTTGTGATATGCCTCCCCGATGCCATCTAGGTAACAGAACATCGCTGCGCACTGCTCTGGGGTCTTTTCTCCCACTATGCTGGCGAAGATGTGAAAAGCTCTCGACCAATTGGGGAATGTCCTAGGTATCAATCTATACATCCGCCTTTGGTAGTCCTCCTCCTTGCGGTGCTCCTTGCTCCTTTCCTATTTGTCTATGTTGTAACTATCTAGCGGAAGCACCGTGAATATGTCTATGTATTGACCTTTCCAAATTGTTTCCTTTGTTTCCTCTGATACATGGAACACCAATGGACCTGCGAAACAGACATAGGTGCTGCTCTTGGCCGAATCGGCCACTCGGGGTGGCTGTTCAGATTTCTCGGTTGCTCCCACCCCTGGGGTTGCTACGACCGGTGGTTGACCATTCCCAACCTCTGGGACCAAGCCGTTCCCTTCTGCCTGTTTCGCGGGCCCTGCTTCCTCTCCCCCGCCCCAGGCCCCCACCTGGTGCGTTGTCTTATTCGCCTTAATGGCATTTAAAATTTCCAGCAGCAAAGTCCGCTGGTCCACATCCTGGGAAACAACATTAGCAGCTCTAGGCATGGGCATTTTATTAGCAATTAATCCATTAATGTCACCTGTCCCGTTGTCCGATTCTGGAGGCGCCGCTGGTCCTTCCTTTCCATGTGGCCCCTTAGCTATCTGCTCCCCGGAGCCTTGGTGGGTGACCTGTGGGGGTAAAACCAAAGAGGAGACCCCCTCCACCCAGTTATACCGCTGCCGGGCGACCCGTTGCCGTCCATCACCGCCGTTGTTGGCCCGACCCTGTGTCAGGTCTGCCATCGTGTCCCTCTCCGCCTCTTGGTATCCCCAGCCTTCCTCCTGCTGGTCCCAGCATTGGTCCTGCTCCTCCTCCTGCTCTCCCTCCCCCTCGCTTTCCCCCCTTCCTCAGCCAGACTCACCTCCGCGGCACTCTCCGCCTGCTATTGTCGCCCTCTGGCCCCCCCCCGACCCGCCTGGTCTCCTTGCTGTCTCATGGCCCCCACCCTGGCTTCTGGTGGCCCCCCTGCCCCCTTTCCCTTCTGTCTCTCCCTGCCCCTCTGGCTACTTCCCTGCGCCTGTCTATCCCCCTGGGGCCCCCTGTCTGTGGTCTGTGCCTCCCACCGCTGGTCCGCAGTGCAGAGCCCTGGCTCTGCGGTGAGCCCTTTTCCTGGCTGTACTTGTGTGGACCCAGTGCTGTTTTGGGTCCCCCTCGGCGGCCCTGTCTGTGTGGTCTGCGGGTGGGGGGGTGGCCCGCCAGCTGGCCGGGGGTGGATCGTTCAATTTGTGGGCTGAGGACGGGCCCTTAGTGGCCCCACCGCTGCCGGCGTTATCGCCGCTTGCCTCCCCTTGGAGGCGTCCATTATGCTGGAGCCCAGCAGTGCCCGGGCGGCGGCCATCTTGCCGTAGGCCTGTAGTGGCCGGGCGGCGGCCATTTTGCCGGAGCCTGCTGGAGGACGGGCGGCGGCCATTTTGGGAAGCTCCCAGGAGAAGAAGGGGGCGTGGATCTGCTGGCTGCTGCGGGCCGGATGGATCATTACTCCCGGCTGCGCTGCCTCGGACTGGGGGACCGACGCCTGGAGCTTGTGCTGGGGACATACCCCCGCACCCTGCCACAGCATTTTCCCGACGGCATTTTTCCAGGCTGGGACCCGCCGTCCGCCGCGCAGATTCACGGCCTGGTGGGTGCAATGGTGGAACCCGGGTCCTGGCCCTACTCACCCCTTCTCCTACTCCTGATCGGGCTGGCGGCCTCCTCCTCCTCAGGTTCGCTGGGCGCGGGGCGCCCGACAAGTTAGTGAGTTGTGCCTGGAGCCACATTGTCCCCTGTTCGCCTGGCATGGCCCGCAGCCGATCCCACAGCTGTTGCAGGGAGGGGCCCATGGGCTGCAGAAGTTGTACTGGGCCTCCTGCCGGGGATGGATGGGATGGGTGGGCCGGGATGGATGAGCTGGGATGGATAGGCTGGGATAGATGGGCCGGGATGGATGAGATGGGATGGCTGTGCCGGGATGGATGGGCTGGGATGGATAGGCTGGGATGGATGGGCCGGGATGGGATGGGATGGGATGGCTGAGCCGGGATGGATGGGCTGGGATCAATGGGATGGAAAGAATGGGGTGGGATGGATGGACGGTGCACAGAGAGAGCCGAGCTTTGAACCCCAGGTCTCCTGTGTCAGGGGCAAACCTTTACCTGGTAACTATACCAGAGCAACCAGAAGCTGCACGGAATGGGTGGGAGGTGTGGGGTGCCCAGAAGCAGCTCTGGATGGGATGGGATGGGAGGGAGGTTGAAATCTGCAGGACGGTCGGATTGTAGGTATCCCCAAGGAAGGGAATGTTTGTACGCCTGATGCTGGGTCAAGGGTGGGGAGGGATTCTGGCTAAGGCCTAATAAAGAAATACTGCACTTTGCTCCAGCGAAGAGAAGTTTGCTGTATCCACACGATCCAAAAAGGAGGCTGCTCGGCCAGTCCCCCTGGTCTTATAGTGTCCTAGCCCTGGCCAGGACACTCCACCTTTCCTTCACACCTGGCCACCAGTGGCGTCCCTACCATAGGGCGGCAAGGGGCGCCCCGCACCGGGTGTCGGGCGCCCCAGGGGGTGTCATCAAGGCCTCCCACAGAGACCTGTGCACTGTGTGCAGGACAGGAGAGGGAAGCAGCACGGAAAGGAGGGGTGGCGGGGAAAGCGGCGGGGAGGGGGGCCGGACCCCCCACCTCCCTCACCTGGGTCCCCTCCTTCTGGCGCTTCCCCCTCCTAATTAGTAGCAGCGGGCAGCAGCGGGCAAGAGGACTTACTCACCTCCTTCCTGCGTTCCAGGCGATGGCACATAGCGTCATCGTCACGTGACGCTGGTCTCCGCCTTCTCCACCGCTCACTGTGCTTCCTGATTGGCGGAAGCACAGTGAGTGACAGAGAAGTCGGAGACCAGCGTCGCGTGAGGATGACGCTATGCGCCGCCATCGCCAGGAGCAGGTGAGTGAGTCTTCTTCGCCGCTCCTGCCCGCTGCTGCTTATTAGGAGGGGGAAGCGCCAGAAGGAGGGGACCCAGGTCAGGGAGGTGGGGGGTCCGGCCCCCCTCCCCGCCACCCCTCCTTCGAGGCTTTCCTCATACTGGGGGCAACTATACTAGCTATACTGGGGGCAACTATACTAGCTATTCTGGGGGCAACTATACTAGCTATTCTGGGGGCAACTGTACTAGCTATACTGGGGGCAACTAAACTAGCTATACTGGGGGCAACTAAACTAGCTATACTGGGGGCAACTAAACTAGCTATACTGGGGGCAACTAAACTAGCTATACTGGGGGCAGCTATACTGGGGGCAACTAAACTAGCTATACTGGGGGCAACTAAACTAGCTATACTGGGGGCAACTATACTGGGGGGCAGCTATACTGGGGGCAGCTATACTAGCGGCAGCTATACTGGGGGCAGCTATACCAGCTATACTGGGGGCAGCTATACTAGCTATACTGGGGGCAGCTATACTAGCTATACTGGGGGCAACTAAATTAGCTATACTGGGGGCAACTAAACTAGCTATACTGGGGGCAACTATACTGGGGGCAGCTATACTGGTGGCAGCTATACTAGCGGCAGCTATACTGGGGGCAGCTATACTAGCTATACTGGGGGCAGCTATACTAGCTATACTGGGGGCAACTAAACTAGCTATACTGGGGGCAACTAAACTAGCTATACTGGGGGCAACTATACTGGGGCAGCTATACTAGCGGCAGCTATACTGGGGGCAGCTATACTAGCTATCCTGGGGGCAGCTATACTAGCTATCCTGGGGGCAGCTATACTAGCTATACTGGGGGCAGCTATACTAGCTATCCTGGGGGCAGCTATACTAGCTATACTGGGGGCAGCTATACTAGCTATACTGGGGGCAGCTATACTAGCTATACTGGGGGCAACTAAACTAGCTATACTGGGGGCAACTAAACTAGCTATACTGGAGGCAGCTATACTGGGGGCAACTAAACTAGCTATACTGGGGACAGCTATACTGGGGGCAACTAAACTAGCTATACTGGGGGCAACTATACCAGCTATACTGGGGGCAACTAAACTAGCTATACAGGGGGCAACTATACCAGCTATACTGGGGGCAGCTATACTAGCTATACTGAGGGCAACTAAACTAGCTATACTGGGGGCAACTATACCAGCTATACTGGGGGCAGCTATACTAGCTATACTGGGGGCAACTATACCAGCTATACTGGGGGCAGCTATACTAGCTATACTGGGGGCAGCTATACTAGCTATACTGGGGGCAGCTAAACTAGCTATACTGGGGGCAACTAAACTAGCTATACTGGGGGCAACTAAACTAGCTATACTGGGGGCAGCTATACTGGGGGCAACTAAACTAGCTATACTGGGGGCAACTAAACTAGCTATACTGGGGGCAGCTATACTGGGGGCAGCTATACTAGCTATACTGGGGGCAGCTATACTAGCTATACTGGGGGCAACTAAACTAGCTATACTGGGGGCAACTAAACTAGCTATACTGGGGGCAACTAAACTAGCTATACTGGGGGCAACTAAACTAGCTATACTGGGGGCAACTATACTGGGGGCAGCTATACTAGCTATACTGGGGGCAGCTATACTAGCTATACTGGGGGCAGCTATACTAGCTATACTGGGGGCAGCTATACTAGCTATACTGGGGGCAGCTATACTAGCCAGGGCCGGATTACTGACCAGGCAACAAAAGCAGTCGCTTGGGGCCCCATTCAGAGTCAAAGGGGCCCCATCAGCACATAAACCAGCCCTCGCCATCCTCTCAGCGGTGGCTGGATGGTATAATGGTTAAAGGGACTTTGAGCAGTGCAGTAACTATGGAAAGAAGCATATCATTTTAAAGCTCTCTTTCTCCTCTTTCCAATGATATATAAACCGCCGCCCTATGCCTTTTAGTTTTCGCTATTTTCGCGATCAAAATCACGGCTGCGGCAATTTCGATCACAAAAATTGTGAAAACTAAAAGGCGTAGAGTGGCAGTTTATCTATCATTGGAAAAAGGAGGAAGAGAGCTTCAAAATGATATGCATCTTTCCATAGTTACACTGTATTACAGAGGACGACTTTTCTCCAAAGTTGGCAGCTCGATTCAACACAATGCAATGAAATATAAGAAACCCAGGGGGATATAATTACAAACATCATGCTGGTAGGTGTGAGGATGTAATTAATTAGTTGTGGGTATGCTTAAAGGCATACCCACAGGCACTGCTCGGAGTCCCTTTAAGGGCTCTGCCTCTGACACAGGAGACCAGGGTTCGAACCTCGTCTCTGCCTGTTCAGTAAGCCAGCACCTATTCAGTAGGAGACCTTAGGCAAGTCTCTCTAACACTGCTACTGCCTGTAGGGCGCTTCCTAGTGGCTGCAGCTCTGGCGCTTTGAGTCCGCCAGGAGAAAAGCGCAATATAAATGTTATTTGTCGTGTCTTGTCAAATGATGCCGTTGAGCTGCTGCTGATTGTCTTCAGAGCCAGGCTCTCCTCCTAGGTCCCACTCCTGTTACTGTGTGCTCTGCCGCTGCCCACTCCTCCCTCCCTTCCCACAGAGAACCACAGCTGCAGCAAGAATGATAGCAGCAGATGGCAAAAGCTCACTCACCTATCCATGATCCAAGCGATAGAGATCCCGTCATCTGAAACCCATCTGTCTCTTCTACAGTGCAGCCGCTCGCTCTGAACTTCCTGATTCTCAGATCAGGCAGGAAGTAGGAAGTAGTAATAGTAGTAGTATCAGAGCGGCAGCACTCTAGAGGAGACAGATGGGCTCCGGATGATGGGACCTCTATTGCTTGGATCGCAATAGGTGAATGTGAGTCATCTGGTGCTGTCATTCTCCCCCGCTTCGGCTGCCTTCTCTGCTGGACTATCTAATTCACTGGGATGGAGGCTGCATGGTGGCTGTCTAGTTTGGGAGGAAATCGTTGTTCGGTGGTGGGGGTGGTTATGTAATTCTGTCTGGGGAACGGCTTCCGGTTTGGCGGTGTCCAGAGCTTTCTGCTATTGCCAGGCTGGAGATGCAGGGGGAAAGTGCTGCTGCTGTGATATCTGGCGCCCTCTTCACAGGGGTGTCCCAGCCCCTGAGTTCAAATGTCCCAGCCATTCATCTCTCACTCTGCATTTTGCCGCTGCTATTCCCTGCATTGTGCACCCACAGAGGAAAGCGGGCTGTTGCCCATAGCAACCAGTAGCTCGGCTGCCCTGGTGTATGCGGCAAGTTGTTGTGCAGCGGCATCTACTGATTCTATTACGACATGATGGGGGGCCCAAATCAGTTACTTTGCTTAGGGCCCCATTTATAGAGATGAGCGTAATGACGTAATTACGATTTCGCGAAATTTCGCGTAATTAGTGTAATTACGATTATGGCCGTAAGTACATAATCGTAATGAAGAAGGATTTCGCGAAATTTCGCGTAAGCGTAATTTTCGCGTAATTTTCGCATTACAATGGGTATTTGTTCATGCCGTAATTTCGCATTAAACGCTACCGTAATTTCGCGTTAAACCGTAACGCTCCGTATAATATAAAAAAGCCGCCGACTTTAAGGGTTAATAGCAAAGCCCCCTTAAATGCTAAGAGCCTCAAATTTGGAGAATATATTAAGGAGATCAGAAGGAATAAGAGGAACATTTTTTTTTTCAAAAAGACCTTATAGTTTTTGAGAAAATCGATGTTAAAGTTTCAAAGTAAAAATGTATACATTTAAAAACCCGCCGACTTTAACGGTTAATAGCAAAGCCTGCTTAAAGTTTAGGAACACCAAATTCCTAGGGTATATTAAGGGGATCAGTGGGAATAAGAGGAAACATTTTCTTTTCGAAAAGACCTTATAGTTTTTGAGAAAATCGATTTTTAAGTTTCAAGGGCAAAAATGTCTTTTAAATGCGGAAAATGTCAGTTTTTTTTGCACAGGTAACAATAGTGTATTATTTTCATAGATTCCCCCAAGTGGGAAGAGTTTTACTTACTTCGTTCTGAGTGTGGGAAATATAAAAAAAAACGACGTGGGGTCCCCCCTCCCGGACCTCTTTAACCCCTTGTCCCCCATGCAGGCTGGGATAGCCAGAATGCGGAGCACCGGCCGCGTGGGGCTCCGCACCCTGACTATACCAGCCCGCATGGTCCATGGATTGGGGGGGCTCGGAAGGGGAGGGGCAGCCAAGCTTTCCCCTCCCCCTCCGAGCCCTTGTCCAATCCAAGGACAAGGGGCTCTTCTCCACCTCCGATGGGCGGTGGAGGTGGAGGCCGCGATTTCCTGGGGGGGGGGGGGGGGGGGTTTCATGGTGGAATCTGGGAGTCCCCTTTAAAAAGGGGTCCCCCAGATGCCCACCCCCCCTCCCAGGAGAAATGAGTATAGAGGTACTTGTACCCCTTACCCATTTCCTTTAAGAGTTAAAAGTAAATAAACACACAAACACTTAGAAAAAGTATTTTAATTGAACAAAAAACATAACCACGAAAAAAGTCCTTTAATATTCTTAATTAACCATTAATACTTACCTGTCCCTTTAAATAAATGATCCCTCGAAATAGCCTCGAAAATGTTCTATCAGTAACTTACAATGTAACAAAGTTATTACAATGTAACAACTTTGTTACATTGTAACTACGCCGCACCCGACGTCACTCGCCGCTCAGCTGCCGCATACGCGTCTGCGCTGCACAGACCCGACAGAGCTCTGAGCTATATAGCTCAGAGCTCTCTAAGCATCTTTGAATTTGGGCTCCAAGGAGCCCCATTGGTCCTTAGCAGACCAATGGGGTTCCTTCAAATCAGAAGGAACCCCATTGGTCTGCTAAGGATCAATGGGGCTCCTTGGAGCCCAAATTCAAAGATGCTTAGAGAGCTCTGAGCTATATAGCTCAGAGCTCTGTCGGGTCTGTGCAGCGCAGACGCGTATGCGGCGGCTGAGTGGCGAGTGACGTCGGGTGCGGCGTAGTTACAATGTAACAAAGTTGTTACATTGTAATAACTTTGTTACATTGTAACTGATAGAACATTTCCGAGGCTATTTCGAGGGATCATTTATTTAAAGGGACAGGTAAGTATTAATGGTTAATTAAGAATATTAAAGGACTTTTTTCGTGGTTATGTTTTTTGTTCAATTAAAATACTTTTTCTAAGTGTTTGTGTGTTTATTTACTTTTAACTCTTAAAGGAAATGGGTAAGGGGTACAAGTACCTCTATACTCATTTCTCCTGGGAGGGGGGGTGGGCATCTGGGGGACCCCTTTTTAAAGGGGACTCCCAGATTCCACCATGAACCCCCCCCCAGGAAATCGCGGCCTCCACCTCCACCGCCCATCGGAGGTGGAGAAGAGCCCCTTGTCCTTGGATTGGACAAGGGCTCGGAGGGGGAGAGGAAAGCTTGGCTGCCCCTCCCCTTCCGAGACCCCCCAATCCATGGACCATGCGGGCTGGTATAGTCAGGGTGCGGAGCCCCACGCGGGCGGTGCTCCGCATTCTGGCTATCCCAGCCTGCATGGGGGACAAGGGGTTAAAGAGATCTGGGAGGGGGGACCCCACGTCGTTTTTTTTTTATATTTCCCACACTCAGAACGAAGTAAGTAAAACTCTTCCCACTTGGGGGAATCTATGAAAATAATACACTATTGTTACCTGTGCAAAAAAAACCTGACATTTTCCGCATTTAAAAGACATTTTCGCCCTTGAAACTTAAAAATCGATTTTCTCAAAAACTATAAGGTGTTTTTGAAAAAAAATGTTTTCCTCTTATTCCCACTGATCCCCTTAATATATCCTGGGAATTTGGTGTTCCTAAACTGTAACCAGGCTTTGCTATTAACCGTTAAAGTCGGCGGGTTTTTAAATGTTTAAATTTTTCCTTTGAAACTTTAACATCGATTTTCTCAAAAACTATAAGGTCTTTTTGAAAAAAAAATGTTTCCTCTTTTTCCTTCTGATCTCCTTAATATATTCTCCAAATTTGAGGCTCTTGGCATTTAAGGGGGCTTTGCTATTAACCCTTAAAGTCGGCGGCTTTTTTACATTATACGGAGCGTTACGGTTTAACGCGAAATTACGGTAGCGTTTAATGCGAAATTACGGCATGAACGAAACGCGAAATTACGCATTGAAAATTACGCTTACGGTATTTTCAATTACGATTTTAATGGCAATTACGCTACCGTAATTTCGCATCGTAATCGCAAATTTCGCATGCGTAATTATAGTAATGCAGATTACGAAAATTTCGGCTCAACTCTACCCATTTAGCCTTAATCCGGCTCTGATACTAGCTATACTGGGGGCAGCTATACTAGCTATACTGGGGGCAGCTATACTAGCTATACTGGGGGCAGCTATACTAGCTATACTGGGGGCAACTAAACTAGCTATACTGGGGGCAGCTATACTAGCTATACTGGGGGCAGCTATACTAGCTATACTGGGGGCAAATATACTAGCTACACTGGGGGCAACTAAACTAGCTATACTGGGGGCAACTAAACTAGCTATACTGGGGGCAACTAGTTTCACTGGGGGCAACTATACTAGCTCCACTGGGGGCAGCTATACTGGGGGCAACTGTACTAGCTATACTGGGGGCAACTATACTAGCTAATACTTTAAAATACAGTTAGCTCCGCCCTCATCTGGTCATGACCACGCCCATTTTTTGCCACAGAGCACACTGCAGGTTGTGGCCACGCCCATTTTTTAGGGGGGGGGGTGTCTTTTAATACCCAGCACCGGGTGCCAAATGCCCTAGGTACGCCACTGCTGGCGACCCTATTGTTCTTGGCCAGTACAGCTCAGAGCCCACCCGGTCATGCCCCTTCTCGCCCTAGCTGCGCCCAGCTCTCAGGTTACTGGAGGGAAAGAAACACTGTGTGTGTAATTCCTTATCTTAGTAACTAAGCATTGTTACAGTTTAGAGTTTGTATTTTACAGACAGGAAATTTTGAATCAGGATAATACCATTTATTAGCTAATTTAAAAGAAAATCAGTAAGCTTTCAGCTAGTAAGCATTCTTCAGACTCTATTCCTGTTGACTGACAGCATTAAAGCATACAATCAGGAGGTAGAGTGATTATTTTTTGCAAATAGAAGTGTAATCCAGATAAATTTTACAAGCATTTTTTTTACAGACCCTCTCCTGTTCAGGGTACACGGCTGGAGCCTAGAAACAGTTAACTATATGTTACTAAGCTTGTGTGTGTGTGTGTGTGTGTGTGTGTGTGTGTGGTGGTGGGGGGGGGGTACTTTGGGGGGCACAGTGATTCCCAGGGGTGCCATTGCCCCAGTGTGCCCCAATCTAGCGCCGCCACTGTTGGTGTCATATGGGTTCTAGGTGTGTGCTATGTGGGTACTGGGTGCCCTTTGGGTGCTAGGTGCAAACTAGGGGAGGTATATAGGTGCCATGTAAGTGCTGGGTGCAGCACACATGGGTGTCATGTGGGTGCTATGTGTGGGCTATGTGGGTACTGGGTGCCATGTCTATGCTGGGTGAGGACTATGTGGATGCTGGGTGTCATTTGTGTTGTGTATTCTCTATGTGGGTGCTGGGTGCAAGCTAGGGGAGGTATTGGATGCAATGTGGTTTCTGTGTGTCATGTAGGTGCATGGTGAGGGCAAAGGGTCATACTTGGTGCCATGTGGGTACTGGATGGCATGTGAGTACTAGATGCCATGTAGGCACAGGGTATCATCTGAGTTCTACTTGTGGGCTAAACAATAATAATGATTTATGCAAAAATGTGACTGTTGAACTAAATGTTTGCAGAGGGTTTGTTTGTTGCTTTGTGGTGCCCTTAGTTTCCCATTACTCTAACTTCCATAAGTGCCTTAAATATATTTCATTTATTTACTGTGGCATTTATGTAATGTGTGACAAATACTCTGGAAGGAACATAATCTGGCTCAACAGAAGAATGCACATTTCACCATGGCTTAAACACACAAACTAACCTCACACGTACCACGCAGATTGTGTTACATGTAATTGCCAAATGATAAAATCTGTGATTAACAGATGTTAATTGCAACTTTGCAATTGTTCTGAAGTATGTTTTGTGCTTACAGGTTACCTAACAACAGACCTAAACACAGGGGTAATTGTGAAAATATCTCATTGTATTCCTGCAGGATTACAATGACATCATTATCCTGATTTAACTGACTAATAAAGGAAAATATTGTAAAAGCTTTCACTTTCCATAGATGTGAAGCAGACATGCATGGGTAGTCAGATGTGTTGGCAGGATATAAATGCTCTCCAGGTATTCTGTCAGCTAATAGCTCTGTTTTTCTAAGTCTACAATATAAACCATATTCCAGGGACTAACTGCCGCTAATGTGAATCTTAATAGGCAGTAGATTGAGCTGATATTTTATTGTATTGGTGTTAAACAGCACAGAAAAAAATAATTAAAAAACGGTATGTTTTTATACTGGGTTGACATTCTAGATAACTTGATTGAAGATCTCCGCCGGCCTCTGCTAGTGCTACACACCGCCACTCCCCGTCGCTACTCGTCACTACACTTAGTATAACTGAGAGTCCTGTCCCTACCGATGCTCCACTGCCGACTCCCGCTGTCCTCCCCACCCCCACACCTATCACCGCCACCCTTGAGTGAATTAGGTACAGGTGTCAGCATGGGTGGGTGCGATACATGTGGGCACGTGGGTAGGACAGCAGGAGCCAGCACTGGAGCATCCACATAGGATGGAGCTTGCAGCTAAACTGATGATAGCTGAGAGTAAAAGCATTTTTAATTTCCCTCCAGGGCTACCCATTAGTTCATTAACAGACCAATAGGGATCCTGCTGAGCGTGTGCGGGGGCGGCCGGCGGAAATCTTCAATCAAGTTATTCTAGAGGATATTGGCGTGGGACTTTTCTGAGGATATTGGCATAGGACCTTTGTTTTAAAGGTAAGTATTCATGGTTAATTAAGAACATCAAAGGACTTTTTTTGTGGTTGTGTTTTTATTTCAATTTAACCCTTTGTGGAAATGGGTAAGGGGTACTTTGTACCCTTATACTAATTTCTCCTTGGAAGGTGGCGGGCATCTGGCAGTTCCCCTTCTGAAAGGGGTCTCCCAGATGCCACCATGAACCCCCCAGGGCATCATCGGTCCCCACCTCCTCCTGGGGCGCTGGAGAAGGGGAAGCGTCCCTTGTCTATGGATTGGACAAGGGCTCTGGGGAGAGGGGGAGGCCTGGCCACCCCTCTCCTCCAGAACCACACTCCACCCCATACCATGGACCATGTGGGCTGGTATAGCTCAGGGTGTAAAGCCCCATGCGGCCAGGATTCCGTATTTCTGGTTATCCCTGCCTGCATGGTGGACAAGGAGTTAAAGAGGCCCGGGAGGGGTGACTTTTCTTTATTTCCCACACTCATGAACATATAGATATATAAAAAAATAAATACATACATTTATATACATGTTGGTACATTATCTGTCATTTTACCACATTTAAATAGCGACTTTTTTCCTCTTCAACATCAATTTTCTCAAAAACTACAAGGTCTTTCTGAATTTTTTTTAAAGCTGTGTACAACAAAAGTGAGGCAAGCTTGGCACCCTGGGAGGGTTAATCTCAGGACAGTTTTATATTATGATTGTACATTAAAGAGAAACTATTAGCTATAATAGCTATAGTATGCCCCCCACAAACAAACAAACAAACAAAAAACAACACATATGTAAGTAGATAAATACTTGCTCTACTTACATAACAGATGTATTGTAGTGTCCACGTTTTGATTTTTGAGATTTTTATATAAGTTACAAGAATCCTGTTGCTGGCAGCAAAATCCTCCCCCCCTTCCTCCTCGAACTGGTTCTGTGCACAGTATATACAGGGAGTGCAGAATTATTAGGCAAGTTGTATTTTTAAGGAATAATTTTATTATTGAACAACAACCATGTTCTCAATGAACCCCAAAAACTCATTAATATCAAAGCTGAATATTTTTGAAAGTAGTTTTTAGTTTGTTTTTAGTTTTAGCTATTTTAGGGGTATATCTGTGTGTGCAGGTGACTATTACTATGCATAATTATTAAGCAACTTAACAAAAAACAAATATATACCCATTTCAATTATTTATTTTTACCAGTGAAACCAATATAACATCTCAACATTCACAAATATACATTTCTGACATTCAAAAACAAAACAAAAACAAATCAGTGACCAATATAGCCATCTTTCTTTGCAAGGACACTCAAAAGCCTGCCATCCATGGATTCTGTCAGTGTTTTGATCTGTTCACCATCAACATTGCGTGCAGCAGCAACCACAGCCTCCCAGACACTGTTCAGAGAGGAGAACTGTTTTCCCTCCTTGTAAATCTCACATTTTATGATGGACCACAGGTTCTCAATGGGGTACAGATCAGGTGAACAAGGAGGCCATGTCATTAGTTTTTCTTCTTTTATACCCTTTCTTGCCAGCCACGCTGTGGAGTACTTGGACGCGTGTGATGGAGCATTGTCCTGCATGAAAATCATGTTTTTCTTGAAGGATGCAGACTTCTTCCTGTACCACTGCTTGAAGAAGGTGTCTTCCAGAAACTGGCAGTAGGACTGGGAGTTGAGCTTGACTCCATCCTCAACCCACAAGCTCATCTTTGATGATACCAGCCCAAACCAGTACTCCACCTCCACCTTGTTGGCGTCTGAGTCGGACTGGAGCTCTCTGCCCTTTACCAATCCAGCCACGGGCCCATCCATCTGGCCCATCAAGACTCACTCTCATTTCATCAGTCCATAAAACCTAAGAAAAATCAGTCTTGAGATATTTCTTGGCCCAGTCTTGACGTTTCAGCTTGTGTGTCTTGTTCAGTGGTGGTCGTCTTTTAGCCTTTCTTACCTTGGCCATGTCTCTGAGTATTGCACACCTTGTGCTTTTGGGCACTCCAGTGATGTTGCAGCTCTGATATATGGCCAAACTGGTGGCAAGTGGCATCTTGGCAGCTGCACGCTTGACTTTTCTCAGTTCATGGGCAGTTATTTTGCGCCTTGGTTTTTCCACATGCTTCTTGCGACCCTGTTGACTATTTTGAATGAAACGCTTGATTGTTCGATGATCATGCTTCAGAAGCTTTGCAATTTTAAGAGTGCTGCATCCCTCTGCAAGATATCTCACTATTTTTTACTTTTCTGGGCCTGTCAAGTCCTTCTTTTGACCCATTTTGCCAAAGGAAAGGAAGTTGCCTAATAATTACGCACACCTGATATAGGGTGTTGATGTCATTAGACCACACCCCTTCTCATTACAGAGATGCACATCACCTAATATGCTTAATTGGTAGTAGGCTTTCGAGCCTATACAGCTTGGAGTAAGACAACATGCATAAAGAGGATGATGTGGTCAAAATACTATTTTGCCTAATAATTCTGCACTCCCTGTAGAAGGATACTGCAGTGCCTGGAACTATTATTAGGTGAGTCTGTGTGCGCCGCCTTTATCCTCCCCCAATGTTCAGCGCGGGGATGAGGGAGAATGCGGCGGGCGGCAGGCATGCAGAGAGGGGGCAGACATGCTACTGGAGGAGGGGGGCCGAGGACAGTGACAAGAGATAGCCTCTGGCCCCCCTCCCTGCGCCCTAGAAGCCTTCCGGCAATCACAGAGAAGGTGGACCAGGCGGCCAATCACAGAGGAGACAGGTGAGTGACAGAGGCTTCAGCCAATCAGGCTGATTCAGCATGCCATGTCACTTCTCTTTTGTGTCTGTGTACCATGTTAGAGCCTAGGAGCATGGGGAGAGAAAACCTATTTGAAAAAAAAAGTAAGAATGATTTTAAACTTTTGAATTGCCTGGTTAGCATCCTTTTTACTAATATACCAGCCTGCAATAGAGAACTCATTTTGCATTTTCTGCCTAACAGTTACTCTTTAAGCAAGATCTCACCTTTCTTTCCTTCATACGCAACCTCCCATGGACGTGCTCACAGATCTGGCGCTGCGTAATGTTGGCACTTTATAAATAAATAAAATCCAAATACACACAGACACAATTCAGGCGCTGCCTTCAGTTGTCATGGGGTGTGGAGGAGGTGACGGATGGAACACATTTTGTGTTGAGACAGCACTTGGTCAGGTGGAAATCTGGGCGTGGCAATATAAGTTAGGCATGTGATTATGAAGTGCCTGGCCCCGCCTCCTCTCTCTCCGCAGAGAAAAACACCAAGCTATTTACTGTAGTAAATACTGTAGTAAATAGCTTTGCATTTTTCTCTGCGGAGAGAGTGGAGGCGGGGCCAGGCGCCAGAAGTCCGGTGATGCAGGGACTTCAGGATGGCATTTCGGGACAAGGCTTCTCGGGTAAATATAACTTTCTTTTTCTTGGAGGCTGCCATCTTTTTGTATTTAGTATGGAGATCCTCTTTAAGGTTAGACGGGGGTGTGGATTTTGCGGGGATGGTCAAGGTCAGCTGTGGGCAGGGCCAGCCTTAGGTTTCACAGCGCCCTGAGCGTAACCAGATTTTGGTGCCCCTCCATTCATCCTCTTTGCGTGCGTGAACACACACGTCCATGTGCAAGATCCTCTTTAGTGTATATAGGCAGATCCCCCCTTTAGTGTATATAGGCCGATCCCCCTCCCCCATTTAGTGTATATAGGCAGAATCTGTTTTAGTGTATATAGTCAGATCCCCTTTTAGTGTATATAAGCAGATCCCCCCCCCCCCTTTAATGTATAAAGGGAGATCCCTCCTCCTTTAGTGTATAGAGGCAGATCCTCCCTTTAATATATATAGGCAGATCCTCCCCTTTAGTCTATATAGCTCGATCCCCTTTTAGTGTATATACACATATTCCCCCGATTTAGTGTATGTAGGCAGAACTCCCCTTTAGTATGTATAGGCAGTTCCCCCCCTTTAGAATATATAGGCAGATCCTCCATTTAGTATATATAGGCAGATCCCCCCTTTAGTGTATATGGGCAGATCCCCCTTTTTAGTGTATATCTAGGCAGATAAATAGTGCATAGTATACAAGCAGATCCCCTTTAACATATATAGCCCCCCCCCTCCCATTCCCAAAACGAGAGGCAGTTGGGGAACCTTACTTTTCTGCTGATAGCTGGGGACAGAATATGGGCAGGAGGCAGGAGCCTGTTAGAGGCTGCACAGGACAGATCCGTTCCTGTGCAGCCTCTGATCTCCGGGGGGGGAAGGGAGGTAGGAGAGGGAGGGGGGAATGTCGCCGCGGAGGGGGGCTTTGAGGTGCCCCCCCCCCGCAACACCCAGGCACGCAGGAGCGATCAGACCCCCCCTGCACATCATCCCCATAGGGGGGAAAAAGGGGGGCGATCTGGTCTCTCTGCCTGCTACCTGATCTGTGCTGGGGGCTGCAGAGCCCACCCAGCACAGATCACAGAATACAGCGCTGGTCCTTAAGGGGGGAGGGGGGGGGGGGTAAAGCGTGGGTCCTCAAGTGGTTAAAGACATATGACTTAGGTAGGGACTAGATTGTGAGCCCCTATGAGGGCCAGTTAGTAGTGACAAGACAATATACTCTGTACAGCGCTGCATAATATGTCGGTGCTATATAAATACTTAAATAAATAAATACAGTACATGTATCAAATCTGTGCTGCAAAAACTGATGATCATGTGCCACCTAGTGGCGCTAGCTAAACTACACCGATCATAGACAGAGTTCATTGTTGGGAATTGCTGTTTTCCAGGCAGTGATAGACTTTTGACAAATGGGGTAAATATGACCCAGCCTATGACTTTATAAACCTGCCATTCACTCAGTATTCTGTCACAGTTCATGTGATAACGACAAGGAGCTGCTGTTGCACTGTGACTCTGCATTTCAGCTTATTAAACAAGAGATACGTTTTGGCAGGCAAGGCCTGCTTTATATACCAAGCCTACATGGACACCCTGGCAATGGTTTGGTGCCAAAGTTTAGTTGGGCAAAGAGGAATATTGATAGCTTTAGGAGCTGCAGATTGGCATTGCAGTATGGTATTCAGTCATTAATTTGCAAAGATAGCCCGATCCTTTTTCATTAGGACTTCTATAACAAATACATCGTAAAAGGCTAAGGCAAATTAGCATGTACATATAAACAAAGGACACACCATACTCGTAAATATAGTGCGGCAAAATCGTCGCACCGACTGTCAGCAGTATAATACATCAAAGGGCATAGGAATTAAAGTCATGCAGCGTCACTAACACATATCTCTCAACAGGGTAGTAGGCATAAAAGGGGGGAAGGGGGACAAAAGGAGCTGCTGAATTTGTCCATGGGGCTTCAGATCACAGATCATTCACAATAGGTAGTGAAAGATAAGCAAAAAAAGCAAAAAAATAAACTAAAATATACATAAAAATAAAAAGTATAATAAATAATAAATATAGAAGATCAAGAAGGAGGCTGGGCACAAGGGAGGCCAGGGACAATCAAATAAATGAAATTAAATCAAGTTCTCTATTAAGTCCCCGGGGCTCCATTGTGTCCAGCCTCTTGATCCAATACGCCTCCCTCCATAGTAGTTTCCTATTGCGGTCTCCACCACGTCTTAGGGGGGGCACTTGTTCAATTACCATGAACAACAAATCCAGACGATCAAACGTCAGAAATTCAAGAAGAGATGATTAGATTAGATTACAGCCTGGGCTTTATCTATAACTTTATCTATAACTGGCAAAGACCGACCCCTCGACTGCGTCCTCCACTTCAGCCCAAACGGGGGAAGACCGGGTTGACGGCCAACAGGAAGTCAACCCGAGTCATCGGATGTACCTTCTAGCTCCTCACAAGAGGGACTTTCGAATTTACCCTCAGGCCAAGAAGGAACCCCAGGAGTGGGTGTAGGAGAAGGGAGAATAAGGGAGCTTCTTCGACCTCGACGCAACCAACCGTATTACAGAACATGATTGTGGTTAACATCTCCTCCCTCCAATTGACTCAAGCACAACTCTCAGTACTGAACTATGGTTTATCATTTGCACCAATACATACTCCAGATCCACTTGTGTGTCCTTTGTTTATATGTATATGCTAATTTGCCTTAGCCTATGCGACCAATTGGCCGCATCCTACTAGTTAATGATGTAGCACCTCGCCATTGGCCTCCGCCCCGCCTTACATCTAGTGACGGATGGCTGTGGGTGGGATCCGTGGCAAGTCACACTCTGTCTACACGTACAGCAGCGGCGCAGGCGACCCTGGCAGTTCCCCATCAGGTCCGCTCGGTGCGGCCTGCATAGAGGGAACAGGAGAGTAGGATGGACCACGAGGGGCGGAAGAGGTGAGTCAGAGTGGATGTATGGGAGTGGGAGGATACCTTTCACGGCATCCAGTCAGTGTTTAGCCCAAAAGTTCCCCATCAGGTCCGTGTATGCTAGTACTATTATGATAGGCTGAAATGAGGTTTGAAATGATTGGCTTTTCACTGATTAATGACCCTATATAATATGTGTATGGCAACCATGTTGTGTATTATTGATGCAGCAATAGCTTAACAAAGGGGCATTAGCCCTGAAAAGTCGCATGAAACTGCTGTATTTACTCTGATATTATGCATTAATATCAAATAAAAGAGCATTAAATGTACTTGGATGGTGCCTGCTTCACTCTCTACTATTGGATTTCTTGATCTGGAGTGCTGACGGACCGCAGCCTGGGCACATCCACCCTTGGCAACAGTTGGGACGCTCCACAACTCCATTTGAGCTGTCACTTACAGTAGGCAGTAAAAATCTGACAGGTTTTGGACTACTCCATCTCCTCATGGGGGATTTGCTGTATTTCCTTTATTCTTTACAAAAGCACTCCTTGAAAAGGATCTATACTAAGATGCCAGCCGGCATTCCTACTCGCTTGCATATTATTATGACAGTTGGCCTAAACAACTGCCATTCAGGAATTGCTTTTGAAAATAATGAAAATCCCCTATGAGGAGATAGATGGACTAGTCCAAAAACTTTCAGATCTGTCAGATTTTTACAACCTTTTGTTAGTGACAGCAACATAGGGGAAAAAAATCAGACATACAGAATATGCTACATGAATGTTTTAATTAGTCCCCTCAAAACATCAAATGATGCTTTTATTCACGTGGAATCTTATTTGCTAGGTATCTACTCAATCAGTTTGTCACTGCTACCTTGCAAAGGGGATATCTGGCTACTTATATTGGGGGAGCGTCTCTGGCTACCTGATAATAGGGACTCCTCTGGCTATCAACACTAGATACACATCTGACTAGCTATACTGGGGGCTACATCTATCTACCTCTACCCCTCTGACTACCTATACTTGGGGTCACATCTGACGACCTATACTGGAGAGATATGTCTATCTACCTCTACCCCTCTGGCTACCTATACTAGATACACATCTGACTCCCTATACTGGGGGTCTATGTCTATCTACCTCTACCCCTCTGAATACCTATACTTGGGGTCACATCTGACTAGCTATACTGGGGGCTACATCTATCTACCTCTACCCCTCTGACTACCTATACTTGGGGTCACATCTGACGACCTATACTGGAGAGATGTGTCTATCTACCTCTACCCCTCTGGCTACCTATACTAGATACACATCTGACTCCCTATACTGGGGGTCTATGTCTATCTACCTCTACCCCTCTGAATACCTATACTTGGGGTCACATCTGACTAGCTATACTGGGGGCTACATCTATCTACCTCTACCCCTCTGACTACCTATACTTGGGGTCACATCTGACGACCTATACTGGAGAGATGTGTCTATCTACCTCTACCCCTCTGGCTACCTATACTAGATACACATCTGACTCCCTATACTGGGGGTCTATGTCTATCTACCTCTACTCCTCTGAATACCTATACTTGGGGTCACATCTGACTAGCTATACTGGGGGCTACATCTATCTACCTCTACCCCTCTGACTACCTATACTTGGGGTCACATCTGACGACCTATACTGGAGAGATATGTCTATCTACCTCTACCCCTCTGGCTACCTATACTAGATACACATCTGACTCCCTATACTGGGGGTCTATGTCTATCTACCTCTACCCCTCTGAACACCTATACTTGGGGTCACATCTGACTAGCTATACTGGGGGCTACATCTATCTACCTCTACCCCTCTGACTACCTATACTTGGGGTTACATCTGACGACCTATACTGGAGAGATATGTCTATCTACCTCTACCCCTCTGGCTACCTATAGTAGATACACATCTGACTCCCTATACTGGGGGTCTATGTCTATCTACCTCTACCCCTCTAAATACCTATACTTGGGGTCACATCTGACTAGCTATACTGGGGGCTACATCTTTCTACCTCTACCCCTCTGACTACCTATACTTGGGGTCACATCTGACGACCTATACTGGAGAGATATGTCTATCTACCTCTACCCCTCTGGCTACCTATACTAGATACACATCTGACTCCCTATACTGGGGGTCTATGTCTATCTACCTCTACCCCTCTCAATACCTATACTTGGGATCACATCTGACTAGCTATACTGGGGGCTACATCTATACCTCTACCCCTCTGACTACCTATACTTGGGGTCACATCTGACGACCTATACTGGAGAGATATGTCTATCTACCTCTACCCCTCTGGCTACCTATACTAGATACACATCTGACTCCCTATACTGGGGGTCTATGTCTATCTACCTCTACCCCTCTGAATACCTATACTTGGGGTCACATCTGACTAGCTATACTGGGGGCTACATCTATCTACCTCTACCCCTCTGACTGCCTATACTTGGGGTCACATCTGACTACCTATACTGGAGAGATATGTCTATCTACTGCTACCCCTCTGGCTACCTATACTAGATACACATCTGACTCCCTATACTGGGGGTCTATGTCTATCTACCTCTACCCCTCTGAATACCTATACTTGGGGTCACATCTGACCACCTATACTGAGGGTCTACGTCTATCTACCTCTACCCCTCTGACTGCCTATACTTGGGGCCACATCTGACTACCTATACTGGAGAGATATGTCTATCTACCTCTACCCCTCTGGCTACCTATACTAGATACACATCTGACTCCCTATACTGGGGGTCTATGTCTATCTACCTCTACTCCTCTGAATACCTATACTTGGGGTCACATCTGACTAGCTATACTGGGGGCTACATCTATCTACCTCTACCCCTCTGACTACCTATACTTGGGGTCACATCTGACGACCTATACTGGAGAGATATGTCTATCTACCTCTACCCCTCTGGCTACCTATACTAGATACACATCTGACTCCCTATACTGGGGGTCTATGTCTATCTACCTCTACCCCTCTGAATACCTATACTTGGGGTCACATCTGACTAGCTATACTGGGGGCTACATCTTTCTACCTCTACCCCTCTGACTACCTATACTTGGGGTCACATCTGACGACCTATACTGGAGAGATATGTCTATCTACCTCTACCCCTCTGGCTACCTATACTAGATACACATCTGACTCCCTATACTGGGGGTCTATGTCTATCTACCTCTACCCCTCTGAATACCTATACTTGGGATCACATCTGACTAGCTATACTGGGGGCTACATCTATACCTCTACCCCTCTGACTACCTATACTTGGGGTCACATCTGACGACCTATACTGGAGAGATATGTCTATCTACCTCTACCCCTCTGGCTACCTATACTAGATACACATCTGACTCCCTATACTGGGGGTCTATGTCTATCTACCTCTACCCCTCTGAATACCTATACTTGGGGTCACATCTGACTAGCTATACTGGGGGCTACATCTATCTACCTCTACCCCTCTGACTGCCTATACTTGGGGTCACATCTGACTACCTATACTGGAGAGATATGTCTATCTACTGCTACCCCTCTGGCTACCTATACTAGATACACATCTGACTCCCTATACTGGGGGTCTATGTCTATCTACCTCTACCCCTCTGAATACCTATACTTGGGGTCACATCTGACCACCTATACTGAGGGTCTACGTCTATCTACCTCTACCCCTCTGACTGCCTATACTTGGGGCCACATCTGACTACCTATACTGGAGAGATATGTCTATCTACCTCTACCCCTCTGGCTACCTATACTAGATACACATCTGACTCCCTATACTGGGGGTCTATGTCTATCTACCTCTACTCCTCTGAATACCTATACTTGGGGTCACATCTGACTAGCTATACTGGGGGCTACATCTATCTACCTCTACCCCTCTGACTACCTATACTTGGGGTCACATCTGACGACCTATACTGGAGAGATATGTCTATCTACCTCTACCCCTCTGGCTACCTATACTAGATACACATCTGACTCCCTATACTGGGGGTCTATGTCTATCTACCTCTACCCCTCTGAACACCTATACTTGGGGTCACATCTGACTAGCTATACTGGGGGCTACATCTATCTACCTCTACCCCTCTGACTACCTATACTTGGGGTTACATCTGACGACCTATACTGGAGAGATATGTCTATCTACCTCTACCCCTCTGGCTACCTATAGTAGATACACATCTGACTCCCTATACTGGGGGTCTATGTCTATCTACCTCTACCCCTCTGAATACCTATACTTGGGGTCACATCTGACTAGCTATACTGGGGGCTACATCTTTCTACCTCTACCCCTCTGACTACCTATACTTGGGGTCACATCTGACGACCTATACTGGAGAGATATGTCTATCTACCTCTACCCCTCTGGCTACCTATACTAGATACACATCTGACTCCCTATACTGGGGGTCTATGTCTATCTACCTCTACCCCTCTGAATACCTATACTTGGGATCACATCTGACTAGCTATACTGGGGGCTACATCTATACCTCTACCCCTCTGACTACCTATACTTGGGGTCACATCTGACGACCTATACTGGAGAGATATGTCTATCTACCTCTACCCCTCTGGCTACCTATACTAGATACACATCTGACTCCCTATACTGGGGGTCTATGTCTATCTACCTCTACCCCTCTGAATACCTATACTTGGGGTCACATCTGACTAGCTATACTGGGGGCTACATCTATCTACCTCTACCCCTCTGACTGCCTATACTTGGGGTCACATCTGACTACCTATACTGGAGAGATATGTCTATCTACTGCTACCCCTCTGGCTACCTATACTAGATACACATCTGACTCCCTATACTGGGGGTCTATGTCTATCTACCTCTACCCCTCTGAATACCTATACTTGGGGTCACATCTGACCACCTATACTGAGGGTCTACGTCTATCTACCTCTACCCCTCTGACTGCCTATACTTGGGGTCACATCTGACTACCTATACTGGAGAGATATGTCTATCTACCTCTACCCCTCTGGCTACCTATACTAGATACACATCTGACTCCCTATACTGGGGGTCTATGTCTATCTACCTCTACCCCTCTGAATACCTATACTTGGGGTCACATCTGACTAGCTATACTGGGGGCTACATCTATCTACCTCTACCCCTCTGAATACCTATACTTGGGGTCACATCTGACTAGCTATACTGGGGGCTACATCTATCTACCTCTACCCCTCTGACTGCCTATACTTGGGGTCACATCTGACTACCTATACTAGGGGGCTATGTCTATCTACCTCTACCCCTTTGGCTACCTATACTAAAGGGTCACAGCAAGCTAAAATGAGTGGGTCTCCTTGCATTTTAATACCATACTGACAGTAAACTTGTGACTTCTACAGTCCCTGACTTGGGATGCCCCTAAGGGCAATTGCTTAGTTCAACTCTGTGGAAGCACAGACCCTGTTAACAGAATGTGGGCGGACAATATGTACAGTCAGTAACTACATTGTCAGGACTGGTTAAAGAAAAGACTATGGGGAATATGCACAAAAGTCTGGTAAGCTGCTGTGTACAGGGAGCGTAAAGCAATTTTACAGTTGATCTGGGTAATACAGTTGCGCGCATTGCACAATTATTGCAGCCAATGTTACCTTAGCAACACTGACTACTATTTGAATTCACTGTCTTCAGCATCCCGTGTGAAAGAGGCCTGAACCTCATTACATGAGGCGAGAGCAGCATGGTCTGTTATTCTTGTGGCATATGCAGGCCTGAATAGAGGCTTTGTCCAGTGCGTGCTGACCAGTTCCAGAGGGAAGAAATAAAATGACATCTGAAGCAAGAAGAATATGGAGGCTGCCAATTTATTGTCTTTTAAGCAATACCAGTTGCCTGGCTGTCCTGTTGATCCTCTGCCTGTAATTCTTTTTGCCATAGACCGTGAACAAGTATAAGCAGATCTGGTGTTTCTGACAATATTGTAAGATCCAACAAGATTAGCTGCATGCTTGTTTCTAGTTTTATTCAGACACTACTGCAGCCAAATAGACCAGCAGGGCTGCCAGGCAACTGGTATTGTTTAAAAAGAAATAAATATGGCAGCCTCCATATTATTGTCACTTCAACTGTCCTTTAACCTCCCTGGCAGTATGATTCCTTCCTGAATTTTAGTGTCTAAATGCGGCTCGACCCTTCTGGCTGTCACCCAACCTTTGGGTGCTCAAGTCCTCCTGCAGGGGTCCCCTGCTCCTCAGAGGGGGGCCCTGCTGCAAAACCAGTCGGGGACTCTCCCTCCTGGAGCCCTTGACTGCAGTAGAGTCTTTCTCTACTTATTGGACCACCTGCTACCCCGGTGTTTCAATTCCTACTGTTACACCAAACACTTACACGCTTCAGGTGTCTAGAGGTTAGTACTATATCTGTATTATTGGTGATTCTGCAGATCATCCATAATCAGGTATAGATCTGTATTCTTGGTGATACTGCAGATCACCAATAATCAGATTCTCTCTGGTTGCTGACACCTATCATTACAGCACATATACCCCTGGCTACATATACTAGGCAACTATACCTCTGGCTACATATACTGGGGACTACTATACTCATGGCTACTTTTACTGGGGACACCTATAGACCTGGCTATCTGGGGGTACCTATTTTGGGGGAACTGCTGTCAGATTAACTGCATTTTTGTGGAACCGCTGTTAAGTATTTTGGGGAACAGCTGCCAGATTATGTGTATGTTAGGGGAACGTCTGCTGCCAGATTACGTGTATTTTGGGGAACTGCTGCCAGATTGTGTATGTTTGGGGGACCACTACTGCCAGATTATATGTCCTTTGGGTGTTACGTGTATTTTGGGTGATCCGCTGCCAGGTTTCGCGTATTTTGGGGAACTGCTTCCAAATTATGTGTATGTTGGTGGAACTGCTGCTGCCACATTGTCTATTTTGGGGGAACCACTTCCATATTATCTGTATTTTGGAGGAACTTCTACCAGATTATGTGTCTTTTTGGTGAAATGCTGTCAGAATACATCTATTTTTGGGGGATACACTACGGCAGAGCTCAAACTTCCTCGGCAGACCTTTTACATCACTGCTAAGGTCATGTATATTTGGCCCCACCCATGACCACGCCCACAGTGTGCTTGACCACGCCCATTTTTGGCGCTACGCGCGGCGCAGGGGTTCTCCAAGTGAGTCCACTCACTTCTTTTCCCAGGACTAGACCCCTGCCTGCAATGATGGTCTTTTTTGGGTAAGTAAGCATCTGCACGTAGCTGAATTCTATTGAATAGTTTTACTTACAGTTTTAGAATTAGTGTCTTGGAATGTCTGTTATCAAGCCACACCTGTTCTCTGATTTATCATCATTCAACTAGTAAACAAGCCATTCACAGCGTGAGTCAGCAATTGTTTCTCATCACTTCTAGCAGTTGCCCACAAGAGGGCAGCAATGCTTTAAAAGTCTTTATATTGAAAGTCCTCTTTAGCGGAAATGACCTTGTCGTGTGAAAAGGTGACCTCAGTGGCGTGGCAATAGGGAATGCTGAGGATACTATCAGTGGCTTCAGGTATATTTCTGGCAGTTCTGGTCCCCAGGCAAGGCTTATTTTGTCTCCCACATCTTAAGAATGGGAAGATTGTAACCTAAATTACTTAGATTTGCAGGTAGCACAAAAAATTGATAGTTTTTTTTTATACAGAAACTATGTTCCTCAAATTAAGTCAACAAGGCACTTTACTCTCTGAACCCATGTGTCAGTCACTTAAAGTGAACCTTAAAGGAGTTCTGTGGAGGCAATTAAAAACGAAAAACTGACACTTACCTGGGGCTTCTATCGGCTCCCTACAGCTGTCATATCCCGCGCCGTCCTCCTATGATCCTCCGTTCCCTGCCGACGGTCCCAGTCTAATTATGCTTCTAACTAAACCATGGCCGCGCACGTGCTCGCTCCTGCACGCGTCATCGGGAGCTTACTAGCAGGTGCAGTACAAGAAAACTTCGTACTGCGCTTGCACAGTAAGCTTCTGATGGATGATGTGTGTGGGAGCGAGCAGTATTCGTCTAGTTAGACTAATGATTAGGACAGGACCGGCGACGGGGAACGGAGAATCGTAGGAGGACAGTGCGGGACATGACAGCTGCAGGGGGCCAATAGAAGCCCCAAGTAAGTGTTAGTTTTTTGTTTTTATTAGCCTCCACAGAACCCCTTTAACCAGCCTAGCGTTATGGACGAGCTCAGCTCGTCCAGTACCGCCATTCTGGATATCTCAGCCCCTGGAGGGTCGTTCTTTACAATTTTTTTTAAAACACGCAGCTAGCACTTTGCTAGCTGCGTGTTTTATTCGATCGTCGCCGCCGCTACGCGCTGCGAAAGAGAGCCCCCCCCCCAGACCCATGGGATAGCCTGGCCAATCACCGCAAGGCTGCGCTATGGGGTGGATCGTGACTACCCATGACGTCGATGACATCATTCCGATCGTCGCCATGGCGACAAGGGAAGCTCCAACAGGAAATCCCGTTCAGAGCAGGATTTCCTGTTAGGTATGATTGCCGGCGGCGATCAGAGGGTTAGGAGGGATAGCACAGGGATGGGGGAATCATGTAGCTAGTGCTAGGCTAGCTACATGATAAAAAAAAATTAGGTGAAAAAAACCCACCCGCGACCGAGCGCCGCAAAAAAACAAAATGCCTGGGTGGTTAACTGACCACAGAAAAAGAGTTTCACTTACCTGGGACTTTGACCAGTCCCCGGCAGCCGTCCTGCACCCTTGGCGTGCTGAACCGATCTTCCAGTCCCCTGCTGCAGCTTAGTTTCGTTTCTGCCGATCAGTCGGCGGGCCACTGCGCCTGCGTGGCTCTGGCAGCACGCATTCTCATACGTGTTCACACCTTAGCAGCAAGTCAAGGGACCTTGCACAAAAAAAATAAACTGTTATTCATATTTTTACCTTTGTTCCTGGTTAAATTGGGAGCATCCTGGTGTAGCTGTCAGAAGCAGGTGGGTAAGTATCTCTCACAGCCAGGTGGGTAAGTATCTCTTACAGCCAGATGGGTAAGTATCTCTCACAGCCAGGTGGGTAATTATCTCTCACAGCCAGATGGGTAAGTATCTCTCACAGCCAGGTGGGTAAGTATCTCTCACAGCCAGGTGGGTAAGTATCTCCCACAGCTAGGTGGGTAAGTATCTCTCACAGCCAGGCGGGTAAGTATCTCTCACAGCCAGGCGGGTAAGTATCTCTCACAGCCAGGTGGGTAAGTATCTCTCACAGCCAGATGGGTAAGTATCTCTCACAGCCAGATGGGTAAGTATCTCTCACAGCCAGGCGGGTAAGTCTCTCTCACAGCCAGATGGGTAAGTATCTCTCACAGCCAGGTGGATAAGTATCTCTCACAGCCAGGTGGGTAAGTATTTCTCACAGCCAGATGGGTAAGTATCTCTCACAGCCAGGCGGGTACGTATCTCTCACAGCCAGGCGGGTAAGCATTATCTCTTACAGCCAGGCGGGTAAGCATCTCTCGCAGCTAGGCGGGTAAGTATCTTTCACAGCCAGATGGGTAAGTATCTCTCACAGCCAGATGGGTAAGTATCTCTCACAGCCAGGTGGGTAAGTATCTCTTACAGCCAGATGGGTAAGTATCTCTCACAGCCAGGCGGGTAAATATCTCTCTCAGCGAGGTGGGTAAGTATCTCTCACAGCCAGGTGGGTAAGTATCTCTCACAGCCAGGTGGGTAAGTATCTCTCACAGCCAGGCGGGTAAGTATCTCTCACAGCCAGGCGGGTAAGTATCTCTCACAGCCAGGCGGGTAAGTATCTCTCACAGCCAGGCGGGTAAGTATCTCTCACAGCCAGGCGGGTAAATATCTCTCACAGCCAGGCGGGTAAGTATCTCTCACAGCCAGGTGGGTAAGTATCTCTTACAGCCAGGTGGGTAAGTACCTCTCACAGCCAGATGGGTAAGTATCTCTCACAGCCAGGCGGGTACGTATCTCTCACAGCCAGGCGGGTAAGCATTATCTCTCACAGCCAGGCGGGTAAGCATCTCTCGCAGCTAGGCGGGTAAGTATCTTTCACAGCCAGATGGGTAAGTATCTCTCACAGCCAGATGGGTAAGTATCTCTCACAGCCAGGTGGGTAAGTATCTCTTACAGCCAGATGGGTAAGTATCTCTCACAGCCAGGCGGGTAAATATCTCTCTCAGCGAGGTGGGTAAGTATCTCTCACAGCCAGGTGGGTAAGTATCTCTCACAGCCAGGTGGGTAAGTATCTCTCACAGCCAGGTGGGTAAGTATCTCTCACAGCCAGGTGGGTAAGTATTTCTCACAGCCAGGCGGGTAAGTATCTCTCACAGCCAGGCGGGTAAGTATCTCTCACAGCCAGGCGGGTAAGTATCTCTCACAGCCAGGCGGGTAAATATCTCTCACAGCCAGGCGGGTAAGTATCTCTCACAGCCAGGTGGGTAAGTATCTCTTACAGCCAGGTGGGTAAGTACCTCTCCCATCCAGGTGGGTAAGTACCTCTCACAGCCAGATGGGTAAGTATCTCTCACAGCCAGGCGGGTAAGTAGACTCTCACAGCCAGATAGGTAAGTATCTCTCACAGCCAGGTGGGTAAGTATCTCTCACAGCCAGGTGGGTAAGTATCTCTCACAGCCAGATGGGTAAGTATCTCTCACAGCCAGGTGGGCAAGTATCTCTCACAGCCAGGTGGGTAAGTATCTCTCACAGCCAGGCGGGTAAGTATCTCTCACAGCCAGGCGGGTAAGTATCTCTCACAGCCAGGCGGGTAAATATCTCTCACAGCCAGGCGGGTAAATATCTCTCACAGCCAGGCGGGTAAATATCTCTCACAGCCAGGTGGGTAAGTACCTCTCACAGCCAGGTGGGTAAGTACCTCTCACAGCCAGGTGGGTAAGTACCTCTCACAGCCAGATGGGTAAGTATCTTTCACAGCCAGGCGGGTAAGTAGACTCTCACAGCCAGATGGGTAAGTATCTCTCACAGCCAGGCGGGTAAGTATCTCTCACAGCCAGGTGGGTAAGTATCTCTCACAGCCAGGTGGGTATGTATCTCTCACAGCGAGGTGGGTAAGTGTCTCTCACAGCCAGAACTTTGTGCATCAACTGTGGCCTGGGGTTGTCCAGTCTTATTTATAATTTAATTTTAAAACTTTTATTTGGCAATACAAGTAAATAGTACAACACAGGCATAAAATAGCAAAGTGTACAATAATGTAAGAGTCGTTGTCAAGTGAACTCTTGAACAGCATTGTGGAACAAATGTTAGAATTATAGATACACTAAACATAACAGATACTGAAAGGTGCAGAAAAGTGAGTAACTAGCAGGACAATAGGCTTGTTTTTATTTTAAGTTCAAATTCAAAGATGCCAGGCAACCAACACCCGTGAGAGGAAATAAAGATGGCCGCTCCCATATTCCTCCCACTTCAGGATTACTTTATGTATAATGATTTCACAAAGGTTAATAACTCCTTTGAAAGTAAAAATAACTACATGTTTATCTTGTGTAACGTAGTAACTCCTCCAGCTGCGATTGCAATTATTGCAGAGTCATTCATGGGGAACATGTTAATTCACAAGGCCCAGCTTAGGAGTGATTTTTTTTCATTTTTCAGTGTTACAGCACTGCACAGCGCAGCTCATGTTATTACCACAGAACCCAGCGCATTGTGAAGGCAATGTGTAGCTGTGAATGGGTGCTTTGTGACACCATTGCAGCGCAATATACATTATAGTGCACCGCATAGAGTGAACGTACTCTGAGGCCTCATTCACACCTGAAAACGCAGACGCAAGCGTTTTGCGTTTTTGTGCGCTGTTTTTTCCCCCCTGCCGGCGCTCCATTGCGCACTGTGTTTTTTGAAAAAGCGCTTTTCTAAGAGCTTTGCCAGAGCGGTTTAGAAAATGACTCCATGACGCAAGTCAGGAAGTGAACTGTTTTACCCGGAAAAGAATAAATACAATGTATTTATTCTAAAAACGCGAACGCAATCGTTGCATAAAGCGGTTCTGTGATTCCTTGCACAAGCGTCTTGTGGGCGATTATAAAAATCGCCTTTGCTTGAAAAAAGGTCGAAATGCCTCTAGTTTGAACGAGTCCTGGGGGTTGAGGCATACTTGCCAGCATTTTGACCAGCATTTTTGCACAGTGTTTGCATTTTGAAAAAATGCTCTCTCATTCACTTGAATGAGAATTACGGGAAAATCTCTGGCTACCATTGCCACTTTTTTAGATGTTTTCAGCTGCTTTTTTAACCTCCTGGGCGATAATCCCGAGCTGAGCTCGGGGTATATCGCGCAGGAGGATTTCTCAGGCCCTGGTGGGCCGATTTGCATAAATTTTTTTTTGTTACACGCAGCTAGCACTTTGCTAGCTGCGTGTAACTTCCGCTCGCCGATCCGCCGCTACCCGCCGTGCAGCCCCCCCCCCCCAGACCCCTTGCGCAGTCTGGCCAATCAGTGCCAGGCAGCGCCGAGGGCTGGATCGGGACTCCCTCTGACGTCACGACGTCCATGACGTCGGTGACGTCATCCCGCCCCGTCGCCATGGCGACCGGGGAAGCCCAGCAGGAAATCCCGTTCTGAACGGAATTTCCTGCTTACTCTGATCGCCGAAGGCGATCGGAGTGGGTGGGGGGATGCCGCTTCGCAGCGCCTATCATGTAGCGAGCCCAGGGCTCGCTACATGATTTAAAAAATAAAAAATTTAAAAAAAAAGTGCTGCACCCCCTCCTGGGCGATGCAATTATATAGCCCAGAGGGTTAAAGTACTGGGTTATTAACATGTTATATAAAGGGAAAGTCCTATCATTACTTTTAAATCTGATTGTACCTGAGGCGATATGTGACATGATGAGATAAACGTGTATGTACATTACAAAATTAATTGATAACCAGGCTGTTTTACTTGTTTTATTTTGCTGCCTGAAAGAGTTAATTTCTAGTCGTGAAAGTGACAGCTTCTGTCTTGTCGGTACCTTATCCCAATATGGTAAACATCACTGATAAGCAAATTACAGCCATAAACGTTTTCCAGGCAGAATACAACTTCTGAGGGCAGGGAGAGATAAAATACATGAACTATTAGCCTTTTTCTAACTCTGGGACACTTAATAGGCTGCCACTGATTAGAAACAGTAAAACATTCAACCTACTCTGTAAATCTTTAAAGAGACTCTGAAGTCTCGAAAAAAAACCTGTTTTTATTTAAGTAACTTCATTAGCACTAATGCCCTACCTAAAACGCTGCATCCCTGCGCCGCTATTAAACCCCCCAAATCCCAGAGCAAAAATCCATGACTTTCTTGGTCCTGGATTTTGCTGCTGGGGGAGTCAGAGCTTTGGGCTGTAGCTCTGCCTCTATTCTCGTCAATCAGGGCTAATCGCCGCCTCTCCCCCACCCCTCTCAGTGAAAGCAGACTGAGAGGGGCGGGGAGAGGCGGCGATCAGCGGCGATTGACGGGAGTAGAGGCAGAGCTACAGCCCAAAGCTCTGCCTCTACTAGGAGGCGCTGCCCAAATCTCCCCCCAGGGATTTCGGGGGGTTTAATAGCGATTTCAGACGAGGGGATTCAGCGTTTCAGGTAGGGCATTAGTGCTAATGAAGTTACTTAAAGTCAATATTACCCGATGTAAAAAAACAAAGTCAGATACTCACCTAAGGAGAGGGAAGGCTCTGAGTCCTAATGAGACTTCCCTCTCCTCTCCCGGTGCCCGGTCCCGCTCAGAGTCCCCCGTAGCAGCATTTGACCAGTTCGGTCAAATATTGCCACTTCCGCCGCCGAAGGGAGGTTGCGGAAGTCTTCGGGAGCACTCGGGCTCCCGAAGGCGGGCCGCTCCATACTGCGCATGCGCGAGCGCCCTCTATGACGCACTCTCACGTGCGCAGTATGGAGCCGTCTGTCTTCAGGAGCCCGAGTGCTCCCGAAGACTTCCGAAGTCCCCCGCGGCGGGGGATTGGAACGGGGGAGTCAGCGCAGAACGGAGGGCACCGGGAGAGGAGAGGGAAGGCTCATTAGGACCAGAGCCTTCCCTCTCCTTAGGTGAGTATCTGACTTTTGTTTTTTTGATCGGGAAACAATGGCTTTAAGTAAAAAACGTGGGTTTTTTTTTTTGAGACTTCAGAGTCTCTTTAACCACTTAACATCTCAGTCGTTTTCAGCTTATGCATCCGAGCAATGTTCACCTCCCATTCATTAGCCTATAACTTTTGTTTTTTTCGCCACCAATTAGGCTTTCTTTGGGGGGTAAGAGCCACTTTACTGTAAATGCATTTTAACAGGAAGAATAAGAAAAAAAATGAAAAAATTCATTATTTGTCAGTTTTCGGCCATTATAGTTTTAAAATAATACATGCCTCCATAATTAAAACCCACGTATTGTTATTGCCCATTTGTCACGGTTATTTCACCATTTAAATTATGTCCCTATCACAATGTATCGCGACAATATTTTATTTGGAAATAAAAGAGCATTTTTTCCGTTTTGCATACATCACTATTTACAAGCTTATAAAAAAAAATAGAGAGAAATATTTCATCTTCACATAGATATTTAAAAAGTTTAGACCCTTAGGTAAATATTTATGTTTTTTTTTTTTATAGTAATGTTTTTTTTGTTTTTTTTTTATTAAACATTTTATGTGGGCATTTTTGGGAGGGTGGGATATAAAAGTGTTTTATTTGGGGAAATATTGGTGTATTGTAATGTTTTGGGGAATTTACTTGTAGTTTTACTTTTTGGCCACAAGATGGCAATCTCGATTTTTTTTACATGACGTCACTCTAAGCGTACAATGTACGCTTAGAGGGACACAGCTTCAGAAAGAGCGAAGCTTCCGAGAGAAGCTGTCGCTTTTTCAGCGGGGGAGAGGAATCAATGATCAGGCTCCATAGCCCGATAAATTGATTCCGTGGCTACCGACTCCGCGGCCGGGAGTGCGCGTGCACGCGCGCGATCGGCCGCGGGAGCGCGCGGGAGCGCGCCTGTCCTCCTTGACGTTTTTATACGGCAAGGAGGACAAAGTGGTTAAATATAAATGAAAACCATGGGATATTTTAGGAGTAGGAGGATAAATATAATTGTTTATCTCATCAGTTTATTTTCACCTCGTGTTCACTATAAAGGCACCCTGAGCTCAAGCTAAAGCTGCAATTTGGACTTACCTTGGCTTCCTCCAGCAGCCCGTAGCCTGTGAGGTCCTCAGGCGTCCTCCTGGCTCCTATTCCAGTCCCGCTGGCGGCTCCATTAATCGTCGACTTTGGCCTGAAGTCGCCCGTGCCCTTCACCGCCGTGCACACTACGCGTCATCAAGCTGGCCAGCGTGAGAGTCCTGCGCATGCGCAGTTCTCTAAGACTGAGCCGCGCATGTGCAGGACTATCATGCTGGCCGGTGTGATGACGCGTAGTGTGTGCAGCGGGGCCACGTACGGGCAACTTCAGGCCGAAGTTGCCGAATAATGGAGCTGCCAGCGGGACTGGGAGAGTAGCCAGGAGGACGCCGTGGGACCTTGCGGTCTACAGGGGGCTGAAGGAAGCCCCAGGTAAGTCCAAATTACGGATTTAGCTTGAGATCAGAGTCCCTTTAAGGCTGCATGTAAAGTACTTGAATATAAAGCTTGGAGTATCTTAACAGGTGGGGCAGAGGATTGTTTAGGAGTTAAATAGATGGTGGGACATAACAAACCCTTCCTATAATTGTTATGAGGGTCGTAAAGTCACTTTGTAAAAATGTCATATTGTTTAGGTACAGGCGAGATGAGCGTAATGACCTAATTACGATTTTGCGAAATTTCGCGTAATTAGTGTAATTACGATTATGGCCGTAAGTACATAATCGTAATGAAGAAGGATTTCGCGAAATTTCGCGTAAGCGTAATTTTTGCGTAATTTTCGCATTACAGTCGTATCATGCCGTAATTTCGCATTAAACGCTACCGTAATTTCGCGTTAAACTTAAACCGTAACGCTCCGTATAATATAAAAAAGCCGCCGACTTTAAGGGTTAATAGCAAAGCCCCCTTAAATGCTAAGAGCCTCAAATTTGGAGAATATATTAAGGAGATCAGAAGGAATAAGAGGAAAATTTTTTTTTTCAAAAAGACCTTATAGTTTTTGAGAAAATCGATGTTAAAGTTTCAAAGGAAAAATGTTAACATTTAAAAACCCGCCGACTTTAACGGTTAATAGCAAAGCCTGCTTAAAGTTTAGGAACACCAAATTCCCAGGGTATATTAAGGGGATCAGTGGGAATAAGAGGAAAAATTTTTTTTTCAAAAAGACCTTATAGTTTTTGAGAAAATCGATTTTTAAGTTTCAAGGGCGAAAATGTCTTTTAAATGCGGAAAATGTCAGTTTTTTTTGCACAGGTAACAATAGTGTATTATTTTCATAGATTCCCCCAAGTGGGAACAGTTTTACTTACTTCGTTCTGAGTGTGGGAAATATAAAAAAAAAAAACGACGTGGGGTCCCCCCTCCCAGACCTCTTTAACCCCTTGTCCCCCATGCAGGCTGGGATAGCCAGAATGCGGAGCACCGGCCGCGTGGGGCTCCGCACCCTGACTATACCAGCCCGCATGGTCCATGGATTGGGGGGTCTCGGAAGGGGAGGGGCAGCCAAGCTTTCCCCTCCCCCTCCGAGCCCTTGTCCAATCCAAGGACAAGGGGCTCTTCTCCACCTCCGATGGGCGGTGGAGGTGGAGGCCGCGATTTCCTGGGGGGGGGGTTCATGGTGGAATCTGGGAGTCCCCTTTAAAAAGGGGTCCCCCAGATGCCCACCCCCCCTCCCAGGAGAAATGAGTATAGAGGTACTTGTACCCCATACCCATTTCCTTTAAGAGTTAAAGTAAATAAACACACAGACACTTAGAAAAAGTATTTTAATTGAACAAAAAACATAACCACGAAAAAAGTCCTTTAATATTCTTAATTAACCATTAATACTTACCTGTCCCTTTAAATAAATGATCCCTCGCAATATCCTCGGAAATGTTCTATCAGTTACAATGTAACAAAGTTATTACAATGTAACAACTTTGTTACATTGTAACTACGCCGCACCCGACGCCACTCGCCGCTCAGCCGCCGCATACGCGTCCGTGCAGGACGCTAAGTCCCCGCAGCTCCCGCTGTCCACCCCGCCCACATCTGTCACCCACATGTCACCCACATGTGGGTGACATGTGGGTGACATGTGGGAGAGGCGGGGAGGGCAGCGGAGCCGGCGGGGACTTAGCGTCCTGCACGGACCGACAGAGCTCTGAGCTATATAGCTCAGAGCTCTGAGAAGCATCTTTGTATTTGGGCTCCAAGGAGCCCTATTGGTCCTTAGCAGACCAATGGGGTTCCTTCAAATCAGAAGGAACCCCATTGGTCTGCTAAGGACCAATGGGGCTCCTTGGAGCCCAAATACAAAGATGCTTAGAGAGCTCTGAGCTATATAGCTCAGAGCTCTGTCGGGTCCTGCAGCGCAGACGCGGTGGCGGCGGCGGTGAGTGACGTCGGGTGCGGCGTAGTTACAATGTAACAAAGTTGTTACATTGCAATAACTTTGTTACATTGTAACTGATAGAACATTTCCGAGGATATTGCGTGGGATCATTTATTTAAAGGGACAGGTAAGTATTAATGGTTAATTAAGAATATTAAAGGACTTTTTTCGTGGTTATGTTTTTTGTTCAATTAAAATACTTTTTCTATGTGTTTGTGTGTTTATTTACTTTTAACTCTTAAAGGAAATGGGTAAGGGGTACAAGTACCTCTATACTCATTTCTCCTGGGAGGGGGGGTGGGCATCTGGGGGACCCCTTTTTAAAGGGGACTCCCAGATTCCACCATGAACCCCCCACCCAGGAAATCGCGGCCTCCACCTCCACCGCCCATCGGAGGTGGAGAAGAGCCCCTTGTCCTTGGATTGGACAAGGGCTCGGAGGGGGAGGGGAAAGCTTGGCTGCCCCTCCCCTTCCGAGACCCCCCAATCCATGGACCATGCGGGCTGGTATAGTCAGGGTGCGGAGCCCCACGCGGCCGGTGCTCCGCATTCTGGCTATCCCAGCCTGCATGGGGGACAAGGGGTTAAAGAGGTCTGGGAAGGGGGACCCCACGTCGTTTTTTTTTTATATTTCCCACACTCAGAACGAAGTAAGTAAAACTCTTCCCACTTGGGGGAATCTATGAAAATAATACACTATTGTTACCTGTGCAAAAAAAACTGACATTTTCCGCATTTAAAAGACATTTTTGCCCTTGAAACTTAAAAATCGATTTTCTCAAAAACTATAAGGTCTTTTTGAAAAAAATTTTTTTCCTCTTATTCCCACTGATCCCCTTAATATACCCTAGGAATTTGGTGTTCCTAAACTTTAAGCAGGCTTTGCTATTAACCGTTAAAGTCGGCGGGTTTTTAAATGTATACATTTTTACTTTGAAACTTTAACATCGATTTTCTCAAAAACTATAAGGTCTTTTTGAAAAAAATTTTTTTCCTCTTATTCCTCCTGATCTCCTTAATATATTCTCCAAATTTGAGGCTCTTAGCATTTAAGGGGGCTTTGCTATTAACCCTTAAAGTCGGCGGCTTTTTTATATTATACGGAGCGTTACGGTTTAACGCGAAATTACGGTAGCGTTTAATGCGAAATTACGGCATAAACGAAACGCGAAATTTCGCGTTGAAAATTACGCTTACGGTATTTTCAATTACGATTTTAATGGCAATTTCGCTACGCTAATTTCGCATCGTAATCGCAAATTTCGCATGCGTAATTATAGTAATGCGAAATTACGAAAATTTCAGCTCAACTCTAGGTACAGCCCGGGTCTCAACAGGTCAGAATATTGTTCTGGAAATCAAGTAGATTTACAACCATCAAATAATCAATTACAGCTTAATTAGCACAATAACAGCACCTTACAAGTGTCAGGCTTGTCTGGCTATTGCTATTGGTCAGACTGTATGCTCATATGACTGACCTATAACCCAGCCCTAACACCTGCGTAAACTCCTGCCTGATAAACTACACAACCCAGCAGGTAGATGTAGCATACAACCTGGCAATTAGCATTCACCAAACACAGCAAGGAATTGCAGACACAGTATACTTGAATAGTCACCTGAGGCCTATGGGCTGAGGCAATCCAGACAAAAGTGTAATCACAATACAGATGCGTAGTCAAACAGGCCGGGATCAGGGCAGGCAGCGTTCATGCAAGGTCCTTAAACAATCCGAGGTTGGCAACAGGAAGTCCAGTAAGATGCGAGGTCAGGAACAAGCCGGGTCGATAACAGGTGATCAGAAGGAACGTAGTCAGGCACAATTCGGGTCGGCAATGGGTAATCAATCTTTAAGACGCTTGGTCAAGAGACAGGCAGAATCTGCAGCAAGACAAGGCACTTGGTGTGAGCGCAATCTCAGCTACAAGTCCAGCATAGGCTATCATGGGCCCAGACCAGAGCGCTCACCTGATTCAAATACTATCCCTGACCAATTGGAGCTCGGCGTGTCAGCTGATTGGCTAACTCGCAGGGAGACACGGACACTGTTGCGTAGACGGAGCGCGCAGTGAGACGCGTCCTCTGCCTGCCGCCCTGCACACCTGTGAGTCAGCGGCAGAGACGGCAACAAACTGTGAATCAGCGGCAGGGCCGTCAGCAGTGGCCTGCCGAGACCTTACAACAAGTCTTTGTTACGCTTTTCTAGTTTTCTTTGTTATGTTAATCAGCAGTGCCTATTTGAGTGTTAAAATTACCATTTATACCTTTAATGGAACTGGGCTGTACTGTGTAAGAATTTTATAATACAGTGTTAAAAAATGGCTCTGTGGTGCCCCCCTACTCTAGCTATCACCAAAGGCATCTGCCTAGTTTGCATATTCCTAAAAAGACCCTGGGTGTCATCAAAATGGGAATGAGACTCAGTTTGTTGCATATACCCAAGTTTTAGTTATATCTTGACCAAAATGTCCTTGCCTGGGTGTGGGCATGGCAGCACCTTTTTTCTCCTGCCTGTTTTTCTGAACTAGTTTACACATTATTCTTATATCTAGTAAAGTATATGTAGAACAGTAAATCAGGGGCGTCTCACCCACCAGGCAAGTATAGGCGGTTGCCTGGGGCGCCATGAGGTGGTGAGGCGCCATGAAGTGGTGAGGCGCATTCCCCCGCCGCTGCTACCGTGACCATGTTTTTTTTTTTTATATTATATTACCTCCCGACTCAGTCCCCGGTGCTCGGCACGCTACCATGTGCTCAGCAGTGCCTCCACCTCCACTTCTCCCCAGCCAATAGAGCAATCAATACTGCTCTTCTCTGCCAGGCTCCTTCTTTAAAGCCGTGCCCCTTCTTCTCAGTAGCCACACAGGTAAAGTGTTTACCTCGTGTGGCCCAGCCTTTAACTCCGCCCCACGCCAGTCAAACCAGGAGCCAGCGGCCAGCCAGCTTATGCCCCTGACAGTCTGACCCCCCACCTGTGTCACTGGCTGCACACAGACACTGGAGCGAGACAGCCAGGGGACAGATATAGTCACAGAGAGAAGAATGTGATGTGTCCGTGTTGGAGCCCCGCCCCCGCACAAGACAGCAACACAGCCCGGGAGAAGGGACATTTCTGCTCCAGAGTAGTGATGGGAATTCCGGCTCTTTTCAGAGAATCAGCTCTTCTGAATCGGCTCCCATTAAAGAGCCGGCTCTTACGGCTCTGAATCGGCTCTACATTAAATATCACTAAACACCACTCAGAATCGGAGTAAAAGCCCCGCCCCCGTCTCCATGACAATTCCAGACTGCTTCTCTGACTGGGGCAATCCCTCCTGCTACTGCTCTGCTCCGCCCCATACACTCCTACAAGCTGCAAGAGGAGGACTACATCTCCCAACATGCCTCAGAGCCCTTTATTGCAGAGGAAAGCAGAGCTCTGTGGGGTGGCTGAGGCATCGGCTCTTTCAAAACTGAGAACCGGCTCTTGTCGTTCGCAGCAAAGAGCTGGCTCGTTCGCGAACGACCCATCACTACTCCAGAGATGATAAGCTGCATGCACAGGCAGAAGAGAAGGTATGCAGGCAGGCTGCTAAGAACACTTCCTGTCCTGTGTGCAGACTCCCAGTACTGTTATAACTGCTAGAATGTGCCCTGCTCTTTTGATACTAGAGTTTTCTTTGAAAGCTGGTTAGGCTGTAGGCTGGTAAAGCTGTAAACAGTGCTTTAGTGCTGTGCTGTCTCTCCCTCTCCCCTCTCTGTTCCTCTGCCCCCTCTTCCATCTTATGCTGTCTCTACCCCTCTCTGTTCCTCTGCACCCTCTTCTATCTTATGCTGTCTATCCCTCCCCCTCTCTGTTCCTCTACCCCCCTCTTACATCTTATGCTGCCTCTCCCTCTCTACTCTTTCCCTCTGCTCGGATTACGTGTATTTTCTGGTGAAATGCTTCCACATTACGATTATTTTCTGACAACGCTGCCCCATTACGATTATTTTCTGGTGAAACGCTGCTGCCCTATGATTAATTTCTGGTGAAATGCTGCTGCAATAAGTGTATTTTCTGGTGAAACACTGCCACATTACGATTATTTTCTGGTGAATTACGATTCTGAATTACGATAATTACTATTATTTTCTGATGAAACACTGCCGCATTATGATTAGGGGGGGGAGGGGCTTGGGGGGGGGGGCGCCACAGGTTTTCTCGCCTGGAGTGACAAAATGACTAGAGGCACCCCTGCAGTAAATGTATTATTATTATGCAGCCTGGAAACTCAGCAGGAGAGCAGAATTTCTGCTTCACAAACCATGCCTTCCTCTTCTATAAACAAATAATTGTATGTTTTATCATTTGTATCCCCGGGCTGCACCATCTGTGGGAGGCTAGCTGCCTTCCACGTGGGAAAAGAAAGTGAAAGTTAGAAAAGCTATATATAATGTACAACAGTTCAGTGTTGCACAGAGCTTCATGAATATAAGTTCCATGAGGAACCCAGGTTCCTGAGGTAACTGCAATGGAAGATATGGCAAAATGGGCTGTTTTTCTATCTTGCCACAATAAAAAGATTAAAAAAAAAGGGACTACAATGAACCTCCAATACAGTAGCCCCTGTAAGCAGAAGACAGACTGTCCAGAACAAATACTATAATGGGACTTTTACTACCACAGGGGCATTTTTTGCCCACTGTGTCTACTTCAGGAACAAAAAAGGCCAGAATAGTTGCGTACATTATATTCGGCCTCCTGGCCAGTTGGGCTCAGGATAAGCTCTGCTGCTGATGAAATTCCGGGGCGGCGTCAAACACTCTTCTTCTTCCTAGTCACAGCAACTTGGAGGGAGAAGTAATTTGGGGTCTGGTGATCATCAGGACCTGAATTGCCCTTTAAAAGCCGCTGCGCCACTATAGATGTAACATTGGAGTAGTAACATTTTTCAATTTGCGTCCATCACTATTTATAAGCTTATAATTTTAAATATTATAATAACATATTCTCTTGACATGCATATTTAAAAAGTTCAGACCCTTGGGTAACTATTTATGTTTTTTTTTTTTTTTTATTGTATTTTTTTTTCAGTTGAGGTCCCCCAAGCTCTGTTCTTGGTCCCCTGCTGTTCTCCATTTACACCGCCTCCATCGGAAAACTCATCTCCTCTCTGGGTTTCAACTATCACCTATATGCAGATGACACCCAGATTTACCTCTATACCACTGACCTCTCCACCACCACAATGGAGAAGGTGTCCGCTGGTCTCTCAGCTATTTCATCATGGATGTCTGCCAGGTTCCTAAAATTAAACCTGGATAAGACTGAACTCCTAATCTTCCCGCCCCGTGCTGCTTCACCCCCCACTGACCTCTATGTCACTGTCAATGGCACAATCATTCATCCAACCACACAAGCCCGCTGCCTGGGTGTCACCCTAGACTCGGCCCTCTCCTTCACCTCCCACATCCAAACCGTAGCTAGAGCCTGCTATTTCCACTTACGCAACATCTCCAAGATCCGGCCTTTCCTGACCCCAGACACTACCAAACTCCTTGTCCATGCCCTCATCATCTCCCGCCTGGACTACTGCAACTCCCTCTTGTCAGGCCTTCCTCAAAACCGCATCGCCCCCCTAAAATCCATCATGCAGCAGCCAGACTCATCTACTCCTCCCACCGCTCTGTCTCCACAACTCCCCTACGCGAATCCCTTCATTGGCTTCCAATTCACTTCAGAATCAGCTTCAAGATCCTATGTTTGGCATACAAATCCATACACAAGTCCTGCCCAACCTACATCTCTGACCTGGTCAGCAGATATACACCTGGCCGCCCACTTCGCTCCTTCAACGACCTCCTCTTAACCACCCCACGCATCTCACACTCCCATGCCAGACTGCAGGACTTCACTAGAGCTGCCCCTATCCTGTGGAACTCTCTCCCACTGCCCATCAGGCTCGCTCCCACCTTCAACACCTTCAAAAAAGCACTCAAAACTCACTTCTTCAAGGAGGCCTATATCAACTCAACACTACCCTAATCCTTTCTGCCAATAACTTCTTGATGCACCCCCTCCTTTTGTGTCACCAGCCCCTCCCTCCAGATTGTAAGCCTTTGGCAGGGCCCTCTCCCCTTGTGTATCATACTTGACTGTGTGCACTTTACCCAGAATTTGGAACTGGTAATTTTTTACCACTACCATTCCAGTTTATGATCTGGCATTGTACTATTATCTGCATTGTGTTGTTATCTGCATTGTGTTGTGTATCTTATTGCTATTACCTGTATTGTTGTATCTATGGTCAGTTACCTGTATTGTTCTGTCAACCCTGTTATCATTGTCTGTAATCCTATTTATTGTACAGAGCTGCGTAATATGTTGGCGCTATATAAATCTAATAAATAATAATAATAATAGGTCTATGGCGGTGGCACTCAGGTCAGCATGGCAGCTGAGATGACCTGCTTCGAGGTTAGTCCTAGGCCCTCTAGCAGCTGCAATGACTTCTTGGGATGAAACTCCATATTAACCGGTTCAGCACCGCAGTGCCGAAAATCTCATGCATCCGAGCAACGTTCACCTCCCATTCATTCGCCTATAACTTTATTGCTACTTATCACAATGAATTGATCTATATCATGTTTTTTCCACCACCAATTAGGCTTTCTTTGGGGGGTACATTTTGCTAAGAGCCACTTTACTGTAAATGCATTTTAACAGGAAGAAAAAAACGGAAAAAATTCATTATTTCTCAGTTTTTGGCCATTATAGATTGAAATTAATATACGCTACTGTAATTAAAACGCATGTATTTTATTTGCCCATCTGTCCCGGTTATTACACAGTTTAAACGATGTCCCTATCACAATTTATGGTGCCGATATTTCATTTAGAAATAAAGGTGCATTTTTTCAATTTGCGTCCATCACTATTTATAAGCTTATAATTTTAAATATTATAATAACATATTCTCTTGACATGCATATTTAAAAAGTTCAGACCCTTGGGTAACTATTTATGTTGTTTTTGTTTTTTTTTAATTGTAATTTTTTTTTTTTTTTTTTTTATAAAAAAAAGTGTATGTGGGTAATTTTTGGTGTGGGAGGGAAACTGCTAATTTTAAATGTAAAATAATATTTTTTTTTATTAAAAATGTATGTGGGTGCAGTTTACTATTTGGCCACAAGATGGCCACAGTGGAAAAAGTCCTGGATGTGAACGATCTCGCATCCAGGAACTAAAATGCTGGGGAGAAGTTTCCTGGGGGCAGAAATACCGCGCTCTCTGGAGAGAAAGCGTCGGTATTTCTGCGGGGAAGTTAGATCGGTGAATGGGAATTATGTTCCCATTCACTGATCGGGGGGCTAGTGGCTGGATGTGGGAGCGCGCGCGGGGGCGCGCCCAATCGCACGCACGAGCCGGCGACAGCAGCAGTGCCTATCTGGACGAGAAAGCTCGTCCAGATAGGCCGAACCGGTTAACTGAAATTAAAAAGAAATCATCCAATGAGAAATTATCTATTTAGTTTACCTATCCTGTTGTTTTCAGTGTTCACCTACATTCTAGATAAGGCTGGGTTTGGATCTTCATCTGAGCCTTAATACAAGGCAGCATGGTTTTTATTTTAAAAATCTATTAACCCTTCACACTCTCGCATGCAAATGCTCAAACAAATGCGAGAGTGCGAAGGGTTAATAGATTTTTGCTGTTTTCTAGCCACACCCCCTTCAGCACCTCCCTTTCCTTAATAACTCATTTAATGTCCTAACTAGAGGCGATGTGCCTGGATATATGTATTTTTTTCTGGTTTTTATTTTAGGCTGGGGAGACACAGCAGTATATTATAGTCATTCACCTTACCAGCCACCCATGTCCTTTCAGTATAGCCCCCGGCTGTCCACCACCCTGCAGTCTGTCGATGTTTGTACTCCAAAATGGCTCCAGGAAGTGTTGGTGGTGCACTGGCTTTCCTCCCATGAGTGGGGAGAGCACTGCCCTGAGGCAGCACTTGGCTGAGTGCATACAGTAGGCCACTCTGTGGGTGATCATGACCAGCCTGGTAATTGGAGCTGCACTAAGATTAGGCCCTGTTTACACATAATCAGTTGCTTTCAGTTATAAGAAAGGACAACTGATTTTCAAAGAAATACCCATGTTTTCCAATGTCTCAATTCACACTATTAGCATTTTAACGGAAAGATTTTTCATATGGAGAAGAAAAAAAAATGCGTACCAACTGATTAAGTGTAAATGGGGCCTCAAAGTTTGCTAACTGCAATCTTTCAGCTTAATAAGGGCCTTTTTCCACTAGCCTGCGATTTGCGATTTGATTCTGATCGCAAATCGCAAGGTACATTAAACTAATGGAAACTGCAGCAGCAATTTCCATTAGTGCAATCCGATTGCGATGCGATTTTGGTCAAATCGCAATCGTCGTTCTGCCGCGTTTTGTATGCGATTGAGCTGTACTATAATGAGTATAGTAGCTCAATCGCAATCGCATGGTGGAAATTGAAACGCGATTGCATTTCATAGTGGAAAAGAGCCCTATGTCAGGCCCATAATGTCTCACAGTGTTACCTAGGAAACAAAACATACTGATACAGGTGAGCTAGCCATGTAAATTATCTCTTCAAAGGAAGTATACATATATATTTAAATTACATTGCTGGTCTGTTGACTACAAACCAATGCCTCGGGAAAAACACATCTATGACATATTCTCAGTAATACTTCCTCATACTTGAGTATAAGCTCTAGAACAAAATGCTGGCAGATTTCACCAAGGATTTAAAGGGTCAGTCCAGTTTTTGTATTGTGTGTGTGGATTTGAATGATGTTCCATTTCCTACACCTCTGAAATAAATCAGATTGTGCTTTGGGTTACAACAATGTATTATCTTGATACTATTATTTTAAAATAAAAAGCATTTATTTAGTTTCAAAGATTTTTTTTTGTTTCAATGCACATTGCAGAATGATAATGTACATAACAAGCCAAATGTCTTTTAAATACAAATCAGGTTGGTGTTCAAATAAATAACAAGTGAGAGTAAAGAGTATTGGCCTGGAAGCAGGGCCAGCTTTACCATAATGCTAGGTACACACAGTGCAATTTTTTGACAGATTTACTGTCAGATTAATTATTTCCAACATGTCCGATCTGATTTCTGATCGATTTTTCAATCGGTTTTTCTATTTACTTCTATGAAAAATCATTTGAAAAATCGATCGGAAATCAGATCGGACATGTTAGAAATATTTGATCTGACAGTAAAATCTGTCAGAAAATTGCATCATGTGTACCTAGCATAAGGCACTGTAGGCATGTGCCTACAGGCGCCTGTTGATGGAAAGGCAGCTCACTCCCCTCTTTGAGCGCCTCCCTCCCTTTCTATGCAGAGTCCTGATGAGAGTGTAAATGAGAGGTTACTCTCTTGGCATTCCACTAACGAGATTTTGGTCCCCAAAATTGCTATGTATGCTAAGGAGAATAGTGGAACATTTTTCAAAAAGATTTTGGAGATTTTGAGAAAATCGATTTTAAAAATGCAAAGGAAAGATCTTTTTTTTTTTAAAAGAAAGAAAAAAAAAAGAGAACAATTTAAACCGTTTTTTCTAAAACTACAAGGTCTTTTGACTCGTGCCCACTCTTCTCCTTAAAGTGAATGTCCGGACTAAAAATCTACTCAGCAGAACTGAAAAGCCTTGGTGTTTCTTTAACAGTTTCACAGCATCATTTTTACCTAAGCTCCACCCATCAAAGAAAAAAAGCCTGGGCTTTTTTCCCTGATGCTGTGCAGAGCATGATAAGATTTCCTATGTTGTTATTCACGTTGCCTAGCAACTGGGAGAGGTGCTCAGGACACAGGACAGTTGGAACTGTGTCCCATGCTCCCTGTTACCTCCTTTCAACCAAAAAGATGGCTGCCATCATGAAATCAAACATTTGCCTGTTCTTTTAAAACAGGGTGGGTAAGAGATTATATTACCTATCTATTTTAATTAACATAACTAATGTAACTTAATGACAGTATGTTTGTTTAGGCTGGAGTTCCTCTTTAACATACGTAGCAATTTTGGTGACATGGCATGTATGGGGGCTTTGCTATTAACCGCTAAAATCTGCACAGAATTACTGTAACGCTGGCTGTGATGCAGGCATTGAAGGGTACACTGAATATATGATAATCGAGGTCAGATCAGCAACTGAGGTCATACACGTGAAGTCAGAGATATGCAGTACACAGGGACTGAGGCTGAGCAAGGTCAATAACAGGCTAGGATCATACACTGGTAATCACTCAGATGGCTAAAGTACAGTAGGCTAAGACAGGTGCGAAAACATTATACAGGCCGAAGTCATACACATAGGTCAGATGGCTGAGGTACAGTTAAGGATTGGGCAGAGACAGGGTCATTAGTCTAGCCGAGGTCAATATTGAGTATCAAATGACAGTAGTACAGAGGGATGAGACTTTAATCAAAGTGGAGGGCTTGCTGGGTCATACACAGAGAACAATCACAATAATACAATATACAATACTAACTAAGGATAGATATATGTCGCAAACACTGCATATACAGTGGGTTGCAAAAGTATTCGGCCCCCTTGAAGTTTTCCACATTTTGTCATATTACTGCCACAAACATGAATCAATTTTATTGGAATTCCACATGAAAGACCAACACAAAGTGGTGTACATGTGAGAAGTGGAACGAAAATCATACATGATTCCAAACATTTTTTACAAATAAATAACTGCAAAGTGGTGTGTGCATAATTATTCGGCCCCCTTTGATCTGAGTGCAGTCAGTTGCCTGTAGACATTGCCTGATGAGTGCTAATGACTAAATAGAGTGCACCTGTGTGTAATCTAATGTCAGTACAAATACAGCTGCTCTGTGAGGACCTCAGAGGTTGTCTAAGAGAATATTGGGAGCAACAACACCGTGAAGTCCAAAGAACACTCAAGACAGGTCAGGGATCAAGTTATTGAGAAATTTAAAGCAGGCTTAGGCTACAAAAAGATTTCCAAAGCCTTGAACATCCCACGGAGCACTGTTCAAGCGATCATTCAGAAATGGAAGGAGTATGGCACAACTGTACACCTACCAAGACAAGGCCATCCACCTAAACTCACAGGCCGAACAAGGAGAGAGCTGATCAGAAATGCAGTTAAGAGGCCCATGGTGACTCTGGATGAGCTGCAGAGATCTACAGCTCAGGTGGGAAACTGTGTCCATAGGACAACTATTAGTCATGCACTGTACAAAGTTGGCCTTTATGGAAGAGTGGCAAGAAGAAAGGCATTGGTAACAGAAAGCATAAGAAGTCCCGTTTGCAGTTTGCCACAAGCCATGTGGGGGACACAGCAACCATGTGGAAGAAGGTGCTCTGGTCAGATGAGACCAAAATGGAACTTTTTGGCCAAAATGCAAAACGCTATGTGTGGCGGAAAACTAACACTGCACATCACTCTGAACACATCATCCCCACTGTCAAATATGGTGGTGGCAGCATCATGCTCGGGGGGTGCATCTCTTCAGCAGGGACAGGGAAGCTGGTCAGAGTTGATGGGAAGATGGATGGAGCCAAATACAGGGCAAACTTGGAAGAAAACCTCTTGGAGACTGCAAAAGACTTGAGACTGGGGCGGAGGTTCACCTTCCAGCAGGACAATGACCCTAAACATAAAGCCAGGGCAACAATGGAATGGTTTAAAACAAAACATATCTATGTGTTAGAATGGCCCAGTCAAAGTCCAGATCTAAATCCAATTGAGAATCTGAGGCAAGATCTGAAACCTGCTGTTCACAAATGCTGTCCATCTAATCTGACTGAGCTGGAGCTGTTTTGAAAAAAAAAATGGGCAAGGATTTCAGTCTCAAGATGTGCAAAGCTGGTAGAGACATACACTAAAAGACTGGCAGCTGTAATCAGAGCTGGATTAAGGCTAAATGCGGCCCTAAGCAAAGTAACTGATTTGGGCCCCCCCATCATGTCGTAATAGAATCAGAAGATGCAGCTGCACAGCAATATGCCGCACACACCGGGGCAGCCAAGCTACTGGTTGCTATGGGCAACAGCCCGCTTTCCTCTGTGGGTGCACAATGCAGGGAATAGCAGCAGCAAAATGCAGAGTGAGAGATGAATGGCTGGGACATTTGCACTCAGGGGCTGGGGCACCCCTGTGAAGAGGGCGCCAGATATCACAGCAGCAGCACTTTCTCTCTGCATCTCCAGCCTGGCAATAGCAGAAAGCTCTGGACACCGCCAAACCGGAAGCCGTTTCCCAGACAGAATTACATAACCACCCCCACCACCGAACAACTGATTTCCTCCCAAACTAGACAGCCACCATGCAGCCTCCATCACAGTGAATACGATAGTCCAGCAGAGAAGGCAGCCGTAGCCGGGGAGAATGACAGCACCAGATGACTCACATTCACCTATTGCGATCCAAGCAATAGAGGTCCCGTCATCCGGAGCCTATCTGTCTCCTCTAGAGTGCTGCCGCTCTGTTACTACTACTATTACTACTTCCTACTTCCTGTCTGATCTGAGAATCAGGAAGTTCAGAGCGAGCGGCTACACTGTAGAAGAGATAGATGGGTTTCAGATGAGGGGATCTCTATCGCTTGGATCATGGATAGGTGAGTGAGCGTTTGCCATCTGCTGCTATCATTCTTGCTGCAGCTGTGGTTCTCTGTGGGAAGGGAGGGAGGAGTGGGCAGCAGCAGAGCGCACAGTAGCAGGAGGGGGACCTAGGAGGAGAGCCTGGCTCTGAAGACAATCAGCAGCGCATGGCATCATTTGACAAGACAAATAACATTTATATCGCGCTTTTCTCCTGGCGGACTTAAAGCGCCAGAGCTGCAGCCACTAGGACGCTCCCTATAGGCAGTAGCAGTGTTAGAGAGACTTGCCTAAGGTCTCCTACTGAATAGGTGCTGGCTTACTGAACAGGCAGAGCCGAGATTCGAACCCTGGTCTCCTGTGTCAGAGGCAGAGCCCTTAAAGGGACTCCGAGCAGTGCCTGTGGGTATGCCTTTAAGCATACCCACAACTAATTAATTACATCCTCACACCTACCAGCATGATGTTTGTAATTATATCCCCCTGGGTTCCTTATATTTCATTGCATTGTGCTGAATCGAGCTGCCGACTTTGGAGAAAAGTCGTCCTGTGTAATATGATGTAACTATAGAAAGATGCATATCATTTTGAAGCTCTCTTTCCCCTCTTTCCAATGATAGATAAACTGCCACCCTACGCCTTTTAATTTTAGCTATTTTCGCGAAATTGCAGTGGCCGTGATTTCAATCGAGAAAATAGCGAAAATTAAAGGGCATAGGGTGGCGGTTTATATATCATTGGAAAGAGGAGAAAGAGAGCTTTAAAATGATATGCATCTTTCCATAGTTACTGCACTGCTCAGAGTCCCTTTAACCATTATACCATCCAGCCACCGCTGACAGGATGGCGAGGGCTGGTTTATGTGCTGATGGGGCCCCTTTGACTCTGAATGGGGACCCCAAGCGACTGCTTTTGTTGCCTGGTTGGTAATCCGGCCCTGGCTGTAATTGCAGCAAAAGGTGGTTCTACAAAGTATTGACTCAGGGGGCCGAATAATTACGCACACCCCACTTTGCAGTTATTTATTTGTAAAAAATGTTTGGAATGATGTATGATTTTCGATCCACTTCTCACATGTACACCACTTTGTATTGGTCTTTCACATGGAATTCCAATAAAATTGATGCATGTTTGAGGCAGTAATGTGACAAAATGTGGAAAACTTCAAGGGGGCCGAATACTTTTGCAACCCACTGTATATCTATCTAAGCAGAACTTTAACTAGACTGAGTAGCAAAGCAAGGTCCAGCGCTCAGTGACCTGATGGCTATAACGGACAGCGAGTAACTGAATGCCAAGGGCTTATATAGCAGGAATAGAGCACAGACCAAGCCCCCAGGAAAATCAGACCAATCAGCAACATCCCTGCAGCAAGTGTCAGCTGACCACAGGAATCAGCTGACACACCTCAGACACGCCTCCTTAACCTATAAAGGCAGCTCTGAGCTGTGCACGTTCTTCTAGAGAGACTACGCTGACCCACATCTACAGGGGAGCCGGGGATGCGACTAACCAAACCGGAAGAGGAAGCTTCCTCCAGCTGCTCCACGCTATCAGAACAGCCTCCAGAGACCACACCAGATAAGTTTGTTACAATTACATGAAAATTATGCGAAATTACTGTTCTGATTATGTTTACAAATTAAAATAATTATGACTTTTTTCTAAAATTTTGCATTATGATTTCACATCTGAATTGTGAATTACGGTGCAAAATGACGATAATGCGGGAAAATGCTCTCATTGCTAATGGCAACACAGGCTCCTTAAGATGATTCCAAGTGGGGCAAGGTGACCACCACCACACCCATTGTAGACTCACTAGACCTATGCATAGGTCATCTCACTGACTCAGCTTGAGTCAGTTGTTTCCAAAAATAAATCCTCTTCATACAGGCAAATCAGATCTTCATCATCCAAATCACAGTAGGTAACACATTTGCTGGTTAAAATTTTCATAGAGCTTTGCCATGGGCTCTACTCCGTATGTTGGGCTCTACTCCGTATGTTGGGCTCTGCAGTATCTGTGTCTCGTTAATGTGCTCCCATTCTGGTCTGCAAGGCGACCCAGGCTGCATGAGTGGCATCTTGCAGAGCAGGTCATGAGCAGACCGACCCGGCACACAGATACTGCACTATATTTATTTAGGAAATTAATTTATGAAAGTTGCAAATATGATCCACTCCAACGCCCCCCAAAAATTCACAAAATTCGTGAAAACAATTTTTCCGCACACAAATAGAGATGGCCCAAACGGTTCCCAGCGCACTTCCGTGGTTCGCGTTCGCTAAGAACCGCAAACTTTTCCGGAAGTTCGATTTGCCTTCATAGTGCATCATTAGGGTCAAATTTGACCCTCTACATCACAGTCAGCAGGCACATTGTAGCCTATCAGGCTACACTCCCTCCTGGAGCCACTCCCCCCTTATAAAAGGCAGGTAGCGTCAGGCATTGAACTCACTCGTGTGCCTGCAGTAATTAGAGAAGGGAGAGCTGCTGCAGACTCTCATAGGGAAAGCTTAGTTAGGCTCTTGTAGGCTTGTTAGCTTGCTCCTTGCTGATTCTTATTGCTAAAGAAGCACCCCTCAACAGCTCTTTTGAGAGCTAATCTTGTTCTTGTGATCTATTTTTTTTTTTTTGTGTGGCCCACTTGCATTATATACAGCCCTGTCAGTCAGTCGCAGCTGGCCTTTGGCACCTTAATTCCCACTGTGCTGCTGGTAGGCCCAGCACATTCAGTGACTACCTGTGTGTGTGTGTGTGTGTGTGTGTGTGTGTGTGTGTGTGTGTGTGTGTGTGTGTGTGTGTGTGTGTGTGTGTGTGTGTGTGTGTGACAGGCATCTGCACATTTGTAATCCCATCCCAATCACTGCACCTGTTTACTGTTCAGTGCACCTACCTACCTACCTACCTATGTGAGCGCACGCATTGTTAATAACACCAGTCATTGCACCTGTTCACGGCGGTACCTGTCTGTGTGGGTGACAGGTGCAAGATTTGTAATACCCATCACTGCATATACCTACCTGTTGTGTTCAGTGCACCCACCCACCTACGTGAGCGCACGCAGTGTGATATTTAATACCACCAGTCACTGTACCTGTTCAAGGTACATGTGTGTGAGACAGGTGCACATTTGTAATACCCTTTGCTGCATATACCTACCTGTTGTGTTCAGTGCACCCACCTACCTACGTGAGCACACGCAGTGTGATATTTAATATCACCAGTCACTGTACATGTTCACGGTACGTGTGTATGTGTGTGTGACACCTGCACATTTAATACCCATCACTGCATATACCTACCTGTTGTTCAGTGCACCCACCTACCTACGTGAGCGCACGCTGTGTGATATTTAATACCACTAGTCACTGTACCTGTTCACGGTACGTGTGTGCGACAGGTGCACATTTGTAATACCCATCACTGCATATACCTACCTGTTGTGTTCAGTGCACCCACCTACCTACGTGAGTACACGCAGTGTGATATACCACTCCATGCATACCTGTTAACTGCACCTGTGTGACTGCACATTGTATTAGTCAAATCAGTGCATACCTTTAACTTCATCCCCCCCCCCCCCCCATATGGACAAAACGGACAAAACAGGTAGAGGCAGAGGTAGAGGCCGACCCAGAGGAAGGCCACCCGGCAGGTCTGTGTGAGGTTGTGCTGATGTGATTTTGTGCGGCCCTGGACCAAAGTACAGTGCTCAGAAGAAGGCACGTCCCATCAACTCCCAAGATTGTCAGGATGTGGTTGACTATTTAACACAGAACACCTCATCTTCCACAGCCACCAGCGCTACTACAAGCACCACATCCGCTGCATTTGACACTTCGCAGGAGTTATTTGGTGGGGAAATCACTGATGCACAGCCATTATTGTTACAACAAGATGAAGACGCTAAGCAAGTTACACCACCTCATATGTCTGTCAAATGTCATATGTGATTAGGATGATGACGATGATACGGATGCCACGTGGGATCCTAAGAGACAAGATGACCAAGGGGACAGTTCAAAGGGGGAGTCAGAGTGAAGTAGAAGGAGACAAGTTCCTGAAAGAAGCAGGAGGAGCTCATCGTCAGAAACAGCTGGTGGCAGTGTCCGGCGCCATGTATCGCCACCTATGGACAGCCAGCCAACATGCCCTTCAACGTCAGCTGCTGATGCCACCATAGTGCCATCACCCCAGGGGGGCTCAGCGGTTTGGACAATTTTTAATGTGTCTGCCTCAGATCAGAGCAATGCTATCTGTTCTCTCTGCCTCCAAAAATTTAGCCGTGGAAAGGCCAACACCCATGTAGGGACAACTGCCTTATGAAGGCACATGCAGAAAAGGCACAAACTGCAATGGGAAGAGCACCTGAGCAAAAGCAGCACACAAAAGAAAAGCCACCCTTCTTATCCTCTTCCTCCTTCAGGTGCAGCCGCTTTCTCCCTTGCACCTTCACAGCCACCCTCCTCCACTCCGCCTCTTACCTTAAGCGGTTCCTGCTCCTCTGCCCACCGCAGCCAGGTGTCTGTGAAGGAAATCTTTGAGGCGAAGAAGCCAATTTCTGCCAGTCATCCCCTTGCCAGGCTTCTGACAGCTGGCTTGGCAGAACTGTTAGCTCGCAAGCTGTTACCATACCAGCTGGTGGACTCTGAGGCCTTCCATAAATTTGTGGCCATTGGGACACCGCAGTGGAAGATACCAGGCCGCAATTATTTCTCTAAACAGGCGATACCCAAACTGTACCGTGAAGTTGAGAGGCAAGTGGTGTCATCTCTGGCACACAGCGTTGGGTCAAGGGTCCATCTGACCACGGATGCCTGGTCTGCCAAGCACGGTCAGGGCAGGTACATTACTTACACAGCCCATTGGGTCAACCTGGTGACTGATGGCAAGCAGGGAGTACGTGGCTGTGCAGCGGAACTTGTGACACCTCCACGGCTTGCAGGCAGGCCTGCTGCCACCTCCTCTTCTCCTGCTACATCCTCTTCACTGTCGTCCTCCTCCTCCTCGGCTGAGTGGCAGTTCAACTCTACTGGTGCTCCTCTCCAGCTACACAGCCCCAGTTTCCCAGGGCTTATGCTGCATGCCAGGTGCGACGGTGTCATGCCATCTTAGACATGTCTTGCCGCAAAGCGGAGAGTTACACTGGAGAAGATCTCCTGGCTGCCCTTAACAAACAGGTGGATCAGTGGCTGACCCCGCACCAGCTGGAGATCGGCAAAGTGGTGTGTGATAACAGCAGCAATCTCATTTCCGCTTTGAATTTGGGAAAGCTGACACATGTACCCTGCATGGCACATGTGCAGAATCCAGTCATTCAAAGATGTGTGTCAAAGTACCCAGGCTTAGAGGATGTCCTGAAGCAGGCCAGGAAGGTGTGTGGGCATTTCAGGCGGTCTTACACGGCCATGGCACACTTTGCTGATATTCAGCGGAGAAACAAGTTGCCGGTGAGACGCCTGATTTGCGATAGCCCGAGTCGCTGGAATTTGACCCTCCTTATGTTCTCTTGTCTGCTAGAACAGGAGAAAGCCGTCACCCAGTACCTCTACAACTACAGTAGAAGGACACACTCTAGGGAGATGGGGATGTTCTGGCCCAACAACTGGACACTCATGCAAAATGCAAGCAGGCTCATGCGGCCGTTTGAGGAGGTGACCAACCTTGTGAGTCGCAGTGAAGGCACCATCAGCGACTTGATCCCGTACGCTTACTTCCTTGAGCATGCTATGCGTAGAGTGGTGGATCAAGCTGTGGAGGAGCGTGAACAGGAACAGTTACAGGAGGAAGAGTTGTGGGATCAATTCTCATCAGAACCAGATGTTTCCTCAACACCTGTGGCAGCACAGAGGGGGGAGGAGGAAGAGGAGGTGGAAGAGTCGTGTGGGGAAGAGAAGTCAGATGATGAGGAAGGTGTTTCTTTGGAGGAGGAGGAGGCAGCGGCAGAAGAACAACCGCAGCAGGCGTCGCAGGGGGCTTGTGCAGCTCAACGTTCCCGTGGTATTGTTCGTGGCTGGGGGGAGGAGGAGGACTTACCTGACGTCACTGAGGAAGAGCAAGAGGAGATGGATAGTACGTCTGGATTCAACTTTGTGCAGATGGCATCTTTCATGCTGTCCAGCCTGTTGAGGGACCCCCGTATAAAAAAGGGTAATGAGCTGTACTGGGTGGCCACGCTACTAGACCCTCGGTATAGGCACAAAGTGGCGGAGATGTTTCCAAATCACCAGAAGGCAGAAAGGATGCAGCACTTGCAGAACAAGCTGACAACTATGCTTCACAATGCATTTAAGGGTGAGGTCACGGCACAACGCAATAAAGGTACCACTGCCAGTAATCCTTCTCCCATGTCCACGCAGGCAAGGACAGGACGCTCCAGCAATCTCATGGTGATGTCGGACATGCAGACATTCTTTAGTCCAACGCCTCGCCTTAGCCCTTCCGGATCCACCCTCCACCAACGCCTGGCCTTTAGTGTGGATGTAGATACTGTGAGCAGCTTGACCTGTGGCCAGAGCTGTCCCAATTTGCCCTGCCTCAATCGTCCTGTCAGAAAGGACCTTTAGCGCAGCTGGAGGCATTGTCACTGAGAAGAGAAGTCGCAAAAGTGTTCAGAACCTCACCTTTATCAAAATGAATGAGGCATGGATCCCGGAGGGCTACTGCCCGCCCGAAGACTAAGTCAGTCACCACATACAGCATCTGTGCCTGCACGCCGTGTGACTGCCTGCCCCAAGACTAAGTCGCTCCCCACACAGCACCTCTGCAGCTTGACTGCCTTCTCTGCCACCACCATCAGGGTTCAGGACTCCAGGTGGATTCCTGAATTTTTAAGACCGCTGCTAGCAGCGGCTACTATACTAATTTTTCTGGTGCGTGTACATGCCTGCCTAATTTTTCTGGCTGCACTGCAGCTGCAACAACAAAACAAAAGGCATGCACATGTGCCAATTCCCCTTCATGATGATTACCTTGCCGCAGTGAAGAGGCTTGCGTATCACAATGAAGCAATGACCGATGGCTATATGAGTGTCTCGGGGGGGGGGGGGGGGGGGGGGCACACCCAAGATAATAAGGCTTCATTGTGGACAGACCAAATTTGATCAGCTGGACAGTCACTGTTGTTCTATAATTGAGCTACCATAGCCTGGTGACCATATGGGATTGAAAACCGCCACAGCCTGCACTCTCGCCATGGTGCGCACCAGTCCAGCACCGCCGTCACTACACAAACAGCTGTTTGCGGTGCGTTACACAGTGAGTTTGGTCTGTCAGAGTGAAGCAGTACTCTAATTACACTCCCTGATTGATGTATACACTTGCAAGATGTTTTAAAGCACTTTAGGTCTGCAATTTAGCATTCAATGTGATTTCTGCCCTTAAAACGCTGCTTTGTGTCAAATCCAGATTTTTTCCCCGCAATTTTTGGCGTCTATCCCACTCATCCATGCAAAAACTCAGAAGTTAGACCCCTTGAAACATCTTTTCTGGCCAGCATAAGTGTTTCTAGTTTTCAAAGTTCGCATCCCTATTGAAGTCTATTGCGGTTCGCAAAAGTTTGCGTGAACCGAACTTTCACGGAAGTTTGCGTTCATGGTTCGCGAACCGAAAATCGGAGGTTCGGGCCATCTCTACACACAAATAGATGCATTATAATCTGGTATTTCGTCAGGAACAGTAAACTATGAAGTTCTTTGAAAAAGTGCTGTAAGAGAGGAACTGGACATCTGGTTTCGTTCAGTGAAAATCTAGAAAGGGTACCTGACATCGTTGGCCCTCTCTTCAGCAATGCAGTGGGATAGATTGTTCCTGCCTGACCCCTACTGTTGTGTTGCTGTTGTCTTTACAACAGGGCAAACCCTTGCCCTCCTCATTCCATAGAACAGAACAGGCTGCTTGGCCAAGCATTGTATCTGTACAGCGCTTGTTCTCAAACTGTCAGCCAAAATAATGAGAAACTATTCTTCAACATTAGTGTTTAATGTAATACAAATCATTATGTTTTCTTTTTGTTATCCAAAATGAAGCTCCAGTGAAAGATCTGTGTGGTTAAACTGGTGGTGATGACTGCGAACATTCTTATCAGTGCTGGGGGCACCAACATTGTTTATTGTGTGCTGCTTTAAACTGAGCATTGATGTTAACATTTCTACAATAAGTGATTGTTTGACTAACAGGTGAGAAATCTTTCTGAACTGCAGACATTTATTAACGAACTTGAAACTGGGTGAACTATTCCACCTGAACTTTCTATAATACATAACTTTGCCGGATTTGGACTTTCTCCTGCAAACAGGATAAAGGTCAAACTGGGATTTAATCTTTTGTAACCATGGGGGACCTTCCACGCTAACACATTTAATCCCTTTAAAAACAGAAAAAAGATGGATACAAGTAACCCCTTCATAGCTTGATTTAAAGCAAAGTTAATGCTACCTGGTCGTTGCTAAGGCAACATGCACTGCGCTAGTAGCAAAACATGCGCTACCCTAGCAAGGCGCACACTTTCCATTGCCTTATCTGATCAGGTCTGGAAGGGTAAGCTCTTGTTTGATTGGACATTATTTTGTAATGCCTGAGAAGCACAAACATAATTTGTATAGCTTTGTCCATGCGTTTTTCTGTGTTTTTGCTCAGTGGATAGTATTTTTCCAGCATCTAACTCAGTTTTTTTTAATCACTTGAGAAATACTGTAGATATGCATGTACAATGGGAATGTATGGTCTTATTTGTACCAATTCCCAGGTACTGCATGATATATATACTTGGCTTCCCTTAAGGCCTCTTTCACATTGGGACGGTGCGTTTGATGCAACGTTAAAGTCGCACAACGTGCCCCTAATGCAGCGCATGTAGGTTATAAAATTGGACGTTATTTTGCACTGCGTTATGTGTCTCTTGGTGCGCCGTTTTTGTCGCATACTGATGGAACAAAAACGGTGCATGCTTTACATTTAAAAAAAAACAAAAAACATTACTGAGCATGTGCAACACACATAACGCAGCAAATGTATTGCTAAACGCACAGCATGTAGCACTTTCTAAATATTGCTACACGCAGAGCCGGGACAAGGTCCTCCAGCACCCAAGGCTGAGACACCAAAGTGCGCCCCTCCATCCCTCCCACCCCAGCCGTCACACACTGATTGCTATTAGACTAAGAGGCGCCACAGGGCCCACAACCTCCCCAACACCTTAATATCTAGTTGTCTGGCTTGCAGTCACTGCCATGTATCCCTTTTATTATTTCTTTCTGCTTCAAACACAATTAGGAATGACAGCTGAATGAATTGTGCGCCCCCTCCTACACTGCGCCCTGAGGCTGGAGCCTCTCCAGCCTATGCCTCGGCCCGGCCCTTACACGTTACACACAACGCAACGTGTGCACTATGAATGTTACACAGACTTAGAATTGCTGTGCGTCAGTCTGCGTTGGAACATTCTCTAACGTGCGACTTTAACGTCGCACTGTGAAAGAGGCCTAAAGAGAGAACTGTAACACAGGATTGAACTTTATTCCAATCAGTAGCTGATACCCCCTTTCCCATGAGAAATCTTTACCATTATCTAATAGATCATTAGGGGGCTGTGTGGCTGATACTGTGGGGAAACCCCTCCCACAGTGTGATGTCAGGACCATGGTCCTGACAGTTTGCTGTCTGTGAACCTCATTGTGGGAAATAACTGCTTTTTCCAACTTCCAAGCAAGCCATATCTCCCTTTTTCATAGAACTCTCAGTAGCAAACATTGCATGCAGTTCACCTGGCAGAAATAAAGATGTCAATTTCAGAATGTAATTCAGGCAGAGAAAAAATTTACAATGGGCAAACACTAACTAAATATTTAATGAATCAAATTGCTTATATTTTACAATATTCATTTATAATGTTATTTACATTAAACTTCCTCTTTAAAGTGTACCTGAACTCTTGCACAGAACACAAGAAAAACCGATAGAAATTCACCCTGTGTGTTTCTAGCGAGAATAGCCTGTCTGATTCCCCCTCATCTTCAAGTAATCACAAGTGTAATTTAAACTCTAAGCTGTGTCAGCACAGAACTTCGGCAGTCCTCAGCAGACACAGCTAATATTTAAACACAGGATGTTAACCCTTTGTCGGCTTCCATGAAAGCAAGAAGCAGACACACTGCAGATTTCTTGCAGGAGTTCTGTAAGCTGTAACAAAGAAATGTGTCTCTTTAAAGGTTCTTATGCTGTTGCTTATCTTTTAAAGTAAAGAGGAGGTTCTAATTTCAGGTCCGCTTTAAACTGTTCTCGAGTATTCTGCCCCATTGACATGAATGAAGATTTCACGTGAGAGTTGTTATGGGGCGTTAAAACACACCTTTATAATTCTGGGAAACTGTGTAAATTGGCCCTTAACCACAAAAAAAAACTGTTTGTTGAGCAAACAATATTTACCAAAAATATTGTTTCTGTTCATCCTCCTCCAGCCCAGTTTATCAACATATCTCTGTATGTAAACAGTGAGAGGGCTTTGATGAAGGAACAGGAGCTAAAGTAAGGTCACTTTAAATTAACCCTAAAGTAAATAAAAAAACAAAGGTGAAGCTCTCTTCAGTGACAACTGCAGATGTAAATGGAAATGAGGGTATACTGAGCTGAGCTCCTGAGTTTTCATATTGGTCAGTCGAGAACATGACTGTACCAATAGGAGGGGTTGATATGTCAGAGGGAGGGACTAAAGGTAGCCATACATCTCTTGGCTTGGCATCCGATCGATCATCCAATATGATTATTATTCTTGAATTAGAAGAGAATTGGTGCTGCCAAAAGCATGCCCGATCGATGATGCGACCAATTTTGGCACATGTATCGATTGGACATGCTGCAAGATGTCAGGTCGGCATGGTCGATCGGGTGCACGGCAGTAATGGGGAGCAATACAGGGACAAGCAACGAACTTGGCGAAACCCCTGGCGCTGCTCCCCTAGTGTATAAATGTACCCCCTATGTGTGCATTTATACATTACCTGTCCTGTGTTGCCCATTGTCTTCAGAATCCCTTGCTCTTCCGTTAGCGGTATACACTTTATATGTGTATAGTGCTAATGGAAGAATGGGGGATTCCGAAGACAGATGGGCACCGCACGGTGGGCGACGTATAAATGCACTTACGGGGGGGCACATTAATACACTAGGGGGCAGCAGCGGATGCGGCTGATTCTTTAGACATTTTATGCTGAAATCGATTGGGAATCGGCCTGAGGTGTATGGGAAGCAAACAGATCTCTCTAATCAGATTCGATTAGAGAGAGATTTGTCTCTTGGTCAAATCTGCCCCTCATCGCTAGATGTAGGGCTACCTTTAGGCCTCTTTCACAGTGGGACGTTAAAGTCGCACTTTTTAAAAACTAACGCACAGCAATACAAAGTCTGTGCGACATTCACAGTGCACACGTTGCGCTTTGTGTAACGTGTAGCAATATTTAGAAAGTGCTGCATGCTGTGCGTTTAGCAATAAATTTGCTGCGTTATGTGTGTTGCACATGCTCAGTAATGTTTTTTTTTTTTTTAAATGTAAAGCATGCACCATTTTCATTCCATCCGTATGCAACAAAAACGGCGCACCAAGAGACACATAACGCAGTGCAAAATAACGTCCAATGTCATAACCTACATGCGCTGCGTTAGGGGCACGTTGTGCGACTTTAACGTCACATCAAACGCAACGTCCCACTGTGAAAGAGGCCTTAAAGAGGAACTGTAACGACAAAACGGCCCCTGGGGGGTACTCACCTCGGGTGGGGGAAGCCTCAGGATCCTAATGAGGCTTCCCACGCCGTCCTGCGTCCCTCGGGGGTCTCGCTGTAGCCCTCCGTACAGCGGTGACGCAATATTTACCTTCCTGGCTCCTGCGCAGGCGCTCTGATGGCTGTCGGCGCCGAAGTAGGCGGAAATACCCGATCGCCGTCGGGTCTGCTCTACTGCGCAGGCGCAAGTTTCCGGCGCCTGCGCAGTAGAGCGGACCCGACGGAGATCGGGTATTTCCGTCTATTTCCGTGCCGAAAGTCGCCACAGCGCCCCCGCTGGAGCCAGCAAAGGTAAATATTGAACTGACAGTCGGCACAGTCGCCGGCTGTTCGGAGGGCTGCGGCGAGACCCCCGTGGGACAGAGGACGGCGTGGGAAGCCTCGTGAGGATCCCGAGGCTTCCCCTACCCGAGGTGAGTACCCCCCAGCAGGGGCAAACGCAGGATTTTTAAGGGGGGGGTTCCTGAAAGGTCCAGAAGCACGTATGTCCCGAGTGCTTCCGAATACAGGTGGCTCCATACTGCCCATGCACAAAAGTGCGCTGGCATATTACGGAGCTGCCTATCTTTGGAAGTACTCAAGGACACTAGTGTTTCTGAGGGCTTCTGGTAGCAGCAAATGTGAACGGGGTACAGCGCTGGAACAACTCCCCAAGAGAGGAACAGGAGATAGACTTAGTTTGGACAATTCAGTGGAATATGCTACATAGTTTCACATAGCGCAAGCGATACCCATATGATGCAGGGATATATGCATCTGCGGAAGATGTCGGCGCTACATAAATACTAAATAATAATATTTTGCCTCACCAGGATTGCACTTTTATTTAGCTTTCCTGTAAGACAAGAACACACAGTCAGCTCTAGGGGAAGAGGGAAACAAAGGTGAATGAGGGAGGGCTGGTGCACACCAAGAGTGCTTCTGAGCGTTTTTCAAATCAACAGTGATTTCAAAAGCGCTTGGCTAATGTTACCCTATGTGGGTGTTCCCACAGCAGCGTTGTGATTTTTTCAAAATCGCAGGTATACTGCATGTAGCATGTTTTTGAGCAATTCATTCAAAAATCGCTCTGAAAATCACTTCACAAAATCACACTCACAAATTGCTAGCGATTGCTATTGTCATTTTGGCGTGCACTAGCCCAGAGAGAGGAGTGGAGAAATTGAGAATAGCCTGAGATGGAGCAGAGAACTTATCTGTATTGCAGTCCCACATCAGACAGGCTACTTGCCTGTAATCGGACTCCTGTCCCTGTCAGTCTCTCACACAAGTCAGAAAGAAGCCCTCCTGGAGTCTAGGGACTGTCAAAAACTTTTCAGCTTGTTATCCACACCTTATCCACACATGCAGTCATTATAACAATGGGGAGAGACCAGACAGATGTTTGCCCACAGACCCTGAGTCCAGGCAAGCTCTGCATCATGCTGTGCATATTTACCAGCTTGCCTGCACTCTAATTTCATCATGTCTGACACTTCTGTGCTGTGGAGAGTCCAGGACTCCATAATCAACATTCTCTCACTGCAGGCTGCATCTTCTTGTGAGGGTTGTGAGGGAAGCTCGGCTGCCTCTCTCATTCTATTAGCTGGAGGGAGGCACCAGAAGTAAGAAGGGAGGGAGAATGAGGCTGTTTATATTATGCAGGCTTCCCTGGCTGAATACACAGCTCAGTGCAGGGGGGAGGTTCCAGACACCCGGAATAGCCCCCTGAGTTCGCCAGTGCCCAGGGGATGTTTTTCATGTTACAGAGTCTCTTTAATCTTGACACGAGGACATTTCCTACTGGCATTGAAAGATTTCTGCACACATTAGCTGTGCAAGCTTTTTACTGTTTGCAGCAATTACCGTAGTTATGAGCTTGAATTTGACGTAGTCATTAAGTAAAGTTCAAAATTACGATGCCAAATCGTAATGCAAAATTTCAAACTATTGCAAAATCAGTTTTGCAATAAATCTTAATTACAATTTTTAATTTCTGAATGACTCATTATTTTGGAAAAATGTAATGGAAAATGTAAGCTACACATTTTTGTGAAAATTAGAACTTTCTTGAAAACATGACAATTAGCTTTCTTGAAAACAATACAAGAGTTCGTCTTTTATTTTATTTTTTTAAATTTTTTTATTCAGTTGATCATTCAACAGTAAGAAGTACCATGCAAATGATCAGTCTATAGGTGCCCATTAACGGTACACTTTTTCACTAAATGCGATCTTTCCATAAGATTTGAATGTTCGTAAGTAATCTAAAGGCAGTTATCGAATGTTCACATTTACTGAATGATTTTATAATATAAAGCAATCGACCAAAGAATCGATCACTATCGATTGCCTTCATAAATGGCGAATTTTCTATACAATTTGATCGTAAAAATCGCATCAAATTGAAAGATCACATTTGGTGAACAAATTGTACCCTTAATGGGCACAATATTACCTATGGTGCACCCAGAAGTACTGGTGTACAGCACAGCTGGTGTACAGCACAACTGGTGTACAGCACGAATACATCTTTAAGCACACAGAGGCATGGGATTTTTTTTTTTTACAATTTAATATCCCCCCCTCCCTTCCCTATGTCTTACGTTCTCTCTCTGCAGCTATGCACTTTGTGAAAACTTACAGACTTGAGAGTGCGGTAATTGCGCTACCTGCTTCTGTAATCTGTGACACACGTACTCTTAACACGTCACATCACATGACTATAGTTCCTGGTACACGGCAAACATCCTCTGTTTACACTGTGAAGGTACAGTCATACCTCCTTGAACAGAGCACACACCCTTTCAGTAATGTACTGCACCTTCTTCCTGATTCCTGAGACCGATCTACACTCTGCAGCTTTTAGATAGTGCAGTGCTGCAATGCAAACCACATGGATTTTAGTGCCTCTAGCAACTCATTAAATCTTCAAACGCAATACTATAAATCTATTGGGAGCAAAACAGTATCTGCTATCTTGTCATGATGACAAGAGAAAAGATGTACAGTGTAACCTTGGTTTGTGAACATAATTTGCTCCGGAAACATGCTTGGAATCCAAAGACAATTTCCCCATAAGGATGAATGGATACTCAGATGATTTATTCCACAATCCAAAAACATTTATAGAATAATATTTAATACAAAGTTCTGTACTGTATAAATTAAAAATGTAAAAAAGACTTTGACTGTAACAGAATCATTGTGGTCTGGTGGCTCACACCAACCTTCTTTTTGTGTGTGGCTTTAACAAGGAACTTATACAATGGCAGTTGCTTTTGCCTACTTTTGAGGATTTGGTGGAAATGTGACGTTGTACAGTCACTACACTTAGATTAATCAGAATCAGAATCAGAATCGTTTATTTCGCCAAGCATGACTGAATCATGCCCAGAATTGGGTTTGGCACAATACATAGCTCAAAAAGATATATAGGTGCACAAGCATGCAGGCTACAAACAGAAAACAGTTTACATTGTACAGTTCCTAATGTGGTTTTCTTTGTACAAAACAGTTCCAAAGTGATGTTGAAATAGCCATCAATTATTCATGTGACTGGTTGGCCATGACACAGCCCGGGCCGCAGCTTGTTTGGGGGAAGGGGGGGGGGGGGCTGTGCTGATGGAAGTATGTGGAAGAAGTTTAGGAGGCTGACAGCTGAGGGAAAGAAAGAGTTTCTGTGTCTAGCTGTCTTTGTGGAGATCCCCAAGCCTCCAGCCCAATGGAAGGAGACCGAAGTAGCGGTTGCATGGGTGAGAGGGATCATTGACAATCCTCAGTGCCCTAGATCGCATTCTCGTGTTGTATAGGAGGGCAAATGAGGGGATGGGTCTCCCAATGATCCTCTCCGCTGACCTGATGACCGCCTGTAGTATGTGTCTGTCACTGGCAGTGGGTAAGTACAGTCCTGCAGCATCAAAGAGGTCCAAAAAACAGATATTTACCTAAGAAGGGGGAAGCCTCTATCCTGCAGAGGCTTCCCACACCGTTGTCCAGACCGTTGTTTCTTATGGACCCCAGAAAAGGAATCTGTCAAGCAGGGCCAGATTTATACTTTTTCCGTTTCTAGGCCCACGTGTGTTGTGGCTCTTTTTCCTTGTGCAGTAACACCCCTCTCGTTCCATGTGCAGCCCTCTCTTCCTTGTGTAACATCCATGTACTGAGGTGCTTCTCCTCAATGAACAGCTCCTTCAAATGCTTCCCTTTTTTCATGTGTTGCTGCACATTTGCATCCTCCATTTTCATATGTGTCAACCTCTTTTTTATGACCAGGTGAACCCTTGGGCTGCAGCCACCCAAGGCTCATCCTTTGTGGCCTTTCCAGAAATCCAGCCCTGCCAACAAGAGCTTGTCAGATTTCTGATTGGGACTTCGCTCCTCTTCATTCCTGAGTGCGGCCATTTGTGCATGACGAGAAGCACGGTTGCAATCTTCAGGAGGGTCCTGGGTAGCCACGATGGTCAGAAGGACAATGTGAAGGACAGCGTGGAAAGCCTCTGCAGGATCCAGAGGCCTCCCTCTTCTTTTACTTTAAGTTTTACTTCAAAATACATTTGGCCATATTCACGAAACTGGCCCTATTTCCAGATATTTTAAAAACATATGTAATTTTCTGTGTATAGTTCATAGCCACCTGTACATCAAGCTCAAAGGTGAAACTTTTTTTATTTTATTATTTTTTAGAACCATATCCACAAATTTACTCAAACTGCCAACTGTTTTGTGTCACGCGTTCTTTGTGTGGAAAGGTCATGGTTTAAGAAAGAATAAAAAGCTGCTGGCATTACATCAAGCCACTCCTCCTGAGGACCAGCCTGTGAAACATTCCTGAAAACAGAAACGTGTACAAATGTGACAAAACACCTGCTGTATATCGCTTTCCATCATTTGACAAGAACTCCCGGCACTGCAGCACAATCACAGGACTTTATCGTTCCTGACAGGAAAAACTGTCTTGTTTTGTTCATAGAACATTTCATCCTAAGGCCAGGAGCATCTTCCTACAATCCTCATGTGCTGAGAGAGTTGTTATACACAGCAGAGAGTAAGGTCTCTTACACATGGCTGGCAGCCCTGATCGTCTCCTGTAAGAGCTCCCACCATGTTGTCTCATTGGCTGTTGCTATCTGCTCATTGCTTTTGGCTTTCTGTCTGCTGTTTGGAGCCACAATGCAGCTGCCGACTTCATGCAGGATGCTGTTAATAAATGCTTCCATGTAAAAATATGACTTTACGAGTTATTTGCTGCTCTTAAGATCCTGGTTAGGATGCCTTTTGGCTGCTTTTGTAACCACAATGCCAAAGAAATGGTGCTGACGCCACCCATGTGCACTCTGTTCAGTACCTTGAACTTGAGACCTACCCATAACTACAGGGGAACAGCCCCTGCAATTGCAGGGGGGGCCCAGAGCTACAAGGGGCCCCAAACTACTACTTCACTCCCTCCAATAAAGGGTCCATCCTTCGGATCGGGTGTTTTTGTGGCTACATTGTTATGGTTATGAAGATTATGATTGCCACGCTTGTTTTATGACCCTTACAAGATGGGCCTACAAGCTATGAGGTTCTCCAGAGGGAGGCAAGAGAAAGGGTGTGAACATTGGGTGGCCCTATCAAAGTTTTGCTGGGAAGCCACATGATTTGTAGATACACCTCTGGACCTATCCTGGAAATAAGCTCTAGCATGATTCTTCAGGATATTTTTAGAATGTAAGCTCTGCTCCAAACATAAGCCTTAGTTATTATTATTATTATTATTGATCTATAAAGCGCCAACATATTCCGTGGTGCTGTACAAAGTAGGAAAACAAACAAGGGGTACATAATGATACAGACAATAATATTCGTCAAATATGGACACTGGTACAAAATACAGAACTGGTGATTACAATGACAGATGTAGCATGACGAATAAAATGTATAACAGAGTGCAAGCTATGAAATGAACAACCAAATCCAAGACACAAAAGGGTGAGATAGCCCTGCCCTTGTGAGCTTTCAATCTAAAGGAATGGGGGGAAACAAGAGGTGGAACAGTTCAGTTCATAAAAAAGTCAATGTAAATAGTGTTCATGCAGCTATGATATACATATAGCAAATTAATATTAATCATCAATAGAATGAAGCAGAGCAGATGGACTCCTCCACCAAGGAAAGTGGACACCACCAAAAGAATCACATTCAAATGACCCCACAACACCTAAAACAATAAGGGTTGTCAAATGCCGGTCTCTCTGTACATATAGATTGCTGTACTGTACTAAAAAGCAAAGTCACAAGAAAATCATTAAGGAATTCAGGGCTTGGAGAGTTATGATGAAGTTCCAGAATTTAAAAATATAAGACTATTTGAATAAATGTTCATGAATTTGGTTCAAAATTAAATGAAGATTGTTGTTCATTGAAAAATAAGATTTCCCCTTAAAATACGCCCTAACATCATCTTTTGAAGGTTAAGAATTTGAATGTTTCTCCGTGACTATGCCCCAACTTGTAATATAAAATGTATGTCTCCACAAACAATACAGTCAAAGCCCACTGCTATAAAAAAAAAGTTTTATAAGTCCTTATCTATTTCAGCTCTGCTCCAAATGATTTGGTTTTTCAGCTTTGTTGGGCATCAGTGTAGTCATCTAAGAGTTATGATACTTCTCCTAAACTAGTTCTCACCCGCCCATTGACAATCATTGACAGCCGCATGTGCATGTGGGTGTCACTTGATCACTGCTACTGCAAAATGAATGTTTATTGAACATGTCATTTGCACTAAAAAGTGCAAAAGTATGATGTTTAAAACGTCCATTTTGCAGGAAGAAGTTAAAGAAACACTGAAGCGAAAAATAAATTATGACATGATTTTTATGCGTAGTACAGCTAAGAAATAAAATATTAGCTGTTATCTATGCAAAAGAGCCATTGAGTTCCACGACTTTCAAAGTCGCAGAGTGCTCTGGCTTTTAAAGCTTATTATCTCAAGGGTCTGTCATCGTATTGTTTTTTCTTCTGCAGAGGACAGTTCAAAAGTTCACTAGCCTGCTCTGTAAAATAATTTAGAATGCTGAGTAGTGTGAAAACTGCAAATATTAGAGAATGATGCAATGTTATAAAAAAACAATATAACTGAAAATAAAAATATGAGAACATTTTCTTTGCTCCTATTGTTCTAGTAATTATCCGTACTATACAACCAATTAATTATATCATAATTTTTTTTTCGCTTCAGTGTCTCTTTAAGGGACCACTATCACTTCTTATAAAAAGTACATTTCTCTCAGAGTAAAGTACACCAACAAGAAGGAAACATTGGTAACGTGCTTTTCTCCTGTAGGACCCAAACCGTATAAGATTGTCTAAGATCAGTACATAGTGATGTGTACAGGGGAAAAAGTTATGTGATCATAAATGCCATGTACATAGTGATGTGTACAGGGGAAAAAGTTATGTGATCATAAATGCCAGACTAAACAGGTGGCTCTTCAGTTTTTATTTAAACGTGTCCAGGGTTGGAGCTGCCTTGATTAAGTTTGGCAAGGCATTCCACAGGGAAGGGGCAGCATGCCAGAAAGCTCTGGCTTCAAAGGTTTTTAGTTGAACTCTGGGGGTGATCAAGTTATTGGATCCTTTTGATCTGAGGTTGTGGGAGGTGTGTTGCAGTTACTACTAATACTTCAGGTACCCAGGGCTTAGGTCATGTAGGGATTTGAATGTTAGCACTAGTGTTGGGCGAACACCTAGATGTTCGGGTTCGCGAACGTTCGCCGAACATCGCCGCGATGTTCGGGATGTTCGCGCCGAACTCCGAACATAATGGAAGTCAATCGGGACCCGAACTTTCGTGCTTTGTAAAGCTTCCTTACATGCTACATACCCCAAATTTGCAGGGTATGTGCACCTTGGGAGTGGGTACAAGAGGAAAAAAAATATTTGAAAAAGAGCTTATAGTTTTTGAGAAAATTGATTGTAAAGTTTCAAAGGAAAAACTGTCTTTTAAATGTGGAAAATGTCATGTTTCTTTGCACAGGTAACATGCTTTTTTGTCGCCATGCAGTCATAAATGTAATACAGAGAAGAGGTTCCAGGAAAAGGGACCGGTAACGCTAACCCAGCACCAGCAGCAGCACACGTGATGGAACAGGAGGAGGAGGCGCAGGAGGAGAACGCCACGCTTTTTGAGACACAACAACCCAGGCCTTGCATGAGGACAAGAAGCGTGCGGATAGCATGCTTTTTACCGCCATGCAGTCATAAATGTAATAAAGATGAGAGGTTCCATAAACAGGGACCGGCAACGCTAACCCAGCAGCAGCAGCAGCACACGTGATGGAACAGGAGGAGGCGCAGGAGGAGAAGGCCACGCTTTGAGACACAACAACCCAGGCCTTGCATGAGGACAAGAAGTGTGCGGATAGCATGCTTTGTACCGCCATGCAGTCATAAATGTAATAAAGATAAGAGGTTCAATAAACAGGGACCGGGCGGCAACGCTAACCCAGCAGCAGCAGACGTGATGGAACAGGAGGAGGCGCAGGAGGAGAAGGCCATGCTTTCAGGCGCAACTCAGGCCTTGCATGAGGACAAAAAAATGCGTGCGCAAAGCAATGCAATGAGTAGTTTTCAGGGCACAATGGGCTATTCGGAGGAGCTATTCCCACCCCCACAATCTTCTACCTGTGAAAGGTCAATGAAACAGCCACAAATGTTGTGCCCGGATTCACAACCTTTTTCTGTGGAAAATGCACCTCGCACTGAAATGCAAGGCGAGGCCGAGGATGAACATGACGTCAACAACTCAACATGACCCAAAATGGGGGCGGAACAGAAAGCTGCTTTCAATGTTTTGAAGGCCTTAATTGCCTCCGGTGGCCAGTTAGATGCATCATTCATCACACCCAAATCCCAGAGCAATGTGTGCAGGAATTTGAATCGCAGGAGGTGTACCGAGATCATCTGGACAAGTGACCAAGTGACAAGTGACCAAGTGACAAGTGACAAAGTGAAAAGTGACAAAGTGACCAGTGACAAAGTGACAAAGTGACTGACAAAGTGACAAAATGACAAAGTGACAAGTGACAAAGTGACAAAGTGACAAAGTGACAAAATGACAAAGTGACAAAGTGACCAGTGACAAAGTGACAAGTGAGAGGTTGTTCTGGGGAGCTCTACTCCACTGCACACAGTCACATATGAGGAGAGGTCTCGTCGGGACTGCTGATCCTCCTCAGCTTGCTCAAAGCCTTGAGGGTTCCTGAAGATCCTCTGCTTGGAGTTCCCCGGGGTTCAGCTTGGTGTCGGGGTCGGCGGCGTCCTCCTCACTCCAACGTGGCAGATCTTCTGTTGAAGGAAAAAAACAAAACATTTTTTAAAGTCCAGTACCGCTTCTGAAGGACTCACCAAGAGATGCAGGAGCGCTTCAATCTAGCGCACCATCGCTCGCTGGGTGATGTCCCTCCCTGCGCGCTGGAATTCTACGCTGCACATGCTAGCACGCTTTTGCGCAGTGCCGAGGCGCATTCCAGCAGCTAGCTACCAAGCTTCTGTGGATCTGATTGGGCCACCATGTTGGATCTCTGCAAAGTCCTCCAAAATTTTGAGCAATCCACGTTGCTTGTGACTGAGCAGTGACAACTCTACAGTCAGCATTACAATACCACTGCTGTGTTTACTGAAGAAATCAATGTTGAAGATGGAAACCGCTGGCATGATGCAAGTGGGGGAATCTGAAGATGAAAACGATCAGCGTGATGATACCAACATCAGGCAACCTGCCTCAGGAAACGCTGGTCCCAGCTATGACAAAGAACAGGACGAGGAACAGCTGGAGTTGGAGCAGAAATTGGATGCCCCCACTGCCGAGGGACAGAGCGGTGCACGTTGGACTTCCACAATTTAGCGGGAATGGACAGCAGAAGAGGAAGAAAGTGATGCTGGTGACAAATATGGTGCATCACAACAATCACAATGCTCACAAGAACATGAAGACAGAGGAGTCTGGCAGGATTCTCTGGCACACATGGCTCAATTCATGCTAGACTGCATTGAACGCGGCCTGCGCATTATTTACTATTCATTATTATTCATTATTCTGGACAACACCAATTACTGGGTTTATACCCAGTTTATACAAACACAATGTTAAAAAACTGATTGAAGAAAGTGTCAGACAGGTCAAAAATGGAACAATTCCAGCAGGCCCTTGAGGATGGAGACTTTAGAGAGGAGATTGACATCCTCCTCCTTCTCTAGCCAGTTGTACGCCGACAGACTGACTTCAGCAAACCCAGGAGGACCAGGAGGGCAGCAAAGAACACAAGCTGCTGCTAGTGCCCAAAAGGGAATGGTATTGGCAGTGTCCTTGGAGTGGGAACATTTTCTGACACCCATGCAGCAGCCCACAGAACAGCAATCGGGCAGTTCCACGTCCTCCAACACCAATCGCCTGGAGAAGATGGTCAAGGACTACATGTCAGATGGCGTAGCTGTGTTGAACAATCCATCTGCAGACAGACGGTGAGTGTGACAGCACAGAAGGACCATGGCAACTCACTCATAGTACCACAGTTTGATAGTGCTGCCCAAAAAATTATATGGATCCGTGGACCCGGGCAGTACTGGGAAGTGGGAACGCAGATTTTAGTACCTAAACACACGATACAACATGTTTTCCGGGGTCGGACTCTGAGGCACATACAGATGGTCCCGATCATCATCCTCATCATACAACTCTTCTCCTGAGTCTGACCCACCCACCACCTCTGCCACCCCAACATCCCCAGACACAGACCCCTCATCGTCCTCAACATTAACTTGGGATGCTGGCCTGAGCCCGACCTCCTCCTCCACATCAGGCCCCATCTCCTCAATGGCAGCCCTCAATAATCGCTCTGGCGCCGGACCGATGGACACAACGTTCTCCTCCGGGGAGGGCTGCTGCTGACCACTGGCTGCTGGGGTGGATGTTATAGCTTGCGTGGGGCGTTGGCTGTTGCTGTTGTTGGGAGTGCTGCTCACAGCGGAGGTCTCTGAGGAACTCATGGTGAGCTCATATAGTGGTTGACGTTGAGTGGAGTATTACTGATCCCAGCAATATACACACTGACTGGCAGAGTACGCAATGCTATATAGTGGTTGACGGTGAGTGAAGTACTACAGATCCCAGCAATATACACAGTGACTGGCAGTACAATGGTATGGGGGGGTGAGCAGAGTACTACAGATCCCAGCAATGCTATATAGTAATGGGGTGACTGAGTGAGCGGCAGTGTACTACTGTTCCCAGCAGACACAGAGTGGCAGTAAACACAATGCTATATAGTGTGGCTGAGCGAGCGGTGTACTACTGTTCCCAGCAGACACAGAGTGGCAGTAAACACAATGCTATATAGTGTGGCTGAGCAAGGTACACAGAGTGGCAGTAAACACAATGCTATATAGTGTGGCTGAGCGAGCGGTGTTCTACTGTTCCCAGCAGACACAGAGTGGCAGTAAACACAATGCTATATAGTGTGGCTGAGCGAGCGGTGTACTACTGTTCCCAGCAGACACAGAGTGGCAGTAAACACAATGCTATATAGTGTGGCTGAGCAAGGTACACAGAGTGGCAGTAAACACAATGCTATATAGTGTGGCTGAGCGAGCGGTGTAGTACTGTTCCCAGCAGACACAGAGTGGCAGTAAACACAATGCTATATAGTGTGGCTGAGCGAGCGGTGTAGTACTGTTCCCAGCAGACACAGAGTGGCAGTAAACACAATGCTATATAGTGTGGCTGAGCAAGGTGCACAGAGTGGCAGTAAACACAATGCTATATAGTGTGGCTGAGCGAGCGGTGTACTACTGTTCCCAGCAGACACAGAGTGGCAGTAAACACAATGCTATATAGTGTGGCTGAGCGAGGTACACAGAGTGGCAGTAAACACAATGCTATATAGTGTGGCTGAGCGAGCGGTGTACTACTATTCCCAGCAGACACAAAGTGGCAGTAAACACAATGCTATATATAGCCCCTGAGGAGTTGCTAGGGCAATGAAACGTTGGGCGGAGCCACGGAGTGACGTCACAGCGCACGACGCTCGCTGGACGCGGCGGGATTGTCTGTGTGCAGCAGGCTCGGTATCTTTTAGAGCACTAGCCAGTAAGCTATTGCGGAGAGGGATGCTAAATGACAGAGGCGTGCGCCTTGTCACCAGCTTAGTGCATCTCATCTCTGCATACCCCTGTACCTGGAATCAGGTAGCTTGTAAAACAAGGGGCTGGCTGTGTTTTTCATTTTTGATGAAGTTTTCTGACCCAATGAGTGGTTATACACCACTGATCTGTTTTTAACTTTTTTAAAAATAAACTGGTACGCTTTTACGCGATGTGGAATCCGCTTTTTGCTTACACAGACTGGGAATAGCCAAGAGAGGACCGCCAGAGAGGCTGCGGGGTGGCCAATACCCCGAATGCGAGCATTGGCCTTGGAGGCCTAGAAGTCTGGTGAGTCTTTCCCCGAAGGGGGGGCTTTTTCATTATATGACATATTTGCTGTGTCTAAGAAGGAACAGGCAGAGAAGAGCGCTTAACCATTTTTACTGAAGAACTATATAGTGTGGCTGAGCAAGGTGCACAGAGTGGCAGTAAACACAATGCTATATAGTGTGGCTGAGCGAGCGGTGTTCTACTGTTCCCAGCAGACACAGAGTGGCATTAAACACAATGCTATATAGTGTGGCTGAGCGAGCGGTGTACTACTGTTCCCAGCAGACACAGAGTGGCAGTAAACACAATGCTATATAGTGTGGCTGAGCAAGGTACACAGAGTGGCAGTAAACACAATGCTATATAGTGTGGCTGAGCGAGGTACACAGAGTGGCAGTAAACACAATGCTATATAGTGTGGCTGAGCGAGCGGTGTACTACTATTCCCAGCAGACACAAAGTGGCAGTAAACACAATGCTATATAGTGTGGCTGAGCGAGGTACACAGAGTGGCAGTAAACAGAATGCTATATAGTGTGGCTGAGCGAGCGGTGTACTACTATTCCCAGCAGACACAGAGTGGCAGTAAACACAATACTATATAGTGTGGCTGAGCGAGGTACACAGAGTGGCAGTAAACAGAATGCTATATAGTGTGGCTGAGCGAGCGGTGTACTACTGTTCCCAGCAGACACAGAGTGGCAGTAAACACAATGCTATATAGTGTGGCTGAGCGAGGTACACAGAGTGGCAGTAAACAGAATGCTATATAGTGTGGCTGAGCGAGCGGTGTACTACTATTTCCAGCAGACACAGAGTGGCAGTAAAAAGAATGCTATATAGTGTGGCTGAGCGAGGTACACAGAGTGGCAGTAAACAGAATGCTATATAGTGTGGCTGAGCGAGCGGTGTACTACTATTCCCAGCAGACACAGAGTGGCAGTAAACAGAATGCTATATAGTGTGGCTGAGCGAGGTACACAGAGTGGCAGTAAACAGAATGCTATATAGTGTGGCTGAGCGAGCGGTGTACTACTATTCCCAGCAGCGACACAATGACTGGGGGACCCTGGCTAGCGTGGCTGGAGCGCGAACTACCCTGCCTGCCTACCCAAAGCTAAACCCACAGACAAATGGCGGAGATATGACGTGTTTTGGGTATTTATTTACCCGAACCACGTGACAGTTCGGCCAATCAGAGCGCGTTCGTGTCCGAACCACGTGACCCGTTCGGCCAATCACAGCGCTAGCCGAACGTTCAGGGAACGTTCGGCCATGCGCTCTTAGTTCGGCCATGTGGCCGAACGGTTTGGCCGAACACCATCAGGGGTTCGGCCGAACTCGAACATCACCCGAACAGGGTGATGTTCTGCAGAACCCGAACAGTGGCGAACACTGTTCGCCCAACACTAGTTAGCACCATAAATTACTTTTCTCATATGTGCCTATCACTTACAGTAAGCAGAAAAAATCTGACAGATCTGACTTTGGACTGTTTCATGGCCTCAAGGGAGATTTTTGGTATCGCCTTCATTCTGTACAAAAGCACTCCCTGAAAAGGATCTATACAGAAATGTCGACCAGCTTGCTTACTTGTTTGCTCACTATTCTGACAGTTGGATTGAGCAACTTTCATTCAGTAAGTGCTTTTGAAAAGAAAGAAAACTCTTAGAATCCCCCATGAGGACATGGAGTAGTCCAAAACCTGTCAGGTCTGTTAGATTTTTACTGCTTACTGTTAGCAACAGGAACACAGGTGAAAAGTAATTTATAGTGCATTTTACTCTGGTAGAAATGCACTTCTTGTACGTACAGGTACGTATTTCAAATTTTACAATTTTTCGGCATAGTGGTCCTTTAAATTAGGCATGGTGACTGGTGAGCTGTAATATCTGGATGCAACTGGTGGTTACAGGATAACTTCTACATTTTTTTTACACAAAAGTCCTTTTAACACCAAAAGTGTAATTTTTGGATTGGTCTTGGTGTTCTATTACATGCCGTGGTGTACAAAGGGGGTAGCGCAGGGAGCAGCCCACCCTGGGTTTCAGCGTGAGGGGGATGACAACCGCCCCCCCCTGCTGCTGCAGGGTTCCCTGCCAGCGGTCGCCGTGCAGAGTATGACGTGCAGCTGGAAAACATGCACTGCCGCTATCTAACCTGCTCCCCGGAGTCCAGCGATGTCAGACTTCCTGTCACCACTAAGCTCTCCCTCTAGTGCTAGCACCACTTACTGAACTCGTGTATTCACGTGATGCAGGAAGAGGCGCCGGGCAGTAGGGGAGAGATGAGCGGTGACAGGATGTCGGATATCGGTGGATTCTGAGGTGGAGAAGGTAAGATAACAGTATGTCTTCCTGCTGCACTACACTCTGCATGGCTTACTATATGGGGGCAACTATTCCAGGCTGCCTATACTGGGGGCAACTATTCCCAGCTACTTATACTGGGGACAACAATTCCAGGCTACCTAACCTATACAGGCTACCTATACTGGGGGCAACTATACCAGGCTACCTATACTGGGGAAAACTATACCAGGCTGCCTATACTGGAGGCAACTATTCCAGGCTGCCTATACTGGGGGCAACTATTCCAGGCTACCTATACTGGGGGAAACTATACCAGGCTGCCTATATTGGAGGCAACTATTCCAGGCTGCCTATACTGGGGGCAACTATTCCAGGCTATTTATAGCGGGGGCAACTATTCCAGGCAACCTATACTGGGGGAAACTATACCAGGCTGCCTATACTGGAGGCAACTATTCCAGGCTGCCTATACCGGGAACAACAATTCCAGGCTAACTATACCGAGGCCAACAATTCCAGGCTACCTATACTGGGGGCAACTATACCAGGCTACCTATACTGGGGACAACTATTCCAGGCTACCTATACTGGGGGAAACGATACCAGGCTGCCTATACTGGAGGCAACTATTCCAGGCTGCCTATACCGGGGACAACAATTCCAGGCTAACTATACCGAGGACAACAATTCCAGGCTACCTATACTGGGGGCAACTATACCAGGCTACCTATACTGGGGACAACTATTCCAGGCTACCTATACTGGGGGCAACTATTCCAGGCTACCTATACTGGGAGCAACTATTCCAGGCTGCCTATACTGGGGGCAACTATTCCAGGCTACCTATACTGGGGGCAACTATACCATGCTACCTATACTGGGAGCAACTATTCCAGGCTGCCTATACTGGGGGCAACTATTCCAAGCTACTTATACTGGGGCAACTATTCCAGGCTACCTATACTGGGGCAACTATTCCAGGCTACCTATACTGGGGACAACTATTCAAGGCTACCTATACTGGGGGCAACTATACCATGCTACCTATACTGGGAGCAACTATTCCAGGCTGCCTATACTGAGGGCAACTATTCCAAGCTACTTATACTGGGGGCAACTATTCCAGGCTACCTATACTGGGGCAACTATACCATGCTACCTATACTGGGGCAACTATACCAGGCTGCCTATACTGAGGGCACCTATACCTGGCATTACCTGCCACAGTGCGCTTAGCACGCTACACTCGCTCCTTTCCTTTTTTTGTGGCGGAGGGGGATGTCATTTTTACCCAGCACTGGGTGTCAAATGTCCTAGGTGCGCCACTGATTACATGTCATTTAACTTCACGTTTCTAACCTTAATAAACATCTATATAGCACATAGTGCTCTTGGTTACCTTTGTTGTGCTGTAGAACTCTTGTTTGCTCTTCTTGTCCATGGTTGCTGCCTGTGTTGTGCTTACCTCAGCTGGTTTCAGCTTTGAAATGAAAACTGTAGTAATTGACTTGCTGAACAATTTGAGCTAAATGGGTTTAGACAGCTTAACATACTAACAGCAAGAGGTAGTCAATCAGTAAGGCTAAATGAAATCCTCAGAACTTATTAAGTGCAGTAGAAAAAGTCCACAGATACCCAATAAATAAATAAAACCACAGAAAACATCCATAATGCAAGTCATTATGATTTAACTTCAGATCTTGACCAGCATCCAGTTTTTGTTTGTGTTTCTATTACCTTTGTTCTCTGTGTTAAAGTGTAACTTTACTCAGAATAGAAACAACGAGTAAAACTGCTTATATTAGCCTTAGTGAGCATGGAAAGGTTTACCTCACTTCTGTGCTTGTAGTTTGTGTTGCTGTGGTTAAAGGAAACACGAGGGGAAAATAAACTGATGAGATAAACAATTGTATCTATTACCCTTTTCCTAAAAATTCCTTTTTTTTTTTTTTTTTTTTTAGATATCCCACAGTTTTTTTATTATATTTAAATCTATTTTTTACATTTTTACTTTTTCATTGCCTCTGCTCAATGACATGTTCATTGAAGTATGCCAGAGCTAAAATCAATGTACTATTGACAACTTTTATCTCTTTTTTTGCTCTCAGAAGCCATTTAGGTCTCGTTTCCATAGAACGCAGAGCCGCACGGCGCATGGATCGCGGGCGCTATCGCCCCAAAATGCAGACAGCCATGTGCTGTGGTTCAGCTGTGAACCGCAGCACATCAATGGAAACAGCAGACAGTGCAGTCTGTACACTGTCTGCTGTCCCTTTGATCACATTTCAATAAGCATGCCTGAAAGCACGCTATATGGAAATGTGCTGTTACTGCCAGGAAAGTGTTTTATGGTTGTAATTCCTTCTCAGTTAGGGTTACACCATAGTCTGACCCAGTCCTGACCTGGACAGAAACTGTCACTTGCATAACTGACATTTTCAGGCAAAGAAAGAAGAAAAGGATCACAGCATCAGGGACGTCCGAGGCAGAGGAAAGAGAGGCTCCAGTCTCAGGGCGCAGTGTAGAAGGGGGCACACAACTCAGCTATCATTCCCCTTTTGTGTTTGAAGATGAGAGAAATAAGAAAAGGGGATACATGGCAGTGACAGCAGCCAGATAACTAGATTGTTGGGGGCCCTGGGGCGCCTCTTTTGTCTAATAGCAATCAGTGGGCTCAATTCTCAAAAGCGTGATAACTGCTATCACAGCAGTTATCACGCGATCTGCCGCTCGCAGAGCTTTTCACGCGAACAGCGTTAGTTCATGTGATAAGCGAAGGTTTCCACGCGATCACGTGCGCGTTTCACGTGAAACGGGCACATGATTGCGTGGAAACCTTCGCTTATTACGTGAAGTAACGCTGTTCGCTAGAAAAGCTCTGCGAGCGGCAGATCGCATGATAACTGCTGTGATAGCAGTTATCACGCTTTTGAGAATCAAGCCCATTGTGTGATGGCTGTGGAGGGAGGGATGGAGGGGCGCACTTTGGTGTCTCAGCCTTGGGTGCTGGAGGACCTTGTCCCGGCTCTGCACAGCATAGTTATTTGTGTGCCTGCCACGGTACATACACGTCTGTCTCATCATGTCACATGTCACCTGTTGTATCCTTTAAAGGAGTACTGTAACTCCAAAAAGAAAAGAGTTTAACTTACCTGGGGCTTCCAACGGGGTTAGAGTACTCTTTTAAGTGAACTCCTGTGCAACTCCGTGTTGAAAAAACTTTAGTGCACCTGAAGAACAAGCCTGGCAGTACAGGACCATTGTGGCGATCAACAGTTACCCTGAGTCTGACCTTGTTTGTTCACCCTGAGATTACACCCACTAAGGAACGTGTGTCCAGGATTAACCACCTACAATGGCTGAACAAGGCTGAGACACACATTAGCTTGTCAGAAGTGTAGAGACACATGACCAGCAATGCATTCTGTCTTCTACTTTCTCCTCTGGCCTAAAGCCGTGCATACGCTGCAGCGGCTGCTCACAGCATCTTTTAAAGGGGTTTTCAGGAATGAAATGTAATTTTGTTTATGGAGATGATTCAGTCATTTTCAGTACATTTATTATCAGAATACCAAAGCTTACTGAATGCCTGAATCATTAATTGTTACATGAGATTTGTTTCACAAGGGCAGAGCAGGATCATCCACCAGGCAACCTAAGCAGGTGCCTGGGGCCTAGTGGGTGTCAAGGGGCCACCTTCTCTGACCTCTCTCTACTTAAGCCAGGCCCGGTCCGCCCATGATGCCAAGTGAGGCGACTTCCTCAGGCGGCAGAAGTCTGGTGGCAGCACCTGGCAAAAACAGAAATGAAAAGAGTGCCTGGCCAACCTATACTGGGGCAACTGTACCTGGCTAACCTATACTGGGGGCAGCTGTACCTAGCTACCAACACTGGGGGCACCTATAACTGGCTACCTACCTATACTGAGGGTGTTTTTTTGGGGGGCTCACCGCAGCTGTAACGTGCAGTGCAAATTGTCAGGTGCTGTGCGATCATTCCAATTCGGGACGGGAGCCTCAGGCGCAAAAAGTCTAGAACCGGCCCTGACTTCAGCTTACCAAAAGGACCACAACGAGGCACCAAATCTACTACCTTGCCTAGGTTTCCATTACATCTTAATGCACGAGGGGTTGATTCACTAAGCCCCAGTAAAATTGCCATGCACAAAGAGCATGCTACAGTTTTGGGGGTGTTTATGCAAGGAGCGCACACTGTGCCCATAATGCACCTTGCATTATGTATACTAAGCATGAGTTGCTTCTATGATATGCATGACGTGTTATATTAGCATCGGGTGCATTGCATACATAACACAAAAAGCAATCCCTTCGTTTTATCTAATGATTTATTTTTGTTTTTCTATTTATTTCAAGCATTGCCTTTTCTCATAGTGGAAATATAAAATAAGATAATTCATGAGATACATTTTGTGAACCAACATTAATGAGCTACAACAAATAAGGAGAGATATTTAAAGAGAAAAGTTCTGTGACTCATCCTCATTATCTGATGTGGCTGACTTGGGTCCTATTTCCACTACTGATGAATTAGGCACGTATCTGCAGCGTTTCCCTGCAGGTGAGAGGGGCGGAGAAACACTGCCTGACCCTAACATGGGCTTGCCATCCAGATCCCACTGAATTGCGAATCTGGATGGCATGCTGCAGATTTTTGCATCCCGCAGCCGAATCCCTATAGCCGTGCATGGAAATGGCTGCGGCTCTTAGTGGAAACCAGCCCTGAACCTTCAACTTCAGTTTTTGTAGAGCAGAAAGGTTTTAGGTGCTGACCATAGTTGCTGACAATAGTCAGCTCTAATGACAGCAATACAGTGTGGGGGTTCCCATCTATAGCAATACCATCCCAGTCCCCCAAGCAGTAGATGCTGATTACAAGCAGTGAGAGACATCATTAGAAGGGATGATGTAAATCATTTCACAGCATTATTTTTGCTGGGAAACTTGCAGTGTTTTGAGTGATAACCCCAGTTTTCATGTAAACTTATCTTCACTATGCAGTGTGAAATTTACATGGAAAATTTGTTAATTGAACTTGCCATATACCAATTACCAAATTTGTTATAGAGGTCTGGGGTACCTGTGGGAACATGACCCAAGTAAAAAAACAGTTGTAGATACATATTTACAAAACAGAGTGTAGTACCTTCCCCAGCCAGTATTGGCTCCACCCCAGAGTAATAACAGCCTGCATAGTTGAAGTTAGAACAGTGCTAGGCAAAGTTTATGCAGCCTGGGCCGCATTCCTTTCTTATGAACCCCCTCCCACCCTGCAGAGTCGTGAGCGGCCGATATGAGTGGATTAACCTAGTCTCTGCTTCCAGCGTAAGGCCTCCATGGTCACAGGGCGTCATGTGACATGCCATCAGGACATGCAAACCCTGTTGCCATGGAGACCTGATGCTGGAAGCAGAGAATAGGTGAGTGTTAAACAACTCATATCGCCCGCTTGTGTCTCACTATTGTCACGTCTGCTCTCACTTAAAAATTAGCTCATTGGTCACAGATTGATACACTTTATGGGAATATATATTAAGCTATATTGTCTTACACCTTGTTCTATGTGTTATAGTATATGTTTGATTGCACTTTTATGTACTTTTCTTTAGCCTTGATGCTGAACCCGGGTTCTTAGCCTAAAACAGCTCAGGTGCTGTGTGGGTTGGGAGACTTATGTTGGAATTTGGAAGCCCTTTTCAATAATAAAGGGGGCCTCAAGCATCTGCGAAGGACAAGGGGCTCTTCCCTACCTCTGTAGGGCTGAAGAAGAAGGTGGGGGGAATATCATAGTCGAAACTTATGCTGGAATTTGGAAGCCCCCTTTAGTAATGAAGGAACCCACAAATATCAGTCTCCACTCTGTTAAATAGATAAGAGGGCTGAATTATGACGCATCACTTAAATCATCTCTGAAACAGTAATTCACAATTATGATTTACAGACCACAGTTTCAGCTGGTAATAGGTAGTGTCAGCCCTGGATTGTTCTCATGCGGTCTACAAGGAAGTCTAATCATTTTTCATGTTCTTCTATTTACTGAATGCCATCTTTTGTATTCTAGCAGCCTAACTGTAATGACTGTGATTACAACACTAACTATCACAGCATTTATTTCATAGAGCAACATCGCTGTAACATGATACAGGACGAACAAGGACTTTCTTGAAAACGGCATAAAGAAAAACAGCGTCACCCTCTTGAGTAAATTTGTTTGCCGAGCCTTTCCTTGTGAGATAAGAAAGTTCATCAACGGAAACTATTCTCTTATTATACCTTCTGTACTTGTTCTCAGCACATCTATTGAAAGACAAATATATTCAATGAATAACGTCATGGAGACAAGAAGGAGGCAGATCGCCAATTCGTTCACAGACTTGTAAACATGCTTAACGTATACGGTTATGTTGACTTAATGTTCTGTAGTGAGCTTGTAAGTCCACGTCAGTGTGTTATGCTGCCTCCCTCCTACCAAAAGCTCATTTTTATTTGTTTTGCTAAATGTGAATTATTGTCTGTATATTCCAGAATCGGGCTCCCAGACGTTATTTTGTCTTCTGCCTGTTGAATATTTACACTGGTTCAAAACTATGTCAAGGTTAAATTGTGCACAAAGGCAGACATAAACTTCCTCGTTGTGTTTTAACTAAACGTGTGCAGAGAACCAGAGATGCAACAACAGGAACACAGAGGTAGTGAGTGTTACCCATGACACGATGCTTACGGCAATTTTTCACAACATCATTTAACAAAGCCTTGTTAAACGATGTTGCACGATGCAGCCACCCGCGGCGATCACTTCATCACCACCTTCAGTTACTATATACTGTATTTTCAAGTGCTTTTATATGTAGTTTGAACCTTGTTTTAAAACGACTGCCACGGTGGATCCATTGAACCGGTGTGTTTTTGGAGAATTTCTGCTTGAATTTCTTTGCAAAATGTCAGAATAGCCTCCCATAGTCATATGTCCATTGTAGTCTAGGGTCAATTTATGGGGTGTGGGAGGAAGTCTACACGTACACAGGGAGAACATACAACTCTGTAGAGATAGTGCCCTGGCTGGGATTCGAACCAGGGACTCAGAGCTGCAAGATGAGAGTGCTAATCACCAGGAGACTGTGTCAGCGTTACAGCGCCATCCGGTGGTGAAAGAGGGGTGATGGAGGAGATGGAAGAGACTCTTCCACCACCAGGTGGCGCTGTAATGCTGACATGGCCTTCTGGATCCCGATCACGTCATATCATGTGATCGGAACCGAGAAGACATGTCGGCAGCACGTTGCTGCTGTGGCGGAGGAAGAAGCTGAACCAGCTGTCCGGACAGGTATGTATGAGAGCTCCCTGCTGCCGCTCTACCCTGCCGCCACATACCCTGCTGAGTCTGCCAGGCTGGGGAAGGCGCACTTCCCCGGCACCAGAAAAAAATCAGCCCTGCAACCAAATAAAGTTTTACTTTATTTGGCTGCTAAAGGGTTAAATAGGCACTGTAGTGACATATAGTAGAATGTAGTTAATTGTACAGGATGTCCACTTTTACGCTGGTTTCATCATTAGAAACACTTCCTATATCTATATATTGCTATATATATTGATATGTAGCCCTGCCCAGGGATGTCACAGCCTAGGCTGTTTAGCTATGCTGAATTCTCTTCCCACAGCATTCTGGGAGACCAGGATACTGGCTTCAGAACTCTCAGTAAACATACATTCCGCAGAGATGCACCCGACAGCAGTAAAGATGTCACCAGCTTTGATAATTTTCAGAGTATAAATCAGGGAAAGGAAAGGTTTTTAAATGGGCAAACACTGACTAGTAATTTACATAGTAATATTGTAAATATTGTTATTATTTACGTTATTCTCAGTACAGTCCCTCTTTTAATCAAGCTACCAACAATAAGCAACACTCAGTTTTTCAAAAATCAGGCTTACTAAAGATCAATCTGTCCTCAAAACACCCAAATATTTTTTAATTAGATATTCAATACGTTCAGTTTCAAACAGTTTTTATTTTTCAACAAGGTAAAATGTAGCATGCTGAAATTGACCACACAAAGGGGGATTGTATAAATGAGAGAAGGTAACGGGTTAAAATTAAGCTCAAAGAGTATACGCCTAGCCAGGAGTCAGTACATGGTACAAAATGAGAGAAAAACCATTAGAAATACTTTAGTACTATAAAGGGTTATAAAAGCCAGCTCAAACTTATTCTTCATCAGTTGTTAGCTTTATGCAACCTGTATACGCTAGTCTGCTGAGTTATTTCAGTACATAAACATCATATTTCTGCCAGAACTGGTAGTTTCTTTATCTAAACAAATCTAGCCTAATGTTATCAGATATGGGCGTTGGTCCGATACGTCACGCATGCATAGGTGCGGCCTCTTTCTAAGTTGTGGGGGCCTATTTCCATTATAATACCAGCACACTTATTGTAAGTACTGGTATTACAATGGATAACATAGCAAGGAGCCTAAATGATCTTCACTTTCGTCTTGGTTTGCCAGGTTCCTGTGAACACAACTTTTTCTGATAGTTTCAGCAATAAATGTCAAAAATCATAATATTGGGCAATGTGAGATCATCATTTTTAGGTTGGCAAATAGGGTCCTTGCTTTTAAGGCCATACCCACAATGCGATTTTTTTGGAATGATTTTCCATGATGAATGTTTTTCTCTAACCTATGTTTCACGATGCATGCCAATCGCAGCAATCGTTCATCTTTGTTGGATTAAATCGCAGAGTATCGTTCAGACCCTCATTGACTTTCATGGGTTATGCTGCAATAGTGGTATCCAATGTCCATTGGGTAGTACCCAAATCTCCCAGTGTCACTCGCACTCAAATTGCCCGTTTTGCCCCATTAGAGCATTTCCCCAATGTAATCTTTTTAATGGTGTTGTAGATGGGAAAAGTTGTGCTTTATTCTGTCCCTGGGCCTGTTAAACCTCTGTTCCATTTGTAAGCATCAACTTAGCTTTATGCATTGTGTAAAAAGGGCCGGCCCGCCCATGAGGCGGGGTGAGGCGGGTTCCTCAGGCGGCAGGAAGTGGAGGGGCGGCACCAGGCGTTAAGAGGTAGTGACTGCGTCTGGTTTTTGCCGCCTTTCCGGAGAGACTGGACTGGTCACTGCCGGAGTGTGCTACCTACCGGCTACCGCCGCCGCCCGCCTGGCCGCCTCAATTTGCCTGCGCTGCAGTGAAGTCTCCCTGCCTGGCAGTGGCAGCACGCAGCACACCGAATCTGTAAGTGACCCTGTGTGCACAGTGACGCCAGCCCTGCCACTTGCGTGACGTGCCGCCCAAGCCCACCCACCACGCCGGACTTCTGAGTCCGAGGCGAGCTCTGCCTACTAGGCCTCTGTGAGGCTGTCCTGGCTGCACCGCTGCGCTGCCTCCGCTCTGCCTGCAGAATCCGGGACCGGAAGGGACTGGAGGAGTCACACTGCCTGCCGCCCGCCATCGCCATGATAGTCACGGTCACTGAGTGCTGCCGACCGTCACAATGATGAGCCCGCCGTTGCCCCCCCCGCCCCCCGGCCTTGCCCGCCAGTGAGAGATGGAGGAGCAAGCTCGCTGCCCTCTGCCCGCCGGCACAAGATGGATGCTGGCTCGTGCCCGACGCCTGGCCTGCCATCGTCGTCGCCGGACCCCACCATCCCCGCTGAGTCACCTGCCCCAGGCTCTGGCTCTGGCTGGCTGCTCTTCAAGGTCGGGTCGGGTCGGATTCCTTTTTTGTATTTTAATGTTATGTAATGTAGTCAGACTGACTGGTGGAGGTGGTATATTTATTTATTTGGAATGTGGTAGTAGACTGGTTTGGTAGTCAGTGTCTAGACTACTATTGGTATGCAGGCCCAGCCCTGCATATACAGGCTGGGGCCCTGCATTGCAGGGGGGTATATATAACATCCTGTTTTGCTTTAAGGAAAGGAGGGGGGGCCCAGGGGGGGGGGGGGCGCCTTCACGATCTTTGCCTCAGGCAACAGAATGTCCAGGACCGGCCCTGTAGTGTAAATGATATGAATATATTGTATGTTTGTGCCCTAAAAGACTGATTAGAATGCACTTTTTTGACTCTGTGTACATTTTAGAGATGAACATGTGACAGTTTTAGTATAGATCACAGTAACAGATGCAAAATATATTTATTTAATTTACAGTCACTCCATTAGAGAGAGGCGCTTAGGCACATGTGAGGCAATTAATGGACAAGGACGTGCTATTTGATAGAAAATCCCTGGACTTAATTTATTTCCAGGTTACATGTTTATGAATCTCTTAATTTGTGCATGTATTGTGTTAAAAGTATGGAAAAAGCAGAGAGAGAATTAAGAAATGAAAAAAAAAAATGGTAAACATCTTCTGTGCATAGTCTTCAATTTTCGTGTCTTAATAATAATTCTTTCTATAAACAACCCAATACTTGGAGTGAAGCAGATGGGGTTGATGGTCTTGCTAAGTTTGCACAAATTATTTTCACTTCCTATAATTTTTCGGACGTTTAACCAAACTTTTTTTCTGCAGCCCAGCCATGCCTCAAAGTTCCTCCTAAGGCAAGTTCCTTCTCAGTAGAATATTTTTCTTTGTAGGGAGAAATTGAAATTACATGGTTATATTAAGTTTGTTGTTTAACAGTGTGCTTCTTCTGATCAGTCTAAACGAACTGTAACTCAGGATTGAACTTCATCCCAAATAGTAGCTAATACTCCCTTTCCCATGAGAAATCTTTACCCTTTTCTCAAATAGATTATCAGGGCGTCTGTATGGCTGATATTCTGGTGAAACCCTTTCAACAGTGTGATGTCAGGACCTAGGTCTTGACAGGTTCCTGTCTGGGAGCCTTGTTGCATTGTGGGAAATAACAGCTGTTTCCAACTGCCAAGCAACCAAGACAAGACAAGACAAATAACATTTTACTTCTTGCGGACTCAAAGCGCCAGAGCAGAGCAGCAGCCACTAGGGCGCGCTCTATTGGCAGTAGCAGTGTAAGGGAGACTTGCCAAAGGTCTCCTACTGAATTAGTGCTGGCTTACTGAACAGGCAGAGCCGAGATTCGAACCCTGGTCTCCTGTGTCAGAGGCAGAGCCCTTAACCATTACACCATCAGCCAACCAGTATCTCCCTCTGTGCATATGAATATCTATATATATAAAAAAACATTTTAGCCTATCACATTGTTAGGGGGTGAAGTTATAGACAATGGCAGTTGGTGCTGTCTGATTTTTTTCATATCTGGGAGTAGTAAAGATGATGACGTGCAGGATGATTGCGGATCAAACAATATGGACAAATCACATGGCGAATATCGATCATTTATTGATCTCGCCTCTATTTTTTAACCCACTTTGCAATGTATTGATTTATTTTTTCCCCCTTTTTGCTAAAGTTCCTCTTTAGCAACCTGGAAGAATCAGGCTGTATATAAACAGTGTAATGGTTTTAGAAAGTGACCACACAGCCCTCATTACAATTATCAGAAGAGTTTGTTATGTGGGTTCATGGAGTTTATATCTGGTAATACTTTGTTATCATAGCTCCCAACTGTCCCCTTTCTTTGGAGGGACAGTCCCTTTTTTGGGAACCAAATCACTCTATCCCTCTTTCTTCCTCATTTGTCTCTCTTTCAGGACTTATATACAGATCTGTGTAAATATACAGTATGTTTTTTTCTACTGAAAAATGAGATATATACTATAAATGTTATTTCTAAAATTTTAAATGATATATTTTTTATATCTATATTTATATTTAAATGTTAATGAAGGAGAACTAATGGTAATCGAGAGGACCAGTGTGGTCTGAATGGTAAAAGTTTGTCTTTTGCTTCTGAATTCTTTCTGATATTAGTAACTGATGGTGTGGCGGGGGGCGTGATTATAGGTGTGGCAGGGATGTGTCTAAAAGTGTCTCTCTTCCTTATCTCAAAAAGTTGGGACTGGAGGTACTATATGTGTTAATGGTGCATTTATTTGCAGCTTTTCAGTGTTCTGTAGTGCTGATCTAAAGTGACCACTATTACATGGCAAGTATTATTGCAGTTGTTTAATGGTACCCGTTGTAAAGTCAAACAAAAAGTGTATTTTAAATGCCAGTGTTTTCCAAGTGTTTTAGAAAATAGCATCAACAGCAACTGGCAGCACACGTGCCATTGAAAGGAAAAGGGGCTTGTTCAAATTCTTTTTCTTGTTTACACTGTGCACTTGAGAGATTAGTTCTCCTGATTTAATAAGACGCCATTAATTTCCCTCTGAAACAAACTCATTAAATTTTCCCTTCTTCATTAGAGAGCACACAAGAATGATTTGGCACAGCAACAACAAATCATCTGCTCACTTAGAGTACTTCCTAATAAGCTGTTGCACTTTTGCCCCCGATATGACTGATTTCACCATTCAGAAGCGACACTCATAGACTGGAGAAATTAAAGAGTACCCGAGGCAACATGGGGCATGGTGAGATAAACATATGTATGTAAAGTGCAAAACATATTCATAACCAGGCTGTTTTACTTGTTTTATTTTGCTGCCTGAAAGAGTTAATTTTTAGGCATGGAAGTGACAGCTTCTGTCTTATCGGGAATATAGTAAACATCACTGATAAGCAAATTACAGCCATGAAAGTTTTCCTGGCAGAATACAACTTCTTAGAGCAGAGGGAGATAAAATACATGAACTATTGACCTTTTTCTAACTCCGGAACACTTATTCGGCTGGCACTGAGCAGAGGCAACAGAACATTCAATCTAGTTTGTAAAAGTTTAAATATAAAATGAAACTGTGGGATATCTAAAAAAGTAATTTTTAGGAGTAGGAGGATAAATACAATAGTTTATCTCAGCAGAACATGCATTGTTCTGCATTTATGCTTTTATAACTCATAATGACCAATGTGGACAATTAACTTTAATGCACACACTCAGTACCAGTCTCCTGAAATGGTCGTTCAGGGTTGTTTCACACTGGGGATGATTGGCGAATCACAACGCGACTGCTTCCGAAATGCTGCATGCAGCGCTGTCAGCACTGCGGTATCAATGGTGCATAGGACTGCAATCGACAAGTGAAGCGCAATCGATGCGGAATCGATCATGATGTTAAACAGCCCTAAGTTTTTTGGGTGTCAGTTTTTCAAATGAAGTCTGTACATTTATGCCACTCAGTAACTGTTCCGTTCTATGTGTGGAGTGGTGGTGATGGGGAGGAGAATGAAAGGCCACACTGAATTACAAATATGTAATTTCATGCATATAAAATGAATTTTAGATCTGGCTTATGTGTGTCTTGTAGGATTATATAGAACAGAGTGGTAGTTCCTTTTGCTGCTGTGCTTTGTTTTACAGGTCACAGAGTCATTAGAGTTAAGGTGCCCATACATCTAACGATGATGGGCAGATTCGACCGAGACAGATCTCTCTCTCTGAGGCTCCCTGCACACTGCATGCAATTCCAATTCCGCTTTTTAATCGTTTTTTACATTCGATTTCGATTCCAATTTTTAATCTTTACTGCATGCAGCGTTTTTTGATCTGTTTTTCTGTTGAATGTATCAACTCTCCCCGCTCACCTCACCCGCTGGCTGACATCACACCTGTGCCGCTCCATTGTCCCCATGCATTGCAAAAGAACACATTGTTAGCCTGCAGGCTAACTACATGTCTGTACAGTCTCAGCCCAGGGATGTTGCCTGAGGGATCAGGTCTCAATTCCTGATGTGCGATATCCATGTACCATGTGTACAGGCCTATAGGCAGAATTAGTCCAATGTACACACATTTATTCTGATAAGCAGACTCATGTTTGCATGGCTGAAAGGCTTAAGACTAAAACACACTGAATAAAATGAGGAGTTATACATTTAGAAGTCATACGGCATTGCAATCTTTTATTTCTGTTAAAGAGACACTGAAGCGAAAAAAAAAATGATATAATGAATTGGTTGTGTAGCACGGATAATTACTAGAAAATTTGTAGCAAAGAAAATATTCTCATATTTTTATTTTCAGTTATATAGTGTTTTTTTTTTATAACATTGCATAATTCTCTAATATTTGCAGTTTACACACTACTCAGCATTCTAAAAAATTTTACAGAGCAGGCTAGTGAACTATTGACCTGTCCTCTGGAGAGAAAAAGAAGATACAGTGACTAACAGTTGAGATCACAAGCTTCAGAAGACAGAGCTTGTCAGGATCCGGCCCGCGGCACGCCTGTGTATACGATTAAGACGGGGAACAGCCTTATTTAAGCTACAAACAAGGCTGGAACCCCTCAAACACTTCCCACTGCCACCACTAGCGTTGCTAGACACGTCCCCTCAGCTGTCGAGGGCTCAACACGCAATCTGCGTTTTCGTATTTGGGTCAGCTTCGCGCTTAGGCCGAATACGAGAACGCCACACACCCACACACACAGTACAGTTGTACAGTAACACAGCACAATCAGACAATGATTTGTAATGCAAGTTACACTGTCGTACAGCAAAACCACTAACAGTCGTTCCCGAACGATACTGTTAGACTTCCCATTCGGCTGTCGAGCGCAGAAGTGCCACACACACACAATGCAATTGCGATTTCATATGGTAGTGTTGCTCAAGCATACAATTAGACACGGACTTATACACAGCTACACTGCAGTCTCCTCTAGGCTGTGAGTGTTAGTTTAGTACGGCAGAAGTCAAGCTTATTAAATAATAATTTAATATTCCAGAAAAACATGGAACAATGCAGAACAGAATATATACAAAAGATTACAAAAAACAAAGTAAAAAAGTTACAAAATTAAGAGTTACAAAGATACACACAAAAGAGATTTGCTTACCAAATACAGGGATCCAGATAGAAGAATCTTGGACTTTTGTGGACGGACACAGTTCTGGCTTTGACCAGGAGCCCCTTAGCTTGGGCCGGGAGACCAGCTGCCGCTACCGTCAGAAGAGAACTGATTTGAGGTAGCTGTCCCCTGGTTTTTATAATGAAATATTCGCCTCGAGGCTGTAAGCCTGTGTGGACGGGGGGAAGCTAGATTTAATTACATCCTCAGTCATAATTGGATTTCCAGAGATCCAACATCCACTATAGTACACACACCCAACAAAAGACTTCCTTAGCCCAATTTCCCCAGGTTACAATGTCTATACATCAAGAGATTGTTAAGTGAGGCTTTTCAACTCCACCAATAATTCAATTTCCACAGGTCTAGTCCATACATAACGCGCGTCATATCCTTTCCTGTGATATGCCACTTCAAACCTTTCCTTGTCTCAGTTTTCAGATCATCAAAAAGGTCTCCCCCCCTCCAGGTGACAATTGATTAAGGCTTCCTCCACCTTCCAGCAGGCTTGCCAGATGTAAATTCTAGAGTTTTTTGTTAGCCTTTGAAGTTCCCTGACTCTGGATTTGTATAATGGGACAATGGGGCTTCTAATTAGCTCCCTGCCCCCAGAGGAACTGAGGGTAATTGTATTCCACACTGTCATACAGACAAGTACAGCTTCCCCAAAGCCAGATGACCACCCATACATACGCATCTGAAGTACATAGCAGACATGAAAATGAAAATATTATCCTTACATCATAAGCACCCCAATATATTCCTGACACGCCCCCTCTTCCAGATGGTGCCGGCAGATGATTCTAACGAATCGTCCTGCCAAAGCCGACACTGACGGCCGGGCCTGGGGGGGGGGGGTAACTCCTTAGCTCCAAGCTACAGGACTGGAAAGCTAGGTCAGGTTGCTGCAATGTGTCATTGCCCCTGACATCCTGACGTAACCAACCAGGGGAATGAGGGTCAGTGACGACCGTGAATTCGCAACCATAGAGACAGTGCTGCAGCTGGGGAAGGGTTCCAACAGTCGCTACACGCACTTTCTCTATAGTGGTAGGAGCTATCTCTCGGTCCCTTTGGGGAACGATTATCTGCCGGTCTGCCTCCTCCACTTCGGACAGCTCAGAGGGAATAACTTCCCAGAACCCTCTCAGCCCGCCCCTCCCAGCTGGTGACCTGCTGGCTAGCCCCCTGAGCTCTTCCAGGGTGCTGTCAAATCGAACAGCCCCAGAGAGCTCAGTGCTGCCTGTCACACATTCCCGGAAGGCTGCAGACGGAGAGGCTCCTGGGCCCTCAGGGCCAGGTTCCGAAGTGGATGTTGCTGACCCAGCAACATTTGTCACTTCAGTGGACAGTCCCTCTGCTGTAGACTCGCTAGCGCTGCGGGTTACCACGGCAGCTGAGGGAGCGCCCACCTTACACATATCATAAACCACATCACCTTTGGTCTTGAAACCATCTGAAGGGGAAGGATCTGGCCTGGTGCCATCTGCCCCTTCAGTGGGCAATGCATCTGCTGCAGCCCAGCGAGCCCTGCTGGTTACTCCTGCAGCCGACGGAGGGCCCACAGGACAAGCATCATTATGTAGCACAACACATAAGATATCAACATTATCCGTCTTATACATATTGACATTTAGAACATCACATAAAACATCAACATTATCTGTATCATTACACACATTGCTACTCAGCACTTCACAAGTATCATCAACAGTTCCTGCATCGATCGCCTCGATAGTCCGTGCGTCATAAATGACATCATCAGTTTCTGCATTCTCTGGATCAACATGTTCCACTCCAGGCCTAGGCACTGGAGACTCACTAGGGCTGGCTCCTAGCATACAGTCCGTAACCCCTGGGGCCTCGCCAGCACTCCCCACTTGTACAGCATTTTCAAACAGTAACTTGCAAGAGTCCTGAACTTCTGCTGGGGATGCAGGCTCCACGGGGTTTGGAGTAGGCTCATACCGGGCCACTAACCGTCCCAGGTCAGTACCCAGCAAAACGTTGGTGGGGATTTTGTCAGTTACCCCAACTTCTTTCATTCCGCTGCCGGCCCCCCAATTCAGGTGGACCAAGGCGGTGGGTATGGCTGGGGTGACACCCCCAATTCCTCTGACAGCAATCATTTTCCCAGGTATGTACTGCTCCGGGTTCACAAGCAGGGGATGTATGAGAGTCACTTCTGCTCCAGTGTCTCTCAGCCCAGTGGCAATTGTACCCCCAACCGTGACCAGCTGCAGATTCTCTGCATAGCCAGTGGCATTCCTGGTAGCACACAAAGCAGTTGGGACTTCACTGGGTTTTGAGGCCTCACTAGATTTTGGGGCCTCCCTCTTCCTCTCTGGGCAAGTCATGCTGATATGACCCACCCTGTCACATACAAAGCATTTCCGAGTGTCAGTGGTTGGTTGCCTGAATCCAGGAGACAGCGGTGCTTGCCTCCTCTGGGTGCTGGGTGAAACAGGTTTAGCAATCTGTTCTCCTCTCCAGCTGGGCGTAGTAGTCCTCCGGGACTCGGGTGCTCTATGGGCCGTGTAGGAATCGGCCATTTCTGCAGCCTCATCCACTGTCTTTGGTTCTCGATCCAGCACAAACAGCCGGACCTCAACAGGACATGTGTGGAGGAACTGGTCTTTTATCATCAGTTCCTGCAGGGCATCCAAGGTTTCCACTGACAGTCCTTTTAGCCACTGCTGGAAGGCAGTGCGCAGGTTGCACGCATGATCCAGGTAACTGTCATTAGGACCTCGCTGCACTGTCCGGAAACGTTTTCGATACACCTCTGGCGTGAGGTGGTATCGCGCAATGATGGCTTTTTTAATTGCCTCAAAGTCTGTTTCTTCCTCCTGGGGGAGACTCACAAACGCCTCCAGGGCCTTGCCTCTCAGCCCTGGTGTAAGGTATCTTGCCCACTGCTCACGGGGCACCCCATACTGCCGACAAGTCCTTTCAAACCCCTGTAGGAAAGTGTCTATGTCAGAGTCCTTGTCCATAGCGGGGAACTTATCCAGGGGGATTCTCTGGACTCGCTCACCTTCGCGTTCTGCGGGTCCAGCAGACCGGTTCTGCTGCTGAAGTTTAGCCAGCTCCAGCTGGTGTTGCCGTTCAGCACTTTCCCTCTCGGCCTGGAGTCGCTGGGCAGCTTGTTCCCTCTCGGCCTGTCGTATTTCCCTTTCTGCTTGCCGATGTTCCAGAATCAGCTTTAGGCGCAGTTCGGGCTCAGCCGAACCTAGTAGCTGTAGGTCAGCTTCCAGAGATGTCATCTCCGTGTTCGGTGGATCATCCAGGACATTGTCTCCACTCGCATCCTGTGGCGGGAGCGATTCCTCCTCTGGCGTGTCGTGAGCTGCATCCGCTGACGTTGAAGCACGGGCTCGCTCTGCCTCATCATGCTCCTCGAGCGCACGAACTAACTGCTCCTTAGTCTGGCCGCTCACCGTCTCGATGCCTTTGTGCTCACACAGGTTGAGTAGTATCTCTTTGTTTTGCCTTGCATAGCTGGATGCTTTCTGAGCCATCGTGTTGCAAAAAATAAAAAGAAAAAAGGGGGGAGGGAAAGCAAACACCAAGTGTGTATCTTTGAACAAAAAAAAAACGTATATAGATTCTGCACTGAGTAGACTTCTGTAGGCTAGTTGCTTCTAGCTAGCTTCCAGCCTTGAGTACTCAGAATAGCGAGCTAAACTGCGTACTAATGTACTAAACGATCCCACCACTGCCAGCCAATTATGTCAGGAACCAGCCCGCGGCACGCCTGCGTATACGTTTCCCGACCGCGGGTTTGATCAGATTAAGAGGGGAACAGCCTTATTTAAGCTACAAACAAGGCTGGAACCCCTCAAACACTTCCCACTGCCACCACTAGCGTTGCTAGACACGTCCCCTCAGCTGTCGAGGGCTCAACACGCAATCTGCGTTTTCGTATTTGGGTCAGCTTCGCGCTTAGGCCGAATACGAGAACGCCACGCACCCACACACACAGTACAGTTGTACAGTAACACAGCACAATCAGACAATGATTTGTAATGCAAGTTACACTGTCGTGCAGCAAAACCACTAACAGTGGTTCCGAACGATACTGTTAGACTTCCCACTCGGCTGTCGAGCGCAGAAGTGCCACACACACACAATGCAATTGCGATTTCATATGGTAGTGTTGCTCAAGCATACAATTAGGCACGGACTTATACACAGCTACACTGCAGTCTCCTCTAGGCTGTGAGTGTTAGTTTAGTACGGCAGAAGTCAAGCTTATTAAATAATAAGTTAATATTCCAGAAAAACATGGAACAATGCAGAACAGAATATATACAAAATATTACAAAAAACAAAGTAAAAAAGTTACAAAATTAAGAGTTACAAAGATACACACAAAAGCGATTTGCTTACCAAATACAGGGATCCAGATAGAAGAATCTTGGACTTTTGTGGTCGGACACAATTCTGGCTTTGACCAGGAGCCCCTTAGCTTGGGCCGGGAGACCAGCTGCCGCTACCGTCAGAAGAGAACTGATTTGAGGTAGCTGTCCCCTGGTTTTTATAATGAAATATTCCCCTCGAGGCTGTAAGCCTGTGTGGACAGGGGGAAGCTAGATTTAATTACATCCTCAGTCATAATTGGATTTCCAGAGATCCAACATCCACTATAGTACACACACCCAACAAAAGACTTCCTTAGCCCAATTTCCCCAGGTTACAATGTCTATACATCAAGAGATTGTTAAGTGAGGCTTTTCAACTCCACCAATAATTCAATTTCCACAGGTCTAGTCCATACATAACGCGCGTCATATCCTTTCCTGTGATATGCCACTTCAAACCTTTCCTTGGCTCAGTTTTCAGATCATCAAAAAGGTACCCCCCCCCCCCCCCCTCCAGGTGACAATTGATTAAGGCTTCCTCCACCTTCCAGCAGGCTTGCCAGATGTAAATTCTAGAGTTTTTTGTTAGCCTTTGAAGTTCCCTGACTCTGTCTGGATTTGTATAATGGGACAATGGGGCTTCTAATTAGCTCCCTGCCACCAGAGGAACTGAGGGTAATTGTATTCCACACTGTCATACAGACAAGTACAGCTTCCCCAAAGCCAGCTGACCACCCATACATACGCATCTGAAGTACATAGCAGACAGGAAAATGAAAATATTATCCTTACATCATAAGCACCCCAATATATTCCTGACAGAGCTCTCTGCGACTTTGAAAGTCGTGGAGCTCAATGCCTCTTTTGCATAGATAACAACTGGAGTTTCTTAACTCTTCCTGTACTGGAAACAATATTAGACTTATGTCTCTTATCCTAATGTTTTATTTCTTAGTTGTACTACACATACAAATCATTATATCACAATTTTTCTTTCCGCTTCAGTGTCTCTTTAATTGTGAATGTCTTGTTCGAACAGCATGTTTCAAATTTTAACAAGCTTATTGTGCAATCAAAGGGCCAAATCTTCTGTACAAAGCCTAGTAATACAATACAAAGGATCCAATGAACACTCTTATAGAACTCACAGCACTGAATGGGAAGTTTGATTCTGTGCTGTAAGCTCTGAACTTTACACTGTTATATTGAATAAACCTTCAATGGTACAGATAGCAATCAAAACATAGCAGAGCATGCCCCCAGAGTATTAGTGGAATCCACAAATAGGATTAGCAAATCCATGTTTGCAGCTACAGCATATTCCCTTTCATTCTAAGTACTGTAACTTTTTTATACAGTATATACCGTATATCAGAGCCGGATTAAGGCCAAATGGGGCCCTAAGCATAGTGGCAGATTTGGGCCCCCCCCCTCAACCCCCTCTCCCCCCCTCCACACACACACACACATAATGTCAAAATAGACGATTACCTCACATCTAAAATGCATGCATCATCCCCTGAGATATAAAATGCAACAAATTCCCCACATTTAAAATGCATCTATCAATCCGCAATGAATTGCGGCAATTACCTCACCCTAGCCGCCAGCTCCTCAACCACATCAATACTGCCCTGGCTGTGCCTCTCTGGGATCTTAGGAGGTATTTAACTGCAGCTGGGGAGGAGGAAGGATAGGTAAATAGAGTAAGTCGTTGCGGAAAATGCTCCAAAAATCTCTAGGCATGATTAAAAAATCGCTAGGCACATGCCTAGGAAAATCACTTCAAAAAGCACTGAGCGTTTGCGATTACGCTAGCGCTTTTTGGTGTGCACTGGCCCTAAGTCTGTGAAGCACCAATGTGCTATATACCAGATTAATGATACAGAGAGAGGAGGGGCTGACACACAGAAGTTTACTGGACATGTACAAGAAGTACAGACTGCTGTACAGTGTACAGAGGAGCATATGTAAACTGCAAGAAGGAAGGGTTGGGGCAAGAGAGAGGGGAGTCAAGGCCGGGCAACTTTTCATTGGCAAAAATAAGCTTTTTAATGCGATATTAATATAATGCGATATCATTAATTAAATGTGATATCATATAATGCTAGATACAGTATATATTGCTTTACTGACTGTGCTTGATATAGGCACCCCACATCCAGAAATTATTTGTACTGGTGAAATGGTACTTATTATGGGGGTGTTGCTATAGCGATGAATTAAAAGACTGGGGCAGGTGTTGTGCAACTCCTTATCGACTAACCAAGATTAACCCTTGGCACTCAAGAGTACATTCCCACAGCCATCTATGACACAAATAGCAATAAAAACACTAAAGCCTAGTACACACACATACGAGGACTGTGGCCCTGCAGTAATTGGGACTCCATTCCTCGGGCAACAGTGTGGGGTCAAGTGTGTTCGGACGCGTTGCTAACCTTCAAGCTAGTGACGTGTTCAGTGGGTATGGAGGGAGGAGGAGGGCCAATGGAGAGGCACACAAGGAGTGCCACAAAAAGGCAGAGATTAGAAGGGAAAACAATGCCCATGGCTAGGTGAATTGCTCCTCAACAAGCTAAGAGGGGATTGAGGGCCATGCTACACATGCTAGATTCTCGGCAGAGGAATCGTTGGGAGGTTTTGTTGGTAAGTGGCTTTAGTTCAGGAGGATTGTCCTGTAGCGGTCGTCTGATGGGAGAAGGTTGTAGTAGCGACTGCTGGGTTGGAGGTGCCGTGTGTTATCCTGTTGGCCCTGGACCTCAGTCTAGATATGTGGAGGAGGTCCAGCCATGGCAGGGGTGTCCCGATGCGAACCAGCAGATACAGCGACACAGCGTTGTGCCGATTGTTTCAGTGCCACAACTGCATGCCTGATTTGGGCACCTGGAGGTTCAACACCATTCAAATAAGGGGAAAAAAGAATAATTTGGCCGCTGGCAATTGCCACAACTCGGAGGGGGAATAGTAATCAGCGCGGTCCCAGAGTTTGTGCAGAAGCGGGGTAAGCCATTTTTTGGGCTTTACCCTGCGTCAACATTTCATGCTAGTGAGAGGCATGATAGGAGGAAGGTTAAGACGATAGAAATGTTAGCAGCAAGGAGAGTTTGATGCTGGTTTCACACTGCGGATTGGCGGCACCACACAGCCAAAAACAGGCCTTCGGGGATTACAACGTTACTACGTGGTAATCCCCGTCTGGAAGAAATCACATTGCTAAAAATACACTTCTGCACATGTGCGACGCGTGAAATTTGCAGACTTACATGACTTCCAGTCCGCCGCAGAAACGCGCGGCAATGTAGATCCGTCCTTGCGTCGGGGATGTGGCGAATACGTCTTTTCCGTCACGTCATGCTGCACCGTGTCGGTATGAACGGCCCCAATGACTTTCATTGGGCTGCAGTAGGTGCAGTAAAATTACCACCCCGCTCTGCCCCAGTGTGAAAGGCCCTTGAAGCTGTGGGCTGGGCATACAGGAGGGGTAAAGAATAGTATTAGCAGTGGCGTAGCTAGAGATTAATTGGGCAATTTACATTCTCGTCCAATCAACACTGCACATAGTTCATGGGCACTGAGACAAAGTGAGAGGGTGGAGGAACACAGGAAAGTTAATGGTGAATACATGACGTACCATCTGGGCCCCCTGTGCTCCAGGGCCCTATAGCAGCTGCTATGGCTATTGCTACACCCCTGAGTGTTAGGCATGTCCTGAGTAAAGATTAGGGTTGGGTTGTACAAATCACTAATAATGGGGGTCTACAGAGTTTTCTTAAGTAGCTGAAATTATCGTCAATTTACTAATCCAGTCGTTTCTAGTAATCACAAATTAGAACACCCTTTTAAGAAGACTAATGTACTGTAGGTTTCAGTAACACAATATCAGTTCTAGTCATTGCAGACATGCTGCCTGTTCAGGTTCCAGTTGCTGACAATAACAGACTCCTGCCCGGGTTTTTTTTGTCTTGATTCAAATGGAAAAATAAAAAGTCTCCCACAGCAAACCAGCAACAACAAAAAAGATATTATTCTCTTTTCCACCAAATCTGCACAAACCAGTTTGTCAGGTTCTCGGCAGACAGCTCTCAATCCAAGGGGATTTACACATGGCCCTGAAAGCTAGCGGCAGAAGCAATCATGAGTGGAAGCACTGACAATTGCATCTCACAATACAAATTGCAGTTGGGTAACAGCAGAATAAAGTACAGTATAAATGGAAAACATGCTTTTTACAATTTTTCCCATACGCAATTTCCATAATTTTAGGCAGGCAGTGCACTGCAATTTTATCAGTTTTTATGCAAGAGACATAGCGCGTGTTGCGCATATAGCACAATTCATTATAGATGGCTGCAATTGATTTAATGTGAAAGGATCCTTTGGGCTTATTCACACTAGAGGCGTTTTTGGACTTTTTAAAGCGCTGACGATTTTTCAAAAGCACCCTAAAAGCGGCTACACCATGCTTTCCTATGGTGTAGTTCAGATTGGGGGCGTTTCGTGCGCTGTCAGTTGACATAAGCGCTGCATGGACCATTTTCAGAATGATTTGCCCTGAATGGAAGGTATAGGAAAAACGCAAAACGCTCACAAAACTGATTTGAGCAGCGATTGCGTTCACGTTTTTAAGAATAAATACATGGGGCTCGATTCACTAATGCGTGATAACACAGTTATCATGTGTTAAAGCTTTTCGCGCAAAAATCATTGTGCACGCGTGTTGCATGTGAAAAGTTTTGTGATCACGTGATAATTTTTATCACGTGTACGGCGTTGCGCTTCAGGCGATAACCATGCTTTTCACGTGATAAGTACAGCGCTTCGCGCGTTCGACAGATAGAGTTTGGTACTGAAATCAGCAATGGTGCTGTGAAACGTGAGTTAACCTCCTGAGCGGTCTGGACGAGCTCAGCTCGTCCATCACCGCCGGAGGCTGCCGCTCAGGCCCTGCTGGGCCGATTTTTATCAAATAAAGTGCAGCACACGCAGCCGGCACTTTGCCAGCCGCGTGTGCTGCCTGATCGCCGCCGCTCTGCGGCGATTCGCCGCGAGCAGCGGCGAAAGAGGGCCCCCCTAGCCGCCTGAGCCCTGCGCAGCCGGAACAAAAAGTTCCGGCCAGCGCTAAGGGCTGGATCGGAGGCGGCTGACGTCAGGACGTCGGCTGACGTCGATGACGTCACTCCGCTCGTCGCTATGGCGACGATATAAGCAAAACAAGGAAGGCCGCTCATTGCGGCCTTCCTTGTTTATTCTGGGCGCCGGAGGCGATCGGAAGATCGCCTCCGGAGCGCCCTCTAGTGGGCTTTCATGCAGCCAACTTTCAGTTGGCTGCATGAAATAGTTTTTTTTTTATTTAAAAAAAACCCTCCCGCAGCCACCCTGGCGATTTAATCAGAACGCCAGGGTGGTTAATTCAATACAGCGTAATTCATTGCATGCGATATTCTTTAAGCGCAGTGTGTAATTTAGTTTCCAAAGCACCACCAGCTTTTAAAGGCATGCAACAGCTGATAAATGTTAAGGAGCAATCACTGTTATAAACACATGCATCATTGCATTTAGCGCGCACAAAAGTTCTACGCTGATCGCGCGCAAAGTTTTTTTATCACGTGATATCCCGCCTTTGCGCGTGAAGTCATTAGTTATTGCGCGCAAACCTTTACGCTCCTGAAATTGCACGCAAAAGTGCTTATCGCAGCCGTGATAAATGTTATCACGCTTTAGGGTCCATTCACAGTTAGAAACGCAAAACGCCGGCGATTTTTGCTGGCGTTTTGCGTGAGTGATTTTTCAGCTGAAAAATCCCTGAACACTGCGGCAATTTTTCCACGATTGCGTTTAGTGCTTCTATAGCACTGAAACGCGATCGCCAGGAAATCGCCTGAAAATAGTGCAGGCGTCGCGTTTGTGTTTCACGTTTGTGGGCGATTTGCGGCGACTAGCGCAAATCGCCCAAGTAAGAATGGGCCCATAGGGTTTAATTACACTATCGCTTTCAAAAGCGCTAGCGTTTGAGCGTTTTTCCGAAATCGCGGGCAAAACGCTCTAGTGTGAATGGGCCCTTAGTGAATTCGAGCCCTTTATATTTATTATTTTCCGGATCAAAGAGTTCACTTCCTGACTTGTGTCAGGGAGTGAATAAAAAACCGCCCTGGAAAAGCGCTCAGAAAAGCGCTTTTAACAAAAATGCATTGCCCACCCAAGCGCCGGGAAAAGGAAAAAAAAATGACTCAAAAAACTGCCAACGCGAACGGACACGCTATTGGAACCCAGTATAGTCTTACACTCTTCAGAATTCATTTTGCTGTTTCTGTCAACAGTCATATTATAGATAAAAGCTAGTCACCCCTTTTCTCCAAGAACCATCGATGATCTTGGGAGAAGACTGCCTGCACCATGTTTTATAGATGGGGCTTGATTCACAAAGTCGTGATAACTGTTATCACGGTCGCGCTAGTGCTTTGCGCGCACTATAACGTGCATAATAGTTTTTGCATGCAAACATGAATTTTCGCGCAAAACCAGTCGCGTTTTGCGCAAAAACGCAGCTGTTTCACGCAAAAATGTGGAATTGTGCAGGAAAACCGTTATAGCGCACGCAAAGCGCTAGCGCAACTGTGATAAGAGTTATCACGACTTTGTGAATCAAGCCCTTGGTGTGGCATGATTCAGACCTTTCATTAGACCTGAAGGGACGGGTCATCATGAACTTCTTAAAGGGAACCAGAGACGAAATAAAGAAAAGATTTTATACGTACTTGGGGCTTCCTGCAGCCCCATAGGCATGTATCGCCTGCAACTATGAGAACTGTCTCCCGTCACTGACCTCATCGGAGCCAGCTACGGAGCTTGTATCTCTCAAGCGGCTGCTGGAGATATATGCAAAGAGCGCACTTCTCCTACGCTAGACTGGCTCCGACTGACGGAAGTGTGGGGAGCCGGTTCTCGTAGCTGCAGGCAGCGGAGGACGGTGGCGTGGGAGCGATCCGTGCGTATAGCGCTGGAGGAAGCCCCAGGTATGCATAAAATCTTTTATTTTGTCTCTGGTTCTCTTTGACTTATTAGGCAATTCAGCTTAATTTCATTTTCAGTATTTTCAGAAAATGATATGGCAACCTGCATGACAGAGAGACAATACATACTGCAGCTCTGGCCAGCGAGGTGAGATGACAATGTGCATTAGTAAAATAATATTACTTAAAGGACATCCGAGGTGAAAATCAACTGATGAAGAAAAGAATTGTATCTAACCTCCTTCTCCTAAAAATGAGGTTTTTAGATATCTCACAGTTTTATTTTATATTTAAATCTAGTTTTTAAGTTTTTACTGTTTCATTGTCCCTGACTCCCTGCTTAATGAGGCCTTCAATGACGTTTGCCAGGGCTCATATCTATGAATTATTCACCATTTTTATCGCTTTCCTGCTCTCAGAAGCCATTTACTGACAGGAAAGTGTTTTATGGCTGTAATTACTTATCAGTGAGGGTTGTGCTATAGTCTGACCTAGTCCAACCCGGTCCCGACTCGGACAGAGACTGTCGCTTGCATACCTCTTTGTATGAACAATCGGAAATGATCGTTTGGGCCCACCTAATGGACAGAAATCTCCAAACCAATCCAATCAGATTAATGAAATCCATCAGATTTTTGGATCGATCCTGTCAATCTGATTGGATTTGTTAGGAGATTTGGCCATTAGTGGTCTCAAACTATAATTTCAAATTGTTCATGTGAAGAATCGTTCATAAACAATTGTTTGGCAAATTGTACAATTAGTGGCAACCTTTAGGCTGGGTTTACACTTAACTGATCATCATGTGTTTCCCGCATGCCAAATTGCATAAAAACTTACAACCAAGTCAATGGGCTCATTCACATCCGAATGCGGTTTTCAAAAGTGGGAATAAAACTTGGAACCTGCAGCATAATATCGCACACCGTGCATGTTTTCTCATTAAAATAAATAAGCTACTGTGGAAAAATGTGCACGTTTTAATGCAGAGAAAAGACACATAATGTCCGCAGAATCACATGCGAGTAAACGCAAGTGTTTTCCGACACTGTCAAGTGTGAATTTAGAGTTAGGCCTTGATTCACAAAGCTGTGCTAACTCATAGCACGGCCGCGCTATGCTATAAAACTTTACGCACGCTATAACAAACGTTTGCGTGTGTTCACACAGCACAACGCACGCAAAGGTACGCATTGCGCTGCGTGAACACTCGCAAACGTTTGTTATAGCGCACGTAAAGTTATATGCATGGTAAACCGAGAGCGAAGCATAGCGCCCCCGTGCTATGAGTTACCACGGCTTTGTGAATCAAGGCCTTAGGGCCCGTTTCCACTAGCGCGAATCCGCATGCAGACAAGGTATGCGGATTCGCATAGGCAATACAAGTGGATGGGACTGTTTCCACTTGTCAGTTTTCATTTGCGTTTTTCTGTGCAGGATTTTTCTGCACGGTAGACCCCGCAGAATTCGCCTGCGTGTGGAATGCAGGCGAATCGCAGGCAGTGAATAGGGAAATCGCTTGCATTTTCCCCATGCGTTTTTTGCCGCGAATTTGCATGCGAACTCGCATAGGTACCAATGTAAATCCACACAGGCAATGACATGGTTAAATTCACATATACCCTTACCTATGCGAAATCGCATGCGAAATCGCGGCAAAAAACACATGCGGAATCGCATCCGCATGCCATTTCGTCAGCGGTGGAATCCATGCGATTCCGCACCGCAATAATGGAAACGAGCCCTTAGTCTCTTCCTTTGCGTCATGCAGTCCAGAGCACAGTGTTTCACCTGAATTGAACATTTAGCCTGCAGGTGGTTATGCAGATATTTCTAAATTTGGTGCTGGCTAATATTAGAGGTAGCTACAGGGCAAGTCTAATTTTAGGTTATTTATACACACACACTATTAATAGACTAAATGTACTATTGTGTCTCACGTGTTTTCACTTTTTTTTTTTTTTTTTATATGTACACACAGTATAATACATATTAGTCTGACAGTATTCTTCATATTTTATTCGGGTGCATGAAAAAAGGGCCTGGTTGGATAACGAAATGGCTCCAGTGGATAACGAAATATCAGTAACAATAAACTTTGTTAACAAAATTGGTTAACGATAAAAACAGTTTAAGAATACAAAATGAAAATATATTAACGTTAAAAATTGTAACACAGTTAGACAAGACAGTTTAACTCAACCCTACTCTCACAGAACCCTAACCCTAATCACTCCCCTGGTGGTGCCTAATCCTAACCACCCGCCTGGTGGTGCCTAACCCTAACCACCCCCCCCCCCCCCCAGTGTTGCCTAACCCTAACCGCCCTCAGGGTGGTGCCTAACTCTAACCACTCCCCCTGCAGAAACACCCTTTACACATAGAAACGATAATATCTTTGATAACGTAAAATCTGTACATACAAACGAAATAATATGACAAAAGCTTCTAAAACGATAACATACTTCAAAAACTTTAATGTTCTAATGTTGTTAACTATATTTATCAGGGGCCCTTTTTATGCTTTTTTCGCCATGCTAACGATAATTGCATTAAAGTCTATGGTGGTGTCCTTTTTGTCCACTAGCCACCGGCGCCCTTTTTTCCTGCTACCCTTTATTCTTAGTATTTCTTCACTTGCTATTTGGTAAGGGTCCATTCCCACTGAATGGGCTTGATTCACTAAACCGTGATAACTCATATCACAGACGTTTTCACATGCTTTTTTGCGTGACCGTGAGTTTGCGCGCGCAAACGCGAATTTTCCTGCGAAAACGATATCGTTATCACATGAAAATTTCCATTTGCACACGAAAATGCGAAAGCGCGCAAATGCGAAAATGCACGCAAAAAAGGCTGTGATATGAGTTATCACGGTTTAGTGAATCAAGCCCTAGATGTCTATTAACTGAAGCTTTTTATCAATGCACTAGTATGGAACAACTTACCAGTTAAAACGCAGTGTTTAGTCCGTTTTTCAGTGTTCAGTGTGAATAGGCCCTAAGAATGTCCCGTATATACAGTATAATGTGAGGGGAAAAAATTGTGAGAAAAATTACAAGAAAAGATTAGAAAAGATTCACGAATCAGGGCCACTTGTATCACATTATGGTACCAAATTATAGACAACTAGTCTACCTAAGTCCGTTTAAAAACGTGCTCTAGGTAGTGATTCCGCCGCCACCACCGCTCCATGTTAGTGCGCATGCGTACACCCGCACTCGACCCGTCCGCCCAGCTCCCTGGCCCGTCCTCCTGTCCGAACGGTTGACTGTACTGCGCACAGAAAAACACACAGGGAAAGATGATGACGCAGGGACAGTTAGGTTTTATTATAGAGGATAGGTTTTTTTAGTTATAATAATACCATTTTCTAACTTGAAAAGACTCAAAGGACCCGATCCAGTTCACTTTTCCTCCTATGTTTGATCCTAGGTGATATTTTTACCTTTTCAAAAAAAATGCCTTTTAAGCCACCAGCAAGCAAGACAATATTCAGGATAATTTTAACAGTATTTTTTTTACCTACTTTTTGGTACCTTTTAAATTGCAGACTGCTGAAAAATTATTTTTAAACACAAGGGCCCATATGCAATTAACTTTTTCTCTTGAGTTTTCACCTAGGTGATGTTTTTAAACTTGTTAATAAATTTGATAGTACTTTTTCACCTACTTTTTGGAACTTTTTTAGTTGAAAAGTGCTGGAAAGTTATTTAAAATCGAAGATAAAAAATGATCTCCTAGGAAAAATTGTGAATTGCATATGGCCCATTTTATATTTAGAATAACTTCTCAGCACTTTGCAACTGAAAAAGTACCAAAACGTAGGTGAAAAAGTACTATCAAAATAACGGTAATCATTTTCCTGCTTGTTGGTGGTTTAAAAGACATTTGTAACGATTGTGGAACTATCTCCGTGATCAGCGCACAAGGAGTGTGCTGACACGGCGGAAGTCTTCCACAAGCATAGGGAAGGAGAGTACCCAGCTTTGGTGCAAGCACCAGTAGAGGGAAATTCCAACCGGCAGATGGAGCTGCGGAGTCCAGAGGATTAAAACCCTCTGCACTGCCACAAATGCCAGATGAGAATTGTCCGAATTGCAACAATGCAGGGCAAGATAGCCCTTAGAGAGAAGAGCACAGAGATAGGCTAAATGTGTGTTCCCCAATCTAGTCGCCACCCAGCGACGGTGAACACATATTCGCAGAAACAAAGTATGAACGCGTTCGCGAGAGAGGCGATTGCCAGAAGTGACACAAGGCAGATCAGAACAGAACACAAGAGTAGCAAAGGCACAGCAAACGACAATGAGAAATAACGAAAATAACAAACGCTAACTAAACGCGAACACCGCACTCATTCGCAACAGCAAACGCGTTTACAGCGCCTTCTCCGCATGTTAAGCACAACAGAGACAAGCACGCCTAACTAACCATCGACAGACAAACACGAAACAGAATGCGAACGCTTGCTTAACGGTTACCTCACCGAGCCTACAGCAAGCGTTCGTATCAGACAAGACAGACAAACGAGAAACCGGCATAAGGTAGAAGGATCCACAGCCACTACCGCTAGAGGCTAGTGTGATCCAGGCAAGACAGAACAGAAGGATCCACAGCGCTAGCACAAGGCTAGTGCAATCCAGGCAAGACAGAACAGAAGGATCCACAGCACTAGCACAAGGCTAGTGCGATCCAGGCAAGACAGAACAGAAGGATCCACAGCACTAGCGCAAGGCTAGTGCGATCCAGGCAAGACAGAACAGAAGGATCCACAGCACTAGCGCAAGGCTAGTGCGATCCAGGCAAGACAGAACAGAAGAATCCACAGCACTAGCGCAAGGCTAGTGCGTACCAGGCAAGACAGAGCAGAAGGATCCACAGCACTAGCGCAAGGCTAGTGCGATCCAGGCAAGACAGAGCAGAAGGATCCACAGCGCTAGCGCAAGAGACTAGTGCGATCCAGACAAGACAGATCAGATGAGGTTGCTAGTAGCAACCGCTGCTCCAGCTTACACTCCAGAATACAGATCAGAAGGATCCACAGCCACTACCGCTAGGGGCTAGTGCGATCCAGACAAGACAGATCAGAAGGATCCACTGCCACTACCGCTAGAGGCTAGTGCGATCCAAGCAAGACAGATCAGAAGGGGCTACCAGTAGCAACCGCTGCTCCGGTTAGCACCCAGACAAACAGAACGATTTCCTGTCGACCACCGCTGGGACAGGACAATCGCAACAGACAAACAAAACAGATATGCGATCTAACTGCACTAGGAAACTGCCTAGTACAGTTCCAAGAATTACCCTGAGGTAAACTTTAACAGATCAATAATGGCTGACACTCCAGGAGTGTTTCAAACAAATCATGTAGGGGAAATGACCAGCAAAGCATTCTGGGAAGAACATAGCTTATATAGTGCCAGTCATCACATGAGGCAGGTAGTGGATTTGCATAACGAATATACATTCGTTATGCAAATCCACTACCTGCCTCATGTGATGACTGGCACTATATAAGCTATGTTCTTCCTCAACAGCAGAACAGACCAGAAACTTGCAAAGGAAAGACAGGTCTCTCTTCCAGAGACCTGTAACCTTCAGACTAGAGGAATGGTAAAACAGCTGTCTGCCTGTGCAGCCAGCTGAGCGGATCCTTACTAGAGTTGGGCCGAACGGTTCGCCGGCGAACGGGGTTCGCGCGAACTTAGGTGGTTCGCGTGCGGGTACCGCACGCGAACCTTTTGCGGAAGAAGTTCGGTTCGCCCCATAATGCACCTGAGGGTCAACTTTGACCCTCTACATCACAGTCAGCAGGCCCAGTGTAGCCAATTAGGCTACACTAGCCCCTGGAGCCCCACCCCCCCTTATATAAGGCAGGCAGCGGCGGCCATTACGGCCACTCGTGTGCCTGCATTAGTCAGAGTAGGGCGAGCTGCTGCAGACTGTCTCTCAGGGAAAGATTAGTTAGGCTTAACTTCTTCCTGGCTGCATACCTGTTCTGTTCAGTGAGCCCTCAGCCCACTGCATACCTGTACTGTGATCCTGCCACTGCATAGCTGTTCAGTGATCCTGCCACAGCATACCTGTTCTGTTCAGTGAGCCCTCAGCCCACTGCATACCTGTACTGTGATCCTGCCACTGCATAGCTGTTCAGTGATCCTGCCACAGCATACCTGTTCTGTTCAGTGAGCCCTCAGCCCACTGCATACCTGTACTGTGATCCTGCCACTGCATACCTGTTCAGTGATCCTGCCACAGCATACCTGTTCTGTTCAGTGAGCCCTCAGCCCACTGCATACCTGTACTGTGATCCTGCCACTGCATAGCTGTTCAGTGATCCTGCCACAGCATACCTGTTCTGTTCAGTGAGCCCCCAGCCCACTGCATACCTGTACTGTGATCCTGCCACTGCATACCTGTTCAGTGATCCTGCCACAGCATACCTGTTCTGTTCAGTGAGCCCTCAGCCCACTGCATACCTGTACTGTGATCCTGCCACTGCATACCTGTTCAGTGATCCTGCCACAGCATACCTGTTCTGTTCAGTGAGCCCTCAGCCCACTGCATACCTGTACTGTGATCCTGCCACTGCATAGCTGTTCAGTGATCCTGCCACAGCATACCTGTTCTGTTCAGTGAGCCCTCAGCCCACTGCATACCTGTACTGTGATCCTGCCACTGCATACCTGTTCAGTGATCCTGCCACAGCATACCTGTTCTGTTCAGTGAGCCCTCAGCCCACTGCATACCTGTACTGTGATACTGCCACTGCATACCTGTTCAGTGATCCTGCCACAGCATACCTGTTCTGTTCAGTGAGCCCTCAGCCCACTGCATACCTGTACTGTGATCCTGCCACTGCATACCTGTTCAGTGATCCTGCCACAGCATACCTGTTCTGTTCAGTGAGCCCCCAGCCCACTGCATACCTGTACTGTGATCCTGCCACTGCATACCTGTTCAGTGATCCTGCCACAGCATACCTGTTCTGTTCAGTGAGCCCTCAGCCCACTGCATACCTGTACTGTGATCCTGCCACTGCATAGCTGTTCAGTGATCCTGCCACAGCATACCTGTTCTGTGCATACCTGTACTGTGATCCTGCCACTGCATACCTGTTCAGTGATCCTGCCACAGCATATACCTGTTCAGTGAGCCCTCAGCCCACTGCTATACCTGTACTGTTCGAGGAGCCCGCCACTGCATAGCTGTTCAGTGATCCTGCCACAGTCATACCTGTTCTGTTCAGTGAGCCTCAGCCCACTGTCATACCTGTTCTGTGAACCTGCCACTGCTATACCTGTTCTGTTCAGTTGGACCCGCCACTGTATACCTGTTCTGTGAACCCGCCACTGTATACCTGTTCTGTTCAGTGGACCCCTGCCACTGTATACCTGTTTAGTGAACACGCCACTGCATACCTGTTCGTGTTCAGTGAACCTGCCACTGCATACCTGTTCTGTGAACCCGCCACTGTATACCTGTTCTGTTCAGTGGACCCGCCACTGTATACCTGTTCTGTGAACCCGCCACTGTATACCTGTTCTGTTCAGTGGACCTGCCACTGTATACCTGTTTAGTGAACACGCCACTGCATACCTGTTGTGTTCAGTGAACCTGCCACTGCATACCTGTTCTGTGAACCCGCCACTGTATACCTGTTCTGTTCAGTGGACCCGCCACTGTATACCTGTTCTGTTCAGTGGACCTGCCACTGTATACCTGTTCTGTTCAGTGGACCTGCCACTGTATACCTGTTTAGTGAACACGCCACTGCATACCTGTTGTGTTCAGTGAACCCGCCACTGTATACCTGTACTGTTCAGTGAACCCACCGCATCAGTGCGCATACCTGTGCAGTTAAGTGAACCCACCTACCTACGTGAGTGCACGCAGTGTGATATACCACTCCGTGCATACCCGATATGGACAAAACAGGTAGAGGAAGAGGAAGAGGTAGTGGCAGAGGCAGAGGAAGGCCACCCGGCAGGTCTGCGCGAGGTCGTGTAAATGTAATTTCGTGTGGACCTGGCCCACAGTACAGTGCTCGGAAGAAGGCACGTCCCATCACCTCCCAAGATTGTCAGGACGTGGTTGAGTATTTAGCGACACAGAACACCTCATCTTGCTCAGCCACCAGCGCTACTACTAGCACCACTTCCGCTGCATTTGACACTTCGCAAGAATTATTTAGTGGTGGTGAAATCACTGATGCACAGCCATTGTTACAGCCAGATGAATTTTCACCAGCTCATATGTCTGCGTTACGCGACAACACTATGGATGTAACGTGTAAGGAGGATGAAGGACCTACACATTTGGATTTTTCTGAGGCAAGCGAAGCTGGGCAGGATGATTACGATGATGACGATGATAGGGATCCTCTGTATGTTCCCAATAGAGGAGATGAAGAGGGGGACAGTTCAGAGGGGGAGTCAGAGAGTAGTAGGAGGATAGAAGTTGCTGAAAGAAGCTGGGGCAGCTCTTCGTCAGAAACAGCTGGTGGCAGAGTCCGGCACCATGTATCGCCAGATTCGCCACCTATGTACAGCCAGCCAACTTGCCCTTCAGCATCAGCTGCTGAGGTGCCCACATCCCAGGGTGGCTCAGCGGTGTGGAAATTTTTTAATGTGTGTGCCTCAGATCGGACCAAAGCCATCTGTTCGCTCTGCCAACAAAAATTGAGCCGTGGAAAGGCCAACACTCACGTAGGGACAAGTGCCTTACGAAGGCACCTGCAGAAAAGGCACAAACAGCAATGGGATGGCCACCTGAGCAAAAGCAGCAGCAGCACACAAAAGCAAAGTCACCCTCCTTCTCCTCTTCCTCCTTCAGGTGCATCATCTGCTTATGCCGCTCTCTCCCTTGCACCTTCACAGGCACCCTCCTCCACTCCGCCTCTGCCCTTGAGCGGTTCCTGCTCCTCTGCCCACAGCAGCAGTCAGGTGTCCGTGAAGGAAATGTTTGAGCGGAAGAAGCCACTTTTGGCCAGTCACCCCCTTGCCCGGCGTCTGACAGCTGGCGTGGCGGAACTGTTAGCTCGCCAGCTGTTACCATACCGGCTGGTGGACTCTGAGGCCTTCCGTAAATTTGTGGCCATCGGAACACCGCAGTGGAAGATGCCAGGCCGCACTTATTTTTCCAGAAAGGCCATACCCCAACTGCACCGTGAAGTTGAGAGGCAAGTGGTGTCATCTCTTGCGAAGAGCGTTGGGTCAAGGGTACACCTGACCACGGATGCCTGGTCTGCCAAGCACGGGCAGGGCCGCTACATTACCTACACAGCCCATTGGGTGAACCTGGTGGTGAACGATGGCAAGCAGAAAGCGGCGGACCAAATTGTGACACCTCCACGGCTTGCAGGCAGGCCTCCTGCCACCTCCTCTCCTCCTGCTACATGCTCTTCGCTGTCCTCCTCCTCCTCCTTGGCTGAGTGGCAGTTCTCCTCTCCAGCTACACAGCCCCAGCTCCGCAGGGCCTATGCTGCATGCCAGGTACGACGGTGTCACGCCATCTTAGACATGGCTTGTCTCAAAGCGGAGAGTCACACTGGAGCAGCTCTCCTGGCTGCTCTTAAGAAACAGGTGGATGAGTGGCTGACCCCCGCACCACCTGGAGATAGGCAACGTGGTGTGCGACAACGGCAGCAATCTGCTTGCCGCTTTGCATATGGGGAAGCTGACACACATACCCTGCATGGCACATGTCATGAATCTGGTGGTTCAAAGATTTGTGGCAAAGTACCCTGGCTTAGCGGATGTCCTGAAGCAGGCCAGGAAGTTCTGTGGGCATTTGAGGCGCTCTTACACAGCCATGGCACGATTTGCAGAAATTCAGCGTAAAAACAACATGCCGGTGAGACGCCTCATTTGCGATAGCCCCACTCGCTGGAACTCGACCCTCCTCATGTTCTCCCGCCTGCTAGAACAGAAGAAAGCCGTCACCCAGTACCTCTACAACTGGAGTAGAACGAAACAGTCTGGGAAGATGGGGATGTTCTGGCCCGACAACTGGACAATGATGAAAAATGCATGCAGGCTCATGCGGCCGTTTGAGGAGGTGACCAACCTGGTGAGCCGCAGTGAGGGCACCATCAGCGACTTAATTCCCTACGCGTACTTCTTGGAGCGTGCTGTGCGTAGAGTGGCGGATGAAGCTGCGAATGAGCGTGACCAGGAACCGTTACGGCAGGAACAGGCATGGGACCAATTTTCATCAGACCCAGCTGTTTCCTCAACACCTGCGGCAGCACAGAGGGGGGAGGAGGAGGAAGAAGAGAGGTCATGTGCAGAAGATGAGTCAGACTCAGAGGATGATGAGCAAGGTGTTTCTTTGGGGGAGGAGGAGGAGGAGGAGGGGACAGCGGCAGGAGAACAACCGCAGCAGGCGTCGCAGGGGGCTTGTGCTGCGCAACCTTCCCGTGGTATTGTTCGCGGGCTGGGGGGAGGAGGTTGACTTACCTGACGTCACTGAGGAAGAGCAAGAGGAGATGGAGGGTACTGGATCCGACTTTGTGCAGATGTCGTCTTTTATGCTGTCCTGCCTGTTGAGGGACCCCCGTATAAAAAACCTCAAGGGGAATGAGCTGTACTGGGTGGCCACACTACTAGACCCTCGGTACAGGCACAAAGTGGCGGACCTGTTACCAACTCACCGGAAGGTGGAAAGGATGCAGCACATGCAGAACCAGCTGTCAACTATGCTTTACAATGCCTTTAAGGGTGATGTGACGGCACAACGCCAGCAAGGTACCACTGCCACTAATCCTCCTCCCGTGTCCACGCAGTCAAAGACAGGACGCTCCAGCGATCTCATGGTGATGTCGGACATGCGGACGTTCTTTAGTCCAACGCCTCGCCGTAGCCCTTCCGGATCCACCCTCCACCAACGCCTGGAACGGCAGGTAGCCGACTACCTGGCCTTAAGTGTGGATGTAGACACTGCTGTGAACAGCGATGAGGAACCCTTGAACTACTGGGTGCGCAGGCTTGACCTGTGGCCAGAGCTGTCCCAATTTGCCATCCAACTTCTCTCCTGCCCTGCCGCAAGCGTCCTCTCAGAAAGGACCTTCAGCGCAGCTGGAGGCATTGTCACAGAGAAGAGAAGTCGCCTAAGTCACAAAAGTGTTAAGTACCTCACCTTTATAAAAAATGAATGAGGCATGGATCCCGGAGGGCTGCTGCCCGCCCCAAGACTAAGTCAGTCCCCGCACATACAGCATCTCTGCCTGCACGCCGTGTGACTGGCTGCCTGGCCTGCCCCAAGAAGACTAAGTCGCTCCCAGTCCCTCCACACAGCATGTCTGCCTGCAGGCCGCTTCACTACCTTCTCCGCCACCACCAACAGGGTCCGGGACTCAGGCGGATTGCTGAATTTTTTAGGCGCTGCTAGCAGCGGCCGCTGTAATAATTTTTCGGGTGCGTGTACATGACTGCCTAATTTTTCTGGCTGCACTGCGGGCAGCTGCAACAACAAAAAGAAAAGGCATGAACATGCGCCCAATTCCCCTTCGTGATCATTACCTTGCCGTGGTGAAGGGGCTTGCGTATCACAATGGAGCAATGACCGGCGCCTAGATGAGTGTCTCGGGGGGCACACCCACGATAATAAGGTCGTTGCCTCATTGTGGTCAGACCAAATTTGATCAGCTGGACAGTCACTGTTCTGTCATTCAGCTACATCAGCCAGGTGACTGACCATATGGGCTGTAAAGCCACCAAAACCTGCACTCTCGCCATGGTGCGCACCAGTCCAGCACGGCCGTCACTACACAAACAGCTGTTTGCGGTGCGTTACACGATGAGTTTGGTGCGTCAGTGTGAAGCAGTACCTTAATTACACTACCTGATTGATGTATACACATGCAAGATGTTTGAAAGCACTTTAGGCCTGTCATTTAACATTCAATGTGATTTCTGCCCTTAAAACCGCTGCTTTGCGTCAAATCCAGATTTTTCCCGGGGACTTTTGGCATGTATCCCACTCCGCCATCCCCCCCTCCAGGTGTTAGACCCCTTGAAACATCTTTTCCATCACTTTTGTGGCCAGCATAATTAATTTTTTTTTTCAAAGTTCGCATCCCCATTGAAGTCTATTGCGGTTCGCGAACTTTAACGCGAACCGAACCTTTCGCGAAAGTTCGCGAACCCGGTTCGCGAACCGAAAATCGGAGGTTCGGCCCAACTCTGATCCTTACAGCATTTCATTGCCAAGTTTGAAAATATCACCTAGGAGAAAACTTAGTTAATTGTAAATGGGCCTGATGTTTTACTCTATGTAATGAATAGCGGAGATGCCGCTGCGTGGGCAAGCGGCATGGCGGCTATCTTCCGCGTTCCAGCCGGCGGCTTCTGCCACGCAGCAACATGCTGCTGCTTCGCCTGGTCCTTCTAGTGCACACAGATTGAGAGCTACGCGCGCGTGCGCTCCAGGCGACAGGACCTTTATGCTAGCAGAAGGGGAGTCAGCTGATCATGCCGATCAGCTGACCCCCAGCTATGCTCCGGATTGGCTGAGTGACTGGGGCGGCCCTGTGAAGTGCTCTGGGTATATATAGGACTTGCCTGTCAGTTGCAAGTTGTCTGCTGTTGCGAATGCTTATGTGTGAGCACTCAGACCCCAGTCAGATCTTACAGTGTGTTAGAACCAGCCGGAGCTGGGAATTCACACTTAGTCAGATTCCGTTGATAGCCTTAAAAGTATTATTGTATTGTGAGACTTGCTTACCATTCTGTAGACTAGTTCCCAGGTGTTGAAACCAAGAACTTCACACTTAAGACTAGGAGATTGCTACATGGATTTGTTTATGTGTTAGACTAGTTCCCAGGGGTTGAAACCAAGGACTTCACACCTAAGACTAGGAGATTGCTACATTGCTATTGATTATGTGTTAGACTAGTTCCCAGGTGTTGAAACCAAGGACTTCACACCTAGATTAGGATTGATTATATATACTGTTACCGTTATGATCTCTGGCTTTCCTGACCACTCTCCTGCTTACTGATTCGGTACCTTTGCCTATCTAATAAACCTGTTGCCGACATTGCCTGTACCCGGATACCGAATCAGTCTTCCGTCTCTGTACTTTATCTGTCCGTGTGTTGCCGACCTTGCTAGTCTTACCTTTCTGGCTGTCACTCAACCCTTGGGTGATCAGCCTTACTGTACTATCCGTGACACTTGATCTTCAGGTGTTCATTAGCTGCAAGGGTCACCTGCTCCACCGGAGACCATCTTGCAGCTCAGTCAGTGGTCTCTACCCCTTAGGAGTCCACTGGCTGCAGTACAGTCTGATTCCCTGTCCCTCAAGGAATCCTTGGCTGCAGCACAGCCTGATTCCCAGCTCCTCAGGGAATCCCTGGCTGCAGTCCGATCACATTCCTCATTACACCAGCAGGGCCGGGCCGAGGCATAGGCTGGAGAGGCTCCAGCCTCAGGGCGCAGTGTAGGAGGGTGCGCACAATTCATTCAGCTGTCATTCCTAATTGTGTATGAAGTAGAAAGAAATAAGAAAAGGGGATACATAGCAGCGACTGCAAGCCAGATAACTAGATATTAAGGTGTTGTGGAGGTTGTGGGCCCTGTGGCCCTCTTAGTCTAATAGCAATCAGTGTGTGACAGCTGGGGTGGGAGGGATGGAGGGGCGCATTTTGGTGTCTCAGCCTTGGGTGCTGGAGGACCTTGTCCCTGCTCTGTACACCAGTTATCACTCTTGCAGTTCAGTCAGTAGTCCCTGCTCCTCAGGTGTCCACTGGCTGCATTGCCATCTGATTTCCTGCTCCTCAGGGAATCCTCGGCTGCAGTTCTATCATATAACTCTTTCACCCAGTTCTCTATCCTGCAGCCCAGCCAGTGGTTCCTGCTCCTCAGGTGTCCACTCGCTTCAGTACAATCCAAAATTACCTGCTCCTCAAGGAATTCTCGGCTGTAGTACAGTCTGTATTTTCCTCCACATCAGGAGATCATCTTGCACCTCAGGGGTCCACTGGCTGCAGTGCAGTCTGATTCCCTGCTCTTCAGGGAATCCTTGGCTGCAGTAGTGTCTGTATCTCCCGCTTCTCGGGACATAACTTCTCTGATTACTGTTGCACCAAACACAATATCACATTGGGTGTCCTGTGTCTAGCTATACTAGTAATATTGGTGATTCTGCAGATCACCACATAATCAGGTATAGCATCTGTATTATTGGTGATACTGCAGATCACCAATAATCAGAAAAAACTATGTGTTGCTGACTAGAGTTGGGCCGAACGGTTCGCCTGCGAACGGTTCCATGCGAACTTCCGTGGTTCGCGTTCGCGTCCCGCAGGCGAACCTTTGTGGAAGTTCGGTTCGCCCCATAATGCACATGGAGGGTCAACTTTGACCCTCTACATCACAGTCAGCAGGCCCAGTGTAGCCAATTAGGCTACACTAGCCCCTGGAGCCCCACCCCCCCTTATATAAGGCAGGCAGCGGCGGCCATTACGGTTACTCATGTGCTGCCTGCGTTAGTGAGAGTAGGGCGAGCTGCTGCAGACTGTCTCTCAGGGAAAGATTAGTTAGGCTTAACTTGTTCCTGTCTGGCTGCATACCTGTTCTGTGAACCCACCACTGCATACCTGTGCTGTGAACCCACCACTGCATACCTGTGCTGTGAACCCACCACTGCATACCTGTGCTGTGAACCCACCACTGCATACCTGTGCTGTGAACCCACCACTGCATACCTGTGCTGTGAACCCACCACTGCATACCTGTTCAGTGAACCTGCCACTGCATACCTGTTCTGTTCAGTGGACCCGCCACTGTATACCTGTTCATTGAACCCACCACTGCATACCTGTGCTGTGAACCCACCACTGCATACCTGTTCTGTGAACCCACCACTGCATACCTGTTCAGTGAACCCGCCACTGCATACCTGTTCTGTTCGGTGGACCCGCCACTGTATACCTGTTCAGTGAACCCGCCACTGCATACCTGTTCTGTTCAGTGGACCCGCCACTGTATACCTGTTCAGTGAACCCGCCACTGCATACCTGTTGTGTTCAGTGAACCTGCCACTGCATACCTGTTCTGTGAACCCGCCACTGTATACCTGTTCTGTTTAGTGAACCCGCCACTGTATACCTGTTCTGTTTAGTGAACCCGCCACTGCATACCTGTTCTGTTCAGTGGACCCGCCACTGTATACCTGTTCAGTGAACCCGCCACTGCATACCTGTTGTGTTCAGTGAACCTGCCACTGCATACCTGTTCTGTGAACCCGCCACTGTATACCTGTTCTGTTTAGTGAACCCGCCACTGTATACCTGTTCTGTTTAGTGAACCCGCCACTGCATACCTGTTCTGTTCAGTGGACTCGCCACTGTATACCTGTTCAGTGAACCCGCCACTGCATACCTGTTGTGTTCAGTGAACCTGCCACTGCATACCTGTTCTGTGAACCCGCCACTGTATACCTGTTCTGTTTAGTGAACCCGCCACTGTATACCTGTTCTGTTTAGTGAACCCGCCACTGTATACCTGTTCTGTTTAGTGAACCCGCCACTGCATACCTGTTCTGTTCAGTGGACCCGCCACTGTATACCTGTTCAGTGAACCCGCCACTGCATACCTGTTGTGTTCAGTGAACCTGCCACTGCATACCTGTTCTGTGAACCCGCCACTGTATACCTGTTCTGTTTAGTGAACCCGCCACTGTATACCTGTTCTGTTTAGTGAACCCGCCACTGCATACCTGTTCTGTTCAGTGGACCCGCCACTGTATACCTGTTCAGTGAACCCGCCACTGCATACCTGTTGTGTTCAGTGAACCTGCCACTGCATACCTGTTCTGTGAACCCGCCACTGTATACCTGTTCTGTTTAGTGAACCCGCCACTGTATACCTGTTCTGTTTAGTGAACCCGCCACTGTATACCTGTTCTGTTTAGTGAACCCGCCACTGCATACCTGTTCTGTTCAGTGGACCCGCCACTGTATACCTGTTCAGTGAACCCGCCACTGCATACCTGTTGTGTTCAGTGAACCTGCCACTGCATACCTGTTCTGTGAACCCGCCACTGTATACCTGTTCTGTTTAGTGAACCCGCCACTGCATACCTGTTCTGTTCAGTGGACCCGCCACTGCATACCTGTTCTGTGAACCCGCCACTGTATACCTGTTCTGTTCAGTGAACCCACCGCATCAGTGCGCATACCTGTGCAGTTAAGTGAACCCACCTACCTACGTGAGTGCACGCAGTGTGATATACCACTCCGTGCATACCCGATATGGACAAAACAGGTAGAGGAAGAGGTAGTGCCAGAGCCAGAGGAAGGCCACCCGGCAGGTCTGCGCGAGGTCGTGTAAATGTAATTTCGTGTGGACCTGGCCCACAGTACAGTGCTCGGAAGAAGGCACGTCCTATCACCTCCCAAGATTGTCAGGACGTGGTTGAGTATTTAGCGACACAGAACACCTCATCTTGCTCAGCCACCAGCGCTACTACTAGCACCACTTCCGCTGCATTTGACACTTCGCAAGAATTATTTAGTGGTGAAATCACTGATGCACAGCCATTGTTGTTACAGCCAGATGAATTTTCACCAGCTAATATGTCTGAGTTACGCGGCAACACTATGGATGTAACGTGTCAGGAGGATGAAGGACCTACTGATGGTGCAAGTTTGGATTTGTCTGAGGCAAGCGAAGCTGGGCAGGATGACTACGATGATGACGGTAATAGGGATCCTCTGTATGTTCCCAATAGAGGAGATGAAGAGGGGGACAGTTCAGAGGGGGAGTCAGAGAGTAGTAGGAGGAGAGAAGTTGCTGAAAGAAGCTGGGGCAGCTCTTCGTCAGAAACAGCTGGTGGCAGAGTCCGGCACCATGTATCGCCACCTATGTACAGCCAGCCAACTTGCCCTTCAGCATCAGCTGCTGAGGTCCCCATAGTGCCCACATCCCAGGGTGGCTCAGCGGTGTGGAAATTTTTTAATGTGTGTGCCTCAGATCGGACCAAAGCCATCTGTTCGCTCTGCCAACAAAAATTGAGCCGTGGAAAGGCCAACACTCACGTAGGGACAAGTGCCTTACGAAGGCACCTGGAGAAAAGGCACAAACAGCAATGGGATGGCCACCTGAGCAAAAGCAGCAGCAGCACACAAAAGCAAAGCCACCCTCCTTCTCCTCTTCCTCCTCCATCAGGTGCATTATCTGCTTCTGCCGCTTTCTCCCTTCCACCTTCACAGGCACCCTCCTCCACTCCGCCTCTGCCCTTGAGCGGTTCCTGCTCCTCTGCCCACAGCAGCAGTCAGGTGTCCGTGAAGAAAATGTTTGAGCGGAAGAAGCCAATTTCGGCCAGTCACCCCCTTGCCCGGCGTCTGACAGCTGGCGTGGCGGAACTGTTAGCTCGGCAGCTGTTACCATACCGGCTGGTGGACTCTGAGGCCTTCCGTAAATTTGTGGCCATCGGAACACCGCAGTGGAAGATGCCAGGCCACACTTATTTTTCGAGAAAGGCCATACCCCAACTGCACCGTGAAGTTGAGAGGCAAGTGGTGTCATCTCTTGCGAAGAGCGTTGGGTCAAGGGTACACCTGACCACGGATGCCTGGTCTGCCAAGCACGGGCAGGGCCGCTACATTACCTACACAGCCCATTGGGTGAACCTGGTGGTGAACGATGGCAAGCAGGGCGCAGCGGACCAAATTGTGACACCTCCACGGCTTGCAGGCAGGCCTCCTGCCACCTCCTCTCCTCCTGCTACATGCTCTTCGCTGTCCTCCTCCTCCTTGGCTGAGTGGCAGTTCTCCTCTCCAGCTACACAGCCCCAGCTCCGCAGGGCCTATGCTGCATGCCAGGTACGACGCTGTCACGCCATCTTAGACATGTCTTGTCTCAAAGCGGAGAGTCACACTGGAGCAGCTCTCCTGGCTGCTCTTAAGAAACAGGTGGATGAGTGGCTGACCCCGCACCACCTGGAGATAGGCAACGTGGTGTGCGACAACGGCAGCAATCTGCTTGCCGCTTTGCATATGGGGAAGCTGACACACATACCCTGCATGGCACATGTCATGAATCTAGTGGTTCAAAGATTTGTGGCAAAGTACCCTGGCTTAGCGAATGTCCTGAAGCAGGTTAGGAAGTTCTGTGGGCATTTGAGGCGGTCTTACACAGCCATGGCACGCTTTGCGGAAATTCAGCGCAAAAACAACATGCCGGTGAGACGCCTCATTTGTGATAGCCCGACTCGCTGGAACTCGACTCTGCTAATGTTCTCCCGCCTGCTAGAACAGAAGAAAGCCGTGACCCACTACCTCTACAACTACAGTAGAATGAAACAGTCTGGGAAGATGGGGATGTTCTGGCCCGACAACTGGACACTGATGGAAAATGCATGCAGGCTCATGCGGCCGTTTGAGGAGGTGACCAACCTGGTGAGCCGCAGTGAGGGCACCATCAGCGACTTAATTCCCTACGCTTACTTCTTGGAGCGTGCTGTGCGTAGAGTGGCGGATGAAGCTGTGAATGAGCGTGACCAGGAACCGTTACGGCAGGAACAGGCATGGGACCAATTTTCATCAGACCCAGCTGTTTCCTCAACACCTGCGGCAGCACAGAGGGGGGAGGAGGAGGAAGAAGAGAAGTCGTGTGCAGAAGACGAGTCAGACTCAGAGGATGATGAGCAAGGTGTTTCTTTGGGGGAGGAGGAGGAGGAGGGGACAGCGGCAGGAGAACAACCTCAGCAGGCATCGCAAGGGGCTTGTGCTGCTCAACCTTCCCGTGGTATTGTTCGCGGCTGGGGGGAGGAGGTTGACTTACCTGACGTCACTGAGGAAGAGCAAGAGGAGATGGAGGGTACTGGATCCGACTTTGTGCAGATGTCGTCTTTTATGCTGTCCTGCCTGTTGAGGGACCCCCGTATAAAAAACCTCAAGGGGAATGAGCTGTACTGGGTGGCCACACTACTAGACCCTCGGTACAGGCACAAAGTGGCGGACCTGTTACCAACTCACCGGAAGGTGGAAAGGATGCAGCACATGCAGAACCAGCTGTCAACTATGCTTTACAATGCCTTTAAGGGTGATGTGACGGCACAACGCCAGCAAGGTACCACTGCCACTAATCCTCCTCCCGTGTCCACGCAGTCAAAGACAGGACGCTCCAGCGATCTCATGGTGATGTCGGACATGCGGACGTTCTTTAGTCCAACGCCTCGCCGTAGCCCTTCCGGATCCACCCTCCACCAACGCCTGGAACGGCAGGTAGCCGACTACCTGGCCTTAAGTGTGGATGTAGACACTGCTGTGAACAGCGATGAGGAACCCTTGAACTACTGGGTGCACAGGCTTGACCTGTGGCCAGAGCTGTCCCAATTTGCCATCCAACTTCTCTCCTGCCCTGCCGCAAGCGTCCTGTCAGAAAGGACCTTCAGCGCAGCTGGAGGCATTGTCACAGAGAAGAGAAGTCGCCTAAGTCACAAAAGTGTTAAGTACCTCACCTTTATCAAAATGAATGAGGCATGGATCCCGGAGGGCTGCTGCCCGCCCCAAGACTAAGTCAGTCCCCGCACACACAGCATCTCTGCCTGCACGCCGTGTGACTGGCTGCCTGGCCTGCCCCAAGAAGACTAAGTCGCTCCTAGTCCCTCCACACAGCATGTCTGCCTGCAAGCCGCTTGACTACCTTCTCCGCCACCACCAACAGGGTCCGGGACTCCAGGCGGATTGCTGAATTTTTTAGGCCGCTGCTAGCAGCGGCCGCTGTAATAATTTTTCTGGTGCGTGTACATGACTGCCTAATTTTTCTGGCTGCACTGCGGGCAGCTGCAACAACAAAAGAAAAGGCATGTACATGCGCCCATTCCCCTTCGTGATCATTACCTTGCCGTGGTGAAGGGGCTTGCGTATCACAATGAAGCAATGACCGGCGCCTAGATGAGTGTCTCGGGGGGCACACCCACGATAATAAGGTCGTTGCCTCATTGTGGTCAGACCAAATTTGATCAGCTGGACAGTCACTGTTCTGTCATTCAGCTACATCAGCCAGGCGACCATATGGGCTGTAAAGCCACCAAAACCTGCACTCTCGCCATGGTGCGCACCAGTCCAGCACGGCCGTCACTACACAAACAGCTGTTTGCGCTGCGTTACACGGTGAGTTTGGTGTGTCAGTGTGAAGCAGTACCTTAATTACACTACCTGATTGATGTATATGTTACGGCCAGAACCCGAAGTTTGGCCAGAACTAGAAGTGGCCGGCCACTTCGGGTTCTGGCCGGCCAATGTGCGAACTGGCCGCTGCGCTGCGGCCAATGTGAGAAATGCAACAATTCCTGTAAAGTTAATGGGATGTTGTGGCCGCAGCGCAGCGGGCAAATGTATCACACATCTTACTTTATTCAATGACATTAAGCCGACCGGCTTTTTCCCCACTTTCTCTCTTCCCCTCGCCTCTCTCTCCTCCCCTCGCCTCTCTCTCTTCCTTCTCTTATGGGCAGCCGGGCGGGGACACGCGTGTCCAGGAGAGTCGTTCGTCGCGGCAGGAGAGCAGAGCGGGGAGGCTGCAGACATTGCTTCTGCCAGCACCCGCTCTGCAAGAACGGCAGGATTCCCCTGCCGCGACGAACGACTCCGGAGGGACACGCGTGTCCCCGCCCGGCTGCCCATAAGAGAAGAAGAGAGAGAGGCGGGGGGAGGAGAGAGAGGCGGGGGGGGGGGGAGGAGAGAGGCAGAGAAAAAGCCGGGCGGCTTAATGTCATTGAATAAAGTAAGATGTGTGATACATTTGCCCGCTGCTCTGCGGCCACAACATCCCATTAACCTTACAGGAATTGTTGCATTTCTCACATTGGCCGCAGCGCAGCGGCCAGTTCGCACATTGGCCGGCCAGAACCCGAAGTGGCCGGCCACTTCTAGTTCTGGCCAAACTTCGGGTTCTGGCCGTAACATATACACATGCAAGATGTTTGAAAGCACTTTAGGCCTGTCATTTAGCATTCAATGTGATTTCTGCCCTTAAAACGCTGCTTTGCGTCAAATCCAGATTTTTCCCGGGGACTTTTGGCATGTATCCCACTCCGCCATGCCCCCCTCCAGGTGTTAGACCCCTTGAAACATCTTTTCCATCACTTTTGTGGCCAGCATAATTATTTTTTTTTTCAAAGTTCGCATCCCCATTGAAGTCTATTGCGGTTCGCGAACTTTAACGCGAACCGAACCTTCCGCGGAAGTTCGCGAACCAGGTTCGCGAACCTAAAATCGGAGGTTCGGCCCAACTCTATTGCTGACACCAATCGTTACACTCTAGGAGAAAACTTAGGAGAAACAGTACAATGGATCGTGTCCAATGAGTAAACTTTTGATCTAGTAAGAAGAAGACAAAGGAAAAAAAACACAGAACGAGAGCCCAATCTGATGTAGTATATCTGATCAGATGAGGAAGATGACAACATAGACAATGTTATACTCTCAAGTGTGGTTTGCTTAAAGCACAACTATCCAAGTTAGCTAAAATTCTAAATGCCACATACTGTATATCTCCAGTAATTACTAGCAATACAATGGCTTTTTTTCGTCTTTTCATTTGTGAGAGGAAAAAATGACAGAGAAGAGTCACTGTGGGCATTACTATGGAGGACTGTGTCCAGCACATCCAGCATACACAGACAGTCCTCACAAGTCACTGTGGGCATTACTATGGAGGACTGTGTCCAGCACATCCAGCATACACAGACAGTCCTCACGAGTCACTGTGGGCATTACTATGGAGGACTATGTCCAGCACATCCAGCATACACACACAGTCCTCACTAGCAGTTAAACTGTGAGTATAATGAGTTCAGAATGATAGATAGGAGAAATATAGCTTCAAATGTGTGTAAATAATCATCACCTGAAGCTCTGTATGTGTGCCTCTCTGTGTGTGTCTCTCTCCACCACTCAGTCGAAAGTAAACAGTTTACAGCCAGGGAGAAGTGTAACCTAGCTACATATTACAGCTCTTCCTCAGCTGCGATGCCGACACAATTGTTACATTCAGATGGGTAAACAAAGCTATTTTTTTCACTCAGGCTGTGCTGAGAGACCTCTGAAAAGCATTTTAATGTTGCTGGGTAAAAGCTCTATAGGAATGTGCGTTTTACAGAAAAACTGTTTCTTTGATTGTTGTTCTTCAATAAGGCAACCACTTTATAAAGCATGTGGAGAGGTACCATTTCCTCTGGGCCTTCAGATATGGTGATGGTTGTTGCTACAAAAAAAGAGAGCAGGTTTTACGGTATATCGCCACTTCCTCAGGTCAACAAAAAAGTGCAGAATATCCAGTAATAACAAGCTCTGATCGCCTTTATCCTTTGCTGTTTGTTGTGCAATATTTGAAAAAAAAGTCTGAAACATTTGTGCAGTGAAATGTATCGATGGTAAGCTCACACTTATCATTTTTTTCAGTTTTTAGTTATTTTATATTTTTTGGGCGCCTCCTAGTTGTATTTTGCTTAAAACTTTCAATCTAAGATCTTTAGATTCTTATCCAGGACATAGATATTACTACGCTCTGAAAGCTTAAGCCCTATTCATACGCTAGAAAAGAGGCAGCCATTCGGGAATGTCACAGCCTTGAGTCTAGTGTGTGTACAGCTGACATTGTTTAAAGACCAAGGAATGCCAGATCTTTACATAACCATGATTAACGCGCAAATTTGTCCCCTTTTTACCTGGAACCTACTCCATTCTCCACTGCTCCATTGTCCCTCCACCCCTCTGCATTGAAGAGTATATGTGGCTCGACTGTGGCCAAGGGACATGTATCTATGAGCTTGGGGGGTAACCAGAGTGGAGCAGCATATGCAATCGCAGGGGAGCCCCAACTACTAGCCTAGCCTTCCACCGACACAGGGGACTATACTTCAGATCAGGTGTTTTTGTGGCTACACTTGTTATGGGTGTGAAGATCGTAATGGCCACATTTGTTTTATGGCCCTTGTGAGATGGGCCTCAAGGCTGTGAAGGGCAACAAGGGGGGGGGGGGGGTCAAGGGAAGGCAAGGGAAGGGGCGTGACCATTGAAGGAAGCCCCATAAAAGTTTTGCCCGGGGACCCCATGAATTTTTGCTATGCCACTGCCCGGAACTGCCACACTAAAGGTGCCCATTAATAGTATATTCTGGATTCTACAATCTTACCACTTCTGTATAATATCAGGGACTACCTGAAGTATCCATTTAAAGTGTCTTCACTCAGTTTACTCTCCTACTACATAGACTGTTAAGATTGTACAATCAAGATTGCATCATTGATAGGCCCCTTTAGGATCAATCCCCAATTGCTACGGGCAACCGTGCATGGCAATGCAACTTTACCCTCTGAATATTTTTAAAGTATTATTCTAACTCAAAGTATTCTGAAGTGTGTATGGATATGTGTAAAACGTACAATTGTTCCAGAGTACAATGCACTACATATTTTTTTTCCTCCATGACTGTTCTAAAAATCAGAGAGATCTGACGGGATTTTTAATAGTCCAACTCCTCATGGGGGATTCTCTGTTTTTTTTATTTTATTTTCCAAAAGCCCTTATTGAATGGCAGTTGCTCAGCCCAACTGCCAAAATAGTAGGCAAGCAAGTAGGGAGTCTGGCTGGCATCTCTGTAAAGAGTCTCTCCATAGAATGCTTTTGTAAAGAAAAAAAAGAAATCCGGAGAATAGCCCATGAGGAGATGGATGAGTCAAAAACCTGTCAGACCTGTCAGATTTTATGCAAGTGATAGCATCATAGAAAAAAATACATTTTTAGTGCATTTAACTCTTGGAGAAACATACTTCTAAATATACGTACTTACTGTATATATTTAAAATGTTTCCTTTTTTTTACGATAGTGGTACTTGAACTGATGGCTACCTTGATGGTGCAACATTCTACTTCTGCTACAATCATAACTTTAAAAAGTTAACACTGACCTCTAGTTTATCATTCTGGGAAGCCACATCCATTCCGTCATGGCACTTGGCAGATGAATAGACTGTGTAGTGGAATGTCTCTTGTCTGTAAGGTCAGATAGTTAGTATTTTTTCGTATCTTCCAACACAGAATCTTTATTTTGTCTATACTGAAAAGAAAGATTAATGTGAAAAATAAACCTTCTGAATGGCGAAAACACACACCTACACCCCCCCCCCCTCCCCATACACACACTACCGTAAACAAATATATGCAGGGGCGTAGCAATAGGGGGTGCAGCAGTAGCGACCGCATCGGGGCCCTTGGGCCAGAGGGGCCCCGAAGGGCCCTCCCTCAACTACAGTATTCGCTCTCTATTGGTCCTGTGCTCATAATAATCACTTCTATATATACATTGAGTAGTGGTAAACATTAACAAGCTCTTCCCCATCCCCTTCTTGCACCTCTGACACTGTAGTTGCCATTGTCAGGTTTTGGTGCGCCGTATCAATTGTTATGTATAGAGTGCCTGGGGGGCCCCATTGTAAAACTTGCATCGGGGCCCACAGCTCCTTAGCTACGCCACTGAATATATGCAGACAAACACGCACATGCCACTGTACACAAATATACCCAAACACACACACATCCACACACCACAGTACACAAATATACACAGACACACACACCACCGTACACAAATATACCCAGACACTCACATCCACACACCACAGTACACAAATATACACAGACACACACACCACCGTACACAAATATACACAGACACACACACCACCGTACACAAACATACACAGACACACACACCACCGTACACATTTATACAAACGACATACACACGCCACCATACACAAATATACACATACACCACCGTACACAAATTTACACACAGACACACACACATACACCCCACCTTACACACATATTCTGTACATACAAACACACACACACACAGTGTTTTTTATAAACTGTATAGTTTACTTAGATTTGCAACTAATTTCATGTTGTTTTTGTGATGATTCCATGTTGATGACTCCATGTTGATCTAGTTTTGGCAATGCAGGAAGGAGTGTGGAGCATTGCACATGTAGGGCTTGATTCACTAAACCGTGATAAGACAAATATCACACCTTATCAAAGATATCACAAGTTATCAAAGTTATCACACGTTATCAAAGTTAACACGTCTTATCAGAGTAGCATAGCGAACGCTACAAACTTATGTCTGCTAATTAGCAATGGCACTCGTCCTACCCTGAGCCCCTGCGGGTTTGTAGCGCTCGCTATGCTACTCTGATAAGGCATGCTAACTTTGATAACGTGTGATATCTTTCATAAGGTGTGATATTTGAGTTATCACGGTTTAGTGAATCAAGCCCGTAGTGTGGTTGGTATGCAGCAGATTGCGGTGAGGTTAGAAAGGCTTGGCAGTACCTGCAAAACTGGTTTGGTCTCCTGTTTCTCATCACTGTTTTTTATTTTAAGAAAGTGCTTACGTAATTTATCCTTCTTGTCCACCCCTCACGAGGGAGCCATTTTGAGTGGTTATGCATTACAGACTGTCCTGATGCTATAAATAGAGGCATTTTTTTCATTGCCTATTTTCATTTGAAATGCCCAATTCCCTTTAAGAGACAACAGGAAGAGGGATTTGAAGTAAAAACAGGCAAAATGAAAATGTTTTGATAGCTTCAGATGCAAAGTCTCTTAGGAGTCAGGAGAAGGTTCTGCTTGCCTCAGAAACAGGATCAGTTCCTAAGAAAGTAATAGTATAGCCGAGTCGCCACCATATCTGGGACAGATTTATAAGAGAGAAATGTGATTAGTAGGAAGTATAGATGTCACTTCCTGTAAATTATGGTGCTTCACTGTTTTCCACCTGCTGGGATACTGTGGTAAAATAGGGGGAGCTTCACTAAAAATTAACTGAATGCAGTTTTTACTGTAATTTTTTGGACAAATTTACATGTTCTGTTTTTTTCTGGCAATGCCAGTCATTTGAATTAGTCTTTTTCCCGCTCTGTACCTGGCTCTGATACAACTCTGGCTCTTTATTCAGTCTGAGGAAATGGGCACAGACCCACGAAACACGTTACCTGTGCTTAAGAAAATTCATATTTATATGAACTTGTCGTTATTGACTGAGGTAAGCCACCTCTATTTTTTTATTTTTAGCCGTTTTTAACTCAGTTTTATCTACTTCTGGGTGCCTTTTACCCCCTTTGTGCATTTCACCCTCCTTTGGGAGGGGTGTACATTGGTACCTAGTGGCTTTGCCATCAATTGGACCTTTGTTGTTTTTCTGAAGAGTGCGACTGGATCCATCTCCAGCCGGACACAGCAGTGGAGTTGGGTTTATACTGTAGATCTCCACCTGCTTTCAGCGGTTGGTTGCCCCTTTTGCAACCTTCCTTTGTGAGTACCCTAATCCTTTTTGTTTTCCATCGCTCTTCTTGTGACATACTGCACCATTTGGGCTCCCATTGTCTCTGTGTTCTTTTTTTAGGGTATTTGGTCACCCTACCTTGCAGCTCCTGGGATGGACTTTTTGATGGTCACACCTCCCATGAGGAACCTAGAAGAGACACAAGTCTGAAATGGTGCCTGGCGGGAAGGTAATGAACCATAAATCACTGGCATGACCCGGATCAGTTAATCAATATGATATTTTATGGATACCTTATGTATGGGCCTATTGTCTACTAATATTTCCATTGAGAGTGGAATGTCACTTACAGGGCTGTTTCTAGCCATTTTTGTGCCCCAGCAAGGCACCTTTTGACTCCCTACCCCAATTTCATGAACAGGCAGATGATAACCTACATCAATTAGTCTAGTGGGCACCAACAAGAAATTAATGGTTTACATAGAAATAATGTTGTTTCTCAAAATAAATTTGTAAAGGATACTCAAATCACAAATTATTACGAGGCCACATACATCTCACTGGCCAAACTCTTCCAATAATAGTTTTAAGGGGTGTGTATCCACTTTATAAATATAGTACTGTCTATGTATAGCCTGAGTCTTTACATGTTAGTATATTGTCCTGAAAATACAATCAGAGTTGTAATAATTGACACAATAGTGCCCATTCAGGCAATAAAATTACCATCTATTTCTTTCTTAATGGAACTAGCAGTTGGCTATAAGAATTCCATAAAGTACAATGTGCTTAGACTAGATCTGTGGTGCCCCCTATTACAGTTGTCACTCCAAGCATGTGCCTGGTTTGCCTATGCCTAAAAACAGCCCTGGTCACTTAAGTAACAACCTGTTTTGTAGATCCCTAACCAGATGTTCATCCTATGGCTTCAAGATTTAGTGAGCTACTACTGACGATGGGCTGACCGGCATGCTCATCCTATAGCTCCAAGATTTAACAGCAAGTGTGCATCTAGTTCACAAAGAAGTTCCAGTCTCCTGGCCGAACCCATAGCATGACAATGGCAACTAGAGAACTATTCAACAATGGCGACTAACATGCTCCTGACACGACAAGCTTATGTTAAAGGTTTCCCCAGCAATACGCCTGGCTGCCCCTTCAGCTGAGGGAGACTACAGGACTTTGATAAGAGCCCAGAGAGAAAAAAAAATGAAGCAGGTGCCTTGAAAAAAAAAAGGAAACAGAAAACAGTCTTTCATCTTCGGAGTAAAAAAGATTTCTCAGAAACATTCTAAAGTAGAACCCCCCCTTCAAGCTATAGAGTGTCACCAGCTAAGGTGAAAACACAGTACGGGGAGCAGTTTTTCTTTTGTAGTAAAGGTATCTGGAGAGGAATGCTGTACTGGCCCGTGGCCAGTAAGGGCTCACTGAGCAGGATAAAATTTCAGTTTGGATGTGCGGGAAGTTGCTTGTGTTGGTTGGGAGTACGATTCTGGTTTGGTGAGTTTAAGGGCAGGGAGTATACCAGTTAGAGACAGGCTTTTCACTGCAAGTGAGCAGAGTGAAACTGATAAGACAGCCCCAGCCAACCCCTTGTGCTTCTCGCTGAGAATATTACTTCAGACGCTCGCTTTCTCGGTTTGACTCAGGCGAAGGGGCATTTTTTTTAATCCCTGGGAGGGTTCGCATACCTTTAATGTTTTGTGTCTAGTCAGGATTTTTTTTTTCATTAAGAAATATCCTTTTGAGCCTCTATTTAAAAATATTGGAATGTGCAGCTTTTGGCCAGTAAGGATTTGAGATTAGTGAGGACCTGCTAATTGCAAGTCTCTCTGCTGTGCAGTTTTTCCAAGGCTCAGAAAGGGGGAGAACAGACATTGACAGGGTGAAGCCTGGAGTGAGTGTGGAGGCTGAAGGGCTTGGCTGCTATCAGGAGGTGTATGTGGCTCTCTCTCTCCTCAGACAATATAGGAGATGCAGTAGCTGTGCACTTGTGCAGTCACACTGACACAACACCTGGTGTAGAACAGCGTTAAAGAGCAAATAGGGGCGATTTTGGGAACAGCATATAACCAGGTAAGTTTGACATTTTATTACGCTCTGTTTTCACAGATTGGCTGTAGCTTTAACCACTAGATACATAAGATGGCACTGTTCCTTATTTGAAAGTTAAACATTAGTTTTGCTTGACTTACAACTTGTTAGAATATACTGGCAATCCTTTACATGCTGCATGTTTATACGTTTTGCGAGGTGAGGATGATTTCTGTACCTCCCACACCACTCATACTACACTGAATTATACACAAACCTCGGCTGACTCCATTTACCATATGTTTAGGTCTCTCCAATAGCAACCGCAAGCAGTGCTTCCGCATTTGTTTTCTTCAGGAAGTACATGATAAGCAAGGAGCTATGGTAACCCATAGCAACCAATCAGATCTCAGTATACTGTAGCATATTCAATTAAAGATAAATTCTAATTAGTTATATTTATTCAGTCATTCTTGCACTGGGCTGCTGCATATTGCTCTTCAACTAATGAAACAGTTATTTTTTTTTAAATTAATGAAGTTCATATTAGTGTTATGTTGGTGTTGACAGCAGACATTGGTAAATGTGAAAAATGTCCCCATATCTCATTTTGTATTTGTATTTTGAGACATTCCGACTATACAAATATTGTGACACACGTGAATCCTCAAACACATTGGATGCCATATACCATTTTTGTGTTATTTTGATTGCTGATTCAATCCACAGGTGTTCCTCAGTGTGTGCGACATTCCCTTGCCTCTGTGGAAAAGGGATCCCATCCGCTTTCCATAGCAGCTGACTTTCCTCCATACTGGAAATGTCAGCACATCGGTTTGCTCAGCTTGATTGACACAAGCAACAATCACATTGCTTACTTTTGTGCATTGAGCAGTTCTGGTCCAGATTATGTATCCATTATAGGCTTTGGGATGGTTAAGGCCCCTATTACACTTAAAGGGGCACTATGGCGAAAAATTGTAAAATTTAAAATATGTGCAAACATACACAACTAAGAAGTACATTTTTTCCAGAATAAAAGGAGCCATAAATTACTTTTCTCCTATGTTGCTGTCACTTACAGTAGGCAGTAGAAATCTGACAGAAGTGACAGGCTTTGGACTAGTCCATCTCTTCACAGGGGATTCTCAGCAAGGCTTTTATTCTTTATAAAGATATTCCCTAAAAAGGATTTAAACAATGATGCTGGCCAGCTTCCCTGCTCGCTACACAGTTTTTTGGCAGTTGGACAGAGCAACTGCCATTCACTAAGTGCTTTTGAAAATAAATAAATGCCTGAGAATCCCCATGAAGAGATGGACTAGTCCAAAACCTGTCGCTTCTGTTAGATTTCAACTACCTACAGTAAGTGACAGCAACATAGGAGAAAAGTAATTTATGGCTCATTTTACTCTGGAAAAAAACGTACTTCTTATTTGTATAGGTTTGCACATATTTTACATTTTACAATTTTTCGCCATAGTGCCCCTTTAATGCATCGCCACATCCCAAAAACACAGAAAACGCGCATCCTGTCGCAGGAGCAGTGATAGCCCTATGGGGCTATCTCACTGAACGTGGTGTGGCGGGTTCTTGTGCGGTAGCGCATGACGGCTTTTCGAGCGCATTGTGATTGTTAAAAATCGCTCTGTGCCCAGTGTAAATGAAGCCTTAAATTTTGCCTTTCTGTTTATAAGAACACTGCTCTAGAGGTCTGAGTTCAAATCGAGGTTGGTCTGATCTGGTTTGCTTGTCTTCGGTCGTCACCTCTTACCTGGAAATGTGATTGCCAGATATTCCTGGTGAAAACCAGACCGGTGTATTTGTATAGACATCAGCCTTCACTTGTGACTTCACTTGTGACGCCCTCACTTAACTTCCAAGTTATTTAACAGGGAATACACTGGAAGGTATTACTACTTCTTATTACATGTATTACATAAACTTAGGATATTGATAATAGCAAGCTATCAGTTTTAGATTTTTTCCAAATAAAGTGCCACAAGAAAGTGCTTGGCATGGTTTTCTCATGCCTGCCAACTGAAAACCATGACACTTGCTGTAAGAAAGTCTTATGACCCAATACATACAAGCAGAAAAGGAATAAGATGAAGCGGGGTACAAGACAAGATAGCACTTTTAGCCCACCACTGATGATCACCTAGCGTTTTTTAGTTAGATTTTGTAGGGCTAGCATCCCCCTGGCCCCTAGACTCTCTCCATGCCCTAGGCTGCTGCCTAGAATTACCTTGTGTATGATCTGGCCCTGCATACACGTATTCTGCAGGAAGATTCATGTTAGATCACTCGGCATTACAATATGAGACATAACTGCATTGTTACTCTGAAGACACCAATGAGGGACAACTTTATTAGAAGAAGAAGCTTTAAGTTTGCTGGTTTCCCTTGCAAATTCTACTAAACAAGATGAAGTATTGTACGTGAAACCAGATAACATGAAATGATATAAAATATTCAGTGAATTTATTGATCAGAATGAATGCCACTGTCAGTTTCGTGTTGCCAGATACAGCGCATGTGTCTATCAATCACGCCATGCACCTGCCACAGCCCTGCATAGGATCAAGAATCAATCAAGAGGGCCCTCTTTTTTGACAGATTTTTGTTGAATCCTCGTTTTTATCGACGACGGATCTATGAAAACATTTAATAGTTTTTGACTTTTTCTGAATGTCACCACTTCCATAAAGTGACGTGGAACTGGCTGAATGACAGCAGCCAACTCTTCTGTGTACACTGCCCTGAAATTATAGTACAAACAGCACAGAGTACTGTACCACGCTAGCTTACAGTTAAAGCACAAAGTAAAGATTGTTCTTTAAATTGTGACAGTTTTAAATATAGAGGGGGCAGCCCCTGTGAGAGCAGAAGGGCCAAGAGCTGTTGGAGGCCCCAACTACTAACTTTCCATCTCCGGATCAGGTGTTTTTTGGCCACCTCCAAAAAGTATACTGTGCACAATACAGGGAAAATGCCTCCATGGACAAATGTCCAACACTGCAGCTTCAAAAACGTTTGGGGAATTGTGGACATTAGAAGACACCGAGGAAGCGCTCTACGGTGCACTAAACAATTTATTGAGCTCTGCATAAAAAAGAATCACACTTACAAGATGAAGACGAAGAATTGTCAGGCATATCGCACTAACGGGCTCTCGAGATCCCCCCTCACAGCAAGATGCACCAGAATCTGTCAATCTCACCTGTGGCCAGCAACGTGGAAGTCAGTTGGACCGGGCCTGGAGTAGTGGCGGAAGTGGTGGGCGGGTCCAATGTTCAGCATGCCAGCAGTGTTTTTGTGGCCACGCTTGTTATGGGTGTGTAGATCATGATGACTCTTGCAAGATGGGCCCCAGTCTGCGAGGGTCACCAAAGGGAGGCAAGGAGAGCAGTGTGAACATGGGGGGTCCATCAAAGTGTTGCTGGGAGGGGGGGGACATGATTTGTAGTTACACGCCAGCTTTATAACTTACCTTTAAAGGGGAACTGAAGAGAGAGGTATAAGGAGGCTGCCATGTTTATTTCCTTTTAAGCAATACCAGTTGCCTGGCAGCCCTGCTGATCCTCTGCCTCTAATACCATAAGCCATAGCCCCTGAACAAGCATGCAGCAGATCAGGTGTTTCAGACTTTAAAGTCAGAGCTGACAAGACTAGCTGCATGCTTGTTTCTGGTGTTATTCAGATACTACTGCAGAAAAAAAGACCAGCAGGGCTGCCAGGCAACTGGTATTGATTAAAAGGAAATAAATATGGCAGCCTCTGTATACCTCTTACTTCAGTTCCCCTTTAAGAAACATGTCATGTTATAGAACAGCTCAGTAAATTCCCTCAGTGCGTTTACCAGTTACTACCAAACACTCATACTAATATCTTCCCTCAGGATTTGTTTATTATTACAAATCCCAGCAAAGAATAATAGTTTCTCAATTTGAAGATTCTGCCATCATCTGATGGTTCCACAATATTTCTCGAGATGAACTCTCGCACAAAAATGAATTTCATTCATCTGAGGCTGAGCTTAGTGATTCAAAAATGCTTGTCATTAACTATATATTGTCACAATTAATGAACTGTGAGCTACTGAATCATTGTTCAGCTATGTAGACATCATCTTACAGTCGTAGGTGGACACAATTAAATATAGTAATCTACCATCATTCATAGCCTTTTATTGCTTTTTATTTTTAACACAGTAACAACTAACAGCTTGTACTTTAGGCTTTATAGAGATTCTGTTAATCTTATGACAATCCTTAGCAACTGTATTCAGAACATTTTATGACCTGCTTAGAAGACCCATTCAGCAGATAGAGGCATACAATTTAACTTATATGCAATTTACTCCCAATTACCTTGTTGAGTAGTTTATATCAGCCCTTGTAAGACGATTATTAGGGCCTAATGCGTAAGTGTAGAGTGGACAAACTGGTTCTTTGCTGCACCTGCTGCCGTTGAAATCCATGTGATTGCCTGATACACTGCAGCAGTTGCACAATATCTTCATGTCCATCACTGAGGACACTTTTCAGGAGGACCCAACCATGTTACTGCTTAGCAGCGTATGTTTGCTTTTTAGTTCAGGACATGTTATCATGCTTGCTCGATAACTAGGAGGCACAACTGGTCATTTTATTCTCAGAGCAATGTTTTTAGGCATAGATTGTTTGTTTCCTTGTTTGTTTTTACTGTATATCAGCTTCAGATACAGGTGAAACTCAAAAAACTAAAATATTATGCAAAAGTCCAATTATTTCAGTCATTCAACTTAACAGGTGAAATTAAAATATGTCATTTTTTAATGTAATTTTATTTTCATTACATGCAAAGCGAGATATTTCAAGCCTTTATTTGTTATAATTTTGATGGTTATGGCTTACAGCTTATGAAAACCCCCAAAAAACCCCAAATCACATATCTCAGATCATTAGAATATTGTGAAAAGGTTCAATATTATAGACCCAAAGTGTCAGACTCTAATCAGCTAATAATCCAAAACACCCGCAAAGGGTTTCTATTTCATATATTAATTTCACCTTTCTGGCTAGGTTATCAGTGGGATGTTGCGGAGCAGCTAATTTGTAAACACAGGATGTTAACAATATGTCTGCTTCCATGAAAGCAGGATGTAGACACACTGCAGATTTATTGCAGGATTTGTATCAGCTGTAACAAAGAAATGTTTTTCTTTAAAGGTTATTATGCTGTTGCGTATCTTTTAGAGCAGAGAGGAAGTTATGAGTTCAGGTCCACTTTAAACAAGGTTCTCTAACATGCCCAGATTATTCCCCCTCCCCTTCCCAGTTGCACTGTCTACGTTGGTCGTAACTGCACTGCACACACTAATATGAGATCGTTACCTGAACCACACAACAATGTCTGGATTGGGCCACTGTCATCCCATGTCAATAGCTACGCTAACTGTTACATTCTTTGATTTCCTCTCCTTCATTAGTAGAGATTCACCAATTGTTGGGAGCCATCCTTTGTTTTCTTGCCTTAATAAAGCAGAGTTCTTCAGTTTCTTCCTCTCTGGTAAGTGATCTGGTTGAGTTCTCCAGGAACTATTGTTTGTCAGAATCCGTGCCATGGTGTCCGGTTTGTATTCCCTATTTCCCCAGTGAATGCTCGGCTTGTATTAGACTCCATTCTTTAGTTGAAGGGAAAAGTACCATTAATGAGATATTACTACAGCCTGCAGTCAGCTCTGCAACCAAGGCTGGATTTATAATTTTTGTGCACCTAGGCCAAGTACATTGTGTCTCCCCTTCCATGTGCAGCAGTGCCCCTCCCATTCCATGTGCAACCCACTCTTTCAAGTGTATCATCTAAGTACAGCAACTCCTTTATTTCATGAACAGCTCCCTTTAGCGTCAGTTTCCCTTTTTCATGTATCCATCTCCATTTTCAGCCTCCTCTTTCATATGTAGCAGCCCCTCTTTCATGTTCAGGTGTCCCCTTAAGCTGCAGCCGCCCAAGGCCCTGGTCTTTGGGGCCTTCTCTGAAATCCAGCCGTGTCTGCAACATGCTTTGCAAAATAACTCTATGTATGCACAAGGATAGCGTCAAGGGAGGAAGTGATTCACTGTCGAGACTTGAGCTGTTTTCCCACCAGGCCCAAATGTCAGCCCACTTAAAATCAATTACTTTTTTACACCCAAAGCCTTATTTTGTCCACAGAAAAAAAGAAAAAAAAAGGACGGTAGGTTGCGTCTTTTTGGAAAGCCTGCACATTTCTGTATTGGTGAACTTTGGAGAACGTGAGAGTTAATGACGTATAAATAAGCATAATGCCCGGAACTTATCAAGTGGAAATCTAGCCTAAGCCTTGTTTATATAGGCACTGGATGCAGCCATGAGTCCGGCATTCAACCGAAATCTGACAGCTCTCCTGGCAAAGGAGACAGTTCTATTGTTTGGGAAACAATATACACTCATCGTATGCTCTGTACACTTACTAAAATACTATGTATACACAAACTCTGCACACTTACCTGCATGCTGTGTACACACACACACACTGTACACTTACCTGTTCTATAAACACATGTGCTCTACATTTACTTACACCATTTACATTTGTTGACTGGGATTTACACACTGAGCAGGGGCATAACTAGAGGGGAGCAGCACCTACTATCGGGGGAGGGGGGGGGGAGGAGGCAAAACTGTTGGGAATGTACTTCAGATCAGGTGTGTTTGTGGCTAAACTTCTTATGGGTGTGAAGATCATGATGGCCACACTTGTTTTCTGACCCTTGTGAGACGGGCATTAAGGCCAAGAAGGGCAACAAGGGGAGGCAAGGGAAGGGTTATGAACAACATTGGGGGGCCCCGTCAAAGTTTTGCTGGGGGCCCAATGAATTGTAGTTGCACCACTGCCAGGGAGTACTAATTTCACAGTGGAATTGAATAAGGGCCAATGAGAGAAAATGTCACCCAATACTTCCTTCTGATATATTACCATTGCTTTTTTTTATTGAAAGTTTTATTTTTTTCCTCTTGTTCTTTTTTTTGTTGGAATTTTTTTAACCTTTTCCCCACCACAACTTGGTACACATACTGTAATTTATTTCTAAATTGGCCAGTCACCCATTCAGCAGCACTAGGGCAGTCCCTACTTCTGATAAGATGGTTGTGATCTAGAATTAGCTTTCTATTAGTGATTTAATGGCACTGATAACCTCAATGGGCTTGATTCACAAAAGAGTGCTAACTCAGCACGCCTAAAAGGTTTGCATGTGCAAACATGAGTGCAAGCCACTTTGCACCCATTTTGCGCGTGCAAATTTTGCGTTCACGTGTTAACTATTTATCGCGCGCACGGCGTTACGCATCGCGCGCAACAGGTGGACTTCGCCTGCAAACCTATTATAGTGTATGCTAAGCTTGTGCTAAGCTGGTTTGCATGCGATGTAAAGACTTTACACGCGCAAAGTAATGACTTCGCATGAAAAGTCACATTTGCTACTTTACGTGCATGATAGCATGTGAAAACCTGCTTTTAGGCGTGCTAACTGAGTTAGCACTCTTTTGTGAATCGAGCCCCATGTGTGCTGTGAATAGTGGTCATCATTATAAGCCACTCCCTTTCCTCTGCTTACACCTCTCTCACACATGGCTGGTCCTGGAAAGTCAGTTTTGGTGGTCTGCACCATGTGATTATTTGAAATACAATGCTGGTGGTGGGCCCCATTTAAAAATTTGCTTTAGGGTCTAAAGGTGCGTACACACGCACTACTAAAAAGAAGGACGGGCCGGTCAGACCCTCCCGCTGGGCGGTCGTTCTCCCGACAGTAGTGCGTGTGTACAGTCTGTCTGCAGACTGATAAGGCTGTTTCTGAACAATCCGCTCACTGGATCGCTCAGAAACAGCCTGATCAGTCTGACCGACCCGTCGTTCTCTTTAGTAGTGCGTGTGTACGCACCTTAAGGCTATTTAGCTATGCCACTGATCAGTGCTTTGACTATACTGGATGATCAAGGGCGTAACTACAGGGGAGCAGCCGCTGCGACCGCAAGGGGGCCCAGAGCTGTAAGGGGGTTCCAACTACTACTTCACTCTCTCTGATAAAGGGGTCCATCCTTCAGATCAGGTGTTTTCGTGGCTACACTTGTTATGGGTGTGAAGATTATGATGTCCGCACTTGTTTTATGAGCCTTGCAAGATGGTCCCCAAGGTTGTGAGGGTCCCCAAGCGGAGGCAAGTATAAGGGTGTGAACATTGAGGGGCCTTACCAAAGTTTTGCCTAAGAGAAGGGGGGGAAGTCATGGTTTGTAGTTACGCCCTTGTGGGTGATTACAATTATTTTCCTGCTTTTTTATCATTATTATAATTAGTTTAGGATTTTATTTTAGAATGCACTCATAATTTCAATTACACTTGCCTATGCATTCATGAAATTGGGCATCTTTAAATTACTATTTTTTTATCGTGTTCCTCGAGGGATAGATTTCTTTGAAGGCGAAGAGGTCAAATGCCTTTTTAATAAGGGTTGCCTGCTTGTCCTTATCTATTACAAGGAGCAGGGGAGGAAATGAAGATCGCTGAACCCTGTAGCTTCATGCACATGAGCAGCAGAGCAGAGGTGGGAAGAGAACTTAGACCATCTCCTACACCTTCTTCCCTTCATCATGGGCTTTCTTGCTGCGGTATTGTACACAGATGGCTTTGTTTCATAATAAATGACCAGTTATTGTTACAGTGTAGTCCTTCAAAGCATCAGGGGGCTCTGAGTGTGAGCAGTTCCGTTGGGATATTTAGCTGCAAATTTGCTTTTATCAAATGTCAGAATTTTTCAGTTAAAAATAGCAAATTGGTTGTACAGCCATAGGCCCCATTCACTTTTAGAAGCGCAAAACGCCAGCGATTTTTGCCGGTGTTTTGCTGGAGTGATTTTTCCACGATTTCACACGGAAAAATCACTGGACAGTGCAGCAATTTCTCCGCGATCGCGTTTAGTGCTTCTGTAGCACTGAAATGCGATCTCCAGGAAATCGCCTGAAAATGGTGCAGGCTACGCGTTTGCATTTCACGTTTTTAGGCGATTTGCAGGGATTAGTGCAAATTGCCCAAGTAAGAACGGGCTCATAGGGTTTTATTACACTAGCGCTTTCGAAAGCGCCAGTGTTTGAGCATTTTTCCGAAATCACCGGCAAAACGCTCAAGTGTGAATGGGGCCTTAAAGAGAAACCGTGACCAATAATTGAACTTCCTCCTAATCAGTAGCTGATACCCCCTTTCCCACGAAAAATCTTTTCCTTTTCACAAATGGATCATCAGGGGGCTCTGTATGGCTGATATTGTGGTTAAACCACTCCCACAGTGTGATGTCAGGACCATTGTCACTAACTATATTGGTAGGTGAACAGAGGCGCCAGAAGGATAAAAGTACATAAAATTTTAAAAAAATTGCTGGGAGGAAGTGGTGGACTCGCCTCCGTTAAAGCAGACACCAAGGACTGTAAATGTATAGATATACACATTTATTGAAAATACACCAAAGTCGCGGGGTATTCTTTGGGGTATTTTCAATAAATGTGTATATCTATACATTTACAGTCCTTGGTGTCTGCTTTAACGGAGGCGAGTCCACCACTTCCTCCCAGCAATTTTTTAAAAAATTTTATGTACTTTTATCCTTCTGGCGCCTCTGTTCACCTACCAATATATTTGAGTCCACCCCAGGTGGAGGGGTGATCTACCCCCTTTCTTCCTATCTACAGAGAGCGACTTCTTAATCCTGAGTGAGGACAGGTCTAATCTCCTCACCTGCCTAATGAGTGGTTACCTAGGTGGTAATAACCCGTGTTTGTGAGTATTACCATCTCACTGTTTCATTTATCCAATCAATTTTGACATACTACACCATATTGGGCTCTTGATTTCTCTTCAACTTTATTGTCACTAACTGTCCCTCGGAGGGGCTCACAATCTAGTCCCAATCATAGTCATACTGTATGTCTATGTATGTATCGTAGTCTAGGGCCAATTTTAGGGGGAAGCCAATTAACTTATTTGTATGTTTTTGGGATGTGGGAGGAAACTGGAGTGCCCGGAGGACACTCACACAGACACGGGGAGAACATACAAACTCCTTGCAGATGTTGACCTAGCACTGCAAGGCGAGAGCGCTAACCACTATGCCACCGTTCTAATACCTTCCAATTAAAGAAAACTAGGCACGATCATTTACCGAACTGTAATTGTTTGCAAACTTGTGTCTTCTCCTTTAGGGTCAAGACGGTAGTTGTGGTTTTCTAGCATTACCAAGGTGGCTGCCAGTGGTTATTTGTAACGATGGTCAATGAGATGCAAATAATTCTGGGTTACATGCAAATTTTATTCAAATTGTATACAGTTTTTATCCAATTCCAAACTGCGTACAATTTGCATGACATTGGAATGCAAGTCAGAGTTATTGCCATCCATTCTCAAATAAAAGAATACCCTTTTAGGCGAAAAAAAATCTTGGCTATAAAAGGGGCGCTCTTTTATAGCCGTAAAAGCCTTGGGCACCCTTTTCACCACTGTATAGCCTCTTTTCCACGGACTGTTTATAGGCAGTGAAATGCCTCTCAAACTCTCACAACTGCTCGCTGCTGCCTGGTAACTGCTTGCCAAGCACACAGTTCAATAGTCCATGGAAAAGAGGCCTTACACAGATAGCTCAGGAACCCTTTTTCAACTGATACCCTGCTTAGCATATCTAGGGTGTCCAAGCATCCTCTTTTGCCCGGACAGGTCCACTTTTTCCGACCTGTCCGGGGCGTCCTGGCGGGTTTTTGAAATGTCCGGGTAGTTGGTAGTGAAGGGCCGTTTGGGAGCCGAACGCGAGCCGGCTCTTTAAAGGGAGCCAAGCGGACAAGTGCCACTAGTCAGACTCAGTCCAGTGATGGGAATTCCGGCTCTTTAAGCATCGGCTCTTCTGGCTCGGCCGCTCGGCTCCCAAAGAGCCAGCTCCTTCGGCTCCCAAAACGGCTGTTCATGATGGGAACCAGCCAGACCGGCGCATAGCAGCCGCAGGGTGGACTTTAAATGCTGGACGTGAACGATGATATCACTTCCTGCATTTGAATTCACCGCAGCTGGTGTGGGCGTGTGGCTGACTCGTCTCCTATCTCCTGCTGATCTGAGGTGTGTATGCTGGCAATCTCCTTGCACTTGTGGGGAAATGTGCTGCCAATTAAATTGAATTTGTGGGGAAATGTGCTGCCAATAAGATTGCATTTGTGGGGAAATGTGCTGCCAATCTCATAGCATTTGTGGGGAAATCTGCTGCCAATCTCATAGCATTTGTGGGGAAATCTGCTGCCAATCTCATAGCATTTGTGGGGAAATATGCTGCCAATCTCATTGCATTTGTAGAGAAATATGCTGCCAATCTGATTTCATTTGTGGGGAAATCTGTTGCCAATCTAATTGCATTTTGTGGGGAAATCTTCTGTGAATCTGATTGCATTTTGTGGTCGGTCGGCCCTCCACCATGTGGTCTGGAAAAAAAAAACGGCCCTCCATGTCCGCGAAGTTGGACAGCACACTGCTAAGCTCTTGTATATTTGGCCCCACCCATGACCACGCCCACATGCTGTTGTGATCGTCCTCTTTTTTGGAAATCAAAATATGGTCACCCTAAGCATATCAATTGATTCAGAACTTGTTATTTTAAGGCTTCTTTTCCACAGACTGTTAATAGGCAGTGTAATGCCTCTCAAACTCTCTCAACTGCTCACTACTCCCTGGTAACTGCTCACTTTCACCTGGTAACTGCTCACTGCTGCCTTGTAACTGCTTGCTCAACAGTCCGTGGAAAAGAGGCCTAAGGCAGGTTTTACACCTGGCCATTGTGCTGTTCTGCAGGCTGCAATGATGAGCATGCTCTGTCGCAGTGCAATGCCTCTCAAACTCTCACAACTACCTGCAGCTGCCTGGTAACTGCTCACTGCTGCCTGGTAACTGCTCACTGCTGCCTGGCAACTGCTTGCTGAGCACACAGCTCAACAGTTCATGGAAAAGAGGTCTTAGTAAGCCAATCACCTATGGCAGCAATGCACATGCACATCATTGCAGCCTGCAGAACAGTGGTGATTGCACACTTTGTGGCACGAGCAGCTGAAAGCTGCCATGGTAAATGCCTGTGGGGATAAACATGCATGGTGATGGATTGGCCACTCTTGTTTGTGGGGGAGGGGATGGGGTAACCTGTGATTTGTAGTTCTATAGCTACACCCCTAGTTCCACTATTGAATCTTGGCCAGCACATGATCTGTCTAGAGTTTGTATGTTCTCCCCAGTTTTGCAACCCACATCCAAAGTAAATAAAAAAGGATTACCATTAAATGACACCTGAAGTGAGAGGGATATGCAGGCTGCCATATTTATTCTGCTGATCCTCTGCCTGGGATACTTTTAGGCTGGTTTCACAGTGCTTTTTTTCGCATGCGAATTCGCAGAGCAATACAAGTGAATGGGACTGTTTCCACTTGACAGGATTCCTTTGCGTTTTTCTGTGCAGAAAAATTTCGCATGGCAGAGCCATCAGAATTCGCATACCGCATACCGCTATGCGAATCGCATACTATGTATTTAATAGGAAATTCGCATGCGGTTTGGGTATGCGAATTTTCATGCGAATTCGCATAGAAACAGGGAAAAAAAATCACACCAGCACTGCCATGGTTAAATTCGCATACATCGTCGTCCATGCGAATTCGTATGAAAATTCGCGTACATCCGCATGCGAATTGTTACCGCGGCGATTCGCACCGCACAAGTGGAAACGGGCCCTCACTCCCCAGGCCTTGTTCTAGTAACAAACATCCATCATACTTTATCTACCATTTATAAAATTGTGGTAGACTGTGTATGTGCTTTAATAATACACAGGAATAATTCTCTGCAGTCGTGTTGTTGTTGTGTTCTCATGGCAGTTTTTAGCATTTCTCTCTCCATATTTTTTCGGGCATTAGATTTGTTTTTAAATATTTTCGGCCCTAAGTAGAGAAATCCACAGAAGGCTGCTGCTGCTGGTATCATGCAGAGCCTGGTATTGGAAGAAAAAAGAGTGTTCTGGGGAAACTGGACAGATAAAGGCTTGTGGATCTTGTCCAACTAAAGGAAAAGAAAATGTGTACATGCTGCGTGGCACGTGTTACTGACTTCATTATGCTAGTGATGATTGGCAGGGATGGGCTCCCCAGTAATTCCAAGCTACCCAGAAGTCTGCACAATAGTCTGCAGTCCATTCCGCATCATAGGCGTACAGTGAGCCGCGTTGCATGACTCACTACTGAAGCCGGAAGGAGGAAGCGCGGTAGTGAGTCGTGGAACGCGGCTCACTGTACGCCTATGATGGGGAATGGACCGCAGACTAGTGTACTGACTTCTGGCTAATTTAACCCCCCGTCACCCGCGATCACAGCTGAGTAATCAGAAACTCATTACCATTTAAATTTCGAGCAGCTTGCTACTCGGAATTACTCGGAAGCCCATCCCTGATACCAAAATCATCTTTTTCTTACAGAAAACTTTCTAAAAGACACTAGATGATCACTGCCTGATCTGATGTTTTCTGATATGTATTATACAGTATATAAATTATTTGTCACCAAGGCTGAACTGGAACTGCTGGAGAGGCACTGGTGACACTAGATTTTCCAACTAGAGTCATACTACCCACAGAGACAAGCATCCAGCCCCTTCCCTCCCCATAGTACAGAACACTCTGTTAGGGCTGATTCACACTACAACAGCTTTTTAAACGCTAGAGATTTTAAAAGCTCTTGCAAATGCAATGCTATGGGGGATTTTTACAAAATCACATCGCTCAGTGTGAACACTCACATAGGATAACATTAGCAAGAGCTTTTAAAATCACAAAGCGCTTAGAAAAGCTCTTGTAGTGTGAACAAGCCCTGAGCTGTGCATGCTTCTACTGTAATTGTTGGTCAGGAGAGAGCTGGTAGTCATATAGGGCATCCAAATACTCTCATACCGTAGAAGCAAACCTGAAGCAATTTTTTTTATGAGAGAAGGGGCTTGATTCACAAAACAGTGATAACTGAGTTATCACACCTAAAAGCTTTACACGTGCAAACGTGCGTGCAAGCCATTTTGCACGCGTGTTGTGTGTGCAAAGTTCTAGCGCTCGCGTGTTAACGCTTATCGCGCATACAGCGTTACGCCGTACGCATGATAAGTGCACTTTGCACGTGATAACTACGGTGCTTCACGTGTTAACCTATTCGAGTGTATGCTTAGCACGCCCGTGCTAAGCTGGTTTGCACGCAATGTAATGAGTGCAAAACTTTACGCGCGCAAACTAATGACTTCACGCAAAGTCATTAGTTTGCATGCGTAAAGCTTTATGCGCACGAGCAAAGCTGCTTTTCACGGCCGTGCTAAGTGTTAGCACACTTTTGTGAATCAAGCCCAATGAATTGTATGGGCTTGATTCACGAAACCGTGATAACTCATATCAGGCTGTGTTTACCTGTATAGTGTCACTCTCGCCGCTCTCCCCCCCCCCCCCCACCCGCCTCCTGCATAGCTCCGGTCCCCGCCCGCGTCCCTTCCCTCCCCGCTGATTGGAAGGAAGGGACGCAGGCGGGGACCGGAGCTATGCAGGAGGTGGGGGGAGCGGCGAGAGTGACACTACATAGGTACAGCCCGCTGCGTGTTGACAGCGCGGCTGTGATTTATGGGGGCATAGCAGAGCGCAGGAGGGGCCTGGGGGGACACTACATAGCAACAGAGGCTGGCCTGTATAGGCTCTGCTATGCCCCCATAAATCACAGCCGCGCTGTCAACACGCAGCGGGCTGTGTCTACCTATGTAGTGTCACTCTCGCCGCTCTCCCCCCCCCCCGCCTCCTGCATAGCTCCGGTCCCCGCCCGCGTCCCTTCCTTCCAGTCAGCGGGGAGGGAAGGGACACGGGCGGGGACCGGAGCTATGCAGGAGGCGGGGTGGGGTGAGCGGCGAGAGTGACACTATATAGGTAAACACAGCCTGCTGCGACACGCTGTGTGTCGACAGCATGGCTGATTTATGGGGGTATAGCAGAGCGCAGGAGGGGCCTGGGGGGACACTACATAGCAACAGAGGCTGGCCTGTATAGGCAGACCCAGCCTCTGTGTGCGGATATCATTCTTAGAACCCCACCTCGGGTTCTCTTTAACTCTTCCTGTACTAGAAAACAATATGAGACTGTTATTTGCTACTAATGTTCTGTTTCTTAGCTGTATTACACATACAATTCATTATCTCATCATAAGTTTATTTTGGCTTCAGGATTGCTTTAAATTGGAATTATACTCGCCAAACTAAAATTTCAGTAACTTCTTAGTTACCTAAAAGAACATTTGAAAGCATTCCAAAGAATTCCTTATGTGTAAAATTGTTTATTTTCACTGAAGAGAGCAGTAGAAGCTTGCTTATATCTAGTCATTGACAAGTGTAGTGGGGACAGCTGAGTCACTTCAGCAGATAAGGAGGGGTTCAGCATGAAGACACAGGCATGTGGAGATTCTTGCCTTTACCAATGACCAGAGATACGCAAGCTTCTAGTGCTCTTTGCAGTGAAAAGAAACTATTTAAGAAGCAAGGAATACTTAAAAATGCTTTTAAATGTTCTTTTATGTAACTAAAAGTAGTTACAGAAATTTCAGGTTTGGGAGTATAATCCTACTTTAATCTAGAAGGTGAAAGAAAATACAAAAAAGATCTACCTGCTCACAAAGACATTTTTAAAAAGGAGGAAGCGTGGATTCCAGTGTGCCTAGCTGCTTTTCCATGTTGGTACATTTGGATCCTGAGGGACTTCCTTACGGAACAGAATACATACAGATGATCGCGTTATTTCCTTATTCATAATTTAAAGCTATTAATGTGCTTCAGGCCGTCTTATTTAAGGCAATAAAAGTGCATGCTAGAGCTTGCTTAATGCATCCATAATGCATACTAACACAAGGAAAATCCAAGAAGACACGTTTTTCACACTTTAAACCATGAAGCCTGCCCAAACAGTATGGAGACATGGCCTTACAGACAGGAAACTGATATTCTAGAAGGGGGCCAGGATGCATACAGAGCAGCCAAGTGTGCTAAACATAATTATACTCTTTTGGTATGATTAGAGTGAGGTAGGGTTTAAAGGATTACCCATTGCTTAAAATTGTGACATTTTAAATACATGCATATAAAGTGCTTATTTCTCCCAGAGTGAAGTGCACTATAAATTACTTTTTTCCTATGTAAGTATACTAGCTGGCCCAGCTGTTACCTCTCCCCTATTCCCCCTGCTGATTGGAATTAGCCATAGATGCCCATTAATATTTAGGGCATTTCTGGCAACCTAATAGTAAGTAGCTAGAGGTGCCCCCCGGCTAAAGGAAAATCTCATCAGTTGAATAACCTCTCATTTGCGCTCTGCTGGGGACCCTGCATAGGGAAGGAGGGAGGGAGGCGTTGGGGGATGAGAGTGAGCCGCCTTTCCATCATCAGGTGCATGTAGGCACATGCCTACAGTGCCTTATGGTAAATCCGGTCCTGGTCAGGGTGCTATAGCTCATCCCCTACGCGTTTCCTCCAAGAGGATTCATCAGGTGCTGCAGAGCCAGAGATTAATAATGCATTAAGCTCTGGGAGATGTACATTTATATATACAGAATATATTTTTACGATAGATGTCCATTAAATAAGTTTTATTGCTGTTTGAGCACCCATTGGAAAGATTTACCTTCACTCTTTGTCAAGGTAGCCCCCATCTTGCTAAAATTAAGTGAAAGGAAATCTCAGCAGGGATAGAAATGATGGCAATAGCCTGGCTGCCCTGCTGATCCCTGCCTCTAATACTTAAAAGAAGAACTTTAACCAAGGATTGAACTTCATTCCAATCAGTAGCTGATACTCCCTTTCCCACGAGAAATCTTTAAATTTTCTCGAATAGATCATCAGGGGAGTTTATATGGCTGATATTGTGCCGAGAACACAGTGTGATGTCAAGACCATGGTCCTGACAGTTTGCTGCCTGTGAACCTCGCTGCATTGTGGGAAATAACAGCCTTTTCCAACCGCCAAGCAAGCAATATCTTCTTCTGTGCATTGAACTCTCACAGTAACAAGCATTCTGTTCTTAAAAGACATACACCTAGAATAAGTATGCACATTGGGCGCTTTGATTCAATTCTGAGCACAGTAAGGTGTGTGATTCAGACACCAATGAAGCCAGAGAGATCTTCAGGCCTGCCAGGCAACTTGCATTGTTTAAAGAGAACCCGAGGTGGGTTCTAAGAATCCTAATAGCAGACAGAGGCTGGCTGTGCATATAATCACCAGCCTCTGTTGCTATATATACCGTCCCTCCAGGGCCCTACTGCGCTCCGCCCCCCATAAATCACAGCCGTGCTGTCGACACGCAGCGTGCCACCAGCCAACTGTTTACAATTGCCTATCAATCTCCGCCGCTCCCCCACCTCCTCCATAGCTCCGGTCTCCGTCCGCGTCCCTTCCCTCCAATCAGCGGGGAGGGAAGGGACACGAGCGGAGACCGGAGCTATGGAGGATGCGGAGGAGCGGAGGAGATTGATAGGCAATTGTAAACAGTCGGCTGGTGACACGCTGCGTGTCGACATCGCGGCTGTGATTTATGGGTGGCAGAGCAGAGCGCGGGGGGCCGTGGAGGGACGATATATATAGCAACAGAGGCTGGTGATTATAGGCACAGCCAGCCTCTGTCTGCTATTAGGATTCTTAGAACCCACCTTGGGTTCTCTTTAAAAAGAATAAATATGGTTGCCTCCATATCCCTCTCACTACAGCAGCACTTTAATTATACTGAAATGTGTTTGGTTTGCATATTATCATTGCATTAGCCACCCATTTATTGTATAATCTACAACATGATAAAGTGAAAATAACTCTCGAATCTGGCATAACCTGCATATGGGAGCAGCATAGTGTACACTATTAGGCCTTCGATTTATGTTAAGCAGGTAAAGAATGTTAAAAAGTGACATTCCATGGCGGGAACTGATTGATGTCAGAAGACTGCGGAGGTGTGACCTTTGTGGGGTTTCCATTCTATTTTTACTCAAGTGCTTCACAGGGCGCCATGTTCACCTGAAATGCGGAAATGAGTTTGCTTTCAGGCTTTACACGTGAGTCATTAGTTCACGATGGAGGTAGCCATTTTCACTTCATAGATAGCGCCACTGGAAAAGAGAATATCCTTGTGCTGGGGTGGGGTATTGGGTAGATCGCGCTATGAGAAGCGGTGGTAGGCCTGTCTGGTGTTCACCTCACAGAACCAGTTCACTGGGTAAATGGCTGTACATATGAAGACATTTATTTATTTTTATTTATTTATTCAAGTATTTATATAGCGCCGACATATTAGCAGCGCTGTACAGAGTTTATGTCTTATCACTAACTGTCCCTCAGAGGGGCTCACAATCTAGTCCCTACCATAGTCATATGTCTGTATGTATCATGTAGTGTATGTATCATAGTCTAGGGCCAATTTTTTTTAGAGGAAGCCAATTAACTTATCTGTATGTTTTTGGGATGTGGGAGGAAACCAGAGTGCCCAGATAAAAACCCACGCAGACACGGGGGAGAACATACAAACTCCTTGCAGATGTTGACCTGGCTGGGATTCAAACCAGGGACCCAGCGCTGCAAGGCAACAGCGCTAACCCCTATGCCACCGTGCTATGACATGTTCAATATACTTACTTCTCTTTAGAACTTGAAGATTTATTACACTGAGCACACAAATTAGATGATTAAAAGCACACAAGACCATTATTATTTTATTTATAGAGCAGCAACGTATTCCATAGCGTTGTACTTAGTACAAAAACATACAATAATGAGGGTAGATACATGAGCAGTTCAGCACACTGTACACACATTGTACAATCAGGACATCTAGCGACACGAGTACAAATACATAGAACCCCAAAACACCACCCAAAACAGTGATCATTCTCAGATGTAGGGGCGATCGTTCCGCCATGTTCCATCCCACTCACTCCCGCCACTGATCGGTAGATTAATGAATGGGAACTTATTTCCCATTCATTCATCTCCTCTCTAGGTCCCTGTGATCACCGGCATCAATGAGATGCCTGCGTCACTTCCGAAGTAACACAGCCAAGCATTACTTCCTATTTGTGTACTTACAGTACGCTAATAGAAATAATGCGCAAGACATCTTGGGCTTGATTCACTAAAGGGTTAGCACGGCAGTGAAAAGCAGCTTTGCATGCGCAAACTACTTAGCACCCAAGTTTGCACGTGCAAACTACTTAGCACCCAAGTATGCACGTGCAAACTACTTAGCACCCAAGTTTGCACGTGCAAACTACTTAGCCCCCTAGTTTGCACGTGCAAACTACTTAGCACCCAAGTTTGCACGTGCAAACTACTTAGCACCCAAGTTTGCACGTGCAAACTACTTAGCACCCAAGTTTGCACGTGCAAACTACTTAGTGTTAGGAATTCACCTGGAGGTTCCCGCAATGCGACCGCTCATGATGAGAGTTGCGTCGGAACCTCCACTTCCGCATGTCAACGGCCATCCTCCGCTGGTGATGCGTGCACTGGGGATCGCTCTGCGCATACTGGTGGGCGGCTTTTTCGCTCCTCTCGGCCACAGTATGGTCTGAGGCGGCGACAGAGGTAGTGTCAGCTGACAGTTTAGTCAACTGACATGGGTTTTAATAAATATATAAAATATGAATACTGTCCCTGGCCGGATTTGAACCCTGGCCTCTCACGCCAGAGGCGATGACTTTGACCAGTATGCTATAGCTAATATACAGCCAGGAGGTTTTGTTAGTCAGCTGAGTAGTTACCCAACTGACATGTATTGCTACCTGTGTCAGCTGATCTCTTCAGCTGACACTTAAACAGGATTATTGCCTGCGTGTGATTGGCTGCTGTGTGCATGTGGTCGACCACTGATTGGTTGCATGAAGTATTTAAACCTGCTGAGTGCTTCCTGTGATTGCCCGTGATAGCTTTGGCTGTGTGCTTTTGCTGGGTGTGATTTCCTGCTTATTGATTACCTGTGAACCGACCTCTGCCTGGAATCTGACTACGCTTTGCCTGCTGCCTGAACCGACCTTCTGCCTGATCCCTGACTATTCTCTGATCTCTGCCTGGACCGACCTAGGATTACCTGACCTTGATTTTGCCTGCTCCTTGTGTACCTCGATACTTCTGATTGTACGTGTATGACCTCGGATTGTTACTGGACTCTGCTTATCTCCTGTTAGGTTCTGGTGAGTTACATAGTTCACTCTACGTTCAGCTCCTATACCTTGCACCTACAAGGCCTGGGTGTAACCGAAGTCGGGCAGGTGTTGTTTCCTCACCTCCCGTTCAAGCGGGGACGCGCTACATAGGGTGAAGAAGGTGGGGATAGATTGGGGCATAGGAGCTGAGCTGTGAACTGATAACTGGCCAAGCCTGACATACCACTTAGCACTCAAGTTTGCAAGTGCAAAATACTTAGCACCAATGTTTGCACGTGCAAACTACTTATTACCCAAATTTGCACGTGCAAACTATTTAGCACCCGAGTTTGCACGTGCAAAGCCTTAACACTCGAGTTAGCACATGCAAAGCCTTTACACTTGAGTGAGCACATGCAAAGTCTTTACACTCGAGTTAGCACGTGCAAAGCGTTTACACTCGAGTTTGCACATGCAAAGCCTTTACATGTGATAACTGAGTTATCACGCTTTAGTGAATCGACCAAACAGTAGAATTACACCTACATACTGTACATTAGGGACTGAAATTTTTTTAATATGTACAGTATGTCAAGAGTGTATATTACTGTTAAATTATGGACTTGTAGTTAGTGATGGATGTAAAACTGTACAAAGGCACCTTTATTGCCAAATAAAATATTGTCACCATACATTGTGCTAGGGATATAATTTAAATGTTGCAATAACCGGGACAAATAGACAAATAAAATGTGTGGCTTTTATCCACAGTAGAACGTTCTAGTTTAAAACTATAATGGTCCCAAAAATTGTTTTCCCATTTTTTTTCTTATTATTCCCATTAAATGCATTTAGAATAAAATAATACTTAGCATAATGTACTACTCAAAAAAAGCCTTATTTGGTGGCAAAAAAACAAGGTATAGATCATTTTGTTGTGATAAGTAGTGATAAAGTTATTGGGGAATGAATGGGAGAAGGGCTGAAATGTGTAAATTCCTCTTGTTCATAAGGTAAAAACAACCCACGAGCTGAAGTGGTTAATATAGCACTAAGCTGTAAAAAGGAATGGAACCTCCCCCTCCCCCCATACCTAACCCCCCAATTTTTTGAGATAAGAAAGAGGGACACTTAAGCCACACCCCTAATCCCACCCCCAGCACAACCCTAGTTAATATGCATACCATAAAGATTTAATAAGAAAACTGTTTTATAATTCAAACCACACTGGTCCTTTCTATCCTGGTTAATTATCCCTCATATTAATATTTGACAATTAAGAAACCTATCAATTTAATTGATGGGAATAAAGTTTAGAGTCAATTAAACACATTTAATCAATAGACAAATACACTTACTTACATGGATCTGTACATCATTCCTGAAAGAGGGACAAATGAGGAAGAAAGAGGGACAGAAGGACCAAGTTTCCAAAGAGGGACTGCCCCCCCCAAAAGAGGGACATCTGGGAGCTATGCCTATAATATTGCAAGTGGAATATATTTTCGTACTCTGGGGATAATTGCACTTTAGTAAGCAATGGGCTATTGGGTATTCCCCCTCCCCCCCCCCCCCCCCCCCCTCTCATTCAGCATGCACATACACTGTTATGAACATGTTGGGGAATCCTGTATCAGGCCCAGTGCACACCAAAACCGCTAGCAGATCCGCAATACGCTAGCGGTTTTGGGAGCTGATTTCAGAGCGATTCTAGGCATGTTTAGAGAGGTTTTCTAAACATACCTAGCGGTTTTGGGTGCGTTTTTGTGTAGCAGATTACACATATTGTTACAGTAAAAGCTGTTACTGAACAGCTACTGTAACAAAAATGCCTGGCAAACTGCTCTGAAGTAGCGTTTTTCAGAGCGGTTTGCGTTTTTCCTATACTTTACATTGAGGAGGAAACGCTTCCGAAATCCGCAAACGCGCAGCAGGAGCCGCGTTTGCGGCTTGGCAAAAACCGCAAACCGCCGGTGTGCACCATCCCATTGCAATACATTAGACAAGCATTTTTGTAGGCGGATGCGACCGGCGGATCGCTCCACTGGGACTGGGCCTAATTTATGCTAAATCAGTAAAACTATTGACTATATTGAAACTTTTATGTGGCATTAAAGCACCACTATTGCAAACATCATAAAATGTTAAATCTATTAAAATACATACAAATAAAAAGTATTTTTCTTCCAGAGTAAAATGAGCCATATATTACTTTTCTCCTATGTTGCTGTAACTTACAGTAAGTAGTAGAAATCTGACAGAACCAACAGGTTTTGGACTAGCCCTTCTCCTCATGGGGGATGCTCAGGGCTTTGTTTATGGTAGTTTTAAAAGCACTTAGTGAATGGCAGTTGCTCTGACCAACTGCCAAAAAAGTGTGTAGCGAGCAGGGAAGCTGGCCAGCATCATTGTCTAAATCCTTTTCAGGGGGTGTCATTATAAAGAATAAAAGCCCCCATGAATCAATGGAAATCTGTTCTCTGTCAGATTTCTACTACCTACTATAAGTGATAGCAACATAGGAAAAAAGTAATGTATGGCTTATTTTACTCTGGAAGAAACATACTTCTTATTTGTATTGTTTACATGCATTTTAAATTTGACAATTTTTCGCAACAGTATTTTTAGTATTTCTTTTTTTTTCCCACTTTTATTACTTTATGGGTTAGTCTCGTTTGGCACATGTTAAGCTCTGTGTCAAGGTCACCTTTTCAGAACAATGCTACTGGCAGTCAAATTTATTGTATTTAACTTTGCAACACTTGTTCTCCTGCCCATAAACACTGATGTGTCAATAAAGTACTCGCATAGGCCTGGTGTGTCACTTTGGGGTGCTGCAGTAGGTTTTTATCTTATAGGAAACTTTGGAAACATTTGGTGTATATACACCAGGATGACTTACTTCAGTTGCTTCAGTTGTTGATTTATAATAGCTACAGTCCCTCATTAGTCTCATTTTTTTTTTTTAAAGTGGGTTACCCTTTAAATTGTACGTTTCGTTTCAGCTAGTATGTTGCAGCTGCCTTTTATTTTCATGTTGAAATGTATCATTTTAGCATTTAATCTTATAAGAGAGGGGCATTGAAGTAGAAAAAAAATCTACATTAAACCCTTATATCAGTCTATTACAACACACTCTTTGTTGCAGAAATATATAACTCCTCCAACATCAGTTCCCAGCTTCCATGCTAACAGTTACTGTATTACATTATTGGGGAAGAGACTATTTTGTGGTTTAAATAACACAGTAGTAAAGGCAGACTATAGAACAGCATCAGTATAGTCATAAGAGGAGCATATTCTGTACTTCTGAAAGGAATGAAAATGGCACTGGACAGCTAAGATGCTACTGACCAGCATAGAAACTGCTGTAAGTTTTCCCTCATTATGTTTTCTCTCACTTCCCAGGGTGTACAGCATGTTTTAACGTTGGTATGTTTGCATTGTTGAATAACCTGTGTTTGTTGTTTTTGGTACAAACATGTTGCACTGTTCTCTACAACATTTACATGACATACTGCATGTTGGTGTTCGATTATTCTGGCATATTAGATTTTCTGCACTGGTTTAATGATTTTAGGATTAGGATAGGAGAGTAAAATGTGGATTAGGCAGTGCCAGTTAAAGTAGCACGGGGGTCCTGGGCCAAAGGTAACCCAAGGGCTCCATACCACCCCCTGCCCCCCCTCCCCATTGGTCTCCTCCCGTCTGCTCCTCGGGGCCCCTGCGCAATGTGGCTGCATTGTAATTACTCACCTATCCCAGTGCCCTGCTCCGTCCTCAGCCCCGCGGCCTGCTGCGTATGTCATGCGTAAATATCCCGTGCTGGATCATGGAGAAGAGGCAGGCAGCAGGGATGAAGAGGGAACACGGATGGAGCAGCGTGCCAGGACAGGTACGTTATTACAAGGCAGCCACACATTGTGCAGAGGCCCTGGGGACTCAGGAGCAGTTGTGGGGGAGACTACCTGAGGGTACCGCAGCGGTCAGGACATGGCAGCGGTCGGGGGCCCTGGGGACTCAAGAGCAGTCATGGGCCTGGCAGCGGTCGGGGGCCCTGGGGCAATTGCCCCCTTTGCATTAATGGCAGCATCTGCCCAGGTATTAAGTGTGGGTCACTACAAAGAGAAGCATGCTTATATCTGACACGCATACATTTTAGCAGAGGGATCCAGTGGCAAACATTTCTTTAAAGGACAACTATAAAATGTATAGACTGAACTCATGATTTTCCCACCCCATTCATCGTGCCCTCATCCTTAAAGGACTGTTAATTATACCCACCTTGGTGTGTTTCCTTTCTTGTTGTTGCATGTTCTGCAAATGGGAGACAGACAATCCATAAGTGCTTGTGGACCTACCTGCAGAATACATAACCATGTCTATGGTTGCCTTCAAAACCCTTCAGGCCATGTAATATTTGGCTGACTAACAAATCAGTAAGTGTCTTTTCATTCTTGCTTCGCTAGGCTGAGCTACATGTACTGTACTGTGGAGAGGGGTGGGAGCAGTAATCAAGAGAATCCCCACTGAACATGATTAGGGCCTTTAGCTTTAGTGACTGTTTTAAAGTAACTGTGACATTTCCCCTTGATCTTATCCTTGCTTCACTCATAACAAAGCAAAGCAAGTCAAATACACAACCCACAACAGTTTCTTCTGGAAATTCCACCAGGTTGTGTTATAACAATATAGGTATGTACAGTATGTGTGAAAAGACAAGGGGGTAAATGCACTAAACTGTGGTAAGCATGATTTTGTGCGTAAAGTCTTCCCCACAATGAGTACACTGTAATGCATTGCATTCTACTCATTGTGTGGTAAGACTTTGGGGGGAGGTGAGATTAGGCATCAAGATGGAGATTTAACATTAACAGGATCAGTTATAAAAATAGGTAACAAAAAAACCTTCTTGGTGGATACCTACCTCAGGAGGGAGAAGCCTCTGGATCCTAATGAGGCTTCCCCCTTCCTCTTCACCCTCCAGGATCCAGCGTTGGCAGCCTCCGAACACCGGCGAGGTAAATATTTACCTACCACCATCCTGTGCAGACACAGTAGTGGCTTTCCGATCAAGCTCTGGAAGAAATAGCCGACCCCAATCAGGTCCGCTCTACTGTAGTACAGCAGACCCATTCAGGTTCATCTATTTCCGTCCGATCAAAAAGCCACTACTGCACCTGAACAATATTGCAGTAGTTAAATATTGCAAATGCTACCGTGTCAGCGCCACAGCCGACATCCTTGTCAGCTGTGTTTTCGTTGGAGACACCACTGACTCTGAAGCTTAGGAGGATGGGGGAATCCTCAATAGGATCCAGATGTAAATACCTCCCGGGAGGGGAGGGGGGGGGGGGGTGATGTTTACTGTGTTGTATAGCCAAGGTAGGAGAGCACCGGGATTCTGTGCCCGACCCCAAAACACCAGTGCCATTATCAAACAACCACCATGAGACAATGACAGCAGATTGTGCAGCTGTGAGTAGTAAGGTTAGAGTACATTGTGCATTAGTAAAAAATGTTATATAGATATGTAGAATATGGTGTCTATATAGGATCAAGTAAGGGAAAGCTGAGTTAGTGTTTTTTGTTTTAGCAAAATTATTTTCATTGTTTACAGTACTCATATGGCTCTACAACAAGGGCACGGACTCTAAAAGAGGCCATGTTTTCATAAAACACATACTAACCTCTAAAATAAATCTGTTTTTTATCTCTTATCTTGTTATGCTGCTACAGCTGTATATACAGTGGGATGCGAAAGTTCGGGCAACGTTGTTAATCGTCATGATTTTCCTGTATAAATCGTTGGTTGTTACGATAAAAAATTTCAGTAAAATGGGAGACACACACAGTGATATTTGAGAAGTGAAATGAAGTTTATTGGATTTATAGAAAGTGCGCAATAATTGTTTAAACAAAATTAGGCAGGTGCATACATTTGGGCATCACAAACAAGAAATTAAATCAATATTTAGTAGATTCTCCTTTTGCAGAAATTACAGCCTCTAAATGCTTCCTGTAGGTTCCAATGATAGTCTGAATTCTGGTTGAAGGTAATTTGGATCACTCCTCTTTATAAAAGATCTCTAGTTCATTCAGGTTTGATGGCTTCTGAGCATGGACAGCTCTCTTTAACTCACACCACAGATTTTCAATTATATTCAGGTCTGGGGAATGAGATGGCCATTCCAGAACATTGTACTTGTTCCTCTGCATGAATGCCTTAGAGGATTTTGAGCAGTGTTTAGGGTCGTTGAAAGATCCAGCCCCGCGCAGCTTCAGCTTTGTCACTGATTCCTGGACATTGGTCTCCAGAATTTGCTGATACTGAGTGGAATCCATGCATACTGTGCCTGCACAATCGCGCAAAATGATCCTGCGCAACCAGTCAGCCATGCACTGCGTATGTGCGGCCCAGTCGTATGTGCACTTCCATCATGAACATTTGTCACAGGGACAGGATAGGTTAGGGAAGATCTTCCATGAAAGAACAACAATAACAACCTGACTGAGGCTTTGAACCCTTCTTGAACTAGTACTACTAAAAAATGTTGAATAAATCTCCATTCAAAATGTCTACAGGTGTAATGCCACTTTAAGTGAGCGCGGCCCTGGTGATGGCCTTTGCAGAGTGAAATGCTTGCTCTGGGAAAGCCCACTTGACAATTATCAGGTAGCATGAATATCTTTTTGTTTGGTATTTCTTTAATAGCTGAGTTCTGAGTACACCTAGACCTTGCCAAGATCAGGGCCATCTTCTCAGTATCCTATATTGCACAATGTGAGCTTTGTATTCTTAAGACAGGAGGGTTCAGTGACACACTGAAGTCAATGGAGCACTGAGATCTTCCTATTAACCCTTTGCTTTACGACCTGAACTGAACCTCACATAGTTCCCGAAGCAGTGGGCCATTTTCTTTAATTCCCCATTTCCTTGAACCCAGGTGACCCTGTTTAGTGTTGCTGTGAGGAATGCGCAGGCTGAGTTCAGGACTGAGTCAAGACTTCCCAAAACATGAAATAGATTTTCAGCCCTGAGTCGAGTCATATAAAATACATAGAACAAGGTGGGCAGAATGAATCAAAAGCAAATTCAAATGAGTGATTAGCAGCTGGAGATGTATCACTGCTGAGCTACAACCTCGTGACCAGTCTTTCAGAAATGAGTCCTCTGTAGTGTGTTAATGTTCTAGTGCTCTGCAACTGGCTCTGAGCACCGTTTGGACTTATGGATTTTTTTCTAGAAATGGTGCTGTAGCCTCTTGGGCTTAGTTCACAGTGCAAATCGCAATCACAATCGCTAGCGCTTAGCAATTACAATTTTGCAAATCGATTTTAGAGTGATTTCTGAATGAATGTGCATTTCTGCACAATAATTCACGATGAATCAATGCAAAAAATGCTACATGCAGCACATTTGCAATTTTAACACTGGAAATGTGAATACTACAAATGCATAGCCATGGGAAACCTTAGAAGAACATATAAAAAATAAATGCATACTGGTTTATCAAACATATGACCCAGGTGTCATAACCTGGCCCCCAACCCATTTATGTGGGTTTCCCAGTCCACCAAAGACCCTCTTTTCTAATTTAATTCACAGATTGGGCAAAAGTAAGGAAGTGCTCTTTTTTGTACTAGCGTGATCTGGAAAATGAACAGTTTATTTGGGTACCCACCAGGGAACTGAATTTAATGTAAACCCAAGCTGAGAGATGCAACAAAAAACAGATACTTACCGTATTTCCCCCCAAAATAAGACAGTGTCTTATATTACTTTTTGCTCCAGAATATGTGCTAGGGCTTATTCAGGGGATGTCTTATATTCCTATCAGGAAGTGTCTCTCAGCAGACAATTTCCTGTTCCTTTGTCCTGTGATGTTCTTGTGCTGTGTGTCCTCCTGCCTTCCCCACTGTGCTGCCTCTTTCTCTGCTGGATCAGAAGGTATGCTGCACTGATCAAGCACCTGCCCTGTCATCCCTGCATACAGCTGATAAAATCATACCTCCCAACATTTTAAGTGTCGAAAGCGGGACACTTAGGCCACACCCCTGGCCACGCCCCAACCCCCTAGTCACGCCCACTAATTTTATTTTATTTTATTTTTTTAATTTATTTTTTATTAAAAAAATTTAATTAATTACTCCCGAAAGGGAGGGTGCCAGGGGGAGGAGGGTGGTGAGGGTGGCCGAGGGGGGGAAAAGAAAATACGATCGAGGCACCAGCCCGGGGATGCGTATGCGGCATGGATGCCGCATGGACGCTATTAAGCTTCTCCCTCCCTCCCTCCTAATGTGCCCCCAGTGTCCCCTTATGTGATTAACATTAATTAGGGTGGTTGTCAGTGGAGGGGGGGAGAATGCCCGTCACCGTGGGTGGGGAGGAGGGTGCCACTTTTTTAGGTGGGGGGGGGCGTCTGGGCAGAGAATGGAGGCGGAAAAACTGATCGAGGCTCCAGCCGCGGTAATGAGGGATGCGGGAGCCCGGCTTCAATACTTCCTCCCTCCCTCCCTCTGTGAATGCCCCCAAATGTATGTCCGTGTGCCCCCCTCTCCTCCCCTCCCTATAGGCAGAGTGAGCGCAGCGGAGCGGGCAGTCGGGTCCTCTTACCGCTGATGCACGCATACTGTCTCTGGCATCGGACTTCCATGTGCTTCCTGTGACGTCATAGTAAACAGGAAGCACATGGAGGTCCAATGCCAGAGACAACGGGACGGTTGGGGGGTATGGAAAATTGCTGCGAGCGGGGATTACAGGATCAGTGCCCAATCGGCACTGCACTGCTGTGTCCCCACTTGCTGGCCCCCCTTCTCCTCTTTACTGCTGCTATGGCTTATTTTCAGGTTAGGGCTTAAATATTTTGAGCATGCTATAGCCAGGGCCGGTCTTAGGTTTCACAGCGCCCTGAGCGTAACCAGATTTTGGTGCCCCCCCCCACCCACCCATTCATCCCCTTCGCGTGCGTGTGCACAAACACACACACACACACACACACACACGTCTAACTGTATATAGGCACCAGATACGCCCTTTAGTGTATATAGACATTTAAGACCGATTCCCCCTCCCACACACACTTAGGCAGATCCCCCCCCTTTTAGTATATGTTAGTATATGCCTATATATACTAAAGGGGGATCTGCCTACATATACAAGACAAGTAGCCTATATACACTAAGGGGGGGGGGATCTGCCTATATATACACTAAAGGAGGGATCTGCCTACATATACAAGACTAGCAGCCTATATACACTAAGGTGAGGCTCTGTCTATAATAGACTCCCCCCCCCCCCCTTAGTGTATATAGGCTGCTAGTATTGTTGTATATGTAGGCAGATCCCCCCTTTAGTGTATATATTGGCAGATCCCCCCCTTTAGCATATATATATATATATATATATATATATATATATATATATATATATATATATATATATATATATATATATATATATATATACAGATTCCCCCCTTAGTCTATATATATATATATATATATATATATATATATATATATATATATATATATATATATATATATATATATATATATATATATATATTATATACACTAAGGGGGGGGGGAGGATCTGCCTATATATACACTAAAGGGGGGCTCTGCCTACTTATACAAGACTAGTAGCCTATATACACGGGGGGGGGGGTCCTGCCTATTATAGACAGATCCCCCCTTAGTGTATATAGGCTACTAGTCTTGTAGGCAGATCCCACCTTTAGTGTATATATATTAGGCAGATCCCCCCTTAGTGTATATATAATATATACACTAAGGGGGGATCTGCCTATATATACAATAAAGGGGGGATCTGCCTACATATACAAGACTAGTAGCCTATATACACTGGGGGGGGGGGGATCTGCCTATTATAGGCAGATCCCCCCTTAGTGTATATAGGCTACTAGTCTTGTAGGCAGATCCCACCTTTAGTGTATATATATTAGGTATATCCCCCCTTAGTGTATATATAATATATACACTAAGGGGGATCTGCCTATATATACAATAAAGGGGGGATCTGCCTACATATACAAGACTAGTAGCCTATAATATACACTAAGGGGGGGGTCTGTCTATTATAGGCAGATCCCCCCTTAGTGTATATTATAGGCTACTAGTCTTCTATAGTCTTGTAGGCAGATTCCCACTTTAGTGTGTGTGTGTGTGTGTATATATATATATATATATATATATATATATATATATATATATATATATATATATATATATATATATATATATATATATGCAGATCCCCTACTATGTACAGCGCTACAGAAGATGTTGGCGCTATATAAATAAATATAAAAATAATAATCCCCCCTTAGTGTGTATATAAAGGTTAGGCTACTAGTTCCCCTTTTAATTAGGCAGCAGATTCCTCCCCCCCCCCCCCTTTCCTTCATGTATCAAGCATAGAAAAGGAGGATGATAAGCATATATTCCCCCTTAGTGTAGGTAGGTTGGGGATGGGGAGCCTTACTTTTGCTGGTCACTTGGGGAGCACGAGAGGATAAGATGGCCAGGTCTCGTCTCTCACTCAGGAGGACAGTCACAGGGCAGGGCAGGGTGGCTGCCGGCACACGTGCTGCCCGCTTCAGTGCTCCTGGCTGGCTCCATCCATTTTATCATGGGGCCGGGTGGAGTCTCACACTGACTCCAAGAGGCAGCGCCGCATCAGTTGCTGGTCTTCGCCCCCATCACCCCCAGTGGGGGAGAAACCGAAGGGAGACGCAATGGACCAAGCCGGAGCCCGCAGCCGCCACAGCACAAAATAACAATATGCGGCTAGGGCGGCAGGAGCGTGGCGCCCCCCCTGGAAGCCAGCGCCCTGAGCGATCGCTCCGGTCGCTCAGGTCAAAGGCTGGCCCTGGCTATATCTTATTTCAGGGAAACAGGGTACCTAGGTAGAGGGTAGCCTGTGGTTCATCCAGTGACTTTCTGTGTCCTCCTCGCCTTCACCGCCATTACCCAGGATCCTTTGGAAGATTGCACCGCTGCTCATTGTTATGCACCAGCGTGGCCATACTGTGCCCACATGAGTATGGTCTTGCCTGTGCAGTAGCAAGGAGCCTTGCTCAGGCGCAGTATGGCCATGCTTGTACACGGTGGAGAGCTCAGCCGCGATAACATATCTGACAAGCTCTTGTCAGATATCTTCCGGGGGTCCATGCTCAGCAAGACTGGGATTAGGAGGACACAGGAAGCCTCTCTACCTAGGTAAGCATCTGTTTTTAGCAGCTTCTGCCTTGGGTACACTTAAATTTTATTGTTAGTACTTTTATTATCTGATAAAGATGTACTGTATTTGTCATTATGTTATTCCTCTTTCTCCTGCATTAGGCCAGTGGTCACTTCTGTTTCCTGATAACTCTCAGTATCTAATGAGATCATCATGTTCCCTATGATGTAGCTGCCTGCCTCGTGGGAGTGCTAATAAATCTCTGCTGAGAGCTGTCATTACACTGACAAATGTGATACTTAAACATTTCTATCGTTTCTAAAAGCAAAATAACACCTAAAACTGACACTTGTAATCCGCAGAACACAGGATTACGTGAAACCATCATGCAGAATACACAACATTCCAGGATAGACTCCCTCTTTACAGCCGTGTTGTCACACAGTGTAATCAGATCACTCATATCCTTGGGAGCTTTCAGTGCCCTCTATACAAGAGGCGTAAAATATAGGTGTTTCCTCCGTCATTGTCCCCTTTGTCAGCATGAAATATATATTTTAATGCCCTGTGAGAAAATAGGCAAATGAAAGGTGAATTTGGTCTCGTTTCAAAAGTATATCTTTATAGATTTACAGACTATCCTGCTGCTCACACAGGGAGAATGGGAACCTGAACATTTAGGATCGCATTTACTATCAGAGGAGCATTGATTTCTGTAATTGCAACAGGAATGCTACTCACCAATGTATTTAGGACTTGCATGTGTAAACTACTTTCATATCTTAAAGGACCAGTGTCACAAATGTTTTTTTTTTTACACATTGTTACTTTCAGAGCTGTTGTAATGAGAGTATTGGTTACCAGCATTTTTTTTCATGCATTATTAAAAATAAAATCTTACTTTTTTCATGCTGTCCCCCACCTAATAGCGACGGCAACGTGGATTAGACTATTGCAGTATAGGGGTGTAGAAGCAGCAGTTGAAATGTAGCAATACCGCTCTCACCCCTGCCTGCATCTGCTGTCCCTAATGAGCGCGGATATCGCCGCTCGCACACATAGCGGGAGCGCCTGTCATGTTGACAGGTGACGTCACCGTTGTTCAATCAGGAAGACTGCGGAGGGGACCTTCACAGTCCCGTCTGTGCAGGCACTGCCTATTGAGACTCGCGCACATGCGCAGTCTAAGCCGATCACTGCGCTGAAGTGTTCAGTGATGACAAGTTGATGCGCTCAGCGTGTGGTGAAATGTAAATAGTGTAATAAAGTGTAAATAGTGTTATAAAGATTATTGCTTTAAAGAGTTAACCCAAGATTGAACTTCATCCCATCCAATAGCTGATACTCCCTTTTCTACGAGAAATCTACCTTTTCTCAAATAGATCATCAGGGAGGTCTGTATGGCTGACATTGGTGTGAAACCCCTCCCACAGTGTGACATCATGGCCATGGTCCTGACAGTTTGTTGTCTGTGAACCTCATTGCATTATGGGAAATAACAGCTTTTCCAGCTGCCAAGCAAGCAATATCTGTGCATAGAACTCTCACATTCCGTAAGATGTCACCACCATACATTTCAGAATGTAAATCAGGGAGAGGAAAGATTTTACGATGGGCAAACACTGACTAAATAATCTATAAATGAATATTGTAAAAAAAAAGTAAGCAATTTTGTTTGTCATTTTCACTACAGTTTCTCTTTAAATAAGAACTGTTGCAAAAATCTTAAAATTTAAAACACCTACAAATAAGTATGTTTCTTTCTGAGTAAAATGAGCAATAAATTACTTATCTCCTATGTTGCTGTCACTTACAGTAAGTAGTAGAAATCTGACATTACCGACAGATTATGGGCTAGTCCATTTCTCCATAGGGGATTCTCAGCATGGCCTTTATTCTTTATAAGGACACTCCCTGAAAAATATTTATACAAAGATGCTGGCCAGCCTCCCTGCTCACTGTACACTTTTTTGGCAGTTGGATGAAGCAACTGCCATTCACTAAGTGCATTTTGAAAATAAAGAAATCCCTGTGAAACCCCCATGAGAAGATGGGCTAGACCAAAACCTGTCGGTTCTGTCAGATTTCTACTACCTACTGTAAGTGACAGCAGCATAGGAGAAAAGTAATGTATGGCTCATTGTACTCTGGAAGAAACGTACTTCTTAATTGTATATGTTTACAGATATTTTACATTTTAAGATTTTCGCGACAGAGCTCCTTTAGAGGGATACTTAACTGAAAAAAAAAACTGGTCAGTTACTTACCTGGGGCTTCTTCCAGCCCCCTGAAGTCTTCCAGGTTCCTCGCCTCCATTCCACACTGCTCGGTTCTCCTGGTGTCCCATTCCGTAAACCGGAGGACTCGGCGAGTTGCCAGCCACTGCAGATGCCTCCTGGAACGCAGCAGGAGTGTTATGCACATGCCACGGGAGTGCATTGGAGGAGGTGAGCAGCACGAGGTTGCACATCAAGCGGTCTAAGCTTGACACCAAAGAAACCGAACGGGATGATGGCAATTGACCAGGAAGAGTTCAGGGGGCTGGAAGAATGCCCAAGTAAAGCCTTGTACACACATCCAGTTTTGATTGGCCAATTTTGCCACTTCCATGTAGTATAGGAGCTTGCCTACAAAATCTGTCCATAGTATTTAAAGTCTGTTAGTACTCAAACTACATGGAGGTGGTAAAATTGGTCAGTGATCGGCCAATAAATATTGGATGTGTGTACACACCTTAAGTAACCGGGCAACTTTTTTCAGTTAAAGTTTCCTTTAAGCTACCTACACATGCTCATTAACCATTTTTCCAAAACGAACGATTCCTGACAAACGATTGACAACAACATAACACATTTGAAGTCAATGACTGCATTACGCTGGTCTACCCATGATGTTCTACCGACTGATTGTTAGCGAAAGTTCAAAGCTGAGGATCCGGAACTACGCAGCACAAGAGATTTGATTGAATGGAATGGTTGTTCATCATCGTCCAGTACCTGCTTTGTCTACCAATTGCCACCGATTCTCGTCTGATCGGATATGTCAGAATGGATCAGTCTATTGGATGATAGTCGTGGTTGTTTAGTGCTAATTTTGTAACATATTTCATCGATTATCATTTGTTGGGTGGTCGTCAGTCGTTCATAATTCGTTTTCCAGCCATTTTAACCATGTACGTGTATGAGGCTTTAGTCCTAGTCCATACAAATAATATTATTTTTTGGGACACATTAACAATAACAACAATAACATTTAAATAGTGCTTTTCTACCATTAAATCATGGAACTTTACCTAGGCAAAGATTCTAAGTTTTTCAACTCAAAAACATTATGGGAAAGTGATGTAGGCTCATGCTGGGCATACACGGGTCAATCCGCAGGATCAACTCCCGCCGCATCCCCGCTCGTCCGCGCGGATCGATTCCCGCTCTATCCGGCAACGGAGGCTAGGAGCCTCTGTTGACGCGCAGTTACAGCACGAAATGGCCGTCAGGCACCTGTCCCCAGCACCCACCGCATCACCACACTCTACTAGATGGTATGTGACCTCTTTTAGCTGCGTTTTTGTACTGCTATTTTGTGCCTCACTATGAAATAAAGCACCTGCAGTGCCGATTGTTCCTCTCATCTTCTTCATTCATGTCTGCACTGCCTTCTACAAAAATCTGAGCAGGCAGTTTGCATCATAGCGGTAGACAAGTGTGTGTGAACCCTGCCTGCACCATTCCAGTGTCAGCTGTCCTGAGCTGCAGTGCCAACTATTTTTCCCCCCTCCTCTTGCTTACGCTTTACTGTATCCATCACACGCATGATGCAACTTTCAACCTCTGTTGCAACCGCAATGCCCCATGGTGCAACTAGTCTAACTTGCATTTTGCACATTTCATATAAAGGTAGGCATAGCATGCATTATGCTGTTTAACTCTGCTAGTAATGCACATTATGCAAGCAACATATATGTTGTGTGTATAAAGCGAGTTATGCTATTTGTGTAACACATGCTATTCAGGTGACATAACGCCCACTAAACTTTACAGAAGCTGACTGCGCACTGAAAAGTTTGGTATATCAGGGCCACAGAGATGTATAGGAGAGAGAGGATTATTTTCAAGCAGTCACCAGACTGGAAGACTTGTAGTGCAAGCGAGGAATGGTAAAGCTGGCCTTAAACACACACAGACAGTAGACTTTCAACTCAGGTAATAGCTGATGTAATTAGCATATTAATTGCACCTGGCATGCCATTATTATGCTGACTAGGTTTCTATAAATATACTGATTTGGGTGTTAGCAAACGTATCCTTCCTTGCGTGTAATCAGACCGTATACATATATTTCAGTAATTGCCACCGAGAGATCATTCTGGAAACATTCTGTGATTGATCATTGTACAGACACCCTGCTCGGCTGCCTGTTCTATAATGAAGGGAGGATGAGTGAGGAGTGAACCACCGCAAAGAATAATAGAAGTGTAAAGGTCAGTAGTTAGCGATCCAACGAGTCGGATCACTAACAGTATCATCAGTGGTGTTGGGAGACAATAGACTCACAATAGATTTCCAAAGAATTTTTTCTGCCTCCAAAAATAAACCATGTATATGACTGTATGCTTGTGATAGTATCAAGAAGCAGCAGCAAGCCTTGTGCCCGGGATTACTGTATACTGCTGTATTCAAGCCAGGCAAGGAACTGAAACTATGCAGTGTGTAAGTGTAGTACAGTCAATGGAACAGCCAAGGCCGGATTTATACTTCTTCTACCCCAAGGCCAACTTTCTTGCAGCTCCCCTTCTATGTGCAACATCTCCCTGCTATTTCTTTTGCAGCCCCCTATTCCATTCATGTAGAGCAGCCCCCTTCAGTGGTATACAGTACAGGTCCCTTCAGAATCAGAATCACTTTATTCGCCAAGTACGACAGTTGTCGTGCCTGGAATTGGTTGTGGTACACATGGCATAGGCATTCTTACATGACAGACAAAACAAAAACAGACAGGAATATACAACGAGACAGGTATAGCAGCATAGATTGTAGAAACTGGGGAACAGTTCATTTGAGAGCACTGGCAGCTAGAGTGAAGGGCAGTACTGCCCAGAGTGGTGAGAGTTCAGGGATCCGAGCATTGGCTAGGGGCTAGGTGCTGCGGACGGTGACGGAAGGAGGGTTTGGAGTTCAGGTGGAGGACAGCTTGAGGGAAGAATGTGTTCCTGCGCCTGGTAGTTCTGGAATAGATGGTCCTGTAACGTCGGCCTGTTTGCATAAATTTGAAGTAGCGGTTCCCCGGGTGAGAGGGGTCCTGTGAAATATTGGAAGCCCTCGACCCCAGTCTCGCTGTGTGGAGGAGGTCCAGTGGTGGCAGGGGCGAGCCTATGATCTTCTCCGCCGTGTTAATTACCCTTTGGAGTTTGTACTTGTCCTTGGTGGATGCCCCTGCATACCATACAATGACGGAGGAGCAGAGTATGGATTCCGTGGTAGCGGTGTAAAAGCTGGTCAGCAGTTCGCGTGGCATACCGAATATCTTGAGTTGACGCAAGAAAAATAGCCTCTGCTGGGCCTTCTTCTGTATCCTGGAGGTGTTTTGCTCCCACCTAAGGTCCTTAGTTATGTTTGTACCGAGGAACCGTACGTCGGACACCCTGGAGACTGTATCTCCATCAATGAGGACTGGGGAGAGTGTGGAGGGGTGCTTCCTGAAGTCTACAATGAGCTCAACAGTTTTTGCCGCATTGAGAACGAGCTTGTTTCCCTTGCACCAATTGCTGATCCTCTCAATCTCGCAGATCCCTATTTCCATGTGTTGCTCCTTATTTGCTACCTCTATATTCCATTTGCAGCCTCTTCTTCCATATGCACCATGTCAAGCCACTCCTCGGCCATCTGCTGCCCAAGGCCCAGGCCTTTTGTGGCCTTTCCAGAAATCCGTCCCTGGGAACAGCAGATTCTGCAAGGATTGTGGTCAAACACAAGAGCTGTAATAAGAATTAATCATTAGCAGATTGACTAGTATATATAGCTATTAATCAGTGGTGTAGCAATGGGGGATGCAGAGGCTCTAACCACACCAGGGCCCCTGGACCTGAGGAGACCACCTGGGGCTCCCCTCCAGATGATGCAGTAGCCCTTTATTGGTGCTGTAGTGGAAGTGATCACCTCTATATACTTTGAATAGAAGTAACCAGTAATATCCTGAATCTTTAAGGATTCTGCCATGCCTACCCCCTGTGCCCCCGCCACACGCACACACGTGCGCACACACACACACACACACACACACACACACACACACACACACACACACACACACACACACACACACACACACACACACACACACTGTACACACACACACGTACACACACACACACACACACACACACACTGTACACACACACTGTACACACACACACACACACACACACACCACACACTGTACACACACACACACACACACACTGTACACACACACACACACACACACACACACACTGTACACACACACACACACACACACACTGTACACACACACACTGTACACACACGCACACACACACACACACACACACACACACTGTACACACACACACACACACACACACACTGTACACACACACACACACACACACACACACACACACACACACACACACACACTGTACACACACACTGCACGCACACACACACACACACACACACACCACACACTGCACACACACACACACACTGTACACACACACTGTACACACACACACACACACTGTACACACACACTGTACACACACACACACACTGTACACACACACTGTACATACACACACACACACACACACATGTGCTCCTCCCGTCACTACACAGACAGTAGTAATATGTGTGCTCAGCACTGCATCCACACCGTGCATATTATAACTGCCTTTTAGTATATGAGATGCAGTGGCGTAGCTAAAGAGCTGTGGGCCCCGATGCAAGTTTTACATGGGGCCCCCCCAAGCACTCTATACATAACAATTGATACGGCGCACCAAAACCTGCCAAGTACAACCCCAGTGTCAGAGGTGCAAGAAGGGGATGGGGAACAGTGTGTTAAGGATTACTACTATTCAAAGCATCTATAGAAGTGATTATTACCAGCACAGGACCAATAGAGAGCTAATACTGTGATGGAGGGTGGACCCTTCGGGGCCCCTCTGGCCTAAGGGCCCTGATGCGGTCGCTACCTCTGCACCCCCTATTGCTACGTCCCTGATGAGATGATCATTAACAAACCATTCCCTTTCCTCCGTTTACACCTTGCTCCTTGGAAAAAGTGGTTTTGGTGGGCTGTAGCATAAGATCATTATAGCAGTATATTTCGCACTGGGGTCCATGGATTTGTAGCTATTCCTCTTCTAATAATTGTATCTAATTTAAATAGACACCTTTTACAATCTGTAATTATTACTGCTTAAAGTGGATCCGAGATAAACTTTTACTCATTGTATAATTGTGTTCCTTTCATATAGTTTATAGGGCATTCCTCAAGGCAAATACTTTTTTGTTTTGTTTTAATACTCTAATTCCCTATAAACTAAACAAGCCTCGCCAACAGCTCCTTTTGTGCCTTGGCACTGTAGCAAGGGCTTATGGGAGCTCAGTCTGGGCAGGAGGAGGTTACTAGCCATTGATTTCAGAGGCAGAGGGGAGGAGGGAGGAGGAGAGGGGACTGAATTTACACACAGGCAAGCTGATAGCATCTCCAGCCCTCAGCCTGTGACAATGTGACAAACAGAACATGGCTGCCCTCCTTGTATCACAGGAATAAATAATCATAAACTTGTGAAGCTGTTTGCAGCTAGATATGCTGTATAAACTATCTAAACTTTATATAAGATATATAGACAAGTTACTTGTTATAGTTAGTTTTTCATCTCGGATGCACTTTAATAATATTCTGAAGTAGAGGGGTTGATTTTTCATCTTTAATGTAACATACTGACTTGTCGTTAGTTGTCATTCCTGTCAGTCTTGTTTAGTGTATGATGGCCATACATACACACAATGCACACTGTAGCACTGGTTCACTTCCACTACGTGGCAGGACCTCAGGGCGCAGGGGGAAAAGCTCTATGTAGAGGTTGACAAAGAGAATTAAACAAAATGATTTTTAATCTCTTGATCCTTGTCACACCACTCTAGTGCTATGCAGTAATACACTTAGGAATTTCCACCAAGTAAAGTTTATGGACTTAACTTCTTCAGTGCCTGGGTGGTCCACATTTTAGAATCATTGTGTCTGTATCTTTTCGCCTTCAACATTTCTGGTCATTTGTTGGTTCTGGTGGACCAGGCGTGTCTTTCCTGATATACCATGTGCTTCCTACATCTATACTTGCAGAAGTTTCCTCACTACAGAAGCCTAACTGCCCAGCACTGCACAATTTCCCTGCTCATAGTGAACTCCAGTGAAGCAAGAAAATGTTGTATATATAGACATATAGCGCAGCATCCTTGCTATGCAGTTGATTGCCGTGCTTGCTAGAGGACCAATTTATTTAATATGTGGCAAAATACTATTAGGCCCTATTTATACTTAGTAGTACATTACATTTAGAAAAATGGGACGCAGCTCAACGCAACTCAGAGTTGTTAGCGCTCTCGCCTTGCAGTGCTTGGATTCAAATCCCAGCCAAGGCACTATGTGCATGGAGTTTGTATGTTCTCCCCGTGTCTACAAGGGTTTCCTCAGGGCACTCCAATTTCCTCCCATATCCCAAAAACATACAAAAAGTTTGTTGTCCTTTTTATGGAATTGGATTAAAGTTGTGCAAGTTTTATAGAGGCTACAGTGTTGTTGCTCCTGGATTCTATTCTGGCTTATTGACATACAAAAAAGTTAATTGGCTTTCCCTAAAAAAAATGATTTCAAGAGGCTGTAATTCGCATACGAATTTGGGTTTGGGGAAATGAAGGGAATTCACATGAATGGAAACTTACGGTGGCCACTAATGATCCAATCTTTTTCATCCAATCTTACCATTTCTATGTAATATAAGGTAACTGCCTGAAGTATCCATTCAGTATATTCACTCAATTTACCCTTATAGTACATAGATTTGGTAAGATTGGATGAAAAAGATTGGATCATTAGTGGCCACCATTAGCCTTAGCTCAACACACACCATACAATCTTGGTTGTACAGATTTACCAAATCTATCTATAAGGGCCAACAGGTTGAAAATACCTTGAATGATTGATTGGATAAGCTCTTATACTACATGAAAGTGATAAGATTGAACAACCAAGATTGTATGGTGTGTGTTGAGCCTTATACTACATGAAAGTGGTAAGATTGAACAACCAAGATTGTATGGTGTGTGTTGAGCCTAGGATGAAGGTTGTTGGTAGGGTGTGTGTGACAGGCTAGATGAGAGTCAGGAGAGATGACTTGGGATCTGTAAAGACCCATGAGGGGAGGATGAGGGTCAGGATAAGTGACAATAGAGGGTGGGAATCAAAACTATAGAAACCCTGGCTGCTAAATATGATATGTGCACAAATTACTGTATGTCACCCTTGTCCTTTTTAAAGGGAACTTGAACTGAGTAAAATTATTTAAAATAAACGCATGATGTAGCTGCAAATGAATATTATATACTTACCTTACCATCAGGTTCTCTCAGAAGCTCACAATTTTCTTCTTACAGTGTTCCCTTCCAGTTCTGACAATATTTTGTCAGAACTGAAATGTACCAGTTGCTGTCAGTGCCCATGTTTCCCTATGGTTCAAGTGGGCGATATAACAGTTTAACAGTGTGCTGACCAGGTAGCTGTTATGGGGTAATGGCCATTTTCAAAATGGAGGACAGAGAATTCCATCGATCACAGTGGACAAACAGGACGCAGGAGATGAGAAAGAGATTGATGAGTAAACTACATGGGAGGTAAGTATGACCTGTGTATGTCTATTTTGACTTTATATTTTTAGTTCAGGTTCTCTTTAAGCACAAATGATGTGCTCCCTTAAAGCTAATGGGAACCGACATTAAGAAAAAGAAAAGTCAGATACTCACCTAAGGAGAGGGAAGGCTCGGTCCTAATGAGCCCCCCCTCTCCTCTCCCGGGGCCCGGTCCCGCTCAGGATCCCCCTTAGCAGTATTCGACCATTTCGGTCAAATACTGGCACTTCCGCCGCCGAAGGGAGGTTTCGGAAGACTTCGGGAGCACTCGGGCTCCCGAAGACGGGCCGCTCCATACTATGCATGCGCGAGCACCGTCATAGACGCACTCGCGCGTGTCCATGACGTACTCGCGCATGCGTAGTATGGAGCCGTCGGCCTTTGGGAGCCCAAGTACTCCCGAAGACTTCCGAAATCCCCGCGGCGGAGGATTTGACCGAAGGATCCACCGGGCACTGGGAGAGGAGAGGGTAGGCTCATTAGGACTCAGAGCCTTCCCTTTCTTTAGGTGAGTATCTGACTTTTTTTTTTACACATGGGGTTACATTAGCTTTAATCCTTGGAAATGTAAATAGTCCTAATCCAGTCCTGTAACTTTTACAGCTGTTACACTTGAGACATTAAAGAGAATCTGTACTGTCCGATTTGTTCAATAAAAAACATACCAATCGAGTCACTGTGATCTCCTGGGCCCCTCTGTACTGTTTCTGCCGCTCCCCTCCTCGATCCTGGATTTTAATTGCCAGTTTTAGGCAGTGTTTCTAAACAAAAAACATGGCAGCTAACCAGGAAGTGATGTTTGTGTATACATATATATATTATGTTACAGTATAGTACACGTTTTTATTACATAGTGAATTATCTGCACTCCAGTCAGGCATTCTCACAGTTTCTCAGCATGGGCAGCTCCCTTCACCCTCAGACAGGCTGAAATTGAGAACAGAGAACTGTCTGTGACTAATAAACAAAGCACACACACAGAGCCTGCAGGGGGCGTGGAGGGGGCGTGCATAACTTGTCCCTATCACAGCAGAGGCAGCCACTTCCTCCCTAGGTCGACAAGCTTGACAAAGAAAAGAAGATTAGATATATTACTGAGACAGTGCAACTAGAAAAGGCTACAGTAATCCAGAGCACATTAGAACAGGTATAGGAACTTATAGGATAGAAGAAATAAGGCTGAAAAGTTTGTTACAGAGTCTCTTTAAGACTACATGTTTTTGGAAAAGAGGGTTGTTTATTGGAAACCTGGCATGAGAGATATATGAAGGCGGCCATATTTATTTCCTTTTAAACCATACCAGTTGCCTTGCAGTCCTGCAGATCATTCTGGCATCAGTAGTGTCTGAATCACACACCTAGAACAAGCATGCAGTTAATCTTGTCAGATTTTTGTCAGAAACATCTGAACTGCATGCTTGTTTGGGGTCTATGGCTAAAAGTATTAAGCTAACACATGTGAGAATTGTCACCCATTGGGGATCAGAAAACGATCCCTTGGGCAACAATTCAGGGAGCAATGCTGTACAGACACACCTAGCCTTGAGCTGGTACAGTACAGTACAGGTAGCCAGACAGGTTGTCCCCCCTCCCTCTCTCTACGGCCCCCGATCGTTTTACCTTCTCGGCGGCCACTTTATCTATTACAGTCCCTGGCCCCTTTCATGTCATGGGAGGCACGACGGTGGCCTTGAGGTAGGCTTGCTGTGGAGGGCAGGCGGAGGGACGATGATCAAAGGAACAGATCAGCTTCAATCAGTTGAGGGGAGGGGGCTGTGAAAATAGCATTGTGATCAGTCATGCTCAGGCATTGGAGGTCAGTAAGGATCTGAAAGGTCAGATTCTTAACGATGCCCGAGCAGGATGGATTGGCAGCTGCTGTACACACATAACGACTGCTGGCTGAAACATTTGTTATCAGCGACGGTTATCAAATGTGTGTACGTACTTTTAGAGGCAGAGGATCAGCAGGACTGCCAGGGAAATAGTGTTATTTAAAATTGAATAAATATGTCAGCCGCATGGGCATAACAATAGCCCCTGTGACCCCTGCAATTGCAGGGGGCCCAGAAGCTTTGGGGGCCATCCTCTTCCTATCCGCATGCAGAATCCCCAGGGCGCTTTATATTTTCCTGCTTCTAGTGCCTCCATGCATCACAGAAGCAGCATTCTCTGCTGCCCTTCACAGAGCTCCTGATCACATGACTCGCATCGGTCATGTGATAGGGATCCAGTGAGTGGCAGCAGAGAGAGTGTGCTGTGATGCACAAAGAAGACCCGCAGCACTGGAAATATTACACAGGTAATTTTACACTCGCTACCCGTTCCAGTGCTCCGGGTCTCCTCCATGCATCACAGCACTCTCTCTGCTGCCATTCAATGGCTCCCTATGACATGACCAATGCCAGTCATGTGGTGGTCTGGAGCTCGGCAAAGGGCAGCAGCTGTGATGCACCCCTGCAATATTATGCATGGTGGGGAAGGGGTGGTGGGGATGTTTCTTCATGGCCAGCCTGCCTGGTCCCTTGTGGAAAAGGGGGGGGGGGGGGGGAAGGGGTATGGACCTATGACCTATGGACCTTTTATTTCATGTCTCAAATAAAGAATACAATTCTTCAATTGTAAACTCAGAAAAAAAAAAAACTATAATTAAAAATAAAAGCAGGAAAAAATGAAGAGTAAAAGCTAGCCATACATCTAGCGATTCTGATTCAATCGACAAAGCGAATCGTGACCAACACGCTACAAACAGTATCCTATGCGAATCACCTTCACATTCGATCTGACCGATGTTGTATCTCCATGCTCTGAATGCAAAATCGAATGACATGTGAACAGTAGCCGATTCCTGTGCAAATGACCAATATTTTGCATCCTGCTCGATCGACTAAGCTGGTCGGTTTGACATGAAAACAGCCACTTGTCATCGATTGGGAAATCTGGAACACACTTGATTCTCTCTTGATTCTATAAAATGATCGAATCAAATGGTTGATCGTACAGCCAAATCGCTAGATGTATGGGCAGGACAGGCAAATCTTCTGACTAATTGCAATGACCTCATAAATGACTGCTATCAGAGGGTAGGGGCACAGGAATAAGCAATGAATGGACTGGAAACATTACCATGGAATCTGTCTTCTTTCCTCTGTAGCCGAGCAGAAAGTTCCTCTTTTATTTTTAGCAGCCAGATAGCTCTGTGTCACACACCTCTCAGTACAGGCTGCATTCACATTGGGGCTTTGCGGTGCGTTGCATCAAACAATATAGTCACATTACTAACACAACGCAATTATATTATAATGATACATTCACATTGGCGAGTTCCCGACTTACGATGGCCCGCCAGTACAGCATACATATGGTACGGCTGCCGGTGAGTTGGGCACAGAGTGAGCCGAATGACGGCTCTCCCTGCTGCCGCTAAACTTCCTGGCAGCATTAAATACTATTCCTTAGCATTAGCATTAAATACTATTGTAGCAACTCGGAGATGTATTTCGAGGTCTGGCGATCGCCGGATCTCCGAATCACGCACAATGCGGGGCGTGCATCATAGCATTGCTGCTATGAGGGCACCCAGCCTCAGCTGAGCACCGTGTGCCGAAGGTACTTACTTCGCCTATACGAATCGCCGACCGGCCACAATGTCGGGGACTCCATGTACTGTCCCCAGTGTCCTGCTCCTCTGTAAATGTAAATAGTGCTGGCAGCCGCGTGTATCACTCACCTCATCCTGGGAGCCAGCAGCGATCTGCTGCTTCACACGTTCACTCCTACCCCCTAGTGCAGTGATGGCTAACCTTTCAGAGGCTGAGTGCCCAAACTGCGACCTAACATCGACTTTTTTATCTCCGAGTGCCACTGGGGGGGGTCGCCCCGCACCAAAAAATGGGCGTGGCCATGATATTGTATGGGCGGAGCTAACATAATGATGTAACAGCGAGGCATAAGAAAGCAGTGTTTTCCGCCATGATGTGGTGAAATGAGGATTCGCGTCATGGGTGTGCAGAAACTGTATGATGCTATTTATACCCGCCGTAACCCCAAAGCAGCAAATATAGCCAACTATGACCATTAAGAGCTCATTCACACTATTTGCTGCACTGTCAGTTTTGACGCAACGCATATAATGTAAGATTCATATGGTAACATGAAAGTCAATAGACTTCCATGTTACCATTCACACTACAGGTGTGCGTTCCCATGCGTTACGTTGTAACGCATCTGGGAACATTTTAACGCACAACGCATACGTTTCCCCGATGGGTACAGCTGCCGACGTCCACACTTTAGCGCACCACAACGTGCATTCCGTGCGATCACTGTGCGTTGGCAGCGCATGCATGAAATCGCATTCGTGCATACGCTCTGTAGTGTGAATGAGCCCTTAATAATAAATGCAGCAAGTTACCCCAGACACCAGAAAATAAACGCAATGTGTGCAACATTTCAGCAGAAAATAATGCAATGTGGGCCACATTGCACCAGAAAACAAATGCAGTGGGCCACATTGCACCAGAAAATAAACGCAGTGGGCAGCATTTCACCAGAAAACAAACAGCGGGCAGCATTTCACTAGAAAACAAACAGTGGGCCACATTTCACCAGCAAACAAACGCAGTAGGCCACATTTCACCAGCAAACAAACGCAGTGGGCCACATTTCACCAGCAAACAAACGCAGTGGGCCACATTTCACCAGCAAACAAACGCAGTGGGCCACATTTCACCAGCAAACAAACGCAGTGGGCCACATTTCACCAGCAAACAAACGCAGTGGGCCACATTTCACCAGAAAACAAACGCAGTGGGCCACATTTCACCAGAAAACAAACGCAGAGGGTATCATTTCACTAGAAAACAATCAGTGGGCCACATTTCACCAGCAAACAAACGCAGTGGGCCACATTTCACCAGAAAACAAACGCAGAGGGTAGCATTTCACCAGCAAACAAACGCAGTGGGCCACATTTCACCAGCAAACAAACGCAGTGGGCCACATTTCACCAGCAAACAAACGCAGTGGGCCACATTTCACCAGCAAACAAACGCAGTGGGCCACATTTCACCAGAAAACAAACGCAGTGGGCCACATTTCACCAGAAAACAAACGCAGAGGGTAGCATTTCACTAGAAAACAAACAGTGGGCCACATTTCACCAGCAAACAAACGCAGTGGGCCACATTTCACCAGAAAACAAACGCAGCGGGCCACATTTCACCAGCAAACAAACGCAGTGGGCCACCTTTCACCAGCAAACAAACGCAGTGGGCCACATTTCACCAGAAAACAAACGCAGCGGGCCACATTTCACCAGCAAACAAACGCAGTGGGCCACCTTTCACCAGAAAACAAACGCAGTGGGCCACATTTCACCAGAAAACAAACGCAGCGGGCCACATTTCACCAGAAAACAAACGCAGTGGGCCACATTTCACCAGAAAACAAACGCAGTGGGCCACATTTCACCAGAAAACAAACGCAGTGGGCCACATTTTACCAGAAAACAAACGCAGAGGGTAGCATTTCACCAGCAAACCAATGCAGTGGGCCACATTTCACCAGCAAACAAACGCAGTGGGCCACATTTTACCAGAAAACAAATGCAGAGGGTAGCATTTCACCAGCAAACAAACGCAGTGGGCCACATTTCACCAGCAAACAAACGCAGTGGGCCACATTTCACCAGAAAAACAAACGCAGCGGGCAGCATTTCACCAGAAAACAAACGCAGAGGGTAGCATTTCACCAGCAAACAAACGCAGTGGGCCATATTTCACCAGAAAACAAACGCAGCGGGCAGCATTTCACCAGAAAACAAACGCAGTGGGCCACATTTCACCAGAAAAACGCAGTGGGCCACATTTCACCAGAAAACAAACACAGTGGGCAGCATGTCACAGGACATAAACACAATGTGACAAAACATTTTACCAGAAAATAACACAGTGGGCCGCATTTTACCTGAAAAAAAAAAAGTAATGTACTCACCTGACAGAAGTCTTCTCTCTCGGCTGGGCTCTGGCGCGCATCTCCCCCGGACGTTCCTCCTGCAGTCTCCCGCGCTGCCGCTGACAGGCAGAGTGCAGGGCTATGGGAAGATGGCGCCCGAAGCCTGTACTGGAGACACAAATAGTCTCCAGTACAGGGCTTCGGCAGCCATCTTGCCGTAGCCCTGGTCTGCCTCCCGGGAGACTGCGGGGCTGCGGGATATGAACTGGTGCGGCGGCGTCTAGTAGACGCTGCGGCCAGTTCATAAGCAGCAGTGGCGTGCCAGCAGATTAGGCTACGCTACAAAGCTCTTTTTAGGCCTTCTCCCTTATTCTTCATGGACATGTACATTTTAAAGCCACGTTTCAGGCACAAATGTTTTCCTAAACCTGTATAGGTGCTCAGTTATAGAGTTTGTTTTTGTCTGTGCAGACGCTTTTGAGAAATCTGATCAGGAGTCCAGACACTGGCCATTTCCTGCCCCACAGACTATTATTGTTGTAAGCTGCAATCTTGTCAGAGAGATTCAGTCTGTGCCATCCCCTTGCAGTCTGAACTGTAGGATGAACAATCCAACCCGTAGCTGCAGCCCATCCCACAGAACCTGAAACTAACTATATACAGAAGGTGATCAAAATCATACAGGTGCACTCATACCTGTTCAATACTAGCGGCACAATACCTGAGGAAGTGGGCTAAGTCCTGTGAAACATGTTGTGTTTTCTCCAATAAGGCTGTCATCCAAAGTTTCAGGCTTTGTGTTCTATAATAGGTAAGTACGCTTACCCTAATTAATTTTTTTATTAATTATTTTAACAACCCCACCCAAGGCCTCACCACTGTCTAATATTATTGCATAATGTCTAGTCTTTACTAGCACTGTAACTCCCACTACAGCCTGGAGTGCTACCATCTGGACTGACAAGAACAACAGCCCGAGTGGGTGATGGGAAATTCCCCACAAGCCTAAATTATGGTTGCAGTCTAGCAACTGTTTGTGTGAATATTACTCTACTAAACACATCCTGGTTACTAATGATGCTGCATTCAGAGGCCTTCTGCATCCTCTATGGCCTCTTCACTCTCTGATGTTTTTCATGAAATCAAAATTCCAGGACAGTCTTTTTAGCTGCAGAAGCATCACAAAAAAGTTAACATTTGAGCATTCTGACTGCTAAGCTATTACTGTGCATTGACCTGAAAATGAAAATAAGATTAAAAAATACAATTACCTCAGTAGTGGGAAAAGTCTGAATAGCCCAGAGGCTTCCCTGTTACACCCCACCGTTTCAGGATTGGATCCCTCTAAACAAATTCAACACGGGCTTATTGAATGTGCTTCTGTAGGCCACGTTTCAGTACTATGAGCATCTCTGTACTGGGCATGCTAAAGTAAGATCAGTGCATGCCCAGTAGAAGGAAGCTGCTCATACATGGATTTGTTCCTCTGTGCATGAGTGCTTCACTCTACTGGGCATGCATGAAACCTACTTGCACATGCTCAGTATGGAGAAGCTTGCAGTTCTGGGACAAGGTTCCTCAGCACAAGAGGCTGAGGCTTTTTAAGTGCCCCTAAATTGTGCTTGCCTCAGTATAGGTAGCAGATGTGTCCCCAGTTTTAAGCCCCCCCCCCCCCTCTCTTAACCCAGTATAGGCAGGTAGATGTGCAGCATTAGGTAGCCCCACTCCTTAGTATAGATTACAGATGGGCCACCGATATTAGGTAGCCCCCCCCGTGTATAGGTAGCCAGACGTGACCCCAGTATTAGGTAGCCTGCCTCCCCAGTATATATAGATTCTTCAACGTGGGTTTGCCTTAATGAGTAATTGAAAGCAAAGTTCATTCATTAGGCAGACCTTCATGTATGTACAATGCTTTTAAAGCTGCCCAGTGTTTCTGCTGCTTGTAGACAGGTAGCTGTTTATTTTAATACATTACTTAGTTGTTACTTATTTTGTGGTCTAACCATTTGGGGATTGATTCACAAAAGGGTGCTAACTTAGCACTAGTGTTGGGCGAACAGTGTTCGCCACTGTTCGGGTTCTGCAGAACATCACCCTGTTCGGGTGATGTTCGAGTTCGGCCGAACACCTGACGGTGCTCGGCCAAACCGTTCGGCCATATGGCCGAACTAAGAGCGCATGGCCGAACGTTCCCCGAACGTTCGGCTAGCGCTGTGATTGGCCGAACGGGTCACGTGGTTCGGACCCGAACGCGCTCTGATTGGCCGAACTGTCACGTGGTTCGGGTAAATAAATACCCGAACCACGTCATATCTCCGCCATTTGTCTGTGGGTTTAGCTTTGGGTAGGCAGGCAGGGTAGTTCGCGCTCCAGCCACGCTAGCCAGGGTCCCCCCCAGTCATTGTGTGTCGCTGCTGGGAATAGTAGTACACCGCTCGCTCAGCATTCTGTTTACTGCCACTCTGTGTACCTCGCTCAGCCACACTATATAGCATTCTGTTTACTGCCACTCTGTGTCTGCTGGGAATAGTAGTACACCGCTTGCACAGCCACACTATATAGCATTCTGTTTACTGCCACTCTGTGTACCTCGCTCAGCCACACTATATAGCATTCTGTTTACTGCCACTCTGTGTCTGCTGGGAATAGTGGTACACCGCTCGCTCAGCCACACTATATAGCATTCTGTTCACTGTTCTGTGTCTGCTTGGAATAGTGGTACACCGCTCGTTCAGCCACACTATATAGCATTCTGTGTACTGTTCTGTGTCTGCTGGGAACAGTAGTACACCGCTCGTTCAGCCACACTATATAGCATTCTGTGTACTGTTCTGTGTCTGCTGGGAACAGTAGTACACCGCTCGCTCAGCCACACTATATAGCATTCTGTTCACTGTTCTGTGTCTGCTGGGAATAGTGGTACACCGCTCGCTCAGCCACACTATATAGCATTCTGTTCACTGTTCTGTGTCTGCTGGGAATAGTGGTACACCGCTCGCTCAGCCACACTATATAGCATTCTGTTCACTGTTCTGTGTCTGCTGGGAATAGTGGTACACCGCTCGCTCAGCCACACTATATAGCATTCTGTTCACTGTTCTGTGTCTGCTGGGAATAGTGGTACACCGCTCGCTCAGCCACACTATATAGCATTCTGTTTACTGTTCTGTGTCTGCTGGGAATAGTGGTACACCGCTCGCTCAGCCACACTATATAGCATTCTGTTCACTGTTCTGTGTCTGCTGGGAATAGTGGTACACCGCTCGCTCAGCCACACTATATAGCATTCTGTTCACTGTTCTGTGTCTGCTGGGAACAGTAGTACACCGCTCGTTCAGCCACACTATATAGCATTCTGTGTACTGTTCTGTGTCTGCTGGGAACAGTAGTACACCGCTCGTTCAGCCACACTATATAGCATTCTGTGTACTGTTCTGTGTCTGCTGGGAACAGTAGTACACCGCTCGTTCAGCCACACTATATAGCATTCTGTTCACTGTTCTGTGTCTGCTGGGAATAGTGGTACACCGCTCGCTCAGCCACACTATATAGCATTCTGTTCACTGTTCTGTGTCTGCTGGGAATAGTGGTACACCGCTCACCCGTCACTGTATAGCATTGTGCTCTGTGTCGCTGCTGGGAATAGTGGTACTGTATAGCATTTCTGTACTGCCACTGTACTGCTGCCAGTCAGCGTGTACTGTAAGGATAAGTGAAATGAGGAAGAAATCCGGTGAAAGAGGGAGGGGCAAGGGAAGAGGTGTTTCCCCTGACGGTTCACGTACAGGCCACAGGGGAGCACCCAAGAAAACCCACTCAATACCACCCATGTTGTCCAGGACAACAACCCTCACAAATCCAAAAGAACAGGACCAGATAATTACTTGGATGACCTCTCAAGCGTCCAGCAGTGGGTTAAGCAGCACCAGCACATCACGCACGAGGTCCGAGTCCTCAGCCAGTTACAAGGAGCCAGTGGGCACAAAGCTGACACAACCGGCAGCGACACCACGCACACAACTGCCAGATAACCAGTCCGATGAATTACCTCAGGACACAATGGGGTATTCGCAGGAGCTATTCCCAGCCCAACAAACTTCCACCTTTCAAAGGTCAATGGAGGAACAGCCAGAAATGTTGTGCCTGGATTCACAACCGTTAACTGTGGGAAATGTACCGCGCACTGAAATACGAGGCGAGTCCGAAGAGGACTCGGAAACCCAAATCCCAGAGCAATTTGGGCAGGAGGGGTTGCAATTGCAGGAGGTCGGCCGACAAGATCTGGAAGACGACGTTGGAGTGTGCTGCGCAGAGGTTGTTGTGGGGAGCTCTACTCCACGGCGGTGGCCCACAATGACATATGACGAGTTTGAGGAGATGGAAGAGGAGGGTATGGACAATGTGGACAGAGACCCAGATTTTGTTTGTGAACGAGAACATCGCCGTCGTAGCAGCAGCACAGATGAGTCTGTTGAAGAACACACTGCTGCACGAGTTCGCCTTGTGCCACAAGGTAGGCGGCGCGCAATTTCAGGCACCACAAGCGTGGAAGTTCAAGTGAGAGGCAAAAGAGGAGCAAACAGAAATCGCCAGCAAGGAGGCAGGTGCTCCAAAGTCTGGGCTTTCTTTGAAGACTGCACTGAGGATGTTACCATGGCGATTTGCAAGGTGTGCAAGACCCGCCTGAGCAGGGGGAAAAATATTAACAACCTCTCCACCACCAGCATGAGCCGTCACATGCTATCCAAACATCCCACTCTTTGGGCAAACGCGTCAGGACAGGGTACCAGAAACAACACTGCCTCCCTTGGGTTCACCAGACCCGCCTCAGCAGCAGCAGTAGCCCAGCCATTGCGTGGTTCACAACATTCACAAACATCAGACGACGCTGACACTGTCACTTTCCGGAGTAGTGCTCTTGAGGTCTCCCAGTGTTCATCAAACACAACAACCAACAGCCCTTCCGTGTGCAGCGCTACGGTTCAGTTGTCTGTGTCGGAGATGTTTGAGCGCAAGAGGAAATTGCCAGCAAATGACCCCCGGGCCGTGGCAGTAACAGCCAGCATAGCCAAGCTTCTGGCCTGCGAAATGCTGCCATATCGATTGGTGGAGACAAACAGCTTCAAGGGCATGATGTCAGTGGCCATCCCACGTTACGTGGTTCCCAGCCGCTACCACTTTGCACGCTCTGCAGTGCCTGAGTTGCATGAGCACGTGGTCAGCAAAATAACCCGAAGCTTGAAGAATGCCGTTGCCTGCAAGGTTCACCTCACCACTGACACCTGGACGAGTGCGTTCGGCCAGGGTCGATACATCTCCCTTACCGCGCACTGGGTGAACCTTGTGGAGCCTGGCAGCGATTCCTCACCTGCTACGGCACGGGTGTTGCCCACGCCACAAACAGCTGCACCGCCGTCCCTCCCACTGGATAACAGCAGCACCTACCTCTCTGACTCCTTCTCCTCCAACGCATCTCAAAGCTGTACCTCATCCGGAAACGCTAACCCAGCAGCAGTAGGATCGTGGAAGCAGTGCAGCACAGCTGTTGGCATGCGTCAGCAAGCGTTGCTGAAGCTAATCTGCCTTGGGGATAAGCAGCACACAGGGGAGGAAATTTGGAGGGGAATAAAGGAACAGACGGATTTGTGGCTGGCACCGCTGGACCTGAAACCGGGCATGGTTGTGTGTGATAATGGGAGTAATCTCATTCGCGCTTTAAGGTTGGCTAAGCTGACACACATCCCTTGCCTGGCGCACGTGATGAACCTAGTAGTTCAGCGGTTCCTGAGGACATACCCAGGCGTGCCCGATCTGCTGTTGAAGGTGCGTCGAGTGTCCAAACATTGTAGAAATTCCAGTACTGCTTCGGGGGCACTCGCCAAGATGCAGGAGCGCTTCAATCTCCCCCACCATCGCTTGCTGTGTGATGTCCCTACGCGCTGGAATTCTACGCTGCACATGCTAGCCCGCTTTTGCGAGCAGAAGAGTGCAGTGGTCCAGTACATGACGGCGCAGTACCGAGGCGCATCCGGCCAGCTGCCAAGCTTCTGTGGATCCGATTGGGCCAACATGTTGGACCTCTGCCAAGTCCTCCAAAATTTTGAGCAATCCACGTTGCTTGTGAGCAGTGACAACTCTTCAGTCAGCATTACCATACCACTGCTGTGTTTACTGAAGAGGTCGATGTTAAAAATCAAGGAAACAGCTGTCATGATGCAACTGGGGGAATCTGAAGGAGAAAACGATCAGCGTGATGGTACCAACATCAGGCCATCCGCCTCAGGGAACGCTGGCCCCAGCAGCTATGACGAAGAAGAGGAGGAGGAACAGCTGGAGTTGGAGCAGGAATTTCATGCCACCACTGACGAGGGCCAGAGCGGTGCACGTTGGACTTCCACAATTCAACGCGAATGGTCAGCAGAAGCAGACCAGGAGGAAGGTGACGACTATGATGCATCACAACAACTATCACAACGCTCACAAGAGGATGATGAGGATTCTGGTAGGACTCTGGCACACATGGCTCAATTCATGCTAGACTGCATTGAACGTGACCCACGCATTGTGCGCATTCTGGACAACACCAATTACTGGGTTTATACCCTTCTGGATCCACGGTACAAACACAATGTTCCAAAACTGCTTGAAGAAAGAGTCAGACAGGTCAAAATGGAAGAATACCAGCAGGCCCTTGTGGAGACTTTAGAGAGGAGATTGACATCCTCCCCCTCCTCTAGCCAGTTGTACGCAGACAGACTGACTTCCGCAAACCCAGGACGACCAGGAGGGCAGCAAACAACGCAAGCCGCAGCTAGTACCCAAAAGGGAATGGTATCGGCAGTGTCCTTGGAGTGGGAAAATTTTCTGACACCCATGCAGCCGCAGCCCACTGAACAGCAAGCGTGCAGATCCACCTCCAACACCGATCGCCTGGAGAAGATGGTCAAGGACTACATGTCAGATGGCGTAGCTGTGTCGAACCATCCATCTGCACCCTTCAACTATTGGGTATCGAAGCTAGACACCTGGCACGAACTGGCAATGTACGCAATAGAGGTGCTGGCTTGCCCGGCAGCCAGCGTTATGTCGGAACGCTGTTTCAGTGCTGCCGGAGGCATCGTCACAGATCGGCGTATCCGCCTCTCTACAGACAATGCAGACCGTCTGACTCAAATTAAAATGAATCAATCCTGGATTGGAAATGACTACGCAACACTCCAGGACCCCAACCAAGTAACATGACCAATGAACATCTGGGATGGTGTTGCGTTTCCGGGCCCTGTTTATTGAACCTCTCATCTGTATTACATTTATGACTGCATGGCGGCAAAAAGCATTGCTGCTATATCCGCACGCTTTTTGTCCACATGCAAGGCCTGGGTTGTTGTGTCTCACAAAGCGTGGCCTTCTCCTCCTGCGCCTGCTCCTGTTCCATCACGTCTGCTGCTGCTGGGTTAGCGTTGCCGCGTGGTCCCTGTTTATTGAACCACTTATCTTTATTACATTTATGACTGCATGGCGGTACAAAGCATGCTATCCGCACGCTTCTTGCCCTCATGCAAGGCCTGGGTTGTTGTGTCTCACAAAGCGTGGCCTTCTCCTCCTGCGCCTCCTCCTGTTCCATCACGTCTGCTGCTGCTGGGTTAGCGTTGCCGCGTGGTCCCTGTTTATTGAACCACTTATCTTTATTACATTTATGACTGCATGGCCGTACAAAGCCTGCTATCCGCACGCTTCTTGCCCTCATGCAAGGCCTGGGTTGTTGTGTCTCACAAAGCGTGGCCTTCTCCTCCTGCGCCTGCTCCTGTTCCATCACGTCTGCTGCTGCTGGGTTAGCGTTGCCGCGTGGTCCCTGTTTATTGAACCACTTATCTTTATTACATTTATGACTGCATGGCGGTACAAAGCCTGCTATCCGCACGCTTCTTGCCCTCATGCAAGGCCTGGGTTGTTGTGTCTCACAAAGCGTGGCCTTCTCCTCCTGCGCCTGCTCCTGTTCCATCACGTCTGCTGCTGCTGGGTTAGCGTTGCCGCGTGGTCCCTGTTTATTGAACCACTTATCTTTATTACATTTATGACTGCATGGCGGTACAAAGCCTGCTATCCGCACGCTTCTTGCCCTCATGCAAGGCCGGGGTTGTTGTGTCTCACAAAGCGTGGCCTTCTTCTCCTCCTGCGCCACCCTCCTCCTGTTCCATCACGTGTGCTGCTGCTGGGTTAGCGTTACCGGTCCCTTTTCCTGGAACCTCTTATATGTATTACATTTATGACTGCATGCCGACAAAAAACATGTTACCTGTGCAAAGAAAACAGACATTTCCCGCATTTAAAAGACAGTTTTCCCTTTGAAACTTTAAAATCGATTTTCTCAAAAACTATAAGCTCTTTTTGCTAATTTTTTTTTCCTCTTGTACCCACTCCCAAGGTGCACATACCCTGCAAATTTGGGGTATGTAGCATGTAAGGAGGCTTTACAAACCACAAAAGTTCGGGTCCCCATTGACTTCCATTATGTTCGGAGTTCGGGTCGAACACCCGAACATCGCGGCCATGTTCGGCCTGTTCGGCCCGAACCCGAACATCTAGATGTTCGCCCAACACTACTTAGCACGCCTAAAAGCCCCTTAGCATGCCTAAAGCTCTATAAGACGCGCAAAGTTTAGCGATTGCGCCGTGCGCGCAAAAACGTCGCACCAGTTGTGATCAAAACGTTTCACCGAGTGCGCCTAAACCATCGCACCGGCTGCTCCCGAAACGTTTTGATCGCACCCGGTGTGACATTTCACACGCATCGCTAATATTTGCCCACGATCAATAAAAACTTTAGGCGTGTTAGGCGTGCACCCTAGTTAGCACTCCCAAAGCTTTTAGGCGTGCTAACTAAGTTAGCACCCATTTGTGAATCGAGCCCTTGGGCGATTCGTTTTTTATGCTTGGCTTTCACTGACAGTTGGACAATCTGCGTTGGTAAGTGTATTTTTTCTCTCTGTAATATTTGCTGCTATCTGCAATGAGGAGAATGCAGGAAAAAAAATAGTCTGAATCAGTGCAAAGTTGAAGCTGTGGTAGGAAACTAGGAGGAGGGAGTGCTGTTCACTGGAAATTAATACATGCTTACAAAAGAAACAGGTTTTTCAGAATGCTGCTGGTGAGGCCTATATGTTTGCCAAGTATTATGGATTGCACAATGTCTGTGCACACACAAGGACACGTTGCTTTGGAACAACTTGCCTTTCTGTTACAGACTGCAAGTAAAAAATACACAAATAAACCGTATATCAGTTTAAACTGGAGCACAGGTTAAGGAGATGTCCCTTATTTTGGAACCCACTTTAAACTTGCTCCATGTGCTATTTTCCTTAGTGTTTGTACTGTATTTTATTTTATTTTTTTGTACTGTTTTTGTACTCTAGTTTTTGTTCATCTGCTTCTACAAGAAAGACTGCTTCTGAGTGAATGAGATTCTTTAGCTGGGCTTATGGGAGTGGCTTGATGCTGTGTCAGTCAGTCATACAGTTGGGTAGTGGGTTGGGTAGTGGGTTGTCTTTGTGACACATTAGTGGCTCTAGGTGCTCCTGATTTGTGATACTCTCCTGTGTTCAAAAACACCCTTTCTGCTCTCAGTCTGTGAGGAATTGTTGTTTTTGCCCAGTCATACAGAGTTGCTCGTCTAGCAAAGTATTGTGATGCTGCCTAAACATCAGAGCTAGCAATAGATTTAGGCTACTTTCACACTGGGTTTCACATTTGTATTGCCAATGCAAAACAAGTATATTGTAGTGGTACTCTACAATATAATTGTAATCTGACTGCAATGCAAGTAGTGTGGTATCACATAAGGTATGTGTTAACAGTTGCAGTGAAACATACTTTGTATGTACTACATGTTTTGATGTATGCATTGCACCGCACGTATAATGCACACATGCCCGTTTCTAGCCCCGTGCGGGGCGTGCCACCGCCCGGGGTGCTGTTGGGAGGGGGGCGCTGTAATGTAGGGGGGAAGCACCGTAGCCGCAGGGAGGGCAGCCCGACCTCTCCCTCTCTCTCCCGGGCCGCCCTCCGTGCTCCCCCCTCAGATGTATAGTGAGCAGCAGCCAGGGAGGGAGCGCTGTATACAACATACCTCCCTGGCTCCAAGCGCTGCTCTCTCGCCGCCGGTCTTCTTCTCTCTGCATACACGCTTATACACACGCTGCTTCCTGTTTAGCCGGAAGCAGCGTATGTATACGCGTGTAGGCAGATGGGAGAAGACCGGCGACGAGAGAGCAGCGCTTGGAGCCAGGGAGGTTTGTTGTATACAGCGCTCCCTCCCTGGCTGCTGCTGCTCACTATACATCTGAGGGGGGAGCACGGAGGGAGAGGTCGGGCTGCCCTCCCCGCGGCTACGGTGCCTTCCCCCTCCATTATGGGGGACAGCTACCTATCTAACCTATCCTGGGGGGCACCTACCTAATCTAACCTACGCTGGGGGGCAGCTACCTATCCTATCCTGGGGGGCAGCTACCTATCTAGCCTATCCTGGGAGGCACCTACCTAATCTAACCTACGCTGGGGGGCAGCTACCTATCTAACCTATCCTGGGGGGCACCTACCTAATCTAACCTACGCTGTGGGGCAGCTACCTAATCTAACCTACACTGGGGTGCAGCTACCTATCTAACCTATACTGGGGGGCACCTACCTAATCTAACCTACACTGGGGGGCAGCTACCTATCTAACCAACACTGGGGGGCAGCTACCTATCCTGGGGGGCACCTACCTAATTTAACCTACGCTGGGGGGCAGCTACCTAATCTAACCTATACTGGGGGCACTTACCTAATCTAACCTACACTGGGGGGCAGCTACCTATCTAACCTATACTGGGGGGCACCTACCTAATCTAACCTACACTGGGGGGCAGCTACCTATCTAACCTACACTGGGGGGCAGCTACCTATCTAACCTATACTGGGGGGCACCTACCTAATCTAACCTATGCTGGGGGGCAGCTACCTATCTAACCTATTCTGGGGGGCACCTGTCTAATCTAGCCTATACTGGAAGGGGGGGGGGCAGCTACCTAATCTAACCTATACTGGGGGGCACCTACCTATCTAACGTATACTGAGGGGAACCTACCTATCTAACCTATACTGGGGCGCAGCTACCTATCTAACCTATACTGGGGGGGCAGCTACTTATCTAACCTATACTGGGGGCACTTATCTAACCTGTATTGGGGGCACCTACCTACCTAGCTAGCCTATACAGGTGACAACTATACTGGCTACCTATATTGGAGACACCTACCTAAATGACCTATACTGGGGGCACCTACCTATCTAACCTATGCTGGGGGCAACTATTCTGGCTACCTATATTAGAGGCACCCACCTAGCTAACCTGTACTGGGGCACCTACCTATCTAACTTATACCGGGGGCGCCTGCCTATCTAACCTATACTGAGGGCAACTATACTGGCTACCTATACTGGAGGCACCTACCTGGCTAACCTTTAGCGGGGGCAACTATACTGGCTCACCTATGCCTGGCTACCTATACTGGGGTACCTATTCTTGGCTACCTATACTGGGGGGACCTATACTAAGTGAAACTAGACCTGGCTAACCTATACTGCGGGCACCCATACCTTGCTCCGGGGGGGGGGGGGGCGCAATTTTTACACCCTCGCCCTGGGTGCATTTTAGCCTAGAAACTGCACTGAATGCACAGTGTGATTTTTAAACTCTGCTGCTTTGCAATCCTGCTTTTACAAGCTTTGCAACGCAATGCCCCACTGCCAATGCAGCCGAAAACATTTTTTAGCAACTCTATACCAATAACAGTGACATGAAAATATTTTCACTCACCCAAGCATATAATCATTGCTATTGAGGAGTAGCAGTCTTTCTAACAGTCTAAGGGCTCTTTTCCACTATGAAATGCGATCGCGATTCCGATCACGATCGCAATCGCGTTTCAATTTCCACCATGCGATTGCGATTGCGATTGAGCTACTATACTCATTATAGTCCAGCTCAATCGCATACAAAACGCGGCAGGACAACGATTGCGATTTGACCAAAATCGCATCGCAATCGGATCGCACTAATGGAAATTGCTGCTGCAGTTTCCATTAGTTTAATGTACCTTGCGATTTGCGATCAGAAGCAAATCGCAAATCGCAGGCTAGTGGAAAAAGGCCCTAACAGTCATTCTACCTATTGGTTATGGTTAAGTTGTTTTGTTTACTGTATTGGTCCTGTGCTGGTAAACATCAGTTCTATAAATGCTTTGAATAGTAGTAGCCATTAATAGACTGTGCTCCATACCCTTTTAGTACCTCTAACACTGTGATTGTCTTTGGCAGGTTTTAGTACGCCTTATCAATTGTTATATTTAGAGTGCTTGGGGGGGGGGGGGGGGGGGGGCATGTAAAGCTCGCACCGGGGGCCCATAGCTCCTTAGCTACGCCACTGATATATAGTGATGGTCATTACTAGGAGAACTCATCAAGAAGCATGTAATTTGTTAGATCAGCTGATAGATTTGCATTGATCCGACACTTGCATATCTACCACCTGACCAGACTGATCACATGCTTCTCCATGAGTTCTCCTAGACATGACCATTAATAAATCTATATATATATCTATATCTATATATAGTAGGTGTCGTTTTACATAAAAAATGGAGAAGAAAATGAGTCTCTCTAATTGCAAAATGGAACCTTCTGATAAGTGAAAGAGTTTATCCTTACTTCTAATTGCAAGATTTTTAACATTAATCCAGGCTAATGCTATGAAGGCTTGCCTATCAAAGCTGGAATGTGTACTAAATATTTAATTTGGAGTTGGTTTATTTGCATACATATTTATAAAAAATTGTTCCAATCTCCCATAATGATAGATAATTGGTTTGCTATTTTTATGCTATGGATTTTAATTTGAGCATTATTAATCAACTGACGGATGTCTGACTTATTACTGTTTTAAAAATGCTCCATGATGATTGACTAAGTACTATCCTGTCAGTTTCTACTCTGTTTGGGTGGGATTCCACTAGAAGTTCAGATTTCCTCCCATGTTTTTTGTCTATTTTTTAATTTGTATAAATGAAACAATCAGCATGTTAGGGGAAGGGAGGGAGGGGTTTTAAGAGAGACAGTTACTGTTTGCACTTTTTGTCTGACAGGAGGGGGAAGTGGACAGCTTTTGGGTAAACTTAGCATCAAAGGGCAAAAACATTAGAACCAGCCGTAAGAATAATGTCATCAAGGCCACCAAGCCTATGATGTTCCCGCACAGCAACAATATGTGCTGTATGTACTGTATACACCACACTAGAGATGGCCTGAACAGTTCGCCGGTGGACAGTTCCCAGAGTATTTCCACTGTTAGCATTCTCTGTGAACTGTGAACATTTGGTATGTTCAACCCGCCCCTTATACATCATTATGGATCCAAACTTTGACCCCTTACCTCACAGTCAGCAGACACATGGCAGCCAATCAGCTAACACCCCCTCCTGGACCTTGTACCCCCCTATTAAAAAGCAGAGAGCTAGTGTTAGTGAGAGCTGGGACAGACTTGCTGCAGATAGGTAGGGAAAGAATTAGCTAGGCCTGTGTTCTTGTTCCTCACTGACTACTTGCTGAAAGCACCCCAAATAGCCCTTTTGAGGGCTAGTACATCAGTCTCCTGTTTTTTATTTTGTGTGTGAACTCAACAGCCCACTGACACCCATAGCTGCGCACACTACTGCTATTGTGGCCAAATTAAGTTGCAGGCACAGTACCAATGTAGAGCATTATTTGTAGGAATGTAATGTGATTTCTGCCCTTTGGGGATTAAAACCTGACCCTGCGTCATCTCCGTAATTTTTGGTGGGAGTTTTGGCATGGATCCCCCTCTCGCATGCCACAGTCCAGGTGTTAGACCCCTTGAAACTACTTTTCCATCACTTTTGTGGCCAGAGACAGTTCCTGTAGGTTTTAAAATTCGCTCATTGAAGTCTATGGCGGTTTGCCGGGTTCACATGTTCACGAACATTTGCGAAAGTTCACCAAAATTTGATAGTCGCGACATCTCTACACCACACACTGCTTTGCTGATTGCTATGTGGTGGTCCGGCATGGTGTGATTTGATTTTTTTTCCATATGTTCCTACTGGAAGCTGATGTGTTATGTAAGCTGTGTTTCTGTAATCCTCTTACTGTTATACTTTTCCAAACAATGGCTTGCTGAGGGAAGAACGCTGTGCAGTCACGTAGTAAGTCTTTAAAGATCTCGCTGAACCACAGATTTGTGTTTAAGAACAAAGTTGGCACATACTATTCTGTTCTGTATTGTTGGTCTTGTTACTGCAATGGATATTAAACTGATGTTCTTTGCTTGGATCTTTTACACATATACACACACTCCAATAATCAGCCTGAGAAACAAAGGCATAACTCATCTGTGTGCTGGGATGATAGTAATAAAGAGGTATATTCACAAAAGCTTGGGAAACGTAACTTATCAAGATTAATGCAATTTGTTTAGCGAGTTACTCAAGTTACACAACTTGCGATATGAATGCATTGATTTTGTTGCCTGTTACACAAGCAGTGTTGAGTGCATATAGTGAGTTGTGTAATCTGCATAATTCAATACGTAGATTGCGTAAATTCTGGTAAACCTAACAGGCGCTAGTCTAATTTAGAGGACCCAGGAAAATATTCCGCTAACGTGATTGGGTGGACAACACCCTCTTGAACTTTTAGGTTTCAGATACGTTGTAGTAAACTATGCCTACTCTATTCGGCCAATCACAAAGCTTTGTACTGTAGAGGGTGCTGTGATTAGAGAACTGTTCCCTATGAGGTTTTCTGCTCGGTCCCCTGTACTAGCACCACCTAACATGAACTGTCTGCACTAGTAAAGTTTACTGTTCTTTTTTGAATTTAGCCCAAGGAGACCTACAGACATAAGTAATCCTGTCCAGTCCAATCATTTTTGGTCAGATTGGGATATAATTGAATTAAACGCATTTACATGGAGGTTTTAAATGAAGTGGTCTTAGGCATGAAAATTTTACTCAGCTCCATCCAATAAACTACTTTTAATTCCCCAAGTAGCATGCCCTGCTAATACATCTGTTATCATTGAGTGATTGTGTGTCTATAACCATACTGTCCCTTGATTTGGGTAAATAGTCATCTAATGTTGGCTTTTCCAGAATGATTGCTGTTGTTTTCACTGAGATATACCCATGCTGGGTTTGTATGTCCGGAACATACAACTGGCATGAGCCACATGCAACTGAATCTGAGCTGTGGGTTTATTTTTTTAAATGTAAGCTATTTTTTATGCTTTCCTCTTATCAAATATTACACACATGTAACATGGTTGAAAAAAAAGAACATCCGTCCATCAAGTTCAACCAGAAGGAAAAAACAAAAGTAAATCAAACAAACCACCTTTAACCTGCACATATGCCAGTTGATCAAGGGGAAGGTGAAAAACCTTACAAGGCTTGGACCAATTAGCCTAAAGCAATGGAAAAAATTCATTCCCGACTCCATATGGCAGTCAGATAAATCCCTGGATCAACTCTCCTGAGAATTACCTAATTAGAGCCATGGATGCCCTTCAATGCAAGGAAAACATCTAAGCCCTCTTTAAATGCAGATATAGAGGTTGCCATAACTACTTCCTGAGGTAAGATATTCCAGATTTTAACCACTCTCACTGTGAAGGACCCCTTTCTAAATAGATAGCAAAAGTTGTTTTCCTCCATACGCAGATCAACTCTAGGGACAAAAAGCTCATCTGCCAAGCTTTTGTATTGCCCTCTGATGTATTCATACATGTTAATCAGGTCGCCTCTCAGTCGTCTTTTTCCAAGCTCAACAAACCCAGTTTTTTCAGCCTTTCTTGGTAATGCCCAGCCTTTCATGGTAAGGGTTGGTTTAGTTTCTTCCTGTGATGACCCATTCCTCAGATATCCTCTCTCTCTGCTTTGTTGATTCCCTCTCAGTTTCAGTCAGCAGTAGTGGTTAGGTTCCTGCAGAGCCTCCTCGTGCCTCAGTAAACCATGTTACCTTACAGATGCTGAAAAGCAGAAAATTAACTGTTTAAAATGTAGAGAAAAAAAGCATGTCAGATGCAGGTAATGTCAACTTTAGGGTTTGCAGAGAAAAAGTTGGCAGCACTCATGAAAAAGAGATAATTTATTCTGCAGGTCTGGCTAGCTTGGTAAGATGATAATATGCATTAGTGAAATTACAACAGGGGAGAGATAAGGTCACGTGAAGGCCAACTGAGAAGAGAAAACTGGAATCTAAATAACACCACGCCACAACTGTACACATTATCCAACTTTGTTGAGTCATATCAATCAGTTATATTTATAAACTGATATTACAGCACTGACTCACCTGCACAAGCCCAGACTACTCAGAGAGATTCATAGTTGTCACCGCAGGACTATCTGCTGCGTCCACTCTACAGACTTCAGCCAATGATGGCATCCCAAGGAGCGTTCTTGTAGTTGGACGGATTTGCTAGTCAAAAAGGGCTAAAATCACAGATGTCAGAAAATGAGCACCCAACCCAACTGTTGTCTTTAGCAGTGTTCAGCTGGATCCTCCAGAGGCTTCCGGCATCTTCCTCTAGACCACCACAGCTGTCCAGAACCTTGTTGAAGATTGTGTTTGTGCTTCTCTTTATGCACAAGTCTGGCTGCAATGCTGCATCTGTGCAGTAGCACGGAGCTGATCGTGGACGAGCATCTCTGGCTTACTGCACAGGCACAGCCGTACTCACGCAGACGCAGTATAGTGGCTGCGGTCATGCACCAAGAGGAGCACAGCCATGTAATATTACATATCTAACAAGTTATTGTCTGATACGTTCTCGGGGTCTGTATGTGGCAGTGGTGGAGGCCAGGACTTGGGAAGCCTCTGCAGCATCCACAGCCTTTCCTTTTCTTAGGTAAGTATAGGGTTTTTCTTTCCGCGTACGTACAAAAAGGGCGCCTGGACAAAAAGGGCGCGGGGTGTAAACTCTAAATAATAATTAATCATTAATAGGGTTTATAAATATAGTGTGCTATATTTCGTTTACAAATAATGTTTAACAAAATTATAAATCATTAAATAATGTTTATGAAATCGGAAATTGTGAAAACGTTAATCTTCCCTGTTTCAAAAGTTAAACTTATAATTACGTTTATAAAAAAAACCAATAATATATGTTTAATTGTTATAATTGTATATTATTGTGAATAACCGTCATTTATGGTTTGTTCTTATAATAAAATCTGAAAATATTGTTTATAAAGATGATATAAATATAACTACGTTCGTAATAAGTGTTGTAATACATTACTAATTATTACTAAAATTTTAATAAAACTATACCTAAGCCTACTCTTACACAGAACCCTACCTGTACCTATCCCTAACCCCTAGACTCCCCTGTTGGTGCCTAAACCTAAGACCCCCCTGTTGGTGCCTAAACCTAAGACCCCCCTGTTGGTGCCTAAACCTAAGACCCCCCTGTTGGTGCCTAAACCTAAGACCCCCCTGTTGGTGCCTAAACCTAAGACCCCCCTGTTGGTGCCTAAACCTAAGACCCCCTGTTGGTGCCTAAACCTAAGACCCCCCTGTTGGTGCCTAAACCTAAGACCCCCCTGTTGGTGCCTAAACCTAAGACCCCCCCCCCCTGTTGGTGCCTAAGTAACCCTCCCTGTACCTACCCCTAACCCCTAGACCCCCCTGTTGGTGCCTAAACCTAAGACCCCCCTGTTGGTGCCTAAACCTAAGACCCCCCTGTTGGTGCCTAAACCTAAGACCCCCCTGTTGGTGCCTAAACCTAAGACCCCCCCTGTTGTTGCCTAAGTACCCCTCCCTGTACCTACCCCTAACCCCTAGACCCCCCTATTGGTGCCTAAACCTAAGACCCCCCTGTTGGTGCCTAAACCTAAGACCCCCCTTTATTATGTGGATAATAATGTTTTACTAATTGTGGATTCAAAAAATATTTTGCAATTTACGTTACGTACTGATCGCTTTATTTTGTGCATAATAATGTTTTACAAACAGTAAGGGATAAAACTTTAAATAATGTTTTAATTATTTAACCACTTCAGGACCACAGTCTTTTCGCCCCTTAAGGACCAGAGCCTTTTTCTCCATTCAGACCACTGCAGCTTTCACGGTTTATTGCTCGGTCATACAACCTACCACCTAAATGAATTTTACCTCCTTTTCTTGTCACTAATACAGCTTTCTTTTGCTGCTATTTGTTTGCTGCTGCGAGTTTTAGTTTTTATTATATTCATCAAAAAAGACATGAATTTTGGCAAAAAAATGACTTTTTTAACTTGCTGTGCTGACATTTTTCAAATAAAGTAAAATTTCCTATACATTTGAGCGCGAAAGTTATTCTGCTACATGTCTTTGATAAAAAAAAAACCATTCAGTGTATATTTATTGGATTGGGTAAAAGTTATAGCGTTTACAAACTATGGTGCCAAAAGTGAATTTTCCCATTTTCAAGCATCTCTGACTTTTCTGCGCACCTGTCAGGTTTCATGAGGGGCTAAAATTCCAGGATAGTACAAATACCCCCCAAATGACCCCATTTTGGAAAGAAGACATCCCAAAGTATTCAGTGAGAGGCATGGTGAGTTCATAGAAGATTTTATTTTTTGTCACAAGTTAGCGGAAAATGACACTTTCTGACAAAAAAAAGAAAAAAAAAAAGTTTCCATTTCTTCTAACTTGCGACAAAAAAAAATGAAATCTGCCACAGACTCACTATGCTCCTCTCTGAATACCTTGAAGTGTCTACTTTCCAAAATGGGGTCATTTGTGGGGTGTGTTCACTGTCCTGGCATTTTGGGGGGTGCCTAATTGTAAGCACCCCTGTAAAGCCTAAAGATGCTCATTGGACTTTTGGCCCCTTAGCGCAGTTAGGCTGTAAAAAAGTGCCACACATGTGGTATTGCCATACTCAGGAGAAGTAGTATAATGTGTTTTGGGGTGTATTTTTACACATACCCATGCTGGGTGGGAGAAATATCTCCGTAAATGACAATTGTTTAATTTTTTTTACACACAATTGTCTATTTATAGAGATATTTCTCCCACTCAGCATGGGTATGTGTAAAAATACACCCCAAAACACATTATACTACTTCTCCTGAGTACGGCGATACCACATGTGTGGCACTTTTTTGCACCCTAACTGCGCTAAGGGGCCCAAAGTTCAATGAGTACCTTTAGGATTTCACAGGTCATTTTGAGAAATTTCGTTTCAAGACTACTCCTCACGGTTTAGGGCCCCTAAAATGCCAGGACAGTATAGGAACCCCACAAATTACCCCATTTTAGAAAGAAGACACCCCAAGGTATTCCGTTAGGAGGATGGTGAGTTCATAGAAGATTTTTTTTTTTTGTCACAAGTTAGCGGAAATTGATTTTAATTGCTTTTTTTCACAAAGTGTCGTTTTCCGCTAACTTGTGACAAAAAATAAAATCTTCTATGAACTCACCATACTCCTAACGGAATACCTTGGGGTGTCTTCTTTCTAAAATGGGGTCATTTGTGGGGTTCCTATACTGCCCTGGCATTTTAGGGGCCCTAAACCGTGAGGAGTAGTCTTGAAACCAAATGTCGCAAAATGACCTGTGAAATCCTAAAGGTACTCATTGGACTTTGGGCCTCTTAGCGCACTTAGGGTGCAAAAAAGTGCCACACATGTGGTACCGCCGTACTCAGGAGAAGTAGTATAATGTGTTTTGGGGTGTATTTTTACACATACCCATGCTGGGTGGGAGAAATATCTCTGTAAATGACAATTGTTTGATTTTTTTTTACACACAATTGTCCATTTACAGAGAGATTTCTCCCACCCAGCATGGGTATGTGTAAAAATACACCCCAAAACACAATATACTACTTCTTCTGAGTACGGCGATACCACATGTGTGACACTTTTTTGCAACCTAGGTGCGCTAAGGGGCCTAACGTCCTATTCACAGGTCATTTTGAGGCATTTGGATTCTAGACTACTGCTCACGGTTTAGGGCCCCTAAAATGCCAGGGCAGTATAGGAACCCCACAAGTGACCCCATTTTAGAAAGAAGACACCCCAAGGTATTCTGTTAGGAGTATGGTGAGTTCATAGAAGATTTTTTTTTTTGTCACAAGTTAGCGGAAAATGACACTTTGTGAAAAAAAAAACAATACATATCAATTTCCGCTAACTTGTGACAAAAAATAAAATCTTCTATGAACTTATCATACACCTAACAGAATACCTTGGGTGTCTTCTTTCTAAAATGGGGTCACTTGTGGGGTTCCTATACTGCCCTGGCATTTTAGGGGCCCTAAACCGTGAGGAGTAGTCTTGAACCCAAATGTCTCAAAATGACCTGTGAAATCCTAAAGGTACTCATTGGACTTTGGGCCCCTTAGCACAGTTAGGCTGCAAAAAAGTGTCACACATGTGGTATCGCCGTACTCAGAAGAAGTAGTATAATGTGTTTTGTGGTGTATTTTTACATATAACCATGCTGGGTGGGAGAAATATCTCTGTAAATGACACATTTTTGATTTTTTTTACACACAATTGTCCATTTACAGAGAGATTTCTCCCACCCAGCATGGATATGTGTAAAAATACACCACAAAACACATTATACTACTTCTCCTGAGTATGGCGATACCACATGTGTGACACTTTTTTGCAGCCTAGGTGCGCTAAGGGGCCCAACGTCCTATTCACAGGTCATTTTGAGGCATTTGTTTTCTAGACTACTCCTCACGGTTTAGGGCCCCTAAAATGCCAGGGCAGTATAGGAACCCCACAAGTGACCCCATTTTAGAAAGAAGACACCCCAAGGTATTCCGTTAGGGGTATGGTGAGTTCATAGAAGATTTTATTTTTTGTCACAAGTTAGTGAAAAATGACACTTTGTGAAAAAAACAATAAAAATCCAATTTCCGCTAACTTTTGACAAAAAATAAAATCTTCTATGAACTCATCATACACCTAACAGAATACCTTGGGGTGTCTTCTTTCTAAAATGGGGTCACTTGTGGGGTTCCTATACTGCCCTGGCATTTTACGGGCCCAAAACTGTGAGTAGTCTGGAAACCAAATTTCTCAAAATGACTGTTCAGGGGTATAAGCATCTGCAAATTTTGATGACAGGTGGTCTATGAGGGGGCAAATTTTGTGGAACCTTTCATAAGCAGGGTGGCCTCTTAGATGACAGGATGTTTTGGGCCTGATCTGATGGATAGGAGTGCTAGGGGGGTGACAGGAGGTGATTGATGGGTGTCTCAGGGGGCGGTTAGAGGGGAAAATAGATGCAATCAATGCACTGGGGAGGTGATCGGAAGGGGGTCTGAGGGGGATCTGAGGGTTTGGCCGAGTGATCAGGAGCCCACACAGGGCAAATTAGGGCCTGATCTGATGGGTAGGTGTGCTAGGGGGTGACAGGAGGTGATTGATGGGTTTCTCAAGGTGTGATTAGAGGGGGGAAATAGATGCAAGCAATGCACTAGCGAGGTGATCAGGGCTGGGGTCTGAGGACGTTCTGAGGTGTGGGCGGGTGATTGGGTGCCCGCAAGGGGCAGATTAGGGTCTAATCTGATGGGTAACCGTGACAGGTGGTGATAGGGGGTGATTGATGGGTAATTAGTGGGTGTTTAGAGGAGAGAAGAGATGTATACACTGCACTTGGGAGGTGATCTGATGTCGGATCTGCGGGCGATCTATTGGTGTGGGTGGGTGATCAGATTGCCCGCAAGGGGCAGGTTAGGGGCTGATTGATGGGTGGCAGTGACAGGGGGTGATTGATGGGTGGCAGTGACAGGGGGTGATTGATAGGTGATTGACAGGTGATCAGTGGGTTATTACAGGGAATAACAGATGTAAATATTGCACTGGCGAATTGATAAGGGGGGGTCTGAGGGCAATCTGAGCGTGTGGGCGGGTGATTGGGTGCCCGCAAGGGGTAGATTAGGGTCTAATCTGATGGGTAACAGTGACAGGTGGTGATAGGGGGTGATTGATGGGTAATTAGTGGGTGTTTAGAGGAGAGAAGAGATGTATACACTGCACTTGGGAGGTGATCTGATGTCGGATCTGCGGGCGATCTATTGGTGTGGGTGGGTGATCAGATTGCCCGCAAGGGGCAGGTTAGGGGCTGATTGATGGGTGGCAGTGACAGGGGGTGATTGATGGGTGGCAGTGACAGGGGGTGATTGATAGGTGATTGACAGGTGATCAGTGGGTTATTACAGGGAATAACAGATGTAAATATTGCACTGGCGAATTGATAAGGGGGGGTCTGAGGGCAATCTGAGCGTGTGGGCGGGTGATTGGGTGCCCGCAAGGGGTAGATTAGGGTCTAATCTGATGGGTAACAGTGACAGGTGGTGATAGGGGGTGATTGATGGGTGATTGATGGGTAATTAGTGGGTGTTTAGAGGAGAGAATAGATGTAAACAATGGATTTGGGAGGTGATCTGATGTCGGATCTGCGGGCGATCTATTGGTGTGGGGGGGTGATCAGATTGCCCGCAAGGGGCAGGTTAGGGGCTGATTGATGGGTGGCAGTGACAGGGGGTGATTGACGGGTGATTGACAGGTGATTGACAGGTGATTGACAGGTGATCAGGGGGGATAGATGCATATAGTACACGGGGGGGGGGGGGTCTGGGGGGGGGGTCTGGGGAGAATCTGAGGGGTGGGGGGTGATCAGGAGGGGGCAGTGGGCAGGGGGGGGGATAAAAAAAAAATAGCGTTGACAGATAGTGACAGGGAGTGATTGATGGGTGATTAGGGGGGTGACTGGGTGCAAACAGTGGTCTGGGGGGTGGGCAGGGGGGGGTCTGAGGGGTGCTGTGGGCGATCAGGGGGCAGGGGGGGGGAAATCAGTGTGCTTGGGTGCAGACTAGGGTGGCTGCAGCCTGCCCTGGTGGTCCCTCGGACACTGGGACCACCAGGGCAGGAGGCAGCCAGTATAATAGGCTTTGTATACATTACAAAGCCTATTATACATATGTGCAGCGGCGATCCGGGTGGTAGTAACCCGCCGGCGCTTCCGAACGGCCGGCGGGTTACTACGAGCGGTGGGCGGAGCCAGTCCCCGGCGGCTGATCGCGTCACGAATGACGCGATCGCCGCATAGCCACTCCCGCAGCCGCCCCCGCCGATGGGCGTATTGCGGTCGTTTGGGCCCGGACTTTGCCGCCGCCCATCGGCTGGGGGCGGTCCTCAAGTGGTTAAATAAGATAAATATGTTTAGTATTTTCATAAACGTTATTCGGCACGGGTGCATTTTATAAACGTAAATCACCACAAGTTCAGTTATAAATCATTAAACATCGCCGGGCGCCGTTTGTAAACTTTATTTAGCTCCTGGCGCCGTTTATAAACTTTATTTAGCTCCGGCGCCCTTTTTTCCTACTCGGCGCCCATTAAACGCTATTTATTATGGGAGTGAATGGCGGCGCCCTTTTTGTCCACTAGCGGCATGCGCCCTTTTTTCCCAGCTCCTTTCTTTCCTGTGCCACTTATTACAGACTACATGATGAGTATTTGGTCATTACATTTTAAAGGACTATAAAGTAAAGAATATGACTGAATCCAGAGAATGGGTATTCAGTGAGCTCTGGTAAAGGTGCAGGGAGCGAGCACATAGCAAATTTACTGTTACTTCCGCAAACCATGTAGATAGTGTTGGGCAATTAGCACAACCTGCGTTACCTAAGTAACACTCGCATTGCTAGGGTAACTTGCACTATGCAACTGACACTCTTGTCTGAGTACGTTCCAAGTTTGTACAATTATCTACATCCTGCTTTCTTGTTTCTCAGCTTTGCTGAAGGGGAGGGAGGGATAGGCTTAATAAATGCCGTCTCCTGCCCACCCCCTCTCATAGATTATTAATAATTAGGGATGGGACGAATCCATAATTTTTTCGAATCCGAATCCGAATCTGAAAAGGTTCTCGAATATCTCGAACCTTTCGAATCCCGAATCTAACGAATCCTGCACATAAGAATTGTGCGATCCGTGGTATAGTTGCCCCTAGTATAAATAGCCAGGCATAGGTGCCCCCAGTACAGGTAGCCAGGCATATGTGCCCCCAGTACAGGTAGCCAGGCATAGGTGCCCCCAGTACAGGTAGCCAGGCATAGGTGCCCCCAGTACAGGTAGCCAGGCATAGGTGCCCCCAGTACAGGTAGCCAGGCATAGGTCCCCCCCCCAGTATAGGTAGCCAGGCATAGGTGCCCCTAGTATAGGTAGCCAGGCATAGTTGCCCTCAGTATAGATAGCCAGGCATAGGTGCCGCCAGTATAGGTAGCTTATGGTTCAGGTGCCCACAGTTTAGCTAGCGTAGCCAGGCATAGGTAGTCAGGTACAGTACATTGTGCCCCTCAAAGACAAACAGAATGCGAGTATAGTACTTTTCTTACTGTAGCAAGATGTCTGTGGTGGTCTCTGTCTTGGGCGGCAGCTTGTGTGAGGCTCGGGCGGCAGCTTGTGTGAGGCTCAGGCAACAGCGAGTATCTGGCTTGTGTGGGGCTTGGACTGCAGGCATTCATAAAGGGAGAAGGGTAGGAAAGGCTCATTATATGAGTTCAACCAAACCGTTTTTCTCAAAGAACAAGCACATGATAATCAAATGAAATGACAGTATAGGTAGCTTCTGGTAAAGGTGCCCCCAGTATAGAGATAGCCAGGCATAGTTGCCCCCAGTATAGATAGCCAGGCATAGGTGCCCCCTAGTACAGGTAGCCAGGCATAGGTGCCCCCTAGTACAGGTAGCCAGGCATAGGTGCCCCCAGTATAGATATCCAGGCATAGGTGCCCCCAGTATAGATAGCCAGGCATAGGTGCCCCCCAGTATAGGTAGCCACTAGCCAGGCATAGGTGCCCCCAGTATAGGTAGCCAGGCATAGTTGCCCTCAGTATAGATAGCCAGGCATAGGTGCCCCCAGTATAGGTAGCTTATGGTTCAGGTGCCCACAGGTAGCCAGGCATAGGTAGTCAGGTACAGTACATTGTGCCCCTCAAAGACAAACAGAATGCGAGTATAGTACTTTTCTTACTGTAGCAAGATGTCTGTGGTGGTCTCTGTCTTGGGCGGCAGCTTGTGTGAGGCTCAGGCAACAGCGAGTATTGGACTGCAGGCATTCATAAAGGGAGAAGGGTAGGAAAGGCTCATATGAGTTCAACCAAACCTTTTCTCAAAGAACAAGCACATGATAATTAAAATGACAGTATAGGTAGCTTCTGGTAAAAGTGCCCCCAGTATAGGTAGCCAGGCATAGGTGCCCCCAGTATAGGTCCCCCCAGTATAGATAGCCAGGCATAGGTGCCCCCTAGTACAGGTAGCCAGGCATAGGTGCCCCCTAGTACAGGTAGCCAGGCATAGGTGCCCCCAGTATAGATATCCAGGCATAGGTGCCCCCTAGTACAGGTAGCCAGGCATAGGTGCCCTCTAGTACAGGTAGCCAGGCATAGGTGCCCCCTAGTACAGGTAGCCAGGCATAGGTGCCCCCCAGTATAGGTAGCCAGGCATAGGTCCCCCCCAGTATAGGTAGCCAGGCATAGGTCCCCCCCAGTGTAGGTAGCCAGGCATAGGTCCCCCCAGTGTAGGTAGCCAGGCATAGGTCCCCCCCAGTGTAGGTAGCCAGGCATAGGTCCCCCCAGTGTAGGTAGCCAGGCATAGGTGCCCCCCAGTGTAGGTAGCCAGGCATAGGTCCCCCCCAGTATAGGTAGCCAGGCATAGGTCCCCCCCAGTGTAGGTAGCCAGGCATAGGTCCCCCCCAGTGTAGGTAGCCAGGCATAGGTCCCCCCCAGTGTAGGTAGCCAGGCATAGGTCCCCCCCCGTGTAGGTAGCCAGGCATAGGTCCCCCCTAGTGTAGGTAGCCAGGCATAGGTCCCCCCCAGTGTAGGTAGCCAGGCATAGGTCCCCCCAGTGTAGGTAGCCAGGCATAGGTCCCCCCCCAGTGTAGGTAGCCAGGCATAGGTCCCCCCAGTGACGGTAGCCAGGCATAGGTCCCCCCCCAGTGTAGGTAGCCAGGCATAGGTCCCCCCCAGTGTAGGTAGCCAGGCATAGGTCCCCCCCAGTGTAGGTAGCCAGGCATAGGTCCCCCCCCAGTGTAGGTAGCCAGGCATAGGTCCCCCCCAGTGTAGGTAGCCAGGCATAGGACCCCCCCCACCACAAAATACAAGTAGGCCGCCCGACCTCATGTAGGCCCGCAACAGCCCGCACCCGACCCCGCCCGACCCCCACCCCCCTCATCCATCCAGCCAGGCAGGCAGGCAAGCAAGCAAGGTCTTCTAGGGCGGCACCCCACCCCACATACTGTACCTGACCTGTTGCTTCTTCTTCTCCGTCCGTCCACGCCTTCAGCTCTTGCGACGTCCGCGCCGGGTCTTCTCCGCGAGAGCGACGTCTTCAAGGGGCAGCGTCAACGTCATCACGCGGCGAGGGGGAGCGACGCGCGGATGGAACGCGAACGCGAGGTCGGAGGTGGTCGCGATGACGTCACAAGCGACGCGTAATGCGACGAAATGATGCGGCGGGTTGCGCGGATTCGTCGGATTCGAATGCGCGCAAATGGCATGGGGATTTGAATCCACGAATCTCGAATCTTTGTTAAGATTCGATGGATTTGTGGATTCGACGGATTCGAAGTCCCATCCCTATTAATAATGATTAGATTTGCATGCCAGTTATAAATACTCTGGTAAAGTCACTCCGGTACTGAGTTTAAAAGAATGGATCTGTACCTTCTATGTAACTGCTCTCCTGCAGGGCCTAAGTGATTATTCAAAGAATTAAGTTTGATGATACTATTGATTCTTTTGAGTTGGAATTCATTTTCGCTTGTTGCTGCCCTATCACCATCATTCCCATTGAAATAAACACCTGCAACTGCATTTTACAATCTTCCTTATTTTAGACAAGGTGCTGAAACGATTATGTCGCAGCTCTAAACATAAATGCAGAGTACAAAGCTTGAGGCCAAAACTCTTATTTATTACCGGTATATCATTCAGGGTAAACTTAGGTTAATAGCTGGTGCTTCTTGTCCTTCAGGATTTAGCTTTTTTGTCAATTTGTTAACACAGGCTGGATGCAGATCTGCTGAATCTGGTTACATGGGGAACAGGGATTCCAGCCAGGAGTCAGATAACTGTGGCATTTTGGATAATATAATGTGGAAATGATTCACAGACGCACTTCCTTTTTTCAGAGGAAAGATGTGACCATGAACACATAGCAGCTGATGCTGTCACATGACACGTCTGGGGTCATGTGACATACCTGCCCATAATTACTCATACAAATACTGAGTGGATAAACGCAGCAAAGGAGCTGAAAGAAACTGTCCCAGGGTCTGTAAAAACTTGAGGAAAACTTGAGTAAAATAAAATATTGTAGTTCTATGTATATAATTATTAATTATAGTGGTGTCTAGGCTTATTAGGCCAGACAGGTAAACCTACAGGTATTTTGTTATTATTGCTTGCGATGCTGATGTGAGCTCTTACATATGTGAATGTAATGATTTTATATGACGCTAGTTAGTTACAAACAAGTACCTGTGTATAATTAAAGAGGAACTGTAACCCAGGATTGAACTTTATCCCAATCAGTAGCTGATATCCCCTTTTCCAAAAGAAATCTTTACCTTTTCTTGAATAGATCATCGGGGATATCTGTATGGCTAATACTGTAGTGAAACCCCTCCCACAGTGTGATGTCAGGTGTTTCCTGTATGTGAACATCATTGCATTGTGGGAAATAATGGCTGTTTTCAACTACTAAGCAACCAGTTATCTCCCTTTCTGCATGGAACTCTCATTAAAGAGAACCCGAGGTGGGTTTGAAAAATATTATCTGCATACAGAGGCTGGATCTGCCTATACAGCCCAGCCTCTGTTGCTATCCCAAACCCCCCTAAGGTCCCCCTGCACTCTGCAATCCCTCATAAATCACAGCCACTCTGCTGACAAACAGCTTGTCAGAGCTGGCTGTGTTTATCTCTATAGTGTCAGTCTGCTGCTCTCCCCGCCTCCTGCAGAACTCCAGTCCCCGCCTGCATCCCTTCCCTCCCTGCTAATTGGAGGGAAGGGACAGGGGCAGGGACCGGAGCTATGCAGGAGGCGGGGGAGCAGCTGAGACTGACACTACAGATGTAAACACAGCCTCACAGCACGGCTGTGATTTATGAGGGATTGCAGAGTGCAGGGGGACCTTAGTGGGGTTTGGGATAGCAACAGAGGCTGGGCTGTATAGGCAGATCCAGCCTCTGTATGCAGATAACATTCTTTAAACACACCTCGGGTTCTCTTTAAAGGACCACTATCATGAAAAAAGTAGGCAGTTAAGATTTGACAGAACTGACAGGTTTTGGGCCAGTCCATCTCCTCATGGGGGATTCTCAGGGTTTTATTTGTTTTCAATAGCATTTCCTGAACAGGTGGCCACACACCATACAATTTTTTAAATATCTGTTCACTTTAAGAATTACAATCAATTTTTCTGACTGATTGTAACATTTAAAAAATATGACCAATGTATCACACACATATGTTACATTTTCCCCCAATTATAATAAAAATGATTGGAAACTGAGAAAATTGCTAGGGTGTGTATATTAATAAACTGACAATCTAACACTCCATACAATCTTTAGAAAATTGAAAAAAAATTCCAGCATTCTGGATCAATAAAAATAGCGCCCTCTACTGTTTAAACTTCCTGCCGGGCTAGAAGAAGTGAGGCATGCCGGACCTGGAGACCAGAGCGCAGACAGAGCAGCAGTGACCGGGGGACTGGAGTCGCGCCGGCGGAGCAGGTAATGTATGCGGGCGGGCGGGGGCAGCAGCAGCAGCACCACAACAACAGATTGTGAACGGTTTCAGGCTGAAATCGGATCACAATCTGTTTGCAGTAAAGGTAGCCATACGATCCCTCTCTGATCAGATTCAATCAGAGAGGTATCTATCTGTTGGTCGAATCTGATGGCAAATCGACCAGTGTATGGCTACCTTAAGAGTTAACCTCCTTGCCGGTTATCCCGAGCTCAGCTCGGGGTAACCTGCGCAGGAGGATATCTCAGGCCCCGCTGGGCCGATTTGCATAATTTTTTTTTTGTTACAAGCAGCTAGCACTTTGCTAGCTGCTTGTAACTTCCGATCGCCGCCGATCCGCCGCAATCCGCCGCGCCGAGTCGCTCCCCCCCGCCCCAGAGCCCTGCGCTGCCTGGCCAATCAGTGCCAGGCAGCGTTGAGGGGCGGATCGGGATTCCCTATGACGTCCCGACGTCCATGACGCCGGTGACGTCATCCCGCCCCGTCGCCATGGCGACCGGGGAAGCCCTGCAGGAAATCCCGTTCTCAACGGGATTCCCTGCATACTCTGATCGCCGAAGGCGATCGGAGTGGGTGGGGGGATGCCGCCGCTTAGCGGCTATCATGTAGCGAGCCCTTGGCTCGCTACATGATTTAAAAAAAAAAAAATTAAAAAAATGTGCGCCGCTGCCTCCTTGCCGGATTTTTTAGACCGGCAAGGAGGTTAAATATCAACTGAGGTCTATCTATTTCTGGTGGATCAATCATAGCTCTTGTGTACAGCCAACTATACTAATGTTTTACTTATTTGATGACCAGCAATGTCTGTACGTCAGCAAACACAACACATTAAACAATAAGCTGGATAGGAGGTACATGTAGCATGTGCTACAGTAGTATACTTCATTCAGTATTGCTGGTATGTTACCTCTCTGCATGGAATCCCATTATCTAGGTAAAAATCAACATTCCACAGTACTAGGATTTGTGCTGAGAGAAGTATGTGGTCTATCACTGGAATTCTTCTTATAATATTGTGAGTTACTCGGTCACCTCTGGTTTAAAATTTCCTAAGTAACTTGCCAAGAACAAGCAGGCAGGCATTGAAGTAATGACTCCCTCTCTGTATAACTGTTCTGGATCTGTGCATCAGAATGTTTTTATGCAATGGGATGGGCATGACAGACAGTCTACTAAATTCCCTCTAGATTGTAAGCTCACAAAGGGCAGGGACCACCTCCTATTGTTTCTTATTTTGATACAATTAACCATATGAACACGTATCAATTTTAGTGATGTCCATTCCACACATTGGGCTTGATTAACAAAAGCGTGATAACTCAGTCTAAACGCCTAATAAGACTGATAAGAAATTCCCTTTTTTACCTCTTTCTTGCACTCGAAGCCATTTTGTGCTAGGAAAGGGTTTTATAGTTGGAATTTCTTATCAGTGAGGGTCATTCTGTAGTCACTTCCTGTCTGAGTCAGGACTGAGTCAGCCACTTACATACCTGATATTTAACTCTTTCAGGCAGAGAAAGAAAACAAATGAACACAGCATACAGGGAGTGCAGAATTATTAGGCAAATGAGTATTTTGACCACATCATCCTCTTTATGCATGTTGTCTTACTCCAAGCTGTATAGGGTCGAAAGCCTACTACTAATTAAGCATATTAGGTGATGTGCATCTCTGTAATGAGAAGGGGTGTGGTCTAATGACATCAACACCCTATATCAGGTGTGCATACGGTAATTATTAGGCAACTTCCTTTCCTTTGGCAAAATGGGTCAAAAGAAGGACTTGACAGGCTCAGAAAAGTCAAAAATAGTGAGATATCTTGCAGAGGGATGCAGCACTCTTAAAATTGCAAAGATTCTGAAGCGTGATCATCGAACAATCAAGCGTTTCATTCAAAATAGTCAACAGGATCGCAAGACGCGTGTGGAAAAAGCAAGGCGCAAAATAACTGCCCATGAACTGAGAAAAGTCAAGCGTGCAGCTGCCAAGATGCCACTTGCCACCAGTTTGGCCATATTTCAGAGCTGCAACATCACTGGAGTGCCCAAAAGCACAAGGTGTGCAATACTCAGAGACATGGCCAAGGTAAGAAAGGATGAAAGACGACCACCACTGAACAAGACACACAAGCTGAAACGTCAAGACTGGGCCAAGAAATATCTCAAGACTGATTTTTCTAAGGTTTTATGGACTGATGAAATGAGAGTGAGTCTTGATGGGCCAGATGGATGGGCCCGTGGCTGGATTGGTAAAGGGCAGAGAACTCCCAGTCCTACTGCCAGTTTCTGAAAGACACCTTCTTCAATCAGTGGTACATGAAGAAGTCTGCATCCTTCAAGAAAAGCATGATTTTAATGCAGGACAATGCTCCATCACACGTGTCCAAGTACTTCACAGCGTGGCTGGCAAGAAAGGGTATAAAAGAAGAAAAACTAATGACATGGCCTCCTTGTTCACCTGATCTGAACACCATTGAAAACCTGTGGTCCATCATAAAATGTGAAATTTACAAGGAGGAAAAACAGTACACCTCTCTGAACAGTGTCTGGGAGGCTGTGGTTGCTGCTGCACGCAGTGTTGATGGTGAACAGATCAAAACACTGACAGAATCCATGGATGGCAGGCTTTTGAGTGTCCTTGCAAAGAATGGTGGCTATATTGGTCACTGATTTGTTTTTGTTTTGTTTTTGAATGTCAGAAATGTATATTTGTGAATGTTGAGATGTTATATTGGTTTCACTGGTAAAAATAAATAATTAAAAATGGGTATATATTTGTTTTTTGTTAAGTTGCCTAATAATTATGCACAGTAATAGTCACCTGCACACACAGATATCCCCCTAAAATAGCTAAAACTAAAAACAAACTAAAAACTACTTTCAAAAATATTCAGCTTTGATATTAATGAGTTTTTTTGGGTTCATTGAGAACATGATTGTTGTTCAATAATAAAATTATTCCTCAAAAATACAACTTTCCTAATAATTCTGCACTCCCTATAGTTATTTGTGTGCTAGGCACTGTACATACACATGTCTATCTCATCATGTCACATGTCACTTCAGGTTACAGGTATCCTTTAAGCCTCCAGCGAGCAAGCAAATACTAAAACAATTTTGTCAGTACTTTTTCACCTACTCTTTGGTAGTTTTTGCAGAGTGCTGAAAAATTATTTTAAACACAAGATGAAAATTATCTCCTACGAGTAAACTTAGGAGAAAAAGTGTATTGGATCGGGCCCACTGTGCTATTACTATGATCTTGGCTGTTTGCCTAGAGCTGAACTTCAGCATAGAGGCAAGTAATGCTCTCTAACCACTTGAGTTCCTCTTGTGTTTGCCTGTAGTAGCCAGCAATGAGAGAGACTGATTGATTGCTTCTTCAAGAGCCTCTAAGCTAAGTTTATTTAATACTGACGTAAATTGGTCACCTTGTGTACCGAGTAGCATGGTTGTGCAAATCGTGTGCACCTGATACACTCGTCTCTGCTGCAGCATAAATCCCTTCTGAGCATTAGACCAGTGAAAATGTTTTAAAGGCACAACAAGATGCACCAAGAGAGAAAACAAATAACATAAAACAAAATATACATTTTTCATATACTGTAGGAAGTTTTATTGCTTTCTCATAGTTATTTTTATTATGCATTTATGTAGCACTGATAAAATCGGATTAATTTGTGTAATGATCAGTGGCGTATCTGATGATCAGATTGTGCTCTATCAGAACAGTAGTCAGTACTTTATTCAGAGTGTGATCACACGTGTATTAGTGCACAGTAATACTAGGAGTACTCCTTTAGGGCTTGTTTCCACTGTTGCGACGCGATTTCGGCCGCATTCCGACGCTTGTAAAAACGCATGCGGATGCGTTTCCACATGCGTTTTTACCCGCGATTTCGCCTGCGATTTCGCATGGCAGGGTGCCATGCGAAATTAACCATGACACTGCCAGGGCTAAATAAAATTGAAAAAGGTGCGAAATCGCACGCGAAATCGCGGGTAAAAACGCATGTAACAAACGCATGCGTTTTTACTATTAAATACATTAGCGGCGATTCGCACGGATTCCCGACGCAGGCGAAATCGTTGGCTCTTTTGTGCGTTTTTTTCACGCTGAAAAAAACGCACCTCAACAACGCTACAGTGGAAACAGGCCCATCCACTTGTATTACATGTGCGGATCTGCATGCGTTGGACGCATGCAGATTCGCGATAGTGGAAACGAGCCCTCAGTGATAGCCCTTAGATGGCTGGGACTATCACTAACCAGAGAGTGGTCGTACGAGCAAAGTCGGTAACAGGTCGGTCAGCAGCAGTACATAATCGTCAGACAAAGTCGTAGTAAGAAAACAGGCCGAGGTTGGTAACAGATCAGATGGGCGAAAGTACAGAATCAGCAGACAAGATCAGAGTTTGGCAAAGTACAGAATCGAGAGGCAAAGAGGATAATCAAAGGTTCAGGCAAAGAGTCATACACAGAAAATCAATATACAATGGTATGTTTTTTCCTAAACTAAGTGTGAATCCCCGGGGTCCTGCTGGATCAAACACACACAGATCTGACTAAGGTCTGAGAGCTTTCACTGCAAAGTTACAGCAACAACAGACAACAGGCTACTGGAAGCCCTGAGTTTAAGTACAGGCAGCTAATCCAAAAGGCCCGCCCAGAGCGAGCCGACCAATCAGCACTGCGAAGGTGGCGGCTGAGGTCAGCTGACCGGCGTGTCAGCTGACTTGCCTCCTTAATGCATAAAGCTCACGCCGCCTGTCACACGCGCGTGACAGTCTATGCAGGGCCGGATTTCTGGCAAGGCCACATAGGCCATGGCCTAGGGCACCAGAAATTTAGGGGCGGCTCAGTAAGGGGCAGTAAAGCTATTCTTTGCAGCCATCCATATCTACAAGAACAGATTAAACCTTCAAACTCCCTGTCCTGTACTTGTGTCGTCCCTGCAAGACCTGTAAGCTCTATCCTGCAGGTACACTGCAGCCTAACTCTCATGGTGACTCAATGGGTCCATCATTAATGAGATAACAAACATAACATAAAAGTTCTTAAGGAAAACATAACTTATAATCTATACTCATATTACTAAAATAGTCATTATCTGTGACAACTGACATCCAATGAGGGAAAGTAAGTAGAATTCTCATTGGGGCACACAACCAATAACAACCAAACAGACGGTATAGTTGGCCTTGGGCGGTGAAAAGTACAAATCCGGCCCTGAGTCTATGCCTGTGCAATGAGGAGATGCCCGGCCTGCGGAGGGGAGCCTGCGGGGATGCCACTGCGGGCAAGGTGACGTCAGATGCTTGACAATCCCCATCATTGACTATCCCAAAGCCGGGCTTACAATCTAATATTTAACTCTCTGGTAGTTTACTACAGATTTAGAATCATTGTATTTCACCAAGCACGACTGGGTTTTGCCCGGAACTGAACTTAGCACGAACAGGGATTGAAAATAGAATAGGTCACTCATATACAGAAAACACCATTTACACATACAGCAAAAAAAAAAATGCACAGTTTACAGATACAGCAGAAACATAACACAGGAATTAATATATACATTGTACAGCAGTGTGAACATAATTTGCCGGTTTCAGCGTATGATAAAGGGAAAAACCTGTGGTGGTGGGGGGGTCGCTCTGGGAGGAGTATGTGAAGTGAGTTCAGAAAGTTGACGGCTGAGGGGAAAAAACGGTTCCTATGCCTTGAGGTCCTATTGGAGACAGACTGAAACCTCGCTGAATAAGTGGTGGTCTGGGTGTGAGTGATCATTAGCGATCTTCAGTACTGTGGAGCGCAGTCTGGAGTTGTAGAGGAGGTCCAGTGGGTGGAGGGGTTTCCCAATGGTTCTCTCTGCTGCTCTGATGACCCTCTGTAGTTTGTGTCTATTGCTGGTGGAGGAGCCGGCATCCCAGATCAGGATGGAAGAACAGAGGACAGATTCAATTGCGGTGAAGTAGACACATATACAGGGGTGTAGCTAGACTTAATAGGGCCCCCTACAAAAATGACAGCATGAGGCCCCAATGGTCCCCGAACCCCATGCAGATCAAGTGTTCTGCTGTGAAGCAGTCTCTGGAAGCAGGAACAAATTACATACGGTCCTGCACACAGTTTTCGTGAGTGAACAGGGAGATTTCTTTGCTAATTGGCTGCACTTGCGGTTGGGGGGAGGGAGGAGGAGGGGCCCCCAAAGTCTCTGGGCCCCTCTGCGATGGCAGAGGTTGCAGGGGTGATTGCTACACCCCTGCACATATATATAGAAATATATACAAATATGTGTCTAGTGTAATATTAACTGTAAATCATGTGGATCTATAAGGAAAGCCCCAGGATGTATAAAGTCCATCTCATTATAATTTATAACAATTATTGCAATTTATCTTAAATATGTTTTTCTATGGTTTATAATCTACTTGAAATGATTAGTAAAAACCTGTTATTTAGCTCCTGTAAAAACTGTTTGTAATGGCCAGCCTTCAGAAAAACTTTCATAAGGTATTTTACACCTGCTATTGTATGGGGAATAATAAGCAGGTTGTTCCTGGCAGAATCTAGGTAGATTTATGGATACGTCTATTATCCAATGAGCTGTTGATAGAACGCTCTGTCCCTCTTCTTATCTGTTACAGTAGAGCGTGCCAGATCTCTTAACGATGTTATGGGACACCTATACACACACTAGATTCTTGTGTATGGTACTTAAAGCTGGCCATATATTATTCACTTCAATCTACAACTTTGCACCTTTACATGTTAAGCCTTATGTATGGTTATAAGGACTGTTGCTCACTGGAACCAGTGCTCAATCCCTTGAGTGTCAGTTCGGGCTCAACTTCTGTACAGATGTGTCTCTAGCATTGAGGCTAGTGATGTGTCTGTTGAAATGGGGGGAGCATGCGGTGCACAATGGAGTGGCTTCTAGCGGCTAGAGTGATTAGGGTAACATCGAATGTCACTAATAATCCTGTATACCAAATCGATAGGTGATGTGGAGGGGTTCCCGTACCCATGAGAGCCGTAACTACATGTGAGTGGCCCAGAGCTGTAGGGGGGCCCAACTACCACTTCACTCCCTTTGATACAGGGGTCATCCATCAGATCAGGTGTTTTTGTGACTACACTTGTTATGGGTGTGAAGATTATGGTGGCCACATGTAACGATTGGTGTCAGCTAAACAGATTTTCTGATTATTGGTGATCTGCAGTATCACCAATAATACAGATGCTATACCTGATTATGTGGTGATCTGCAGAATCACCAATAATGCTAGTATAGCCAGACACAGGACTACCAATGTGAGTAGTGTTTGGTGCTGAGTAATGAGGAAGAGGAGGTCTCCCGAGCAGCGGGTGACTTCAGGCAATGCTGCAGCCAAGGATCACCTGAGGAGCAGGCGAGTCCGGCTGTACTGCAGCTAAAGGACACCTGAGGAGCAGGTGCTACAGGTAATGCTGCAAGGTTGATCACCTGAGGAGCAGGTGATTAAGACAGTACTGTAGCCAGTGGACACCTGAGGAGCAGGTGCTACAGGTAAAGCTGCAAGGTTGGTCACCTGAGGAGCAGGTGATTAAGACAGTACTGTAGCCAGTGGACACCTGAGAATCAGGTGTTACAAACAGTGCTACAAAAGGTGATCACCTGAGGAGCAGGTGATTAAGACTATACTACAGCTATTGGACACCTGAGGAGCAGGTGTTACAGACAATTCTGCAATAAAGCTTCACTTGAGGGGCAGGTGAATGCTACAGATCCCTCACCAGTGGCTAGGCCCACTGGCGAGGATAGAAAGGTCAGACAAGCAGAGTAGGCAACGTACGGACAGATAAGGTACAAAGACAGAACGCTGATTTAGTGTTGAGTTCAGGCAGAGTCGGCAACGTGAATCAGATGGGCAGAGGTACAGAGTCAGCAAGCAGGAGAATAGTCAGTGAAAGCAGAAGGTCATAACAGATAATACAATGTAATTAGTACTTTAAGCTATCAACAGAATCTGGCTAAGTGTGGATCCCCAGCTCCGGCTGGTTCTAGCATACTTTGGGATCTGACTAAGGTCTGAGCACTCACACGTAAGCATTTGCAACAGCAGACACGGAGCAACTGACAGTCTGGTACTATATATACAAGGTTGCTCCGCAGCGCCGCCCCAGCCACTCAGCCAATCTGAAGTACTGTTGGAGTCAGCTGACTTGGCAGATCAGCTGACTCCCCTTCTAGTCGCATAAAGGTCCTGTCGCCTGGCGCGCGCGCGTAGCCCTCAATCTATGTGCAATAGAAGGACCAGGCAGATCACCAGCATGAAACTGCGCGGCAGAGGCCGCCGGCTGACACGCGGAGACAGCCGCCATGCCGCCTGTCTCCACGGCGGCATCTCCGCTATCCCTTACACCACACTTGTTTTATGACCCTTGTAAGATGGGCCCCCAGGCTGTGAGGGTCACCAAGGGGAGGCGAAGGAAGGCAAAGGAAAGGGTATGAACATTGGGGGGCCCTGGCAACGTTTTGGTTGGGGGCCCAATGATGAGTAGTTACGCTCCTATACACATGATAGAGTCTTGCCCGAGGCGGGCTTTATCAGCCACACCAGCTGGGTTTAAGCTAGCTTATGCACATATATTTAGATAAGATTTCAGCACAAGTCTTTTCTAATGTTGATTTCTCTGCTGAAGTTGCTAGCTTTGTACTGCCCAGCACAGGGCCTGATTTACCATAAGACACTGTAGGCACGTGCCTACAGGCGCCTGATGATGGAAAGGTGGCTCACTCCCCTCCTCCAGTGCCTCCCATCTGCCCTACCTATGCAGTGTCCCGAGCGGAGTGTAAAAGAGAGGTTACTCACCCATGTCTCGGCATTCCGGCACAGACCAGATCTCCCTTCAGTCGGAGGCATCTCTAGCTATCTAATACTTGGGGCACCTCTAGCTACTTTATATTGGGGGTACTTCGGGCTACCTAATACTAAGGGGCACCTGTAGCTACCTATGACGGGCAAGGGAAGGAATGGAGAAGTGACAGCTGGACAGCCAGCACACTTGCAGTGTGATTTGGCGGGGATTCGTAGGTTCATGGAGGGCAAAGTCTAGGGTGCCAGGACATCTGTGCCTATAGAGGTAAATCCAGGCTTGGCCCAGTGGTAAAATTATTGGGCTTGATTCTCTAAAGAGTGCTAACTGCTAGCACGCCCGTTTTAAACAGTTAGCACGCGAAGTGCCGTGCGTGCATCTTTGCGCATGCAAAGTTTTGCGCCTGCATGGTAACTACAGTTTGCGCTCGATATCGCAAAGATAAGCGCACGGCACAGGCGTGCTAGCAGTTACCACTCTTTAGAGAATCAAGCCCATTGAGTGACTTCAGACTTGTAGAAAACTGCATATTAGCTGCAGATTTATTACAGCTAGCCACTAGAGGGAGTTTCTTTGGCATCTTTGCAGTCTTTCTAAAATGAATGTGTGGCTTACACTTCCTTCAGTTTAGTATTAACAGTAGCATAATACCACATGCATAACTTTCTGCATTGCTATAGAGTAAATGTAGATGGCAGAGAGCTGACAGAAAATAAGGGCTGTTGCACGCCAAGAGCGCTTCTGAGCACTTTGAAAAACGTTAAAAGCAATTGGCTAATGTATTTGAACAGGATGGATGTGATTTTCTCCCAAACGCAAACACAGGTCCTTCAGCATTTCTGCGCTTTTCTGAGGCGATTCAGCCTCAATGTTACGTATAGGAAAGTGGAAAATCGCTGTGAAAAGCGCTAGAACAGAACGATTTTCCAAGCTTTTTATTATACAAAACTAGTACACTTTCAGCTCTACTGTATTTAAAATAGAATATCGCTATACCAAAACGCTCCCAAAATTGCTAGGTTTCAATAGAAAATCGCTAGGCACATGCCTAGAATCACTAGAAAGTCCCTTCTAAAAGCCCTGATGGCCCGTACTCACGGGCTGCAGAAGTGGCCTGTCGCCAGCACACGTGAGCGTGTGGGCGACAGGCCGGCGACAGCTCCTCGCCAGGTCCCTCCGCGTACACACGCGGAAGAGGGACCAGCGGCGAGACGGAAGCTGTCGCCGACGTTCCTCCTCCCCCCGCCGGAAGCTCCATTTACCACAATGGAGGTTGCTGTCGCTAGTCCGCGTACTCACGCGGACTAGCGACAGTTGCGGGGGAGGTGCGGCGGCGACTGTCGCCATGCGATTGAAACTTTCAATCGCATGGCGACATGAGCGACGGGCGACAGTTCGGGGTGCGCGCGCGCGCGACGGCCCATACTCACGGGCGACCTGTCGCCGCAACACGCGCGCGCCGCGTGTTGAGGCGACAAAAGTCCCTCGTGAGTATGGGCCATGAGAGTTCTGCAATTACACTAGCGCTTTTAGGTGTGTGCACTGACCCTTGTTTAAAATAAAAAAGTCCAAACACACAAAGATGACACAGAAAAGGCTAACTTAGCAGCTCTCTTCATCAGCAGGCAATGAGTTTTTCAGCCCATTGTTGCTCTAGATTTTTTATGCTAGTTATATATGTAAAGATTCTGGTTTATCCAGGTCTTGGATCTTAAATCTCTATTGGAAAGAATTATGAAATTAGACAAATCTTACCTTTGTTGTCAGATTCCAGGTGCCACCTCTGTCCATCAATTCTATACTCTTAAGCCTCATCTACACGGGTAGATGAGGCTCCGATCCGGCGGCTCGATCAGCCGCTGGATCGCCTCTTCCGCGTCCCCGCGCGTGCCTGCTGCGTCCCCGCTCGCCGCGCGTGCGCCGGATTCGATTCCCCGCTCGTCCCCGCTGGCGCTGCTTATCTTCCGCTCGATTCCCTGCCATTGTCCACTCGCGGGGAGCGAGCAGGGAATCAACGGTGGGGAGATCCGTCCTGTCGGATCTTATCAATCGAGCCGCATCAGCGGCTCGATTGATAAGGAACATCGCCGCCGCATTTACGCGTGTAGATGCGGCTTTATAGTAGGGAGAAGCCAAATCCCTTATCTGCATGATTTTGGGACGTGGGAGGAAACCGGAGGGCCTGAAGGAAACCCACACATACACAAGAAGAACATACAAATTCCGTGCAGATAGCGCCCTGGCTGGGATTCAAACCTGGGACCCAGCACTGCAAGGCGAGAGAGCTAACCACTACGCCACCATGCTGCAGCATTAAATCTTGTTCTCTAAGAAAAGGTAGCAATCGGTATTTGCAAGCACAAAGATTGACTTGTTAATTTTATAAACACTGTTTTTTAACCACCCTGGCGTTCTGATTAAATCGCCAGGGTGGCTGCGGGAGGGTTTTTTTTAAATAAAAAAAAAACTATTTCATGCAGCCAACTGAAAGTTGGCTGCATGAAAGCCCACTAGAGGGCGCTCCGGAGGCGATCTTCCGATCGCCTCCGGCGCCCAGAATAAACAAGGAAGGCCGCAATGAGCGGCCTTCCTTGTTTTGCTTATATCGTCGCCATAGCGACGAGCGGAGTGACGTCATCGACGTCAGCCGACGTCCTGACGTCAGCCGCCTCCGATCCAGCCCTTAGCGCTGGCCGGAACTTTTTGTTCCGGCTACGCTGGGCTCAGGCGGCTGGGGGGACCCTCTTTCGCCGCTGCTCGCGGCGAATCGCCGCAGAGCGGCGGCGATCAGGCAGCACACGCGGCTGGCAAAGTGCCGGCTGCGTGTGCTGCTTTTTATTTCATTAAAATCGGCCCAGCAGGGCCTGAGCGGCAGCCGCTGGCGGTGTTGGACGAGCTGAGCTCGTCCAGACCGCTCAGCTGGTTAATGAAATTTGGTACTGTCAGAATCACTCACAATTGTTCTCCTACCTGTTGCTTGAAAAGACAACCTCTCTGTTTATGGCCTCACTAAAAGCAGTTCTATGTAGAGGGGTGCCAAACTCAAATACATAGTGGGCCGAAATTGAACACTGGGGCCTAGTCGCGGGCCAACCTCAATCTCCAGTGGCCACTTCCCTCCCTTAGAAAGTTCCCTGCTGTCTAATGGCTCACCTCCAACCCCTATACAGTTTCCCAGTGTCTAATGGTTGTCCTCCCTCCCCTATGCAGTTCCCTGGTGTCTAGTGGTCCTCCCTCCCCTATCCAGCTCCCTAATGCTTAGTGCTTTCCCCTACCTCCCCCAAGTGGTTTCCCTGGTGTTCTTGGGCTTCACTTCCAATATAGCTTCCCTGGTGGTGTGTAAAGTGGGCCGAACATAATGCAAAGTGAGAAACCACTTGGGGGCCAAAATGAATGGCTATGAGGGCCAGATTTGGCCCACGGGCCGGAGTTTAACATGTATGATGTAGAGCCATGTATTCTAAAATTATGTACAGCTGTCACAAATGAAATGACCACTACTGCATGCCGCCTCCAAAGCCAAGAGACAGCTATCCCTGCACTAGGTAATCTAGGGTAATATAACAACTATATCCCTCTATTGATTACCTAATTTGTCCTTTTGGCAATTTGGGGGTATTGCAGTGATTTTGTAGCAATTCCGTCTGCACCAATATAGCTGTAATTTACAATATAGTGTGTGTGGCGGCAAATCAGGTGCTGTGCTGCAAGGACCCGGTACACACACACACACACACACACACACACACACACACACACACACACACACACACACACACACACACACACACACACACACACACACACACACACACACACACACACACACACACACACACACCTACACACACACAGACACACACACACACACACACACACACACACACACAGACACACACACACACACACACACACACACACACACACACACACACACACACACACCTACACACACACAGACACACACACAGACACACACACACACACACACACACACACACACACACACACACACACACCTACACACACACAGACACACACACACACACACAGACACACACACACCTACACACAGACACCTACACACACACACACATACACACGCATACACACACAAACACACCCCCTTGGCCCCTTCATGTAGCTCAACATGGCTGACCATTTCAGGTGATACAGCATCTGCAAAGGCCTTTAACATAATGGCATGTCCACTGCCTAGGATTTTTTTCATTAACATGTTATTTGTTTCAATGAATTTTTCAAATATGAGTTGTTATTCTCTGTAATCTGTACAAATTCTTATGTAAGTGGAATCAACAAAAGGAAGGCATATGTGACTTGCTGATAAAAAAAAAAAAATACCACTGGGAAAAAGTGAAGTTTCAGCAAACTTGTTATCAAAGGTCTATTTTTACTGAAAATGCTGCCTGGCCTCAGCTGACTCATATCCATGAGCTCTTCTTGGTATTGCTGTACAATGTAACAAAGTATTGTTAGAAATAAATATTTCCACAAACAAGTACCAGCAGCTCTGACACTAGCATGTCTGAACAGAGGGTGTCATTTTTCACCTTCTTAATCCTCTGAAAGTTAGCAAGCTATGCATATAAATTACTGCGCAGGCCTAAAATATTTAGGGGTGCATGCTTAATAGCTAAACTCCAAGCCACTAGCTAAACACAGAACTGAAATACAGAAATGCCAAAGCATTCCTAATTATGTCCAGCTGGTTCTATGCTTCAGATGGTTCTGTGCAGCCTAACTAGACACCTCCACCAACTCTCTGATCTCTCATTTCTGTCTGGTATTCCTGGCAGACACCGTATAGTCATGGACACACCCATCTCCCTGACTAGACTGTGTAGAACAGCAGCACAGTAATGAGGTCATTACTGTGCGCTAGGTCTTCCTGTAAGAAAGCTCAGTGGCACTTGCAGTGTGTCTGTGGTGAGATAAGGTGTGCCATTCTGTTCATCCAGTTCTATTGGTGGGGTGTGTTTTTAAAGGATATAATCAGCCGAATGGCAGAAAAATGCTATGGCAGCAATGGAGAGTGGTGATGTTTTTTCAAACTGTCTGTTCAACACTTTTGCATAGAATACTAGCAGCAGTAAGTGGCCACATCAAAAAATATTGGGGTGACTGTTTACCATTACTTTTGTAGTAAGAGGGAACCACTAGTTCAGATAAATGACAAAACAGTGATTAGGCTTAGGCACTGATTGCCAGTAAGTATGATTGCCATTTTATAAATGTGGCTTTAAAAGGGTGCTGTTTTCTGATATATACAGTGGCTTGCAAAAGTATCCGGCCCCCCTTGAAGTTTTCTACATTTTGTTACATTACTGCCACAAACATGAATCAATTATATTGGAATTCCACGTGAAAGACCAATACAAAGTGGTGTACACGTGAGAAGTGGAACGAAAATCGTACATGATTCCAAACATTTTTTACAAATAAATAACTGCAAAGTAGGTTGTGCGTAATTATTCCGCCCCCTTTGGTCTGAGTGCAGTCAATTTCCCATAGACATTGCCTGATGAGTGCTAATGACTAAATAGAGTGCACCTGTGTGTAATCTAATGTCTGTACAAATACAGCTGTTCTGTGACGGCCTCAGAGGTTGTCTAAGAGAATATTGGGAGCAACAACACCATGAAGTCCAAAGAACACACCTGACAGGTCAGGGATAAAGTTATTGAGAAATGTAAAGCAGGCTTAGGCTACAAAAAGATTTCCAAAGCCTTGAACATCCCACAGAGCACTGTTCAAGCGATCATTCAGAAATGGAAGGAGTATGGCACAACTGTAAACCTACCAAGACAAGGCCGTCCACCTAAACTCACAGGTCGAACAAGGAGAGCGCTGATCAGAAATGCAGTCAAGAGGCCCATGGTGACTCTGGACGAGCTGCAGAGATCTACAGCTCAGGTGGGGGAATCTGTCCATAGAACAACTATTAGTCGTGCACTGCACAAAGTTGGCCTTTATGCAGGAGTGGCAAGAAAAAATCCATTGTTAACAGAAAAGCATAAGAAGTCCCGTTTGCAGTTTGCCACAAGCCATGTGGGGGACACAGCAAACATGTGAAAGAAGGTGCTCTGGTCAGATGAGACCAAAATGGAACTTTTTGGACGAAATGCAAAACGCTATGTGTAGCGGAAAACTAACACTGCACATCACTCTGAACACACCATCCCCACTGTCAAATATGGTGGTGGCAGCATCATGCTCGGGGGGTGCATCTCTTCAGCAGGGACAGGGAAGCTGGTCAGAGTTGATGGGAAAATGGATGGAGCCAAATACTGGGCAATCTTGGAAGAAAACGTCTTGAAGTTTGCAAAAGACTTGAGACTGGGGTGGAGGTTCACATTCCAGCAGGACAACGACCCTAAACATAAAGCCAGGGCAACAATGGAATGGTTTAAAACAAAACATATCCATGTGTAATGGCCCATACTCACGGGCAGCAAAAGTGGCCTGTCGCCAGCACACGTAAGCGTGTGGGCGACAGGCCGGCGACAGCTCCTCGCCAGGTCCCTCCGCGTACACACGCGGAAGAGGGACCAGCGGCGCGACGGAAGCTGTCGCCGACGTTCCTCCTCCCCTCGCCGGAAGTTCCGCATACCTCAATGGAGGTTGCTGTCGCTAGTCCGCGTACTCACGCGGACTAGCGACAGTTGCGGCGGAGGTGCGGCGGCGACTGTCTCCAGGCGATTGAAACTTTCAATCGCCCGGCGACATCAGTGACGGGTGACAGTTCGGGGTGCGCGCCCGTGCGACGGCCCATACTCATGGGCGACCTGTCGCCGCAACACGCGCGCCGCGTGTTGCGGCGACAATTGTAGCCCGTGAATATGGGCCATTAGGATGGCCCAGTCAAAGTCCAGATCTAAATCCAATCGAGAATCTGTGGCAAGATCTGAAAACTGCTGTTCACACAAACTGTCCATCTAATCTGACTGAGCTGGAGCTGTTTTGCAAAGAAGAATGGGCAAATATTTCAGTCTCTAGATGTGCAAAGCGGGTAGAGACATACCCTAAAAGACTGGCAGCTGTAATTGCAGCAAAAGGTGGTTCTGCAAAGTATTGACTCAGGGGGCTGAATAATTACGCACACACCACTTTGCAGTTATTTACTTGTAAAAAATGTTTGGAATCATGTATGATTTTTGTTCCACTTCTCACGTGTACACCACTTTGTATTGGTCTTTCAAGTGGAATTCCAATAAAATTGATTCATGTTTGTGGCAGTAATGGGATGAAATGTGGAAAACTTCAAGGGGGCTGAATACTTTTGCAAGCCACTGTGTATATGTGTGTGTATATATATATATGTATATATATATGTATATGTATATATATGTATATGTATATGTATATGTATGTATATATATATATATATATATATATATATATATATATATATATATATTACAAATAGACCCCTATGGGCTTGATTCACAAAACGGTGCTAACTGTTAGCACGGGCGTGCTAAACAGTTGGCACGCTAATTTCCGTTTGCAGACTTTTGCACGTGCAGAGCCCCGCGGCCATCTGCGTGCGATAATGCAGACTTTTGCGCATTAGCACAGTTTTGGGAATCAAGCTCAATGACTGAAAAAGCTCTAGTCAGACTCTAGTGGGCTTAATTCACTAAAGCGTGTTAACTGTTAGCACTCCAGTGAAAAGCCACTTAGCACATTAAACTGGCTTTGCACGCGCTAATATGCGTGCATAAAGTTTTGCGCTCACCGCTTTGCGTGCAAAATCAGCCACTTCGCGTGCTAAGTAGCGTGATAAGCATACTTTGCACGCGAAGTGGCTGATTTTGCACGCGAAGCGGTGCACGCAATACTTTACTATAAAATAGCATGCGATCAGAAACAGCTTTGCCGTGCAAATTATTTAGCACCCTAGTTTGCACGTGCAAAGCTTTTAGGTGTGCTAACTGTGTTTGAAGGCTTTAGTGAATCAAGCCCTAGGACTTGATTCACATAAGCGTGCAAACTGTTTGCACGCTGGTGAAAAGCCCTTTATCACGCCTAAACTCAGTTGAGGCGTGATAAAAAGAAACTCGCGTGAAATTCCCGCGCGCAAAGTTTTGCACGTGCGGGCGGTGCGCGCATAGTGCCCATTAAACCCTATGCGATCAGCAGCACAAAGCGGTGCTAACTCAGCTAGTGTAAAGTTTATCACACCTAAACGTTTTTAGGCGTGATAACTGGGTTATTACCGCTTTGTGAATCGAGCCCCTAGTGTGTCCCAGGCCTCCAAGTCACTGGTTATCAATCAGCTGAACCAGGCACTTGGCCATTTCATACACAACATCTCTGCAGTGAATCCCATAATTCACGAGACAAAACCATAGGAATACTGTTGGTGCTGCCGCTGGCCATCCACACTTAAGTTGGTTGCAACAACTTGAATGCTGCAAGCGGAGTCTTTTTTTCCCTCTACCTTCCATTTCCCCTTCTCTGCATGTTTCTGGACCCATAATTTGCGTACCTTGTGACTGTGCTGACATTGTGCAAGTTATGCACTGTGTGATTGTGCTGAAATTGTGTAAGTTATGCACTGTGTGATTGTGCAGGTATAGTGTAATGTACGCACTGTGATTGTGCTGAAATTGTATAAGTTACGCACTGTGTGACTGTGCTGAAATTGTATAAGTTACGCACTGTGTGACTGTGCTGAAATTGTGCAAGTTACGCACTGTGTGACTGTGCTGAAGTTGTGTAAGTTACGCACTGTGTGATTGTGCTGAAATTGTGTACGTTACGCACTGTGTGACTGTGCTGAAATTGTGTAAGTTACACACTGTGTGATTGTGCTGAAGTTGTGTAAGGTACGCACTGTGTGACTGTGCTGAAATTGTGCAAGTTACGCACTGTGTGACTGTGCTGAAATTGTGTAAGTTACGCACTGTGTGATTGTGCTGAAATTGTGTAAGTTACGTTCTGTGTGACTGTGCTGAAATTATATAAGTTACGCACTGTGTGATTGTGCTGAAATTGTGTAAGTTACGCACTGAGTGACTGTGCTGAAATTGTGTAAGTTACACACTGTGTGACTGTGCTGAAATTGTGTAAGTTACGCACTGTGTGACTGTGCAGGTATAGTGTAAGTTACGCACTGTGTGACTGTGCTGAAATTGTATAAGTTACGCACTGTGTGATTGTGCTGAAATTGTATAAGTTACGCACTGTGTGATTGTGCTGAAATTGTGTAAGTTACGCACTGTGTGACTGTGCTGAAATTGTGTAAGTTACACACTGTGTGACTGTGCTGAAATTGTGTAAGTTACGCACTGTGTGACTGTGCTGAAATTGTGTAAGTTACACACTGTGTGATTGTGCTGAAGTTGTGTAAGGTACGCACTGTGTGACTGTGCTGAAATTGTGCAAGTTACGCACTGTGTGACTGTGCTGAAATTGTGTAAGTTACGCACTGTGTGATTGTGCTGAAATTGTGTAAGTTACGTTCTATGTGACTGTGCTGAAATTATATAAGTTACGCACTGTGTGATTGTGCTGAAATTGTGTACGTTACGCACTGTGTGACTGTGCTGAAATTGTGTAAGTTACGCACTGTGTGACTGTGCTGAAATTGTGTAAGTTACGCACTGTGTGACTGTGCTGAAATTGTGTAAGTTACGCACTGTGTGACTGTGCTGAAATTGTGTAAGTTACGCACTGTGTGACTGTGCTGAAATTGTGTACGTTACGCACTGTGTGATTGTGCTGAAATTGTGTAAGTTACGCACTGTGTGACTGTGCTGAAATTGTGTAAGTTACGCACTGTGTGACTGTGCTGAAATTGTGTAAGGAACGCTCTGTGTGACTGTGCTGAAATTGTGTAAGGAACGCTCTGTGTGACTGTGCTGAAATTGTGTAAGTTACGCACTGTGTGACTGTGCTGAAATTGTGTAAGTTACGCACTGTGTGACTGTGCTGAAATTGTGTAAGTTACGCACTGTGTGACTGTGCTGAAATTGTGTAAGTTACGCACTGTGTGACTGTGCTGAAATTGTGTAAGTTACGCACTGTGTGACTGTGCTGAAATTGTGTAAGTTACGCACTGTGTGACTGTGCTGAAATTGTGTACGTTACGCACTGTGTGATTGTGCTGAAATTGTGTAAGTTACGCACTGTGTGATTGTGCTGAAATTGTGTAAGTTACGCACTGTGTGACTGTGCTGAAATTGTGTAAGTTACGCACTGTGTGACTGTGCTGAAATTGTGTAAGGAACGCTCTGTGTGACTGTGCTGAAATTGTGTAAGGTACGCACTGTGTGATTGTGCTGAAATTGTGTAAGTTACGCAATGTGTGATTGTGCTGAAATTGTATAAGTTATGCACTGTGTGACTGTGCTGAAATTGTGTAATTTACGCACTGTATGATTGTGCTGAAATTGTATAAGTTATGCACTGTGTGATTGTGCTGAAATTGTGTAAGTTACGCACTGTGATTGTGCTACAATTGTGTAAGTTATGCACTGTGTGACTGTGCTGAAATTGTGTACGTTACGCACTGTGATTGTGCTGAAATTGTGTAAGTTACGCACTGTGTGATTGTGCTGAAATTGTGTAAGTTATGCACTGTGTGATTGTGCTGAAATTGTGTAAGTTATGCACTGTGTGATTGTGCTGAAATTGTATAAGTTATGCACTGTGTGACTGTGCTGAAATTGTGTAAGTTACACACTGTGTGATTGTGCTGAAATTGTATAAGTTATGCACTGTGTGATTGTGCTGAAATTGTGTAAGTTACGCACTGTGTGACTGTGCTGAAATTGTGTAAGTTACGCACTGTGTGACTGTGCTGCAATTGTGTAAGTTACGCACTGTGTGATTGTGCTGAAATTGTGTATGTTACGCACTGTGTGATTGTGCTAAAATTGTATAAGTTATGCACTGTGTGACTGTGCTGGAATTGTGTTTGTTGCGCACTGTGTGACTGTGCTGAAATTGTGTACGTTACGCACTGTGTGATTGTGCTGAAATTGTGTACGTTACGCACTGTGTGACTGTGCTGAAATTGTGTAAGTTATGCACTGTGTGATTGTGATGAAATTGTGTACATTACGCACTGTGTGATTGTGCTGAAATTGTGTACGTTATGCACTGTGTGATTGTGCTGAAATTGTGTAAGTTACGCACTGTGTGATTGTGCTAAAATTGTATAAGTTATGCACTGTGTGACTGTGCTGGAATTGTGTTTGTTGCGCACTGTGTGACTGTGCTGAAATTGTGTACGTTACGCACTGTGTGATTGTGCTGAAATTGTGTACGTTACGCACTGTGTGACTGTGCTGAAATTGTGTAAGTTATGCACTGTGTGATTGTGATGAAATTGTGTACATTACGCACTGTGTGATTGTGCTGAAATTGTGTACGTTACGCACTGTGTGATTGTGCTGAAATTGTGTAAGTTACGCACTGTGTGACTGTGCTGAAATTGTGTAAGTTACGCACTGTGTGACTGTGCTGAAATTGTGTAAGTTACGCACTGTGTGACTGTGCTGAAATTGTGTAAGGTACGCACTGTGTTACTGTGCTGAAATTGTGTAAGGTACGCACTGTGTGACTGTGCTGAAATTGTGTAAGTTACGCACTGTGTGACTGTGCTGAAATTGTGTAAGTTACGCACTGTGTGACTGTGCTGAAATTGTGTAAGTTACGCACTGCTTGACTGTGCTGAAATTGTGTAAATTACGTACTGTGTGACTGTGCTGAAATTGTGTAAGGTACGCACTGCGTGATTCTGCTGAAATTGTGTAAGTTACACAATGTGTGATTGTGCTGAAATTGTATAAGTTATGCACTGTGTGACTGTGCTGAAATTGTGTAAGTTATGCACTGTGTGACTGTGCTGAAATTGTGTATGTTACGCACTGTGTGATTGTGCTGAAATTGTGTACGTTACGCACTGTGATTGTGCTGAAATTGTGTAAGTTACGCACTGTGTGATTGTGCTGAAATTGTGTAAGTTATGCACTGTGTGATTGTGCTGAAATTGTGTAAGTTATGCACTGTGTGATTGTGCTGAAATTGTATAAGTTATGCACTGTGTGACTGTGCTGAAATTGTGTAAGTTACACACTGTGTGATTGTGCTGAAATTGTATAAGTTATGCACTGTGTGATTGTGCTGAAATTGTGTAATTTACGCACTGTATGATTGTGCTGAAATTGTATAAGTTATGCACTGTGTGATTGTGCTGAAATTGTGTAAGTTACACACTGTGTGATTGTGCTGAAATTGTGTAAGTTATGCACTGTGTGACTATGCTGAAATTGTGTACGTTACGCACTGTGATTGTGCTGAAATTGTGTAAGTTACACACTGTGTGATTGTGCTGAAATTGTGTAAGTTATGCACTGTGTGATTGTGCTGAAATTGTGTAAGTTATGCACTGTGTGATTGTGCTGAAATTGTGTAAGTTATGCACTGTGTGACTGTGCTGAAATTGTGTATGTTACGCACTGTGTGATTGTGCTGAAATTGTGTACGTTACGCACTGTGATTGTGCTGAAATTGTGTAAGTTACGCACTGTGTGATTGTGCTGAAATTGTGTAAGTTATGCACTGTGTGATTGTGCTGAAATTGTGTAAGTTATGCACTGTGTGATTGTGCTGAAATTGTATAAGTTATGCACTGTGTGACTGTGCTGAAATTGTGTAAGTTACACACTGTGTGATTGTGCTGAAATTGTATAAGTTATGCACTGTGTGATTGTGCTGAAATTGTGTAAGTTACGCACTGTGTGACTGTGCTGAAATTGTGTAAGTTATGCACTGTGTGACTGTGCTGCAATTGTGTAAGTTACGCACTGTGTGATTGTGCTGAAATTGTGTATGTTACGCACTGTGTGATTGTGCTAAAATTGTATAAGTTATGCACTGTGTGACTGTGCTGGAATTGTGTTTGTTGCGCACTGTGTGACTGTGCTGAAATTGTGTACGTTACGCACTGTGTGATTGTGCTGAAATTGTGTACGTTACGCACTGTGTGACTGTGCTGAAATTGTGTAAGTTATGCACTGTGTGATTGTGATGAAATTGTGTACATTACGCACTGTGTGATTGTGCTGAAATTGTGTACGTTATGCACTGTGTGATTGTGCTGAAATTGTGTAAGTTACGCACTGTGTGATTGTGCTAAAATTGTATAAGTTATGCACTGTGTGACTGTGCTGGAATTGTGTTTGTTGCGCACTGTGTGACTGTGCTGAAATTGTGTACGTTACGCACTGTGTGATTGTGCTGAAATTGTGTACGTTACGCACTGTGTGACTGTGCTGAAATTGTGTAAGTTATGCACTGTGTGATTGTGATGAAATTGTGTACATTACGCACTGTGTGATTGTGCTGAAATTGTGTACGTTACGCACTGTGTGATTGTGCTGAAATTGTGTAAGTTACGCACTGTGTGACTGTGCTGAAATTGTGTAAGTTACGCACTGTGTGACTGTGCTGAAATTGTGTAAGTTACGCACTGTGTGACTGTGCTGAAATTGTGTAAGGTACGCACTGTGTTACTGTGCTGAAATTGTGTAAGGTACGCACTGTGTGACTGTGCTGAAATTGTGTAAGTTACGCACTGTGTGACTGTGCTGAAATTGTGTAAGTTACGCACTGTGTGACTGTGCTGAAATTGTGTAAGTTACGCACTGCTTGACTGTGCTGAAATTGTGTAAATTACGTACTGTGTGACTGTGCTGAAATTGTGTAAGGTACGCACTGCGTGATTCTGCTGAAATTGTGTAAGTTACACAATGTGTGATTGTGCTGAAATTGTATAAGTTATGCACTGTGTGACTGTGCTGAAATTGTGTAATTTACGCACTGTATGATTGTGCTGAAATTGTATAAGTTATGCACTGTGTGATTGTGCTGAAATTGTGTAAGTTACACACTGTGTGATTGTGCTGAAATTGTGTAAGTTATGCACTGTGTGACTATGCTGAAATTGTGTACGTTACGCACTGTGATTGTGCTGAAATTGTGTAAGTTACACACTGTGTGATTGTGCTGAAATTGTGTAAGTTATGCACTGTGTGATTGTGCTGAAATTGTGTAAGTTATGCACTGTGTGATTGTGCTGAAATTGTGTAAGTTATGCACTGTGTGACTGTGCTGAAATTGTGTATGTTACGCACTGTGTGATTGTGCTGAAATTGTATAAGTTATGCATGTGTGATTGCGCTGAAATTGTATAAGTTATGCACTGTGTGATTGTGCTGAAATTGTGTAAGTTACGCACTGTGTGATTGTGCTAAAATTGTATAAGTTATGCACTGTGTGACTGTGCTGGAATTGTGTTTGTTGCGCACTGTGTGACTGTGCTCAAAATTGTGTACGTTACGCACTGTGTGATTGTGCTGAAATTGTGTAAGTTATGCACTGTGTGATTGTGCTGAAATTGTGTAAGTTACGCACTGTGTGATTGTGCTGAAATTGTGTACGTTACGCACTGTGTGATTGTGCTGAAATTGTGTACGTTACGCACTGTGTGACTGTGCTGAAATTGTGTAAGTTACGCACTGTGTGATTGTGCTGAAATTGTGTACGTTACACACTGTGTGATTGTGCTGAAATTGTATAAGTTATGCACTGTGTGATTGTGCTGAAATTGTGTACGTTACGCACTGTGTGATTGTGCTGAAATTGTGTACGTTACGCACTGTGTGACTGTGCTGAAATTGTGTAAGTTACGCACTGTGTGATTGTGCTGAAATTGTGTAAGTTACGCACTGTGTGATTGTGCTAAAATTGTATAAGTTATGCACTGTGTGATTGTGATGAAATTGTGTACATTACGCACTGTGTGATTGTGCTGAAATTGTGTACGTTACACACTGTGTGACTGTGCTGAAATTGTGTAAGTTACGCACTGTGTGACTGTGCTGAAATTGTATAAGTTATGCACTGTGTGACTGTGCTGGAATTGTGTAAGTTACGCACTGTGTGACTGTGCTGGAATTGTGTAAGTTACGCACTGTGTGATTGTGCAGGTATAGTGTAATGTACGCACTGTGTGATTGTGCTGAAATTGTGTAAGTTACGCATTGTGATTGTGCTGAAATTGTGTACGTTACGCACTGTGTGATTGTGCAGAAATAGTGTAAGTTACGCACTGTGTGATTGTGCTGGAATTGTGTAAGTTACGCACTGTGTGACTGCGCTGGAATTGTGTAAGTTACGCACTGTGTGATTGTGCAGGTATAGTGTAATGTACGCACTGTGTGATTGTGCTGAAATTGTGTAAGTTACGCATTGTGATTGTGCTGAAATTGTGTACGTTACGCACTGTGTGATTGTGCAGAAATAGTGTAAGTTACGCACTGTGTGACTGTGCTGAAATGCCATGGTTCTGCTCCCTCAAAACCCCCAGGAAATGAAGGCCTATACAGCCAGGAAAGTAGCAAAAACAGAAGGAGATCCACAATAGCCGCTGTTATAGGTCTCTCATGGTGTACATTTAAAAAGGGCGCTGTGGTAATTTTGGCGTTGATGAAAGCCGCTAGCAGAATATCAGTAACATTACTGATATTCTACTATTGGGCAATGCATGACTCCCAACTGTCTGAGTAAAGAACGAAGGATGCTTTAAGACACGCCCCTGCCCCGCCTGCAGCTACGCCCAGCCACACTCCTAGTCACACATACCACAAAAACATTCATAAGCAAAAGATGTAGTTTTATCATCAAAACTACACTGGTCCTTTCTATCATCAGTTTTATTTCATAATAACATTTGAAAGTAAGAAATATATAAATTTAAAGGATGAAAATAACGTTTAGAGTCAATTTAAATCCTTTTTCAGGAGAAAAATTACATATATTTACACACATTTGCAGGGACGGATCTAGACCAAGTTGCCCCATGTTGCGCCTGGGGCAAGGTCAGGTTTTGGCGCCTAAACTGCCATTCCCCATACAAATTATGCCGCCTTTTTAAGAATTCAAAAAACTGCGCCTGGGGCAAGAGACCCGCTTGCTCCCCCCTAGATCCGTCCCTGCACATTTGTACATCAGTCCTGAAAAGGGATAAATGAGGAAGAAAGAGGGACAAAAGGATTGGGTTCCCAAAGAGGGACTGTCTTTCTGAAAAAAGGGACAATTGGGAGCTATAGAATGGGTAATACAATAATATCAGTAACTATGATCGGGCAGCATTTTCATGCAACAATGTTCAGTTGATTTGATCAGTGATCTGCCAAGGAATGTCTCTGTGCACCAAAAGAAGTTGATCTTTGCAGGTTGTAGTTATAGAGTGTGGGCATAGAGGGCGCTGTTCCCCTTTTACAGCACTCTCAGCACATGCAGGTACCATGACTTCCTGGTACAGAACCTGCAGTTCCTTATTGTGTGGTGATTAACTTATCCTTTTGTGTTCATGCAAAAAAAACTAGTTGTGCTTGTACTTTTCTTATAGACAGAAATGTAAGCTTAATGTCTCTTGCTTTGCCCTGACCACATTGTTTTCTACACCTCTATTTATGTTATTTATATTTCTTGCTCTGCCCTGATCACCTTGTATTGTATTTTAGTCTCATACTGTTACTTATCATTATTTATATACTGCTGCCATTTTTTCTGCAGTACTTTACAAAAAACACTGAGCATTTATGTCACTGGGACATGTTACTCGCCTATGACAGTCAAGGGCCAGTACTGTAACTTGCAGATATTCTTTGTGGGTTGAAAAAGGGTTTTGATTAAGACAAATTATAAATTGTCAGTCAGAGCTTAGATTTTGTAACCAAAATTCATCTTCTAAGCACAGCTGGGGCTGAGGTATGAAAAAAAGATTAAATAATATTGCAGCTGTTGCACATAGCAACCAGTCCAAATTCTTTCTGATCTGTTGCAGAATCCTGGTGCTGTGGTCAGCAATTATTATTGTGTATTTATATGGTGCTGACCCCATAGTCATACCAATACCAGTTGCCTGGCATCCTGGTGATCTCTTTGGCTGTAGTATTTTGGTTACACACCTGAAATGGGACTAATCCAGAAACATTGGATCTTCATGCTTATTCAGGGTCCATGGCTAAATGTATTAAGGTGCGTACACACCTAACAACTGATATCGGCCGATTGGGACCTGATCCCTTTGGGCAACATCACTGGGCCAGCCAGTACGGACGCGTGTTAGCTGTGTAGATTACAATGCCTTCTGCTGCTATGCGGGAAGGGGGCGGAGGGATGATGGAGCAGCACGTACGTGATGTCACACTGCAGGACGGGGAAGCCTCATCTTTAACCCCTTCCCGACCACCTAACGCCGATAGGCATCGGGAAGTTGGCTCTTTAGGACCTCCTAACGCCGATAGGTATCGGGAAGGTGGATCCCTCAGAACTGCCTAACACCGATTGGCGTCAAGTCCTGGGGGAGCAGATTAGCAGGAATGCACTCGCATCCCTGCTGCTTGAGTGATGGAGCTGTGCAGAGCCGTGACAAGGTCCTCCAGCACCCAAGGCTAAGACACCAAAGTGCGCCCCCCCCCCATCCCTCCCACCTCAGCCATCACACACTGATTGCTATTAGACCAATAGGTGCCCCAGGGCCCCCAACCTCCCCAACACCTTAATCTCTAGTTATATGGCTTGCAGTCACTGCCATGTATCCCCTTTTCTTATTTCTTTCTGCTTCAAACACTATTGGGAATGACAGCTGAATGAATTGTGCACCCCCTCCTACACTGCGCCCTGAGGCTGGAGCCTCTCCAGCCTCTGCCTCGGCCCGGCCCTGGAGCTGTGCTCTGTCAACAGTCTGCCAGCAGTGATGGCTGCTAGCAGATTGGGAAAAAAAAGAAACGGAGGTTGAAAAAAAAAGTTTCTTTTGCTTGTACAGCGCTGCGATCTATCGCAGTGCTGTACTAGGGACAGCCCTGTTACTCAGCTGTCCCCTCGAGTGGCAGGGAAAGAGACCTCTCTCATCGGCTGATGCTGAAGTTGGCCCTTGCTCTGCCAAGTTGATTCGACGGGCTGATCACTTGCTAAATGGCCATCGCTGGTGTGTGTACTGTACTTTAACATATGTACACACCTGTGATGTATGTCACCCGTCAGGGATCGGGACTCAATCCCCTTGGGTGACATCGCTGGGCCAACCAGTATAGACGCTCATCAGCTGTGTAGCTGACAGTGTATAATGATCCTATGCAGGGGGGCGGAAGGACGACAGAGTGACTAGTTCGTGACGTGGTGGGGCGGACGGCGTTTTCAAAATAGTTGTCTGTCGGGTGAGGAGATCAGCGGGTGAATCGCTTGGCAGTCGGGGCGTCAGGAGCTTCGACACATACGCTTGATTATCGGCTGAGGCGTCTCAGCCAACATAAGTCAAGCATGTGTACAGTCCTTTAGAGACAGAGGATCAGCAGGACAGCCAGGCAATGTGCATTGTTTAAAAGGAAATAAATATGTCCACCTCCACATCCCTTTCAGTTCAAGTGTTCATTACCTTATCAGCATGTTTTCGGACTGTGCCTATAGGAGTAAATCAGTCCTAATTGTTCTGGGCCCTAGAATCTAGGGTACTTGCTACACTTTCAATAGTACACTTTGGCATGGGGGAAATAAAGGTGCACAGAAATGTTGTTAGTAAAATATCGTTCTTAAATACCAATATTTTATATTTTAAGCCTGCAATGAATTCGGCGGCCATGTGTTTAATTATGCACTACCCTAGCTGGGGAGACTTCCAGGTACCCCGAACAATATTCCACCAAAAAGCAATAACCTGGGTCGTCTGCTTGTGCTTGATAATACACTTTAATGTTGACTTGCAGATAATATGACAAAACACGACTCACAACAAGTTAAAAATCCTAAAACCAATTCAGACCACATGAGCTTAATACATTTTCACCCACTGTCCTCAAGACGGTATATTTCCGTATTGATCACCCAGCCGCAGCCTATGCAAATCAATCGGTTACCCAATCAAGATTGGACATATGTGGGCCCTCCACCAGGCGCACACCGCGAGGCCTCCTCACTCACACAACCTAGACAGTGCACTGTCCCTCAGTGTAACCTAGATGGACCGTCTATTCATACTATGTCACAAAGTTACTGTGTCAGATATAAAATTGGAGGTGTAGCTAGTTATAGCTTCAAGTGGCCCCTAAGAAAGTTCCTCTTGTCATGACCAGCAACTGACAGATGTCCGTCTCCTGAACGCTTGGAAAAGTCCAACAAACTTCATTACTTGTGAACTTAGCAACTGTACCAGCTGTGTGCGTGTAATTGGCTGTTTTTACTCACGACCTTGCTGCCATGCTGTCAGATCCTATACGGAGGGAGTAAAACTCAGGGCTGACACAGTCCTTTTGCCCGACTCTGCGTGTGCGTCACCTCCTTGTGCTGACTCCGCTGGCTTCTCCGGTCTCCTTTGCTCTTTAGCTGCGGGGGATCGCGGTGTAGCCCGGCGTCCCGGGATCGTGAGCGCTCACGTGGTCCGCCTGTCCCCGCCCACTGACGCGTTTCGCCCCGCCCACGGGGCTTTCTCAAAGTGTGTGGGGACAGTGGGTGAAAAGGTTAAGACCACGTTAAGCTCATGTGGTCTGAATTGGTTTTAGGATTTTTAACTTGTTGTGAGTCGTGTTTTGTCATATTATCTGCAAGTCAACATTAAAGTGTATTATCAAGCACAAGCAGACGACCCAGGTTATTGCTTTTTGGTGGAATACCAATATTTTACTATAAAAATGTAAGATATCAATACTAAATAGCGATATTTTACTAACCTAACCCTACTCTCACACAGAACCTTCTGCCCGCCACCTAACAATAACCGCGAACCCCCATGCCTAAAACTAACCCCCCACCCGCACAAACTACCTACCTAGAGCCTAAAACTAACCCCCCACCCGCACAAACTACCTACCTAGTGCCTAAAACTAACCCCCCACCCACACAAGCTACCTACCTAGTGCCTAAAACGAACCCTCCCACCCGCACAGACTACTTAACTAACGTTGCAAAACAGCAGCAGTAAGGTAAAAAAATTAAAAAAAAATGCGCCACATTTGGGTGCCGAAGAGGCCCAATATATAGCGGGTGCCCAAATTTCCGCTCTGGCGCCCAAAGACCACTATTTTGTATAGGCGCCTGTGGTGGCGCCCATTTAGTCCACTTGCCGCAGGCGCCCTACTTTCCTGCTCCGCACTTTGACGCCTTTCTAACCTCTCCAACACAGATAAAGAAGTGTTAGCATGTTAATATATTTAGTGTCAGACAAGCTCACTGATTTCAAGAGCTGAACTCAAATTTGGATCTGGAATACTCCCTGAACAATGACTCAGCAGTGTGACAGAGAGCTGCCAGCAAGAAACAGGAAATAGTTTAATCATCTGACTTTCTGTGTGTGAATTACAAAACTGGCTAAACAAAATGAAAAATGCCTTGAAAGGTAGACAGAGTCCTCCTATTCGGTATGTATCTGTGCTGTGTGTTTACATGTTTGGCGCTTTCCTTTGAAGCACACCTTATCTGCGCTACCTTTTCTTCCTCTGCCATGTTCTACATACCTAAATAGCACTGTTTACTTATTATAGAGCCATTTCAGCTTTCTGGCTAGAGATGCAGCATGTGATGTCTCTGTGCCATGGGGGGCTGCCATTTTGTTTTTGAAAATGACATTTTCTGGCATAGCTTATGACTCTGAGGATTATTTGACACTTTTTGTTAAAGCAAATCGGTAGTGACCGGAAAGTAAAAAAGTTTGATACATACCCATGGAGTGGGAAGGTTCTAGATCCCATAGAGCCTTCCCAGTCCTCTCACGTTGTCCTCGTTCCAGAGATGTCCCCAGATTAAATTTGCTGCCTCCAGGAGCCCTTAGAATGTGCAGTACGGAGCTGCATGTATTTGGAAGCACTTGTGTCCCAGATGGCCACCAAAGGCTGACTGTGACAGCACTGGACCACGGCCATGAAGAGGGGACCTGAAAGGCCTTCCCTCTCCAATGTTTTTTTTTATGGCTTCAGTATCACTTCATTCAGATTAGCTGTGTTTTGTCCATTAAATGCGTATGCTTTGCAATTCACAAGCACATGCAGTTTCACATTGAAGATCCATTATAGCATGTGCCCAATGCATTACAATACAGTGCTTATTATAAAACCACTGCTGGACAAATTTGCATGAGCTAAACGTGTGTTTATTTGTGTAGCATTAATAAGAAAGTGCACCAAGAAATACACCCCAGTTCTAGGGAAAAAAATAGGATACAAATGCAGCCCGTTTCTGGTGGGAAGAAGCCCTTAGGGCCCATTCAAACTAGGGCGATACCCTGATGGAAAATTTTGCTCGATTGCCGGCAGGTCGGGAGCGCATCGCTAGCGGCAGTCGATTCGGCAACGATCGATGCAGCATAGCGGCAGCAATACATCATCTGTCCGGCCGGCACAAGGCCCTGGGATCCGTGCTGTCTCACTTCTTCCATCTGGCCTTCATGTCCTCTTCACTTCCTGTCACTTCCTGTGACAAGCCGAGGTTTAAATAGTACAGCGCCCTCTACTGTTTAAACTTCCGCTTGCCACAGGACGAGACAGGAAGCGAATAGGACTTGGAGGACGTCAAGAGAAGTGATACAGCCAGGGCCGGGCCGAGGCATAGGCTGGAGAGGCTCCAGCCTCAGGGCGCAGTGTAGGAGGGGGCGCACAATTCATTCAGCTGTCATTCCTAATTGTGTTTGAAGCAGAAAGAAATAAGAAAAGGGGATACATGGCAGTGACTGCAAGCCAGATAACTAGATATTAAGGTGTTGGGGAGGTTGTGGACCCTGTGGCCCTCTTAGTCTAGTAGCAATCAGTGAGTGACAGCTGGGGTGGGAGGGGTGGAGGGGCGCACTTTGGTGTCTCAGCCTTGGGTGCTGGAGGACCTTGTCCCTGCTCTGGATACAGCACAGATCCCGGGGACTAGCGCCTCGCGGGGACTCGGAGCAGACGGCAGTGGCAGCTCCACAGATTTTGAATTAATTTCATGCTGAAATCGATTTAAGTCTGTGTGCAGTGTATGGGCAGCCAATAGATCCCTCTGTGTTCAGATTAGATCAGAGAGGGATCTATCTGTTGGTCGATCTGGTGGCAATCGACCAGTGTATGGCAGCCTTTAGTTGGCTGCAAAATGGAGGTAATGACCCTTTGACCTTTTCAGCTCTAAAACCGTATCAGCATTGTTTACTCAGCTAGATAAAGCTTTTCAGTTTGCTTTTCAGTAAACTGAACTGTGCTCAACCTCATTTGCCTTATCGTCTCACCGTCCCTGTCGCTGTCTAATTTGCCCCCTGGTGCCCCGTGCATAAATACTTTACCTATAAATACTTTACCTGTCGGTGTCCGCCACTGGCACCATGGACAGTGGTTGCCGGCATATACATGGGTACATGTGTGACGTCTCGCTCGTCCCATTACCGCCGTGCACACAGTTGAGAATGTAGGCCCGCCGCCCGACATCTTGCAGCATGTTTGATTGATACGTGCAACCAATTTTGGCCTGAAATTAGTCACATCATCGATTGAGCATGTTCTTGGAATGATTTTCATCCAATTCAGTTATAATAATCAAATCGGATGGTTCATCGCAGCCAAGTCACCTGATGTATGGCCACCTTTAGGGTAATAGAGACAGAGGCAAAAAGAAAGAGCGGTCCCACTGCTCACACTGCTTAATTAGTTCACCAGGGAGTCAACCAGTCCACACCCGGATTCACCAAAGGTGCACAGCTGCAGAAGTCCAAATGAATAAATGACTGGGTCTTCACCTGGAATTTAGCAATAAATGCAAATTTATTCGCATACCATAGCCTAAAATCACACAACGTTTTGGCCAGTGGGCCTTTGTCAAGTGCGCACTTGCCAAAGGGCCATTGGCCGACACTTTGTGTGATATTAGAGACAGAGGTTCAGCAGGAAAGCCAGGCAATCTGCATTGTTTAAAAAAAAGGAAAAATATGGCATCCTCCATATCCATGTCAGTTCAGGTGTGCTTTAAGAGAGGGGCTATAATGGCAGCTATACAAGCATATAGAAAAAGTTATTTTCCTGTTTTGGAAAACACAGTTTTACATATTTATATTTGTAGTCCACACAAGGTGCACACCTGATCTCAGGTATTCCACTTAATGGTTTGTCATATGTAAATTTTTTTGCTTAATGCTTCTAAATATCCCTAACTTTATTTTCCAGGCTTCCCAGATGAACAGCGAGTACAAAGGTCTGTCAGGTAGAGCTGTGTGGTGACAGCACCTCCTCAGCCAGCACTAAGCAAACACTGGAGTCCTCTGATGCCCTTGAGCTCTGCGCACTGAAAGTCGGCACACTTGAGAAAAACAGCCAGAAAGCACGGGACCTCTTCTCCTGCTCTCCACCAGCCAACAGGTACGCCAATAACAGCCAACCTTCTAATTCCACAGCCCTGGAATTCCGGACTTTGCTTCCTTTTATTACTCATGTACCAGCTTCTTAGAACTTAACTTGTTCCTTGCCTCACATCACCCCTCGGTGCTGCATAGCCTGAATACTAGATGACCTATTAAGTCATTATTGCTGAAATCAGTATATGAACAGGCAGGAGGTGACTGAACGGTTAAACCTTTTGTTGAGGAGGCCTCTGCGCAAATTCTGGGTAAATGTCTGGGGTTCTGTTGACTTCAGCTTGGAATGTGGAGTTCTGCATTTTCAGATTAGTGCTGATACTGGTGGGGGAGTCACTAATGGGTGCTACATTTAATAACTGCCTATGGACTGTCATAATACAGTCGCAGAAAAAAATGTGCACAGCTTTATTATCCATTGTTCACGTGTTCCCTGCGCTGACAGGCACACCTTTGCTTTATTGTCCAACAACAGTACAAAAGGTCAAAGGGACTAAATATACTTCATTCTATTTTGCGAACCTCTTGGATACAGTATATACAGTATATATTTATTGTTCATTGATTCTAATACACTATGCTGATGTTCATAGTTGGTGTGAGTTACCATGTTATTAATAATAATAACAAAAGAACAGCAACATGATAAGGAGGCAAAAGCTGCCCATTCAAACTTGGAATGGCTGAAGTTCGCGTACCCTGAACATGCCATTGCCATCTGTTAGATATCAAACTACTGCACTTGTCTTATGATTGCATAGCAGAGTACCAATGTGAATTGGGGTATCCATGAGAGATGGCACAGATTGGCACCATCGACACTCTCTGATCTGAGCGATCTAAAGATTGATCATTAGGTAAATGAGTGTGGCAGTGGTTGTATATGAAGAACTGGGGAACATGGCTGTGATCAGCATGACACTGAGTTTGTCTGTTGAGGTGAACGCTTGACTAGATAAGTTACTAGAGCCATTTGCTACTCTGCCTTCCTCACCCTCAATAAACCAGTCAGGGCAATGCCTATTGCACGTTTTCTATTTTTGAAGCAGTTGATTGTGGCTCGGTTAGTTTCAGGCGCCAGTGACGGTAAACACGAGATGTTGGGCACTGGCCTGTAAAATAGTTGAAGCACTGACTGTGAAAATGAAGCTTCCCGGTGTGAAGATAACGAAAGGTGAGTATGCTTTCGGGTTCCTACCCTCTCCCTATTCACATAAACTTAAATGCTCGGCTTAAGTAAGCTTATGAAGCAGGGGCGTAGCAATAGGGGGTGCAGAGATAGCCCCTGCATCTGGGCCCTTGGGCCAGAGGGGCCCCGAAGGGCCCTCCCTCAACTACAGTATTAGCTCTCTATTGATCCTGTGCTCATAATAATCACTTCTAAAGATACTTTGAATAGTGGTAATCATTAACAACCTGTTCCCCATCCCCTTCTTGCACCTCTGACACTGTAGTTGCCATCGGCAGGTGTTGGTGCGCCATATCAATTGCTATGTATAGAGTGCTTAGGGGGCCCCATTGTAAAACTTGCATCGGGCCCACAGCTCCTTAGCTACGCCACTGTTATGAAGGTATCTAGTCCTTTGCAGTGTAGGCTGAATGTGCTGTGCCTACATTTCCAGGGGTTGTCCAAACGAAATAAAGCTATTCGAACAATTGGGCTTGTTTTTTCAGCGAAAGATCACCTGCATCCAAGAAACAACATAAATGTTGCTTTCAAGTGACCATTTTTTTTTACACATAGGCAATGGCTTTGTGTCTCACATTATTGGTGTAAGTGGCCCCCTATACAACAGTATACACACACACACACACATGTATGGGTCAGTTCACATCTACACATTTTAAATGAAAGTTTTTTTCACAATGCACTGCTGCAGAACAACTGACCAGTTAAAACATATACATTTGTTCAGTGTAAACCAGCCTTGAAGGTGCTCATTAATTATTATTATTTATTTATTTATATAGCGCCAACATCTGTAGCGCTGTGCAAGGTACAAAACAAATATTGGGAACATATATACATGAGAAGTTCAAGACACTGTACAGTCCTGACTTCCGGTAATACAAGCACAAATACATACATAGTTAATGTGTGGATTGAGATATCAGTAAAATTGGTACACTTAATATGGTAAATTACAGCAAAATAAGAAACAGTAGGAGGAGTTCCCTGCCCTTGCAAACTTAAAATCTAGATTATCAATGATACAATTTACTGAATGATCAACCTTCTGATTGATCAGATCGCATAGGGATGATGCATAGTGTTGATGGTGCCAAGTTTCATTGATCCATTTTTAGTGTTGATTTCATTTAAAATTGGTTGCATTTTTAAAACAGTTTATGGGCCTGATTGATTGTTTCCTTCCTATCACAATTATTAGATTAGAAGGTTAATTGTTTGCTAAAATTGTCTCGTCAATGGGCACCTTTAGCCTGCAGGTAACTGAAGAGTTTAAGGCGCTTGCTAGACTAAAGCATCGTGTTCCTGGGTAGCTTAGAAGGGTCTAACATCTATAATAGATAAACCAATCATTTTAAATATTATTTACACACCATTTTCCTTAAAGGGAATGTCCAGGCAGCTAAAAAAAATGAATTTACTTACCTGGGGCTTCCCCCAGCCTCTAGCAACCACCTAACCCTCGCAACAGCTCTGCTCTCAGCAGCCGCATTAGTTCTTCCAGCCACAGTAGTTCTGCACCTGCGCAGTACACTCCACACCATGTGCGAGTGATTGACAGTGACGCACGCACAGGTGCAGTAGAGGATGACTTTGCGAGGCCGCCCTCTGCACCGGCAGGGACCCTGGGCCGGCGGCTGGAAGTGGAGCTGCTGCGAGGGACATGTTGGCTGCAAAGGGCTGGAGGAAGCCCCGGGTAAGTAAATCTCATTTTTTAGCTGCCTGGATATTCCCTTTAACCGCTTGAGGACCACAGTGGTAAACCCCCCTAAAGACCAGGCACATTTTCTCTAAAATGGCCACTGCAGCTTTAAGGCCAAGCTGCAGGACCTCACAACACAGCACAGGAGTGATTCCCCCCTTCCTTTTCCCCCCACCAACAGAGTTCTCTGTTGGTGGGGTCTGATCGCCCCCAAGTTGTTTATTTTTCTTTTTTTTTTATAAATATTTATGTTTGCTTTTTTTTTTTTACTGTTCTTGACTGTTTTTTTTTTATTTATGTTTCAATCCCCTCCCTCCCCCCCCACCCCTCCCCCCCAGCCAGCCAATCACATCGATCGCCCCCCCCCCCCCCCGCTCCCTCCCGCTCCCTCCACCCCAGCAGGCCAATCACGGTAAATGCAGCCCCAGGGCTTGACGCCAATCGGCGTTAGGCGGTCCTGGAGCTGCCGCCGCGGCCACGCCCGTGGGTGTGGAGCGGTCTCAAGGTTGTTTTAGGACTAGTGCACACCAGAGCAGTTCGGTCGCGTTTTCAGATCCGATTGCGGATGTGGAAACGCTAGGGTAATATATTTCAATGGGCTGGTGCACACCAGAGCGGGAGGTGTTTTGCAGAAACGCATACTCCTTGGCTGCTGCAGATTTTGGATTGCGGAGGTGTTTCTGCCTCCAATGTAAAGTATAGGAAAAACGCAAACCGCTCTGAAAAACGACAGTTCAGAGCGGTTTGCCAGGCGTTTTTGTTACAGAAGCTGTTCAGTAACAGCTTTACTGTAACAATATATGAAATCTACTACACCAAAAACGCTTCACAAAACCACAAAATGCTAGCTGAAACGCTACAGAAAAATAAGAAAAAGCGTTTCGAAATCTGCTAGCATTTTGTGGATCTGCTAGCGGTTTTTGGTGTGCACCAGGCCTGTAACTGTATCTTTAGCTCCTGTAAATGCTGTTTGGCGTTGTGAATGTAATGAATAGTTAGCAAGCGTGTCCATGAATCCTGCAGAGTTAACAACGTTAAACTGAATTTTTCCAGCTACAGACATGAGACTGGCCAGACTGAAATCTTACAGCCTTTCATCTTTACTAATGCTATGTACACACCATACAATTTTCTGGCGGATTTACCTGCCAGATCAATTTTTTCCAACATATCCAATCTGCATTTCAATCGATTTTTCTATCGATTTTCAATCGAACTTCAGATCGGTCATGTTGTAAAAATCGATCTGGCAGGTAAGGCTGTCAGAAAATTGTATGGTGTGTACTAGTTTTAATGAAATCCTGCAGTTGTAGCTTGGAACTGTCTTTATCCTATAAGGTCCTGAGCTTCAGATTCCTGTATGACCGCTCTTTCAATTCAACAAGTCAGATCAACTAGATTCATCTCTGATTGTGTTATTTGCTGCAGCTTATCTCCACTGAGTTCATTTACATAATTACCTTCTGAATAGTATTCCTAATCTGCCTTGATACTAAAGGTGCGTACACACTCACTACGGCCGCCAACGACGGGTCCGTCAGATCCTCCCGCTGGGCGGACTTTCAGGCGACAGTAGCACATTTGCACATGCTGTCAGCAGACTGATAAGGCTGTTTCTGAACGATCCGCTGAGCGGATCACTCAGAAACAGCCTAATTAGTCCGCCGACAGCGTGTACACATGTGCTACTGTCGCCTGAAAGTCCGCCCAGAGGGAGGGTCTGACCGACCCGTCGTTGGCGGCCGTAGTGCGTGTGTACGCACCTTTAATATCAAGGTTAATTAAAAGCGGACCTGAACTCAGAACTCCTCTCTGCTCTAAAAGATACACAACAGCATAATAACCTTTAAACAAAACTAAAAAAAAATACATGTACCGGTATTTGTTACAGCTGATACAAATCCTAAAATAAATCTGTACAGTTTCTACTTCCTGACTCATGGAAGCAGACATTGTTTACAGCCAGTACTTTCAAATGGGTTTATTGGCTTATCTGCCATAGGCAGTCATGTGACACAGGGGGGAGATCAAATTACAATTTGAGATTAGACACAAATGAGGAGGAATTACACAGGCTGAACTCTTTAATTAAATACATAGAGGGTACATTTCAGTTATGTTTTCCTTGTGTCCTGTGCAAGAGTTCAGGTCCACTTTAAAAAGAAAATAATAATAGGGAGAAGGGGACAGGGGGAAAGGACTGAGGACTCTCTCAGAGAGACGTTTTTCTGAGCTGTGCTAAGTTCACACAACAGCAATTTTGGATAAAAAAAATGTACTGTATCTGGTACCTATTTTCACCTCAGATATGTCTTATTAACATTATATGGAAGCAGGAGAGCAGAGGTGGAGAAACATTGTCCTTACACTTCAAACTGTTTCTTCCATGAAGAGCCATATTATTAATAAAGTGGGATTATACTCACAAAACTAACATTTCAGTAGCTACTCTTAGTTAACTAAAAGAACATTTTAGAGCATTCCCAAGTAATCCCTGTGTGTAAGTTTTATCTGCAGAGAGCAGTAGACGCTTGCTTATCTCTGGTCATTGGCAAAGGTAAGAATCTCCCTGTGCTTGTGTCTTCACTCTGACCCCCTCCCTCCCTATGCTGAAAAGACACATCACCCTAGCACCAGCTGAGTCACTTCAGCAGAATTGGAGGGGGCAGTGTTTAAACTGTGGGGCATATGGTGCAACGTAACAGCCACACTGTAATGGCCCGTACTCACGGGCTGCAGAAGTGGCCTGTCGCCAGCACACGTGAGCGTGTGGGCGACAGGCCGGCGACAGCTCCTCGCCAGGTCCCTCCGCGTACACACGCGGAAGAGGGACCAGCGGCGAGACGGAAGCTGTCGCCGACGTTCCTCCTCCCCCCGCCGGAAGCTCCATTTACCACAATGGAGGTTGCTGTCGCTAGTCCGCGTACTCACGCGGACTAGCGACAGTTGCGGGGGAGGTGCGGCGGCGACTGTCGCCATGCGATTGAAACTTTCAATCGCATGGCGACATGAGCGACGGGCGACAGTTCGGGGTGCGCGCGCGCGTGCGACGGCCCATACTCACGGGCGACCTGTCGCCGCAACACGCGCGCGCCGCGTGTTGAGGCGACAAAAGTCCCTCGTGAGTATGGGCCATAACACAGGACAATGCACTGCAATGCAATACCTATTCATAGTGCAGCCGGTGCTGTGTGATGTAACGGCGTGCAGCATCCTATTGCACTGCAGTGTACCCTTCACCGATCGCTGCCTTGGGTTTCCCAAGTGTTCCTCAGGCTGGGTGCCCACTTGTGATTGCAAAATCACTCTTAAAATGCTGAGAGTGACTTTGCAACTTAAAACTGAACATTTCCGGAGATATTTAGAGGAAAGTGATTTTAAACTCCCACTGTCCCCTATTAAATTGCTCTGATAATCGAACAAGACTCATCATTGCTTTTTAGGCAAATTGCAATCGCCTCTGTAGGCTCCGCTCCACATACTTGCATTAGCGTAGCCCTTTTGGAATCCCCAGAGATCGCAGCGATTCCAAAGCACGGCTAAAAGCGCTGCAGTGGGCCATGGCCCTTCCAGTTTACCAGTAACGGTGGCTCATACACAAGGCAGGTATCAGTTTACATAGAGTGACCAGACGTCCCGGATTGCCCGGGACACGTCCCGGATTCGGGGTCCGCTGTCCCAGGCTTAATGAGGTCCCGGGAAACGTCCCGCTTTCAGCAGCGGGACGTCCCGGCCTCGGGACTCTGGCCACTCTATACTCATGAACTGGCAGCGGCGTCTATAGACGACGTGCCAGTTCATTGCCCGCAGCCCCGCTCCAGCCTCCTCTTCCGGTGTCTGTTTCCGACACCGGCAGGCGAGCAGGGCTACGGCAAGATGGCTTCCGAAGCCCTGTACTGGAGACCTATTTGTGTCACTAGTACAGGGCTTCGGGCGCCATCTTGCCGTAGCCCTGTCAGCGCGGGAGAGAAGAGCAGGAGGAGGAAGACGGTCCCGGGACGGAGCAGCGCGCCAGAGGCCGGACACTTCTGCCAGGTGAGTAAATGCTTTCTTTTCCAGGTGAAATGTTTGCCCACATTGTTTCTTTTCCAGGTGAAATGTTTGCCCGCATTGTTTCTTTTCCAGGTGAAATGTTTGCCCGCATTGTTTCTTTTCCAGGTGAAATGTTTGCCCGCATCGTTTCTTTTCCAGGTGAAATGTTTGCCCGCATTGTTTCTTTTCCAGGTGAAATGTTTGCCCGCATTGTTTCTTTTCCAGGTGAAATGTTTGCCCGCATTGTTTCTTTTCCAGGTGAAATGTTTGCCCGCATTGTTTCTTTTCCAGGTGAAATGTTTGCCCGCATTGTTTCTTTTCTGGTGAAATGTTTGCCCGCATTGTTTCTTTTCCAGGTGAAATGTTTGCCCGCATTGTTTCTTTTCTGGTGAAATGTTTGCCCGCATTGTTTCTTTTCCAGGTGAAATGTTTGCCCGCATTGTTTCTTTTCTGGTGAAATGTTTGCCCGCATTGTTTCTTTTCCAGGTGAAATGTTTGCCCGCATTGTTTCTTTTCTGGTGAAATGTTTGCCCGCATTGTTTCTTTTCTGGTGAAATGTTTGCCCGCATTGTTTCTTTTCTAGTGAAATGTTATTGTTTGCCCGCATTGTTTCTTTTCTGGCAAAATGTTTGCCTGCAGTGCGTTTCTTTTCTGGCGAAATGTTTGCCCGCAGTGCGTTTCTTTTCTGGCGAAATGTTTGCCGCATTGCGTTTCTTTTCTTGTGAAATGTTTGGCCGCAGTGCGTTTCTTTTCTGGTGAAATGTTTGCCCGCAGTGCGTTTCTTTTCTGGCGAAATGTTTGCCCGCATTGCGTTTCTTTTCTGGTGAAATGTTTGGCCGCAGTGCGTTTCTTTTCTGGTGAAATGTTTGCCCGCAGTGCGTTTCTTTTCTGGTGAAATGTTTGGCCGCAGTGCGTTTCTTTTCTGGTGAAATGTTTGCCCGCAGTGCGTTTATTTTGTACTGACATGTTGCCCGCATTGCGTTTATTTTGTACTGACATGTTTGCCCGCATTGCATTTATTTTATACTGACATGTTGCCTATTGCGTTTATTTTCTGGTGTCCGGGGTAACTGTTACTGCATTTATTATTTAATGGTCATAGATGGCTATGTTTGCTGCTTTGTGGTTACGGTATACTATTAGCATCACACAGTTTCTGCACACCCATGATACAAAGTCTCGTTTGTCCACATCATGGCGTAAACACTGCTTTCTTATGCCTCGCTGTTACATCATTACGTTAGCTCCGCCCATACAATGTCATGGCCACGCCCATTTTCTCGGCGCGGCGCGCTGCGCGCGCCGCAGCCCCCCTCCCCCAGTCTTCGCCGCTGCGTGCTCCTCACTCCTTCCCACTTTTCGCCGCGGCGCGCTGCGCGCGCCCCCCCCCCCCCCCACGCCCCCCCCCCCGTCCCAGGTTGGACCCACAAAAATATGGTCACTCTAGTTTACATCACTTCTCCATTATATATTTCTAGGCTTGCTCCGTTTTTTTTTTGTTGCAGTGCAGGCTTGAATCATTATTTCTTAAAAGATAGAATTGGAAACGTCCAATCAGCTGATCCGTATGTGCATGAGCTATCTGGGTATTCTGTTCTCTGATACGCATGTGAAATTACAAGCCTGATAACATTGTAATGAGTGCAATAACAGATGGACTGTCTGAACGTTCTCACACACTGTATCTGCCCCCTCCAAGTTTCTGTGTGACTGCTCCTGGATATTATTTTTCTCCTTCATACAATGTTTGCTCTGAGGGTGGAACACAGGGGTTGTTTAGTGTCTGGTGAAACATTTACTAGAAGCAATCGACCATGAGTTTGAAGGGCATTCCACTGCCAGACTTGTTCTCTGAAGTAACAGGGTGAGGAAGAAATCATTCCGAGAAAATAGACTTACCAATGTGTAGAGACCACAAAAACACACATTTAACAAAACAAAAAAAATAATGCAAAAAAAAAAAAACACTATCCACTTGGGAAGGTCTCTTCTGTTCCTACAATAGCTCTTTATTGTGCCATAAGCAGGGTAGGATTTCTTGAAAGGCCACAAAGGCCCAGCTTTGGGTGGCTGCAGCCCAAGAGGGCGCCTGGACATTAAAGAACAGGCGACACCCATGCTAACCTAGGAATAAAAACACATATATAGGCCTCTTGCACACTGCATGCATTTCAGATTCCGATTCCGCTTTTTAATCTGTTTTTACATCCGATTCCGATTCAGATTTTTAATCTTAACTGCATGCTGCGTTTTTTGATCCGTTTTTCTGTTGAATGTATTCAAGGAAAATCGGAAACGGAATCGGAATCGGAAACGGAATCGGAAAACGGATTTGCAGTGTGCAGGGAGCCATAAGTAGATACATTCTACTTCTACTTACATAACAGATGTATTGTGCTACCCACGTAATGATTTCTGTGAATTTTACAAAGGAAAAGCAGAAAATCCTATACTAGGCAGTGGCCATTTTGCCAAGCTAATACTGACGTCATATCCTCCCTGACTCTTGCTCCCCCCCCCCCCCTTCTCTTGCCCATTGTGTATTCATTAGCTGCCCTCCTCCCAGAGTCTTTTTTTATTTACACATCCAATCACTGAGTCACCTCAGCCTTGCTTGTAAACAGAAGTGATCATCTAGGCAGGGAAATAAATGGAAGAGGAGGAATATATTATAGATAAAAAGAGCTCCCAGCATTCAAAAGAACTCCCAGCATTCAACTTTTTGGCACTGTTTGGCACTAGGGCCAGTGCTCCTAAAGTATGTGATAACTCCAAACCATAACAGCAGAAAAAGTTTTGAATGCAGGAATAGCATCTTTATCGCTTAATACACTCAGACCAGTTGCTGTTGAAATTTGATTTTTATGGTGACAATACCCCTTTAAAGAGGGGTTGCTACATATGAAAGGGAGGCTGAAAATAAGGAGCAACACATGAAAAAGGGAGACTGATGCAACAGAGAGCTTTTCATTAAAGAAAGGGGCTGCAGAACATGAATGATACATGCGGAAGAAGGGGCTGCACATTGAATGGGCGGGGCACTGCTACACATGGAAGGGGAACCCCAATATATTGGCCTAGAGGCACACAAGGTATAAATCCGGACCTGGCCAAAAGTCTGAAGCATTGATGCACCAGAGCAGTCACTCACATCAGGACTTACAGCCTGGTCTGCCGGTGCTCAATCCCTCTGTGGGTCACCACTTCCACCAAGTAGCCTACAATGATAGGAAAGAAGGAGGCACTCCAATGGCGATATTAAACTTGTGTTTAACCTAAGAGGTAGCAACACACTGGGCTCGATTCACTAAAGCGTGATAACTGATAGCATGGCAGTGCTATGCAGTTACCAGGCGATCTGACGTGCGCGCGGAAAGGCTTACGCCAGCGTGGTAACGAAGGTTTGTGCTAGATCACGTGCGCGTTTGCGCGTGAACGCGCGCCTAATCGTGCACAAACCATCGTTTAGCATGCGGGCGCAAGCCTTTCCGTGGGCAAACCTGCGCGCACGTCAGATCGCGATGGTAACTGCATAGCATGGCCGTGCTATCAGTTATCACTGTTTTGTGAATGGAGCTCAGTGTGTTACTTGTGAATTGTTTATATACTGCATGTTATAGACATGCCACATAGACCAAGGTGTATGGCAGCAAGATTTTTAAAATCTCCATTAAAATGTATAAACATGAGGTATTGCCCAGCCCTGCTCAATCATGAATTGACAGTGGCATAACTGTAACATAAGTATTACATTCAAGTGAAATATTCTCTCTCTTGGGCATGGTGGGGGAAGAAGCTGCTGGGTGAGTTTCATGTCCCCCTCTATTTCTGAGTGACACCCAAAAAGACTTCATTACCCATAATTCATTTTGTAGGTTAGGGGGAGGAGTCACAACAGTGGAAGCTAGAATTCAATCAGTTATTCAAGGCATCCTGCAACAAGACACGACTCAGAAAATGTATTTTGCTCTTTTCTTGTGGAACTTTCAAAGCGCCAGAGGGCACTGCGCTTAATAGGCAGTAGCCGTGTTAGGGAGTCTTGCCCAATGCTTCCTTACTGAATAGGTGCTTGCTTACTGAATAGGAAGAGCCGAGATTCAAATCTGGTCAGAGGCAGAGCTCTTTAACCCGTACAGCATCCAGCCACAGGTAAAACAGCCATTAGTGCTAGTGTGTGGTGACAGAACTTGGGGATTTCTTGGTGACAAACACACAGATAATTGTTGTAGAAATGTTTGTACTTGGAAAAGCTCTTTTCAGCACACAGAGATTAGGATTTCATGCACTGGAGTCTGGTATATTGCAGTTATAGCGCTGCCACTATTTTGAAACCATTTGCTTGCGTAAAGCAACTCTGTCGTAATGGGCATCTCCTGTTTTCTGCAGAAATCTCCCACAACTCTTTGCATTTATAAGGAATGCTGATGTAGCTGTTACTAATGTTGGCCGGGAAGGGTTAAAGATGTTCTGCAGTGACATCAGCCAGACTGATACTTTTATGTCTGTATTTCACACTGAGCGAAATCTGGTGTTCAAGGCCATGTACAAAACACACTTGCCCTCTTGGCCTCAGGGCTAGTTTCAATTCAACAATTCCTGATTTTGGAAACAATGCGGAGAGCCCTGACAGCTTCCCCTTTCTCCAACTACAGACACATTGTCCTGTTGTTTGCATGAGAACAATATCACTGAAGACCTAAACACACACACAGCAGCCACAGGTACCCTTTGAAGAGACCCTTCTCCACTGCTAATATTGTGATCTTATCTGGAGCTGATACCTTCACCTGGGATAATAAGGTTAGACTTGGGTGCAGAGAGGGCTTTGTACTGCAGGAGGTGTTTTGGCTTTCTCTCTCTGCTGCTCTGTAGGCAGCGCATGCTGTGAAGCGTGTCCCTGTCTGTCACCCATATGACTGTAAAAAGGAAGACACTTGATTCATTTCTCATCACCACTGAAGGACATGGAGCAAAGTGTAGAGTAAGTAGATTTTAGCTGTATTATTATTATTATTTACTTGTAATGTAAGAAATGAAAAAGCAGGGTCTGTACTATCTCTGAAAGGTATGCATGTCAAAGTTTTTATGATGGTGCCTGCCCCATAGGGATCACAGGTAACAGATAGAACTTTATAATTATTTTTTTATGTAGCGCTGACACCTTCTGCAGCGCTTTACATAATATACAGTGGGCTTGTTTCACTAACTGGTGCTAACCTAGTTAGCACGCCTAAAGAGTTTGGGCATGCTAACTAGGGTGCTAACCAGTTAGCATGCCCCGAGATCTCGTGGGGTGCAGTGCGCTGAAAAGATCGCACGGTGCGACGTTAAGGTCGCACCCTTCGTGTGAAAAGTGGCCCCGGGTGCCCTGGAAACGTTGCACCCTATGCGCTGTTATGATTGCACTGGGTGCAACATTTCCAGGGCACCCAGGGTCACTTTTCACGCGAAGGGTGCGACCTTAACGTCGCACCGCGCGATCTTTTCAGCACACCGCACACCACCGTGCAGAGCCTATTTTGGCGTGAAAAAGGGCTTTTCACAAGCATGCTAACACTTAGCACTGCTGTGTGAATCAAGCCCATAGTCTTGTAAGGGCCCTTTTCCACCAGCGCGTTTGCGCTGGCTGAATCACAAAAACGCAAACCGCTAGCGATTTTACAATCGCTACGGTTTGCTTTTTAACATAGGAATCGCGGTAGGTCATTTCCACTACCGCGATTCGTTTTTTACTTGATCGCGATCGCGCTGCGGAGCGACTTTTGCCGCGATTTTGCTATGCAGTGCATAGCATAGCAAAATTGCGGCCGCAAACGTCGGGAAAACGGCGGAATTGCGATTCAGCAATCGCTAGCGTTCAGCGCGAACGCTAGCGACTGCTAGTGGAAAAGGGCCCTTACTGTCCCTCAGAGGAGCTCAGAATCTAATCCCTACCATTGTCCTATGTCCATTGTAGTCTATAGCCAGTTTGGGTGAGGCCAATTGACTTATCTGTGTGTTTTGTAGATTTGTAAGGAAACCAGAGTGCCTGGAGGAAGCCCACGCAAACACAGGGAGAACATACAAACTCCATACAGATAGTGCCCTGGCTGGGATTCAAACCAGGGACCCAGCACTGCAAGGCAAGAGTGCTAACCTCTATGCCACCATGCTGCCCAACAGATGATAGAGGCTGCTGCGTGAATCACAGACACCAGGGCCCATATGCAATTCTCTTTTTCACCTGAGTTTTCTCCTAGGAGATAATTTTTCATCTTCAATTTTAAATAACTTTCCAGCACTTTTCAACTAAAAAAGTATCAAAAAGTAGGTGACTAAGTACTATCAAATTTATTTTGAGCATTTTCTTGCTTTCTGGTGGCTTAAAAGGCATTTTATTGATAAGTTTAAAAATAACACCTAGGAGAAAACTATGGAGAAAAAGTGAATTGCATATGCCCCCAGGGCACTTATTCAATTCATATTTTCTCCTCATTTTCCTCATAGGAGATACTTTTTAATCTTCTGTTTAAAATAACTTTTTTAGCACTGTGCAATTGAAAAATAACCAAAAAGTAGGTGAAAAAAATACTGGCAGCATTATTCTGAGTATTTTTTTGCATCCTGGGGGCTTAAAAGGCATTATATTGAGAAGATATTAAGTATCATCTAGGAGAAAACTTAGGAGAAAAGGGCCCATATGCAATTCTCTTTTTCACCTGAGTTTTCTCCTAGGAGATAATTTTTCATTTTCAATTTAAAATAACTTTCCAGCACTTTTCAACTTAAAAAGTACCAAAAAGTAGGTGAGAAAGTACTATTAAAATTATTTTGAGTATTTTCTTGCTTGCTGGTGGCTTAAAAGAAATTTTATTGGCAAGTTTAAAATTATCACCTAGGAGAAAACTCAGGTGAAAAAGTGAATTGCATATGGGCCCTGGTGTATTGAATAAGGGATCTGGGCGCGTATGCAATTACATTTTTCACCTAAGTTTTCTCCTAGGAGATATTTTCATAACTTGTAAAAAAAATGTCTTTTAAGCCATCAGCAAGCAAAAAAATACTTAAAATAATTTTGATAGTACCTTTTCATCTACTTTTTGGTACTTTTTCAACTGGGAAGTACTGAAAAATTATTTTAAATAGAAGATGAAAAAATTATCTCCTAGGAGATAACTCAGGTGAAAAAGGTAATTGCATATGGGCCCAGGAATCAGTGATGAACACTATTGGTGTTGTGTGACTGTTTAGCCGTCTAGCAGAGTAGTCCAGTTACACCAGACTTTATTAAAGGTAAAATAGTTTTAAAACCCCTACAATGACATGCTGTGAAATGAAATCTACATGTACAGTATGACTTGTAGCTTTTGTATCATAACAATATATTCACTTCCTTATTAATAAGTTTAGTTTAAAAACTTTTTGTTTTCCTGTTATAACATGGGAATAGTACAGGTATGTTATCTGGCATGTATTTTATATTGCTACATAATATTCATGTTTATACTGTTTGTTATGTTACTGGGTATTTGCTTAAAACCTTTACGCAATATAACAGTTACAATTTAATTCTGTAATTCCCCCTTGGGTAACGAAATAATTATTTATTTGTCCTGCCGCCTTATATTGGCTCAGGAACTATTAATTGTCATTTAGCTGGTGGCAGTACAGTACTTGCCAGTGACTACAGGCAAGTCTGCATTCTGACAACACAGGTGTCCAAATAATGTATTGAATAATATAAAGCGCAAGAAAATAATGCTTTTTACAAACTGGCAACAATGGATACATCAAAAGAGTATATAGATAGAAAGCATAAAATAAGCTATAAATAGACTTTGCTTACATTTATTAAAATAAAGTGCAAAATAGGACTTGAGAAATGTTTAGTGAATAAGAAGTGTCTCAGCACAAGGCTGAGCTTCCTGATCCGAGATTTACTAGGAAGCCACATGTCTGAAACAGTGGTAATGTGTGATGTACAGAAACAGTGGGAATGTGTGATGTACAGGAACAGTGGGAATGTATGATGTACGGGAACAGTGGGAATGTATGATGTACAGGGACAGTGGTAATGTATGATGTACAGGGACAGTGGTAATGTATGATGTACAGGAACAGTGGGAATGTATGATGTACAGGGACAGTGGTAATGTATGATGTACAGGAACAGTGGTAATGTATGATGTACGGGAACAGTGGGAATGTATGATGTACGGGAACAGTGGGAATGTATGATGTACGGGAACAGTGGGAATGTATGATGTACAGGAACAGTGGTAATGTATGATGTACAGGAACAGCGGTAATGTATGATGTACAGGAAAAGTGGGAATGTATGATGTCCAGGAACAGTGGGAATGTATGATGTACAGGAACAGTGGTAATGTATGATGTACAGGAACAGTGCCAATGTATGATGTACAGGAACAGTGGCAGTGGCGTAGCTAAGGAGCTGCGGGCCCCGATGCAAGTTTTACAATGGGGCCCCCCAAAAACTCTATACATAGCAATTGATACGGTGCACCAAAACCTGCCAATGGAAACTACAGTGTCAGAGGTGCAAGAAGGGGATGGGAAACAGCTTGTTAATGATTACCACTATTCAAAGTATCTATACAAGTGATTATTATGAGTGCAGGACCAGTAGAGAACTAATATTGTAGTTAAGGGACAACACTTTGGGGCCCCTCTGGCCCAAGGGCCCCGATGCGGTCGCAACCTCTGCAACCCCTATTGCTACGCCCCTGAACAGTGGGAATGTATGATGTACAGGAACAGTGGGAATGTATGATGTACAGGAAAAGTGGGAATGTATGATGTCCAGGAACAGTGGGAATGTATGATGTACGGAAACAGTGGGAATGTATGATGTACGGGAACAGTGGGAATGTATGATGTACGGGAACAGTGGGAATGTATGATGTACGGGGACAGCGGTAATGTATGATGTACAGGAACAGTGGGTGTACGGGGACAGCGGTAATGTATGATGTACAGGAACAGTGGGAATGTATGATGTACAGGGACAGTGGTAATGTGTGATGTACAGGAACAGTGGGAATGTATGATGTACAGGAACAGTGGTAATGTATGATGTACAAGAACAGTGGGAATGTATGATGTACAGGAACAGCGGTAATGTATGATGTACAGGAACAGCGGTAATGTGTGATGTACAGGAACAGCGGTAATGTGTGATGTACAGGAAAAGTGGTAATGTATGATGTACAGGAACAGCGGTAATGTGTGATGTACAGGAACAGCGGTAATGTATGATGTACAGGAACAGCGGTAATGTATGATGTACAGGGACAGCGGTAATGTATGATGTACGGGAACAGTGGCAATGTATGATGTACAGGAGGAACAGTGGTAATGTATGATGTACAGGGACAGTGGGAATGTATGATGTACAGGGACAGCGGTAATGTATGATGTGCAGGTACAGCGGTAATGTATGATGTACAGGAACAGTGGGAATGAATGATGTACAGGAACAGTGGGAATGTATGATGTACGGGAACAGTGGGAATGTATGATGTACAGGGACAGTGGGAATGTATGATGTGCAGGAACAGTGGTAATGTATGATGTGCAGGAGGAGCAGTGGGAATGTATGATGTACAGGGACAGCGGTAATGTATGATGTGCAGGAACAGTGGGAATGTATGATGTACAGGAACAGTGGGAATGTATGATGTGCTGGAATAGTGATAATGTACAGGAACAGTGGTAATGTACAGTGGCTTGCAAAAGTATTCGGCCCCCTTGAAGTTTTCCACATTTTGTCACATTACTGCCACAAACATGAATCAATTTTATTGGAATTCCATGTGAAAGACCAATACAAAGTGGTGTTCACGTGAGAAATGGAACGAAAATCATACATGATTCCAAACATTTTTTACAAATAAATAACTGCAAAGTGGGGTGTGTGTAATTATTCAACCCCCTGAGTCAATACTTTGTAGAACCACCTTTTGCTACAATTACAGCTGCCAGTCTTTTAGGATATGTTTCTACCAGCTTAACACATCTAGAGACTGAAATCCTTGCCCATTCTTCTTTGCAAAACAGCTCCAGCTCAGTCAGATTAGATGGACAGCATTTGAGAACAGCAGTTTTCAGACCTTGCCACAGAATCTCGATTGGATTTAGATCTGGACTTTGAATGGGCCATTGTAACACATGGATATGTTTTGTTTTAAATCATTCCATTGTTGCCCTGGCTTTATGTTTAGGGTCGTTGTCCTGCTGAAAGGTGAACTTCCGCCCCAGTCTCAAGTCTTTTGCAGACTCCAAGAGGTTTTCTTCCAAGATTGCCCTGTATTTGGCTCCATCCATCTTCCCATCAACTCTGACCAGCTTCCCTGTCCCTGCTAAAGAGAAGCACCCCCAGAGCATGGTGCTGCCACCACCATATTTGACAGTGGGGATTGTGTGTTCAGAGTGATGTGCAGTGTTAGTTTTCCGCCACACATAGCGTTTTGCATTTTGGCCAAAAAGTTCAATTTTGGTCTCATCTGACCAGAGCACCTTCTTCCACATGTTTGCTGTGTCCCCCGCATGGCTTGTGGCAAACTGCAAACGGGACTTCTTATGCTTTTCTGTTTACAATGGCTTTCTTCTTGCCACTCTTCCATAAAGGCCAACTTTGTGCAGTGCAGGACTAATAGTTGTCCTATGGACAGATTCCCCCACCTGAGCTGTAGATCTCTGCAGCTCGTCCAGAGTCACCATGGGCCTCTTGACTGCATTTCTGATCAGCGCTCTCTTTGTTCGGCCTGTGATTTTAGGTGGACGTCTTTGTCTTGGTAGGTTTACAGTTGTTGTTTTCTTGGATATAAAACCCTTATCAACTCCCCCCTCCAATAGAGTCTTCAGTCTGGTCTGGAACCAGGCCCCGCATGCGTATTGGGAACCAGGCTCCTTCTCTCCGTCAACCAATCACCTCCTAGCATTGGCGCTGATGCGCAACCGGAAGGGGCGGGGCTTATCCCCGTCATGTACCGGAAGTGCTTCGGCCGCCATCTTTGTGGAACGCAGCGTGACCAAGCGTCCTGGTGGACGCAAAACGGCCGTCGCCGATCCATTTGCAGCCCTGAACACCCACCTCCACCCCGCACAGCTATCGCTATGAAAATCAGGTGATATTTATATGATGTCTTATGTTGCACGAGTTGGTTACACAATAAATGAGCTGAATGACGGATGGTGCCCGTATCTGCTTCTTGCTAACGATTCAATGACATGCTTCCTTCTCTCTACTTAATGCGGAGCACACGTCAGTGGCTGACAGTTGTTTAAAGTGCAAGAGACCCTCTGTGCGGGAAGTTTTGACCTACTCCATTTCTGCCCACGGATCCTCCCTGAACATTAAGGAGTGCCACACTTACTTTTCCTTTTGACAATAGTAGGTTTACAGTTGTGCCATACTCCTTCCATTTCTGAATGATCGCTTGAACAGTGCTTCGTGGGATGTTCAAGGCTTTGGAAATCTTTTTGTAGCCTAAGCCTGCTTTAAATTTCTCAATAACTTTATCCCTGACCTGTCTGGTGTGTTCTTTGGACTTCACGGTGTTGTTGCTCCCAATATTCTCTTAGACAACCTCTGAGGCCCTCACAGAGCAGCTGTATTTGTACTGACATTAGATTACACACAGGAGCACTCTATTTAGTCATTAGCCCTCATCAGGCAATGTCTATGGGCAACTGATTGCACTCAGACCAAAGGGGGCTGAATAATTACGCACACAACACTTTGCCGTTATTTATTTGTAAAAAAAAAATGTTTGGAATCATGTATGATTTTCGTTCCACTTCTCATGTGTACATCACTTTGTATTGGTCTTTCACGTGGAATTCCAATAAAATTGATTCATGTTTGTGGCAGTAATGTGACAAAATGTGGAAAACTTCAAAGGGGCCGAATACTTTTGCAAGTCACTGTATGATGTACAGGAGGAACAGTGGGAATGTATGATGTACAGGAACAGTGGTAATGTATGATGTACAGGAACAGTGGGAATGTGTGATGTACAGGAACAGTGGCAATGTATGATGTACAGGAACAGCGGTAATGTATGATGTACAGGAACAGTGCCAATGTATGATGTACAGGGACAGTGGTAATGTATGATGTGCAGGAACAGTGGCAATGTATGATGTACAGGAGGAACAGTGGGAATGTATGATGTACAGGAGGAACAGCGGTAATGTATGATGTACAGGAACAGTGCCAATGTATGATGTGCAGGAACAGTGGTAATGTATGATGTACAGGAACAGTGGCAATGTATGATGTACAGGAACAGTGGCAATGTATGATGTACAGGAACAGTGGCAATGTATGATGTACAGGAACAGTGGCAATGTATGATGTACAGGGACAGTGGTAATGTATGATGTACAGGGACAGTGCCAATGTATGATGTGCAGGAACAGTGGTAATGTATGATGTACAGGAACAGTGGGAATGTATGATGTGCAGGAACAGTGGCAATGTATGATGTACAGGAACAGTGGCAATGTATGATGTACAGGGACAGTGGTAATGTATGATGTACAGGGACAGTGGTAATGTATGATGTACAGGAACAGTGGCAATGTATGATGTACAGGAACAATGGAATCCTGATTTTGTACGAGCACAAGACTGATCTTCCTGATCCTAGATTTACTAGTAATCCAAGTGCCTGAAGTAATCAGATCTTACATGGAATCTGAAATGAGAGGGATATGGAGGCTGCCATTTTTGTTTCCTTTTAAACAATGCCAGTTGCCTGGCTGTCCTGCTGATCTTTCTGGCATCAGTAGTCACTCACCTGAAACCAGCATGCAGCTAATGTTGTCAGACTCCAGTGAGAAACATCTGATCTGCATGCTTATTCAGGGTCTATGGCTAAAAGCATTAAGCCACGTACATATGTCAGACTTAAAGTGAACCAGAGACGAAGCACCCTCATGTATTTTACCATATATATCAGTGGGAACATTAGGGAAAATACCTACCCTGCTCTCTGTTTCATTCTTCACTGCTGAGTCTGCTTGTTATCAGCCTTGATAAAATCCTCGACTGAGCATTCAGTCTGGCTTTGCTCAGGTATGATTATAGCCGAGTCTGTCTTCTCTGGTGTCTTTTCAAGCCCAAGCCTGCCCCCTTGTGGCTCTGCTCAGGAATCATTATAGCTGAGTCATTATAGCAAAACCAGACTGAATGCTCAGTCGGGGATTTTATCAGGGCTAATAAGAAGCAAGCTGAACAGTGAAGAATGAAACAGAGAGCAGGGTAGGAGTTTTCTCTAATGTTCCCACTGATATATATGGTAAAATACATGAGGGTGCTTTGTCTCTGGTTCACTCCACTTAAGGACCAGGGGATTTTCCTGATATCGGTGCTGTGTGGGTTCTCCAGCCCGCAGCACCGATCAGGATTTAGCCAGGGCGATCAGACTCTTCAAAGCCCCCCTCCGCAGGGTTTTCTGCGCTTCCTCCCTCTCCCTCCCTACCTCTCCCTCCATGGGCTGCGCAGGTCGGATATCCGTCCTGCGCATTGTAGGATAGGCTTAAGCCTATCATATGCCGACGATCCCCGGCCAATCAGAGGCCAGGGATCGCCGATCTGCCTTATGAAGTAAACAGTGGGGATTTCTTCCCCGCGTGTTTACATTACACGTGCGAGCCGCGATCGGCGGCTCGCACACTGTTCACTGAGACACCCTCCATGAACTGGCATGGAAATGCTATACCACTAACGACCCGCCGACGCCTGTCAGCGTTAGGCGGTCGTTAAGTAGTTAAGGCGCGTACACACGCCTGATCTCTTTAAATGAGGGGTCGTCAGACCCACCCGCGGGGTGGCCGTTCTGCCGACAGTTTCCCCGTGTGTACAGTCTGTCGGCAGGCTGATAAGGCTGGTTTTGACCGATCCGCCGTAGTGGGGTTGCTGTAGAGGAGGCCACAGACTGAACACCTACACACAAGGTAAATTATCACCAGACGCAATCACAAATGATCTTTTCTGGGGAATTAATCTCTAGTGTGTATATGTAGCTTAATTGAAGCCAGGATCCAAGTTTTTTTCCTTTAAAGGACCACTATTACAAAAAAAGTAGGCAGTTAAAATCTGACAGAACCGACAGGTTTTGGGTCAGTCCATCTCCCCATGGGGGATTCTCAGGGTTTTCTTTGTTTTCAACAGCGTTTCCTGAACAGCAGTTTAACTGCCGAAATAGTAAGATACAAGCCAGCCTTTCTCCTCACTTGCACACTAGCAGGGAACACACTTGACTTTCAGTTTTCCGCACGCGTTTTTCTGCATACTTTTTCTGCACACCAAGTGTGTTTCCATGCAGGAAAACGCGCGCGTTTTTTCACAGCAGCTGATGTAAATGATAGAGAAAACTGACAAAATGTGCAGAATCAGGATGCAGAATGTCAGTTTTTTTTCTGCGTGCGAACAGCACAGTAAGTGTGCACTAGCACATTGATTAACATCAGTTCTCAGTTTTTCTGTGCAGAAAACGCGCACGAAAACAGTCAAGTGTGTTCCCTGCAGACTTTGCAACTGCTGTTCAGGAAATGCTGTTGAAAACAAAGAAAACCCTGAGAATCCCCCATGAAGAGATTGACTGGCCCACAACCTGCTTCTGTCAAATTTTAACTGCCTACTTTTTCGTGCCTAGTGGTGCTTTAAAAAAAATAACAATGGCATATTTCTGTCTCTTTAAAGGTGCGTACACACGCACTACAAAAGGAAACAATGGGTCCGCCGGACCCTCCCGCTGGACGGTCTTTAGCCGACAGTATGTGCGTGTGTACGCGCTGTTGGCGGACTGATAAGGCTGTTTCTGAACGATCCGCTGACTGATAAGGCGCAGAAACAGCCTTACCAGTCTGCCGACAGCGCGTACACACGCGCATACTGTCGGCTAAAGACCGCCCAGCGGGAAGGTCCGGCGGACCCGTCGTTTCCTTGTGTAGTGCGTGTGTACGCACCTTTAGCCAACGCTTATTTTATACTTAGCCTCACACTGATAATGTCTGAATCATATACTCAGCTACCGGCTTGTGTTGGTTTTGTGCATTGGGAAACTTGTGATTGCACAACACATGTGACGTGAAGGTCTGAACACAGCCCAGCCACTCTGCAAGTCTTTTAGGTTTAATCTCTGCTGTTTTGTGCTTGTTGCTGAGATTTTGTTTCCTCTTTTTGACCTTGCTGTCACATGTGACTTAATAACAGATGAGGTTGCTGTTTTGGGTAGGTGAGATTGCACTAGCAAAGCATAGATAGTGTAAAATACAATATTTTGCTTGACCTCTGCTTCTGATAGATAACATGCAGAGAGGCTTTAAGAGCTGAGAACAACAATGTTTGGCTAAAGAGGAAGCTGTGCTTGGAAATGAAACTGCTTGCTCGTCATATAGAACTGGATTTGAAAAATAAGGAAGTTGTTTTATAAATGTCAGTTAAAAACCTTAAAAGAGATGTTCTTTTTCGTATGTACATCTGGGATTAAACACATTTTACCTGGATGGGAAAGAGCATTCGGAAACTGTTAGGCTGCGTACCCTCTAGAGCTGAGAATGGACATTTTTGGGTTTTTTTTGTTCATTGTGAAACTGACAGTGACATGTTCACACTTGTCAATGTGCAACAAATCTGTGAGATCAGTTGCAGTGAGGGCCCATTTCCACAATTTTTTCGCATGCAAATTCGCATAGCAATACAAGTGCTGTTTCCACTTGTCAGGATTCCTTTGCGTTTTTCTGTGCAGAAAAAATTTGCATGGCAGAGCCATCAGAATTCGCATATCGCATACCGCATGAGGTTTGGGTATGCAAATTTTCGTGTGAATTTGCATGTGAATTCGCATAGAAACAATGGAAAAGCACACCAGCACTGCCATGGTTAAATTCACATACATCGTCATCCATGCGAATTCGCATTAAAATTCGCATAGACCCGCATGCGAAATTCGCATCCGCATGCGAATTTTTACTGCGGCGATTCGCACCGCACAAGTGGAAATGCAGCCTAAGAGGGCTGCACTTCTGTGTAGTCCTCGATTGATTGCGTTCCCCCATATAACCTGAAATGATTAATAAACGATTGTTTCCTGTATCTATATGTCAGTCCTGCACATGTTGCAATGATTACATCATAGCTCCCTACTGTCCCTCTTTTGGAGGGACAGTCCCTCTTTGGGAGCCCTGTCCCTCTTTTGGAGGGACAGTCCCTCTTTGGGAGCCCTGTCCCTCTGTCCCTCTTTCCTTCTCATTTGTCACTCTTTCAGGACTTTGTTCATCTTTCTATGTAAATATATATACTGTATTTATCTACTAAAAATGTGTTTGACTCTAAACTTTATTCCCATCCTTTAAATGTATATACTACTAATTTTAAAATGTTAATATGAAGGAATAAGAACCAGGATAGGAAGGACCAGTGTGGTTTGAATTATAAAACACCATGTTTTTCTTATGAAATCTTTATGGTATGCGTGACTAGGGGGTGTGATGGGGCGTGATCAGGGGTGTGGCTTAAGTGTCCTTCTTTCTCATCTCAAAAAGTTGGGAGGTATGATTACATACATGTGTTAACATATCTAAAAACCTGTGAGAACTTGCTTGAAACAAAGGATGGTGGACACTTTGTTTTTGTCCTTCCCACCAATTGATCTCTCGATGGGTTGGTCACAAATCCTCTTTTAGGCCAGAAACCCACTAGGAGCGATTTGTAGTTGCTAATGCAATACTATGGGGGATTTTTATAAAATCACATCGCTCAAGTGGGATCACACCCATAGCATTACATTAGCAAGAGTTTTGAAATTGCAAAGTGCTAAGAAAATCACTCCTAGTGGGTTTCTGGCCTTAGGCTAGAAACCCACTAGGAGAGCTTTTCTGAGCGCTTTGTGATTTGAAAAGCTCTAGCTAATGTAATGCTATGGGTGTGATCCCACTTGAGTGATGTGATTTTATAAAAATCCCCCATAGCATTGCATTACCAAGAGCTTTTTCAAATCACTCACGCTTACAAAGCGCTCCCAATGGGTTTCTGGCTTTAGGGTTTGTTCACACTAAGAGCGTTTTCACTTTTTTTTTTTTTTAAATGCTGACGATTTTAAAAATTACCTTAAAAGCGCTTCTGCAATGTTGCTCTATGTGAGCGTTTTCACATGAGTGATTAGCTTTCTATCCAATCGCAAACATGGGTCCAGCACTATTTTCTGAGCTTTTGCGATTCAATAGAAAAGATAGGAAAATCGACAAGCACTTGAAAAAGCGCTTTGAAAAAAGATTTTGCAAGCACTTTTAATGAATAAATACATTGTATTTATTAATTTCCAGGTCAAAAACATTGCTACATAAAAGCGCTTAGAAAAGCGCTTTTCTAAGTGCAAATTGCTCTGAAAGCATTTAGAAAAGTACTATCAGAATCACTCAATAAATCGCTCAGCTTTTGCGATAGCGCTGGCGATTTATAATGTAAACGAGGCCTTACTAAGGCTAATGGCTCATACCTGCAAGTACTTATTATTATAGCGCCCCTAGTGCTCATGTTTCCTGCACTGATCAGAGTTTGGTACAAGGCAAGTACTTGGGTACACCCCGAACATGGAGAATACATGGATACACTCTTGGGGAGCTTTTGTGTACACCACCAAGAATGGGGAGCACTTGGCTGCACTTCCAACATGGGGGGCATTTTTGGTACATTCCTGAGCATGTGGAGAACTTGTGTACACTCCTGAGCATGGACAGCTTTTGGGTACATTCCAAAGCATGAGAGGCACTTGGGTATAGTCCTGAGCAATAGGAAGCACTTCAGTACACTTGGGTGCGTGTCAAAGCATCAAAGCATGCAAATCACTTAGGCACCCTCCTGAGCATGGAGAGCACATGGGTATCCTCCTGAATATAGGGGGGCATTTGGGTACACTTCTGAGCATAGGAGCGTACATTTGCTGGCTGGAAACATTATTGCTGTTTTATTCAAATTAATCGAAGCAGGTTTTAAACGACAGATACAGGTTGTATTGTCTGGTCTTGGACACTACAGCCGCCTATGTGACTCAAGACGTACACAATATAATCATTCAGTAATCAGCACATGCATTGAATGAAATCCACTCTCCCCACTGAACAATATATACCTCTATTGTCCTTACTGTCTCCTGCAAAATCTGTGAGATCAGACAACCTAAATATGACATTGAATTGGAATGGGTGTTTATCTAATTGTGTTTGTTGATTTATTTAACATGTAAAAAAAAAAAAAAAAAGGTTTATTGTTCTAGTTAAATCTGGTCACAAGGCATTTGTGTTAAACAGGCATTTTTAGAGAGCTGGAGACTTTTCCTGGGGTCATGATTCGGTTCTGTGCCTCTTGTGTTTGTACCTTCTTTATTTAATTGGTTTGAGTTGTTATCTTTAGTCATTTCCATGTAAAGCCAATTACCCTTTTCAATTGAGACCTTTGGTGATCAAAGGTTGTGCAGTGTGCCAAGAGTCCTGAAACAAACTGAGATAATTATAACAAATACAAGTAGAATATGTTTACTTGCATTGTATCTACTTCTGCTGCCAGGCTGCCTTGGTTGATTATATAATGCATATGATTTCCATAAATCGGCATTACACACAGCTTTGTGCATTGCATAGCTTTTCTTCTTGCAATAAGTATTGTGAAAATATTTGGTTGGCTGCGTCCTGTGCACAGAGCAGATCACCTGACTAATACCACCTCCTCCCTCTGCTGGGAAAGAAATTAACTCTCACTGGCCAGGATTGCAGCTCAGCAGTTTCCTTCGTGCTCATTTCCGGCTCTGCCCAGTGTGTTATAAACCATTAAACACTTTTCACATCTTGCAAGTGAGTTTATGAAAGCCATTTTCCCTGCAGCTTTATTCAACCATTTTATGAGGACAGGATAGGTTTTGGAAAGAGTTAAATGTTTTTGACTCACTGAGAAGGGACATTCATACATACATATAACTAGGCTGCAATCCTTTTCTTCTTTTTCTTCCTGAAAGAGTTAAAAATCAGGTCTACAAGTGACAGTCACTCTCCTTTCGGACCTAGTCTGACTGTAGCATAATCCTCACTGATAAGCAACTACAGTCATAAAACTATATCCTGGCAGAGAACAGCTTCAGAGTGTATAGTAATTAAGATAAAAAAGTTATTAGTTCATATATTTTGGCTTAAGCCTTGTACACACACTACATGATACTCCACCAAACGATGGCCAAGGGCATTGTTTTCTCTACTCATATGGTTCCCATGTGATATCTTCCATCGCATAGCAATAGAACACATAACTAACAATGCATCTGTACAGACTTGGCCCTGCAATGTCGCCCAAGGGATTAGTTCCTGACAATTCCTGACAGGCGACATGCATCTAGCATGTGTACGGGCTTTAGAACTCCCTCAAACAGTGTGTAAGACTGTATCATTTGGGTTGAGACAATATAACATTAAACTTTTTGTAGATGATACACAGAAAATACAACTGTAGGATTCTAAAAAAGTATTTTTTTAGGAGTAGGAGGATAGATATAAATGTTTATCTCATTAGTTTATTTTCACTTCAAATTACCTTTAAGTGTGATCCCAGCCTTATGGCTCTCAGAGACTTTCCAGAGGTTTACAAAAAATAAAAAAAATCAGTCCACAACAGTGCAAGAGATGTTACCACATCCTTCTATCGCACTTTCTATATCATCTTCAGAATGTTAACGGTAACACATCTAACTGACTGTATGAACACTGCAAAGTACTTTTAGTCCTGCAATAGTTCTTACTGAGAATACTTTGTTACTATTATTACTGATGAATTGCTACTTATTATGCACATTACTACAGAGACTGATTTATGTTTCCGTATATTTCTGGTAAGCTCACATTTCAGGTTATTGTGAAATCCTCCAGAATGTAATGATGGTAAATGGCAATGTAGAAGGACACATTTCAGCACTCCTGGGCCAGCATGAATACTTTGTTACAACACATGGGGCACCTTTGGATTTCCAGGGCCATTGTGGTCATTTTTGAATGCTCATACTGGAGAAGATTAGGAAAGGAAAGTGTAGGGAATATAGATGTTCACAGACAGGGCATAGCTAGAAATCACCAGGCTCTGTAGATCATTTTCTACTCAACTATCCACTTTTGAGGGAAGCAGCAGATTTGGGCGCATGAGACAAGTGGACAAAAAGGGCGCCCCATTCACTCCCATTATAAATATCGTTTAATGGGCGCCGAACAGGAAAAAAAGGGCGCCGGAGATTATTAACGGTTTACAAACGGCGCCCGGAGATTTTTAATGTTTTATAACTGTGTTTATGATGATTTACGTTTAGAAAATGAGCCCGTGACAAATAACGTTTATAAAAATACTAAACATATTTATCCTATTTAATTAAAACATTATTTAACATTTTAACCCTTACTGTTTGTAAAACATTATTATTCACAAAATAAAGCGATCAGTACGTAACGTAAATTGCAATATATTTTTTACAATCACTATTTGTAAAACATTTCTAAAACATTATTATCCACCCAAAAAAATGATTTAAATTTTTTTATTTAAATTTTTTATTTATTAATGTTTGTAAAACATTATTATCCATAGGGGGTCTTAGGTTTAGCCACCACCAGGGGGGTCTTAGGTTTAGGCACCCCCAGGGGGGTCTTAGGTTTAGGCACCATCAGGGGGGTCTTAGGTTTAGGCACCCCCAGGGGGGTCTTAGGTTTAGGCACCCCCAGGGGGGTCTTAGGTTTAGGCACCACCAGGGGGTCTAGGGGTTAGGGATAGGTACAGGGCTTTGGGGTGGTTAGTTTTAGGCACCACCAGGGGGGGTCTTAGGTTTAGGCACCACCAGGGGGGTCTTAGGTTTAGGCACCCCTAGGGGGGTCTTAGGTTTAGGCACCCCCAGGGGGGTCTTAGGTTTAGGCACCCCCAGGGGGGTCTTAGGTTTAGGCACCACCATGGGGGTCTTAAGTTTAGGCACCACCAGGGGGTCTAGGGGTTAGGGGTAGGTACATGGAGGGTTCTGTGTGAGAGTAGGGTTAGGTATAGTTTTAGTACAATTTTAATAATACTAATCAACAGTTATTATGAATGTACTTATATTAATATCATTGTTATAAACAATAATAATAATAATCTGAACATTTGTACAGCGCTTTTCTCCTGTCGGACTCAAAGCGCTCAAGAGCTGCAGCCGCTGGGACGCGCTCAGGAGGCCACCCTGCAGTGTTAGGGAGTCTTGCCTTGAACTCCTTACTGAATAGGTACTTGACCTAGCCAGGAATTTGAACCCTGGTCTCCCATGTCAAAGGCAGAGACCTTAACCAGTACACTATCCAGCCACCACATACTTTCACATTTTATTATAATAATAAACGATAAATCAAGATTATTCATAACAATATATAATTATAATGTTTAAACAAATAATACTGTTTTTGTAACAAACGTAATTATAAGTTTCACTTTAGAAACAGGGAAGAATAACGTTTTAAGAATTGCCGATTTCATACACATTATTTAATGATTTATAAATTCTTAAAACACTATTTGTAAACGAAATTCTACACAATATTTTTATAAACGATAATACTGCTTATCGTTTACACCATGCGCCCTTTTTTCCCGACGCCCTTTTTTGATGTACGCCTTTTGAGAGCTGCAGGCCCTCCTGTACTGTGACCGTGTAAGGATTGCTGAAGGGAAGCAGGAAAATTGGGGGACCATTAGCGAGGAACGTTTGGGCACCGCCGTAGTGGCCCATTGTAATTAAGGGATTATTTGGGCAACCACTGCGCCTAATAAATATCAGGAGTCGGGGCTGCAGGGGGTGGCCAAAGTTCTTCTCCGTGCTGATAATTATAATAGGCCACTATGGAGGCACCCGATAATGTACGTTTTTTGCCTTTTGTTTTTAATACCGGAGGCGGAAGAGTTAAGATAAGTGTGTGTGTGTGGGAGGGGGGGGGGGTTAAGGCAGGCGTGGGGGAGTGTGCCATTGTGGGGACGGTTAATGATAGGCATGGGGAGCAAGGGTTAAGGTTAGGCATGGGGGGGGGGTGGAGACTGTTAAGGTAAGTAGGCGTGGGGTAGGAGGGGTTAAGGTTAGGCACGTGTGGGAGGGGGTAGAAGCAACAGGGAAGGTTATGGTTAGGAGTGGGGGGTGGGTGGTTAAGGTTAGGCATCGGCAGTGGAAGAGTTCAGTGTGAGAATAAGCTAAGGTTTAGCGATAGTAAAATATTGGTATTTAATACTGATATGTAACTATTGTTTTTAAACTTAAATAGTAAAATATTGTTACGTTTACCGATATTCCACTATCAGGATTACTGGGCGCACAACTTTCTGGGGGCTTTTTTGTCTTATTCTGTCTACCAGTCCACTTACACTATGCACTGCAACCACAATGCCACATTACTGAAAAGTCACTTTGCGCGTTTAACGTGCAGTGTGATGGGTACTGTGATGCATATAGTACATTAACAGTATGCTTTACAGCCACTGTAAACGCCTATGTTGTCCGGTAAACGCTCAGCGCTTCATTCCGATGGAGCCCGCCACACTGCTGATGCACCGATGTGCACATATCATAGAAATATAATCGCATCCTGTTGCAATGCAATTATATTGTCCATGCAATGGAACACAATGGTTGCAGTGTGCAGTGTGCAGAGAACATGCCCAATAAAGTGGAAGTACAGGCCACTGGGTCACACCGGTGGTGATTGTCTGTAATAGAGAGCATGGTGTTGGCATTACAATGGGTGTTCCCTTGCTAGAGAGCAGCTCTCACTGCTGTGCACAGAGTCACCCACCTTCTTCCTACTACTCAGATATTAACTCTACTATTCTGATCATTCTGTGACTTTGCTGAGCTGCAGTGCTGGTCACAAGCGTTACATTCTCAGCAGCAGAGAGAAAAGGTGGGTGGAATCTAGTGACCGGCCCTGACAGGAAAAGGCTAGCTGCTGCCCCCTCCCTCATCATAGGCATCAGAGAGGGTGTTTGTGTGTGTGTGGGGGGGGAGTTAGGGTCAGACATCGGGAGAGGGTTCTGTGAGAGAGTTGGGTTGGGTTTAGCTATAGTAAAATATCGGTATTTAATACCAATATTTTACTAACCTTCTTTACAATTTAATAGTAGAATATCTGTAAATTTACCGATATTATACTATCGACTTTCCTGGCCTCCCAAATTTTCAGGTGCTCTTTTATTATGTACGCAAACATACCGCTCACTTAAGGTTCCCTTTAAAGGAAATAAATATGTCTGCCTCCATATCCCTCTCATGTCATGTGATAAAAAGAGGTGTGATGAAATAACTCTTATAACATAGCTCTCGTTTGAGAGAGTGTGCAGTCATCATCCATAAATCTTTAAATGTTGTGTCTCCTTGCAGTGGACTGTGCTTTCTCCATTAGGAGCTTTGCTTCTCAGCGTTGATTAAAGAACTGAGGCAGGATACAGTATAGGTTCCACTTTGTTTCAACACCTGGTCATTTAATGCAAGACCGCACAATCAGCTCTCCTGACAGCTACAAATGACAGTGCTCTCTGTGCTGGCCACAAAGGTCATGAGAAGCATGGCTTGCCAGGGGCTGTTGCAATGATTTGTCAGCTGATCAGTCACCTGACAAAAGCTCATTTCCTGTAAGTCTGTGCTGAAGGGAGATGCACAATGTGCATTGCCATCCCTATGCAACATTTCCAGTCTATTTCCTATCGGAATACTAAATGAAACACTGATAAAACTTAGTAGCAGAACATTTTCTGCACCGTGTTAGTATTACCAGAAAGCTTGCATCATTTAGCACATTTTCAAGCTCAGTAAACAGTAAGGGCTCGTTTCCACTATTGCGGTGCAGAATCGCCTGGATTCCACCGCTGTTGAAATTCCATGAATTAGCATGCGGATGCGAATTTTTGCGCGTTTTTTGCCGCGAATTCGCATGCGAATTCGCATAGGTGAGGGTATATGCGAAATTAACCATGTCACTGCCTGTTTGAATTACATTGGTACCTATGCGAATTCGCATGCGAATTCGCATGAAAATTCGCATACCATAGCCGCATGCGAATTTCCTATTAAATACATTAGCGGCGATTCGCATGCATTCCACTCGCAGGCGAATTCGTTGGCTCTTTTGTGCGTTTTTTTACCGCTGAAAAAAACGCACCTCAACAACGCTACAGTGGAAACAGGCCCATCCACTTGCATTACATGTGCGAATCTGCATGCGTTGGACGCATGCAGATTCGCGATAGTGGAAACGAGCCCTCAAAGGAAATCTAAGCTAAGAATTTGCTGTTAGACATTTTCGTTACATTTTAAAGTATGCGGATTGTCTGCTTAATCTAATGATTCTTTGGCTTTGGTAGCATCTGAGTTTTAATGCGCTATTTCTTTTTTTTTTTTTGTTATCATTTGGACATTAGACTCTATAAAAAACGTGGAATCAAGGAGTAATAATGATTTGCATCCTGGATAAGGCCCCTTCCCCACTTGAATGCATCGCAAAATAGAAGTGCCACCGTGAAGCATGGCACCACTTGAATGCATCGCAAAATAGAAGCGCCACCGCGAAGCATGGCACTTCCGGTCCACTGTTATTTTTTGGCAATGCGATTGTGATTCCATTCATTATGACAAAATGGAAACAGCAATGCATTTGCGTATTGTCATTGGCAATGGATGGGGACATCAGACGCTGTAGTCTATGCAGTTCTTATGTCCCTGTAGATCGCGTCGCATTGTGCTGCCGCAAGTCATGGCAAAGTATGTGAGTGTGGGGCAGCAGCCTAAGAGTGTGTTCACACTATGAGCTCGATTCACTAAAGCGTGATAACACTTATCGCGGCCGTGATAATCGATTTTGCGCACAATTTCACGCGCATAAAGGTTTGCGCGCGATAACTAATGACTTTGCGCGCAAAGGCGGGATATCATGTGATAAACATCAGTATCAGTATCACGTGATATCACTGCAAATCACGCGAACGAAATGCAGATCACGCGCTATAACTGCACACAGCGCATCACGCGACCCCCCCCCAAAAAAACTTTTATACACACACTAAATAGTCCAACTGAAAACAGCAGGAAACTAAATTACATGTAAAGAATATCGCGCGCAATGAATTACGCAATATTGAATTAACTCACATGTTTCAGAGCACCATTGCTGATTAAGTACCAAACTCTATCTGCTTAATGTGCGAAGCGCCGTAATTATCATGTGAAAAGCACGCTTATTGCGTGAAGCGCAACGCCGTACGCGCGATAATTATCACACAATCGCTAAACTTTTCACGCCCAAAACGCGCGCCCAAAAGGCATGAAAAACTTTAACATGTGATAACTGTGTTATCACGCTTTAGTGAGTCGAGTGATATGTGATTGTTGCATGTGGACACACTGCCCCAATACAACTATATAGGCATGTTTACATTTCTGTGTTGTACCAGATCACATTATCCGAACGTACTTTCTACAGTGTGTTTCAGGATAACACATGAGCCTGTTACACAATTAGTGTGACCCGTGTAACCTAGGTAACTTATACGCCACCAGTGGACCTTGCTATGCTTGCTCAGATATTACAATGATCGCATGGGTGTGTACCTCTTTTTTTAACAAGACATAACATTTATATCGCGCTTTTCTCCTGGCAGACTCAAAGTGCCAGAGCTGCAGCCACTAGGATGCACTCTATAGGCAGTAGCAAGGTCTCTTACTGAATAGGTGCTGGCTTACTGAAATAGGAAGAGCTGAGATGTGAACCCAGGTCTCCTGTGTCAGAGGCAGAGCCCTTATCCCATGCCCCCCAACCGTCCCGTTTTCGTCGGGACTGTCCCGATTTGGGTGGGCTCTCCCGCTATCCCGGTATGAGCCCCCCCAAGTCCCGGGCGGCAGTGGGCAGAGAGGGTAAAAAAATTGATCGAGGCGCCTAAGTGGGATGTGGTTGCCGGCTACCTCCCTCCCTCGGAATCTGTCCCCCTGTGTCCCCCTGCCCTGCTAGCAGAGTGCGCAGCTGAGCGGAGCGGGCTGTTATCTTACCGGTGTCCATCCATGCGTACCGGTATCCGACTTCACTTTGCTTCCTGTGACGTCACTGGAAGCAGGAAACCAGATGCCGGTACTCATGGATGGACGCCGGTAAGATGACAGTCCGCTCTGCTAACAGGGGGGGCACAGGGGAGCAGATTCCAAAGGAGGGAGGGAGGGAGGTAGTAAGGTATTGCCGGCATCCCGTATCCGAGTTAGGCACGGCTGGCGCCTCAATCATTTTTTTTACCTTCTACAGTGGCACCCACCACCCCACCCACGGGCAGGGTATATGAGGGATATATTTATTAAAAAATATAAGGGCATTCATATTAATTCAAAAAAAAATCTTCAAAAAACTTTATGGTGGGCGTGACTAGGGTGTGTGTTGGTGGTCTGCTTAGGGGTGTGGCCTGTGTCCCGATTTCTAATTTTACAATGTTGGGAGGTATGCCTTAACCATTACACCATCCAGCCACAAATCCAGTTTTGACTGGAATGGACTGGCCTGGCCAATTTTACCACTGCAGTGTAGTTGAAAGAAAACCTGTAATGAAAAAAACCTCCCCTGGGGGGTACTCACCTCGGGTGAGGGAAGCCTCCGGATCCTATTGAGGCTTCCCCAGTCCTCCTTGGTCCCATGGCAGCGGCAATAAAGCTCCCCGAACAGCGGGGATGTAAATATTTACTTTCCCGGCTCAAGCGCAGGCGCAGTATTGGTTCTCCGATCACAGATAGGCGGAAATAGCTGATCGCTGTCTCCTACGCCTGCGCAGTAGAGCGGACACGACAGAGATCAGCTGTTTTCGCCTATCTCCGTGCGGAGAGCCGCAACAGCACCCCCGCTGGAGCCAGGAAAGGAAAATAACTCGGCGCTTGTCATGCTTGTCGAGGGAGGATTCCGGGCCACTTCGGGGGAGCCAGCGCTGGACTGCCTGCAGCTACAGGGGAGGGGAAAGCCTCATTGGGACCCTGAGGCTTCCCCTTTCCGAGGTGAGTACCCGCCAGGGGAACTTTTTCTTTTGTGACAGGTTCTCTTTAAGAGTTTAGCTACACAATCCATTCATAGTATCCAAAATCCTTTGGCACTCATACTACATGGAAGTGGTAAACTTGGCCAATCAAAATTGGAAAAGTATACTCACCTATAAGGGTAGTGCTATAGGTATCAGGTCTACACAAACACTTCCAAACATGCCTGTGTGTCCATGACTCAGGCTCTGGTTAGTTTCCCAGTGTGAGCTGGCAATACCAAGCCAGTGTATTACTCTTAGGCCATTATCATTATGTCTTATAAGCCCAGATATATATTTATTGTCATAACTGCAGTTTATGGCACATGCTGATAGCCCTGTTATAGTGTTTACAATGTTACACTATACCTCTTACTAAACTCTTAGCAGACCTCTCTCCTGAAAAACTAATGTCAATGTGCAATGTGTTTTCAATGGTAAAAGCCATGGCAAACTGTAATCATTATTATGTTTGACTATTTTTAAATCAGCCTTCAAAAGTACATACTGGCTTTTTTTTTTTTAAAGCCACCATATTCAAAGGGCTGGTTAAGATGGGCGTCTAAACCAGCAGCCCTGTGTGTCTCATTGATGTTAAAGCAAACCTGAAGCGAAAAAACAAAACAAAAACTTATGATATAATGAATTTTATTTATTATAGTAGTGCGTGTGTACACACCTTTAGCTGTACTACACATACAATTCATTATATCATGAGTTTATTTTTGCTTCTGGTTTGCTTTAATAATTGCAGAATGTTCTCTATGAAGCTCTGAAGAAAAGGTGTCACTGCTACAGGTATATGCCCAATAATTGTAATAATTATAAGAATAACGTCATCAGAGAGTGTCCAGAAAAAGCGTATCCCAGCTGTATGGCCAGATTTAGTCATGCCTACAATGATTATTTTGATGTGTGTTTTCTCTCACGCTGTAGTGGGATGTTTTGTCAGCACTCCCACATCATTACCTCCTCCCTCCCCCAGCACTGAGGTCCTGCCTGTCACCTGGCACTTTCCACAGCACTGATTCTCTGTTTATCCACAGAGCAGGTACACAGACCATTCCCTTTGTAATTCATGGGTTGTGCATACAGCCTAAGTGGTATACTATAAACAGATGCAATGATCTACAACATTTTCTGTTTCCACACACTACTGAAATGGAAAGAAAGCCAGCCTCACAATGGCTGAGTGGATCTTTAAACAAATGACTTTGATTGGTAGAGCTGTGTTTATCCTTGGCTTGTCACAACAGGTGTGTGGTTTTCATTGCTTCGGCTCCATGGCTTAATGTGGGTTTTTTTTTGTAAAGTGGCACAGGAGACCAGAAGATTTTATTGTCTTTATTTTGCAATCTCTGATTGGCTCATTCATATGGAGGCCACTATCTTATGAGGGCTTTAACCGATTTATGCAGAGATGGATGAAAATAAAAGGTTCAGTTACTATGAATAATAGATTACCATATATTTCTCCTCCAAACTGTCATGTTGAATATACTCCAGTGGAATAATTTCTCCTCCTAGCATCACTGGAAACTTGAAAAACCTCTGATATGTGTAAAACCAGTAAAGTTCAAGAGGAACTCCAGCACCACAAGTAAAGCCATTTTATAAAATGAACAGGCCACTTTATAAAATGAGTCCTATAAGTGTCTGAACTTTGAGAGTGTGTGGTCACATGATTCCTCAGGCAGTCTCCCAGTTCCCTGTGGTGTTACCAAGGCAGGATTTACCATAAGGCACTGTAGGTATGTGCCTACAGGCGCCTGATGATGGAAAGGCGGCTTGCGCCTCTCCCCTAGCACCACCCCCCTCCATCACTATTCAGAGTCCTGATGAGAGGTTACTCACACAGCTCTTGGCATTCCACTGGTGAGATCTCCCTTCAGTTCGGGGCACCATTAGCTGCTTAATACTGATGGTACCTTTGGCTACCTAATGCTAGGTGGCAACTGTAGTTACCAATGACAGGCAAGGGAAGTAAGGGAGAAGTGACAGCTGGGACAGTTCAGTGGGGGTTTGTAGGTTCATGGCGGGTGCCAGGACATCTGTGCCTATGGGCTCCTGTGATGTAAACCCGGACTTGGGTGTTACATTCTCAGTTCTATTATCCCTCTACACCAGAGAAGGTTTAAGACTAAATGGGGGCCCAAGACAAGGAAGTAACTTTGGCTGCCCTTTTTGGCCTTTTCGGTAGGCTGAGGTGGGAGATGAGTTAGAGAAGCTTGCATTTGGGCTCCTTGACATCCACGGAGCCCTAGGCACTTGCCTAGGTTTCCTTGTGGATGATCCTGCTGTGCTCCACACTGTGCAGGTGCATTAGTGTATAGGCAAGAATGGTTTCCTAAACCAGAAATAAACTCCACCAGTACAGGGACCATGCTACTGACCACTCGTGTATGAGCCTCAGGCAACTGTGCTCACAGAAGCCAATTCAGTCTGATTATGATTTGACAAGCTTTTTCCTTTGTTACATGAAGAATCCAAAAGCAGGACATTAGACATGATACAGCTGTGGTGGGGGCATTGTTACTTAGTAATGTGTATGGGTAAGGAGGAGAACAATGGGATCACCATTTGCTTAGCCGAGAAGATCCAGCTCTCCAGATCTCTTGGCGACACATCAAGCCGCAACTCACTTTGGATGGTTGTCAGGGGTAGTTCCAACCAACGTTTCACCCAATAACTGTCTAGCCTGTGTAAAAGCCTTATGCTATCCTCACTGAAGAGTCTCTCGGAATCATTAGAGATGTTTTAGTAAATCAGCATGTCTGAGTATCTGAGCAAGATCATCCACCAGGCAACCTAGGCAGGTGCTTGAGGCCTAGAGGGTGTCAAGGGGCCCACCTGCCACCTTCTTTGACCTCTCTCCACTTCATCTTATCAAAAGGACCACAAGGTGGCCCCAAATCTACTACTTTGCCTAGGGCTCCATTACATCTTAATCCATCTCTGGTACCTAATACTATTTTATTTATTTTATTTCAGTTTTCCGAATGACTCGTACAAAGAATGCTCGCTTCTGTGTTCAGTGAACAATTTCTTAAACTGTTTCATTAGAGTCACATCGCTTCTGAAATTCTACAGAGAGTCTGTAAAAAAGGCCCCTTTTCTGCCCCATGTAGTCTCCCTGCCAGGGCTGGATTTAGGCCAAGGCCACCTAGGCCATGGCCTAGAGCACCACAGGAGCAAGGGCACTAAAGCAGCAGGATAAACTGGTGCAGCATTTACAAGCTTATAAATGCTGCAATGCAGGGAGATCAGGCAAGGCTGACTGCGGTACTTTGCTGCTAGCCGCTAGTTTGCATTGTGGCCAGTGGCTATGGACTTTGGCAGTAGCAGTATTGGAGACGGAAAGAAAGAGGAAGCTTCTACACTGGAGATGAAGTGATGGCTGCTGCGGTGTGAAGGCAAGCCGGTTACCTATATGGAAAGGGGTGGGGGGGCGTGGGAAAAGGAGGGATTAAGGGAGTAATCTGGCTACCTATACTGGAGGGAAAGGGGGAAGGGGTCATCAGGCTACCTATATTAGAGGGAAGGGGGGACGGGACATCCAGCTACCTATACTGGAGGGAAGGGGGAGGGATCATCTTGCTACCTATACTGAAGGGGGGCGGCTGGTGACAGTGGCCTTGGGCGGTAAAGAGTACAAATCCAGCCTTGCTCGTTGCAGTGACTGGCACTGAACATGGTGCAAGTAGGAAAGAGGTACTGTAACAGGGCACAATAATGGGTGTAGTACAAGGGGGGCATATGGGAAAATGGGGGCGGTTACAATGAATATTCTACCCCTGCAACCCATGTGTCCAGAATGTTGTCCATAAAAGCACCAAAACGTAGGTTACTCATATCACAAGCCCCTTATCTCTGTTAGGCAGAGAATCTCAGCTCCCTCAGTACATGCAGTACAGTCACTCTCTATAATTTCTCCATATACAGAAACTCACAGCACGTGGCCAGCTTAGAGCCTCATTAAGGAAACAGATGAAGGTTGGTCTTTACAGCAGCTTCTGCTATCATTTCCTCCTTGCTGTGCTGGTTTGTGTGTGTGTTTAACATTGAATAAAGACTGAATTACATTTCTTTATGATCTTGCTGTTCATTATATTCATCCAATGTTTTTCATGTGCTCACTACGGCCATTACCGACGCTACAACCCCTCCAAATCTTAACCACAACATCTTGTGAATAGAATACATTGTTTCACCACCTTCTGGGTGACAACATCATACAAAGTTTCAGTCTATCAAATCGCGCAAAATGTCCAGCAGCCGGTTAATAGTCATCAAAAGGTGAAGATATTTCTGACATTTAAGAATGCATTGTATAATGTGTGTGTGTCCTTGAGGTACCGTCATCATTGTCTATGCCTGACCCATATTAGAAACAATTAAAGCGGACGTGAACTCTGTTTCGGCTGATACAAATCCTGCAATAAATCTACAGTGCATCTATTTCCTGCTTTCATGGAAGCAGACATAGGGTTAACATTCTGTGTTTACAAATTAGCTGCTCTGCCGAGGACTGCAGGGTTTCCTGAGCTGACACAGCTGAGAGATCAAATTACACTGGTGATTAGGCAAAGATGAGGGAGAATTAGACAGGCTAAACTCTCTAAATGCATACAGGGTGCATTTCTCTCTGTTTTCCTTCTGTCTTGTGCAAGAGTTCAGGTCCACTTTAAAGGCCATATTTACTTCCTTTTAAGCAATACCAGTTGCCTGGCTATCCTACTGATCCTCTGCCTTTAGCCTTAGACCCTGAAAAAGCATGCAGCAGATGACATTATTGTCAGATCTGACAAGATTAGCTGCTTGTTTCTGGTGTCATTGAGACACTACTGCAACCAAAGAGATCAGCAGGGCTGCTAGGCAACTGGTATTGTTTAAAAGGAAATAAATATGGCAGCCTCCATATACCTCTCGTTAGACTTCCCTTATTCTATGTTTACACTCAAACCACAAAATGGAATCATGTGATTATGTGGTGATTTTGTTCTGGAATTCCCACTGGGGGAGCGAGAAAAGCATCACTCCTGAAATGTTGCATGCAGCATGTTTGCAATTTATACAAATCGCAAACGCTGCAGTGGGAATGGTCACATAGGGATAGGTTGTTACATCGCTTTGCTCATCACTGGCAATCAGCAAACCGCTGAAACACTGCTGAAAAGCACCCCAGTGTGAACTAACCTTAGTGACTTAGCTACAGAGCCATACACCCCAGTGCTAATTTTCCATTGCCCTCCCCAGCACTGTATGTATTATAATTATATGGTACACAGACCACCAAAACCAGCTTTCCAAGGCCAGCCACGAGAGAGGTGTAAACAGAGGAAAAGGAATGGCTTGTTAATGATTACCACTGTTCAAAGCACATACTGTATAGACATGGATCAGGGTTTTTTTCTTTGTATTGTTACATGTAAAGGGGCCCATACACTGGTCGATTTCAGCCATCGATCGATCGATTGATTCTATGGAATTGATCGATCAGAAATCGATTCTATCAAATCTATCGATTGATCGATTTGCGGCCGATTTCGATCGATTTGATCTATCTGACAGGATGGAAAATCTAGGTCGATCTGCTGCTGGCAGCAGATCGATGGACCATAGAGATGCATTGGATCTAATGGTCCAATAATGCATTTAGATTGATTTCCAATAGGAAATCTGTTCCTAGTGTGCGGCACACATCAGATAGATTCCTGTCAGATTCGACTTGACAGGCATCTGACAGAAATCTATCTGATGGTAAAATCTGCTGCAAATCTATAAGTGTATGGCCACTTTAAGCCACCTACAACCAAGACAATACTTTGTATTTTTTCACCTTCTTTTTGGTACTTTTTCAATCGCAGAGCGTTGAAAAGTTATGTTAAATAGAAGATGAAAAATTATCTACTGGGAGAAAACTTAGGATAAAAAGTGAATTGAATAAGGGCCTGTACAGACTTTCATGTATAGAAGTCGGATTTAGAACTATGCTGTTTTTATCATACTAGAAGCTACAAGTACGAGACATCGCTCAGTAATCTCTGCACATGATAACACAGGTGCACAGAAACCTCGAGTAAAATTGGAACTGGGACACTCTGAAGGATCAAGACAAGAGCAACAGTCAGAGTGCCATAGTGCCATGGCCTGATCTGACAATATTTGGACAGTGTGTGTGTGATATAAGGGCATTCCAAAACCATCTATTCAACTTGTTGACTAGTGTTGTTCATTAGTAGCAGAACTCACGGAGATGCATGTGATCAGTTAATTGAAGTGACATATTTGTAAGTCTGTAATTTGCTGCCATCACTCCCTGATTTACCATAGCCGGAAAAATAAGCCGCACATGATTGTGACCAGCAAGTCAGAGCCTAACACATCTTTTACCTGATCAAAATGATCACATGCTTCTCCAAGAGTTTTATTACATACAAGCAGCTCTCCTGCTGGCTCTCACACTGCACACTTATTGGTAAGAGTACATGTTTTTTACAATAATATATAAATTGGTTTTTTTAATGAACTTATTTTACTTTGAATCTCAAGTTGCTGTACCAACCGCAATGCAGGATCAGGCCTTAGTTTAAAAACAACAACTGGTTAGCATGTGTCTTTGTGGAGGATGTGTTGTCATCTATGTTTAGGTTCCTTGTTTTCCTTTTAGGTGTGTACTTTCATTTCTATGTATATCATGTTCCTGGAATTTCCAAACATATCCATATTACATACTCACGTTAGCAGCAGAGTTATTATCTACTTTAATCTAGATTATCTACTTCATGAAGCTAAATCCAGGAATGTTCTCTGTTCTACTGGAAGAGGTGTAAATATTTAAAGCGAACACGAGCCAAAGCATGGTTCAGAAACACAAACTTACCTAATGCTGGGAATACACGACGCGATCCGGCGGCCCGATTAGCCGCCGGATCGACTCCTGCCACGTCCCCGCTCGTCCCCGCGGGCACCCGGATCGATTCCCGCTCGTCCCCGTGGGCACTTCTTATCTTCTCTTCGTTTCTCTTCCATTGTCCGCCTGCGGGGATCGAGCGCGGAATCGATCCACCGCGTGATCGGACACGTTTGGAATTATCAATCGAGCCATCAGCAGCTCGATTGATAAGGAAAAACTGACCGTGTATGCCCAGCATAAGGAAGCCTCAGGATCATAATGAGGCCACTCATGACGTCCTCTTGTCCGGATCAGGTCATTTGGGTCCCACAATTGGCAGGCAGCTAATAGATGCCTGTGTTAACTATCTGCAATCTGACGCCCTGGAAGTCATTTGGGCGCCCGATGCAGCTAGTAGCTACTACATAGCATTTAATGGTTGTAGCCGATCATACTCAAGGTTAGGGTTAGGCATTCAGTGGGAGATTAGGGTTTGGCATTAGGTGGCGGATTAGGGTTAGGCATTAGGTGAGGGGTTAGGCATTAGGTGGGGGGATCAGGTTAGGCATTAGGTGGGGGGATCAGGTTAGGCATTAGGTGGGGGGATTAGGTTAAGCATTAGGTGTAGTACATAGTAATATCTGTAATCAAATTACTGATACTTTACTATTTGCTTCTCTGTTCTCCCGCCGCTGACCAGGACCCTCCAGTTGAACAGGGCCACACTTCTTTTCTAGAGTGCTGTTATGCCTGTACAATAGCATGGAGCTGCTCATGCACGGCTTACTGCGCAGGCTCTGCCATACTCACGCAGGTGCAGTTAGCAGTATGGCTGTAGGATCCAGAGGCTTCCCTCTTCTAAGGTAAGTATGTAAGGCTACCAATGGACTGATGAAGGATCAGCATATAAAGATGCACAATCACTTGGTAGAGCTTACATGTCCATTCTCTTGCAGAGGGAAGGAGTTTGGTGGTAGATATAACCCTTCAGACTGAAATACCACTGAAGTAAGTGGGATATGGAGGCTGTGATATTTATTTCCTTTTAAACAATGCCAGTCGCCTGGCATCCTTTTGATCTTTCATGCAGTAGCAATGTGTCTAAATCACACACCTGAAACAAGCACGTGGCAGATGCAGTCAAACTTAAAGGGAATGTAATGTCCCTCCAAAAAAAGAGTTTCACTTACCTGGGGCTTCTGCCAGCCTCCCTGTGCCCGAGCTGTCTCTGAACTATCCTTGCAAGTCGACGGCCACTGCCCCTGCACAGCCCTGGCCTCGTTTGCGTCCTGCGCAGGATGCTACCGGCGAGGGAGACGCGAACAAAGATGCGCGCGTCAAGGGCCATGCAGGCGCAGTGGACGTTACTTGCTGTAACAAAACTGAGCCGCGGCGGGGATCCGGAAGATCATGGAGGAGCGGCGCAGGCACAGGGAGGATGCAGGGGGCTGGCAGAAGCCCTGGGTAAGTGAAACTCTTTTTTGGTGGGGGACATTACAGCTTTCCTTTAAGTCAAACTCCATGAAATGCTAAACTAAAATTATTAGATGGAGAGGATCAGCAGGACAGCGGATCGATCAGAGGATCTGCAGAATGCTGCAGATTCTTGCACAGCCGCATCTGCCCGCCCTCTCCTCCTATACACTTCCGCATCTGGAGGTTGACATATTTATTTCCCTCTAAACAAAACAATACCAGATCCTGGCAGTCCTGCTGATCCTCTACTTCTCATACTTTTAGCCACAGACCCTGAAGAAGAATGCAGATCAGGCTTTTCTGACAAAAATCTAACAAGATTAGTCACATGCTTGTTTCAGGTGTGTGATTCAGACACTATTGACCCCAGAGTGATCAGCAGGACAGCCGGGTACCTGGTATGGTTTGAAAAGGAAATAAATAAGGCAGATTCCATATACCTTACTTAAAGGAATACTATCGATACCCAAGTGTTCTAAAATGACAGTGTGCAAATAATGTCTAAGTAGCTGTGTAAACATTTTCCTACTTTTCATGTTAAATATCAGAGGCAAAAGCTGTAATTTATTGAGGGTAGGATTTAGCTATATTGGGACAAATCAATTGCAGAAGGGGTGTCTGCTTCAATGCACAGCCAGAGTTGCATATCAGACTACAGAAAGCAAATATCAAACTCTGAAAGCAAAAACAATATGAAAAAGCTGTGACAATTAGTTACATTTCCTCTGCTCTCTTCAGACACTTCAGTCAGAAACAGAGCTCCCAACAGCTGCAGCTCCTGTGTCCTGTCTCTCTCTGTCACACACAAAGCTACACATAGAGTTAACTGATCAAGTGTGAGGGGAATTTCCCCTCTCCTCATGGCTCAGTCAGCCATCAGTTTTGGCGTCAGTAAACTTTGAATGTATTTTGCTAACAGTAAACAAAGAAGTTACTACTAAAATGTATACACCAGTACTTAGCAGCACTTCCCAAACAATTCCTGTGTCAATTGAAAAAAATATGTGAATCGATAGTATTCATTTAAGGTTCCCTTTAAAGTGAAATGTCACTGCTCAAATCCTTAAAAATTGTATGTCCTATGCAAGCTGCTGTTTTAGGTAAATATCTGGGTTTGTCTGTATTGGGCCCAGTGCTGACATATTACTTACATCTTATCGATGGTGGTCCCTTAAAGGATACCCGAAGTGACATGTGACATGATGAGATAGATATGTGTATGTACAGTGCCTGGCACACAAATACCTATGCTGTGTTCCTTTTTTTCTTTCTCTGCCTGAAAGAGTTAAATATCAGGTATACAAGTGGATGACTCAGTCCTGACTCAGACAGGAAGTGACTACGGTGTGACCCTCACTGATAAGAAATTCCCCTTTTTATCTCTTTCTTGCTCTCAGAAGCCATTTTCTGTTAGGAAGGTGTTTTATAGTTGGAATTTCTTATCAGTGAGGGTCACACTGTAGTCACTTCCTGTCTAAGTCAGGACTGAGTCAGCCACTTACATACCTGATATTTAACGATTTCAGGCAGAGAAAGAAAAAAAGGAACACAGCATAGTTATTTGTGTGCTAGGCACTGTACATACACATGTCTATCTCATCATGTCACATGTCACTTCGGGTATCCTTTAAGCCCCATACACACACTCAACAGCGGTCTTTTAAGCCTCATCTACACGCAGCGATCCGGCGGCTCGATTAGCCACCGGATCGCCTCTTCCGCATCCCCGCGCGTACCCGCCACGTCTCTGCTTGCCGCGCGTGCGTCGGATTTGATCCGCCCTCGCCCGGCGCCGCTTATCTTCCGCTTGATTCCCTGCCATTGTCCCCTTGTGGGGAACGAGCAGGGAATCGGCGGTGGCAAGATCCGACCTGTCGGATCTTATCAATCGAGTCGCATTAGCGGCTCGATTGATAATGCACATCGGAGCGTCATCTACGCGTGTAGACGAGGCTTTAGGCTCTCACAACTTTTCATGTGAAACAGCTTTAAAAACTCTCTTGCTGTTGTTCAAGCAGCTGATAAGACTGATAAGAAGTCAATCCACCAGTTGGATTTACTTCTTATCAGTCTTATCAGCTTTTTGAACAATAGCAAAATACTTTTTCTTAGTTGTTTCAACTTGTTTCACAACAAAAGCTGTTTGACAATTGTGCTGCATAAAAGACGGCTGTTGAGCGTGTGAATGGGGCTTAACAGATAAGTTTGGCAGATAGTTGGACAGATAGTTGGTAGGTGTGTATGAACCTTACACACAAAGCATTACTAGTAATCATCACCTCTGCTTGCCTATAGTTTTTTTGTACAAATAAAACAGATGTTCCCCAATCTCACTAACTGAGACTATCAAAGTTTCTAGTCTACATCCATCTCCGCACTTCTGTGTTTGATATGATCACTGTAAATTTAGTTACACTATTACTTACTGTATATGTATAGTTTGGAATGATTCTGCCCCATTTTAGGAACAGCAAGGTGTGAAAACATTTCCTGTGATATTGTTTTCCACGCAAACACTCTGCTCTATTTCCCCTTGCTCCAGCTACTTTTGACTGTCACTGGTGTTTATTTCTGTAGAAGCCCAGCAGGTCTCCCTGCTATTAATCATGCTGCAGGTCACACCACTTCCCTCCTCTCCCGCTGGTTGGCTGCTCTACCCGCTGAACTGACAAATTGTAGCTTTATAGCAAGAGTTTCGGTTGGGCTTTCTGTTTCTCATCTCTCTTTACTGTATTGTGTAGGTGTGCTGTTTACTTTGCCTGAGTGTCTCAGACCGCACTGATGTTATATGCTGAATAGCTCGGAATATTGAGAGCCAGATTCATCATCTCCGAATCCTAGGAGAAAAGAGCAGAATACTGAATTACTCCTTTAAACAGTCCGTTCTACCTGTAATATTCAGAATCAGAATCACTTTTAATTGTTAAGTACGGCAAGTGTCGTACCCGGAATTATTTGTGGTACACATGGCGTAGGAAAGTACACAAGACAGGCATACACAGATGTGCAAAACAGACAATTTCAGATGTGCAAGTACATATGACAATTACAGGAGATCGAAGAGCAAGCAAGTCTGCCAGGCCTTCGCTTAGTTATTTAGAGGAGTTTTGGTCAGACTGTGGAGCAAGAGCTGAGTCTGACCCACGGGTGCTCTGAGGAACCGGATGGGCGGCTGAGAAGTTATGCTGACCTATGCAGAGGGTAGAGTCTTGCCGGGAGTGGGGGGAGGGGGGCGGTGTCCTGGCCATGCGAGGGTGTTTAGCAGAAGAAGGGGAGGAAGGAGTCCCTGCGCCTTGTGGCTCTGGCACGGATAGTTCTGTAACGGCGACCCAATGACAACAGATCGAAGTAGCAACTGCTTGGGTGGGAGGGGTCTTGTGAAATCCTGTAGGCTAGGGGTGCCCACACTTTTTCGGCTCGCGAGCTACTTTAAAATTTGCCGAGGCCGGGAGATCTACCGATGTTTCAAATGCACCCCACCCACCCAATACCCCCCCCACCCCGGAAATGTAGTTAGGTATAGGTCCCTTCAGTATAGGTTAGCCGGGTATAGGTCCCTTCAGTATAGGTTAGCCGGGTATAGGTTCCTTCAGTATAGGTTAGCCGGGTATAGGTCCCTTCACTATAGGTTAGCCGGGTATAGGTCCCTTCAGTATAGGTTAGCCAGGTATAGGTCCCTTCAGTATAGGTTAGCCGGATATAGGTCCCTTCAGTATAGGTTAGCCGGGTATAGGTCCCTTCAGTATAGGTTAGCTGGGTATAGGTCCCTTCAGTATAGGTTAGCTGGGTATAGGTCCCTTCAGTATAGGTTAGCTGGGTATAGGTCCCTTCAGTATAGGTTAGCTGGGTATAGGTCCCTTCAGTATAGGTTAGCTGGGTATAGGTCCCTTCAGTATAGGTTAGCTGGGTATAGGTCCCTTCAGTATAGGTTAGCTGGGTATAGGTCCCTTCAGTATAGGTTAGTCGGGTATAGGTCCCTTCAGTATAGGTTAGCTGGGTATAGGTCCCTTCAGTAAAGGTTACTTGGGTATAGGGCCGGTGTCTTCCCGCGGTGGTGTCCAGGTCTTCACTCCCTCAGCCGCGGCTGAGGGAGGCTCCGGTGGGCAGCGTGAGTGGAGTCGGAACTCGGAAGTTTTCCTTCTCTGCTCCCCTGATTGGCTGCGCGCCTCTGCTCCCCTGATTGGCTGCGCGCCTCTGCTCCCCTGAATGGCTGCGCGCCTCTCCTCCCCTGATTGGCTGCGTGCCTTTCCTCCCCTGATTGGCTGCGTGCCTCTGCTCCCCTGATTGGCTGCGCGCCTCTGCTCCTCTGAATGGCTGCGCACCTCTCCTCCCCTGATTGGCCAGGCTCTCTCCTCCTTCGCGATCAGCGGCCAGCAGCAGAAACTGCGTTCTACAGCTGCTGGCTGCTAAATTCAATGGGACGCGGCCAAGAGGCCGCCATCTACCAATCAGGCGGTCGCGATCTACCGGTAGATCACGATCGACCTATTGGGCACCCCTGCTGTAGGCCCTTGTCCTCATCCTAGCAGCATGGAGGAGATCGAGAGGTAGCAGGGGAAAGCCAATGCTCTTCTTTGCATCATTTATGACTCTCTGTAATTTGTTCCTGTCGCTAGCAGTCGCACCGGCATACCAGACAATGACTGAAGAGCAAAGAATGGATTCTATGGTGGTGGTGTAGAAGCTGGTCAGCAGCTCCCGCGGCCCGCCAAATTTTTTCAGTGGGCACAGGAAGAACAACCTCTGCTGAGACTTCTTCTGAATTTTGGGGTGTATTCTCGAAAGTGCAGTAAGCAGTAACCATCTTTTTTTTGTGCTAAAATTTGCGATTACGCACGATAATTCATGATTGTGCATGCAAATGCGAAAATGCACGTGAAAGCAGCCGTGATATAAGTTATCACGGTTTAGTGAATCAAGCCCCTTGAGCGCTACCCTTATTTTACATTACAGCTCTTGTGACGAATGGTAAACTGACATGGATGTGTTCTACACAAACAGTATGTTAGGAACCAGAACCACCTAAAGGATACCTGTAGCCACCTAAATTAAAAAAAATTACATACTCACCTAGGAAAAGGTGAAGCTTTGGATCATATAGAGCCTTCCTGATCCTCTCTTTTTCTCCTCGGTCCTCCGCTGTCCCCTGGTGAAATTTTCTGTCGGCTGCATCTTCAGGTATTTTTGGAAGGCGTCGGAAGTACTCAGAAATACCGCAACCACCACAGTGCTTGGTGTAATGTAAGTCTATGGGCACAGTGTAAACGACGGAGCACGGTGCGTCTCAATTTGCATGCGCGGACTGACGGGAAATCCCAGTGAGGTAATAGTGACTCCTCTGTGTGAAGTTAGGGAAAATGAAGTTTTGGTTATGAACTTAAAGTGAACCTAAACTGAAGCTAAGGAAAAGAGTTTCACTTACCTGGGGCTTCGACCAGCCCCGAGCAGCTGTCCTGTGCCCATGGCGCGCCAATCCGTTCCTCCAGTCTCCCGCTGCGACTAAATTTCGTTTTTGCTGACTGATCAGTTGGTGTGCCACTGCGCCTGCGCAATACAAGGTTCTCTCTTACTGCACCTGCACAGGATGCTCTCGCCGCCGTGAACACGTACGAGGATGCGTGCGGCCGGGGCCATGCAGTCGCAGTGGCCCGCTGACTGATTAGTCGTCAAGAAAGAAGCTTAGCTGCAGCAGGAGCCCAGAGGAATGGATTGGTGCGCCGCGGGCACAGGACGGCTGCAGGGGGCTGGTCGAAGCCCCAGGTAAGTGAAACTAGTAGTTTAGGTTCACTTTAAGATAGTTCTCATAACCAGAAGTGTCATAGGGAAGTTGTTCTTCCCAGGTCTATAAGTCAAAAGATATGCAAAATACAGTTTAGCTAGCACGCTAAACAGGTTACTGTATAGACACCTGGTTGTTAAAGTATGTAGAAATCTTAAGTATATGGAACAGCAAATATGCGCAGGTCATGGACTCCTGGCAATGTGCACCAGTGAAAACACACTGTAATTTACATGTATTAGGAAGCCTGTTGTCAATTAGGTCAAAATGCTACTTAGCAAGATCTCATTTGATACTATATGGGATATTTCATTTATAATTATAGAAATACATTCCGACTTGGCAGCCTGAAATCTGTGTTGAGATTGAGATGCTTGCCAAAGGGTGGTTAAATTGCTCAGTAGCATGAAATTAAAATCACCCATGTAGTTTAGTACCAACACTTTTTCAAAAGACCTTTTGTATTTTTGCTAAAGGTCACTGTGTAGTTTCTAGGAAGGTGTTAGCAGCTATGAAAATCAGCATTATGCTCACTTTCCCTGTCTCTTTCCTCTATCCTGCATTCCTGCAATCCCTTTGTCCATCCCAGCTGTGCCAAGGCTACGGTTTCTCATACAATGTAAAGGGAGCCATACATTATGTAGTCTTCTCCAGTTGTACCTGATATATCTTGTAAAAGGGAAACAGACTGAATTTACTTTTAGCTGATTTTTTAGGTAGGCCCTCAAATTACCCAGACGTGGTAAGACTGGAAAGATTGTACAATCAAAATTGTATGGTGTATGGCCAGCTAAGAATAGAATTTTAGGAACTGTGGACAAAATATATGTGTGAAATTTTAGGAAGCATAAAGGTGGCCATTAATTAACAAACCTGCGGCCGATTGATCGTTTCCGATCACCGCGGTAATCGATCGTAAATGATGGGTCGTGCATGTTAACGCCCAAATTCCCGCTAGCCTATTTGATCAGATTAACGGAAGCAATCTGTTTTTCGGATCAATCCTATCAATCTTATCGGATTGCTCAGCAGAGATGTGTCTGTTTAATCAGATACAATCCATTGGCCGCAGGATTGTATAAATAATGGGCACCGATTCTGTGATTCTGGCTGTATTCACATACAAACACCTACAACACATCAAAGTGGTTTATTTCATTTGTATTTAAAGGGGCACTATGGCGAAACATTTTAAAGTTTTAAATACCGTATGTGCAAACATAAACAAATAAGAAGTAAAATTTTTCTAGAGTAAAATGAGCCATAAAATACTTTTCTCCTATGTTGCTGTCACTTACAGTATGTAGTAGAAATCTGACAGAAGCGACAGGTTTTGGACTAGTCCATCTCTTAATGGGGGATTCTCAGGGATTTATTTATTTTCAAAAGCACTTAGTGAATATGGCAGTTGCTCTGTCCAACTGCCAAAAAACTGTGTAGCGAGCAGGGAAGCTAGCCAGCATCATTGTCTAAATCCTTTTTAGGGAATATCTTTATAAAGAATAAAAGCCTTGCTGAGAATCCCCTATGAAGAGATGGACTAGTCCAAAACCTATTGCTTCTGTCAGATTTCTACTACTTACTGTAAGTGACAGCAGCATAGGAGAAAAGTAATTTATGGCTCATTTTAATCTGGAAAAAACGTACTTCTTATTTGTCTGTGTTTGCACATATTTTAAATTTTACAATTTTTCGGCATAGCGCCCGTTTAATTAGTCTGAAATCTTGTGATTCCCCGATACTGTCTGGTAATTGACTGGAGGACTTTTCGGGGCCAGTTTCAGAAGACCCAGGAGGAGGACAGTGGCGAGGGAGTGGTAAGCCTGGAGGGGGCTGGAGGAAGCCCCAGGTATCTATACTCCCCCCCCCCCCCCCCCCCCTCTTGGTCTTAGGTACACTTTAAGGCAAAATGATCAATTCCTCTCTGAAAGGATACGATTCAGGAAGGACTCAATTCCTTCACACACTGCACATCAATTTTCAGTAGATTCCAGCAGGGAATTGAATATCAATCGAACTGCAGAGCTGCTCTGTTTGATGCAGTGCAACGCTGTGGGCTGCAGATCTACCACCACTCCTGCTCCACCCCCAATCAACCTAGATCTTCAGTCCTGTCTGATCGATTAGTATTGATATAGAGCTGACATCTTCCACAGTGCTTTACAGAGTATATAGTCTTGTCACTTAACTGTCCCTCTGAAGAGCTCACAATCTAATCCCTACTATAGCCATATGTCTATTGCGGTCTAGGGCCATTTTTAGCGGTATTCTAAATTTAGGGGGAAGCCAATTAACTTATCTGTGTGTTTTTGGGATGTGGGAGGAAACCACAGTGCCGAAAGGAAACCCACACAGACACAGGGAGAACATACAAACTCCATGCATGTAGTGCCCTGGCCAGGATTCCAGCCAAGGAACCAGCGCTGCAAGCTGACAGTGCTGTCCACTACGCCACTGTGCTGCCCACAAGACTTCTGCAAAAAAATAAAATGGCGGTTGATATCTTTTTACAGTTCAAAATGCCTTCCCCATTTTCTGCATCCCATATATGTCAGTGTACTGCCAAGCAATAGTGCGCGTTATCTTATCTACTAGGCAACAGTGAATGTTTGCACAACGCCTTGTGCTAGGATGAAGTTGTTTGTACTCAAATCACTCCCTGGCTGCCAGTTATTCTGCCTTGAAAGGGCATTATTTATACTAAATCCTGAGCTCGATGTGAAATTTCATGCTCACGCTGCGATTTTCTTCTTTCGGTAAACTGAAACAGAAGGTTTTGGAACCTGATTGGGTGTAAAAGTGCTTTTATAAGCTGCCCTGAAAAATGGGAAAATGTTAAACCCTCCCTCCTCTCAGCCCCTCCCACTCAGGCTCATTACAGGTGCCTTGAACAAATACCTTCCAAGGAATGTCCTTTGCTGTTCTGACCAATAAACATATGCAGGAGCTGCAACCTTGTGACTCAGAGTGACTCCTCCAGCATAAGTGCTTTGTACTACTGACCTGTCAGCAAGGCTTTGAGAGGTATGAGAAAGCTTGTACATTATAAGGTGTGTGACTCTACTAAACCGCTTCTTTTAAAAAAACTTTTATTATCATTACTGCTTTTGTTAGATTTCTTATTATAGCTTATTCTGCTAAAGACATGACATATTTGAATGTTCTCAACTTTATTAATACTTTGCTCAAAGTACAATGATTGTATGTTGTACATGATCAGATTTTAAGCATGGAGCTGTATACTTATACTGGCTGCTCTTTCTATATTCATTTATGATTTTTTTCTTAGGCTGTAGTATATTGTCTGCTGTGAAGCTACGGTCTGATAATACATTGTCTGTATAATTAATCGCCATTATTATAATTTTCAATATTGATTTTTATAGCTTCGTAATCTCCCATGGTGCTGTACTAAGTAAGACAGAGATGTGCACAATACATAAAATGTATGAAATTCAATTCATAATGTCTTACAAAACATAAATTAGAGGAGTGGAGTCAGCTTTTTATCCTTAAATTGTTCCAAAGTGCTACATTAAGTTTGGCTGTATTCGGTGAAGGTTACTCAGTGATGGTGAGCTGGGATAGAGGTGGTTTTTGTTTTCAGTTTTTAGTGGAACCACAACTTCAGTCATGCCCTCTAGAAAGCATCATAAGTGCAAATGTGTATATATATTTTTTGTTCCTGATTTTTCATTGTAGTATGAACTTTAAAATCCCTTACAGATGTTATACTATACTTTTTCTACATTGTGCGGATTTAGTTTTTCTCAGTTTTCACGTTACGCTAGACTTGTGCACAGAGTACAGCAACATTATGTTGTGCATTTTTCTCCAGAAAGCGGTTGACTGAACTTGTTGTCCCAGTTTCTGCAGTGAATTGATAACTTGCTCGGCAGGTACTATGGTAATTGGCAGGGATAATGGGCAGGGACAGGTGTATTGTTGTCCTTTGGAGGCTGACATAGCGGAAAGGTTATGAGCTTTTTTAATGTGTGATTACGGTGACACCACCGTACAGGTGACAAGCGTGATCTTTGAGTGTAAGCTCTGCTGGGCAGAAGAGTATTACCATGTCATGTATTTGTTTGTCTCAAGTTTGTGATGAACACCAGTCAATGTACTGCGCTTCTGTTATGGATAATAGGAATAAAATGAGCTAAAGCTGACCATCCACTATTCAATTATCACTCGATTGTTTTTTTTTTTCGATTGTCATTTCATCGACATCATGACTATCAATATAAGGGTCAATTATTTGATGACCAACTAAAGGGGATCCATCTTTCAGCCAATTTTAGCCTTTTATGTGCTTTATCTGTTGAAATATAGATTGTATTATGTTTGAAACCACTTTTGTTTTATGTAATTGAATGTCTAATTGGGCAGAGAAGTTGTACAGTGTATGGCTACTTTAAGGCTGGATTCACAGTGGTCTGTTGCATAACACAATGAGTGAGAAATGCAATGGAGACTGGACATAGAGCCTGCATGAAGCAAGTTAGAATAACATGATCAATTACAGTACATTGCTGTCAACAGGCCCATAGAGTTGTATGGGCAGTGAGTTGACATGCAGAATTATTCTGCAACGCAACTGAGCACTGTGAACAGGACCTTATGCTGGGAATACACGGGTCGTTTCTGGCGCTCGATTCTACGCCCGATCGTTTTTGCCACTCGATTCCCACTCTATTTTCTTATCTTCCGCTCGTTTTTCTTATCTTTCTCAATTCACTTAAATGATAAATCGAGCGGTGATCAGACATGTCAGAAATGATCTATCTAACCAACTAATCAGCTAAAAAACGACCTGTGTATTCCCAGCAATTCCAAGTTTGTAATTAAGCTAGAGCAAAGGAAAGTACATCTTCCGGAAATAAAATTCTGATTTCGCAAAGCTGTCCAGTATAATTGATTAGGTGGCCTGACCCAACATGTGATTGTTTTGGGTGATAGGGTGATATCTGTACAGGCGTCCTTTGCCCAAGGAATAGTAATAATCAACTTGGTTGGATTTGAGAAGGGGGGGCGGGGGGGGGGGGGGCTTGCTATTGTATAACCCCAACATGGTAGGCCTCTTGTTCCTGCACTTTTCCCTCTCCGCAGTATATAACATCACTCAGCAGAAGCTGGTGTGCATGCATGTATGTTTGTATGAGGATTTCTGGACAGACTAAAGATAATACATTGTGTTTTTAAGCAGTTTGACTTATTATCTTCTAAAGGTCCGCACACAGCTGAAGATCAGACATTTGTGTGAGGAGATACCTGGAGACCTATGACATAATCTTTAAGTAATGATTTTATTATGTTTACAGGGAAGGTTGCCACACACCAAAGCCCCATACGCACGCTAAACCGCCTCTGCCGAGAATCTAGTGTGTGTACAGCAGCCCCTGACCCGGAGTGATGTCACACCTGCGCTGCTCCACCCCCTCATATAGGAACAGAATACATTATTAGCCTGCAGCCTCGGCCCACCCATGGCGGCGATATTGCCTCGTATGTGTGTACATAAAGCCTGTTACAAACATCCAATTTTGATTGACCAATGATTGGCCAATTTTCCCACTTTGATATAGTATAAGAGCTCACCTACATTGTCTGTTTATAGTATTCAATATCTGTTGTCTTTCGTACTACATGGAGGTTGTAAAATTGGCCCGTCATTGGTCAATCAAAATTGGATTTGTATGCACCCTGAAGCCTAGGACACACCTTCAGTTTTGATTGGCCAACCACTGACCAATTTTATTGCATCCGTGTAGCATGAGGGTCAACAGATTTTGAATCCTGTAAGCAGATTGTGTAGATAAACCCTCATACTGCATAGAGGTGGTAAAAGTGATGAATGATTGGCCAATTTCAATTGAAAGTGTGTAACAGGCTTGGGGCTTAAACCGGTTTGCAAACACCCAGCCAGAGTGGACAATACAAAATTTGCTCCGTGGTCCATTGGGGTATGTTTGGAGTCCAGAGCAGATGTGTTTTCCTAAACAATTGTGCAGGTCGGGACTTTGTGTTGCAGTAAGCGGATCAGAACAAATGGATTAATTAAAGTGATCGAATGCAAACGGTTCCTATACCTAAAATTGGATCCATTCGTGTGTCTGTTTTTCTGCTGATCTCAGATCTGATAAATATGGCGTTTTTGCTCCAAGTGTGGATTTATGTTGGGGATACACAGTACGTTTTGTACCGTGTATCGAGCCGCACGATAGATTGCGGCGCGTCCCCGCTCGTCCCCGCGCACAGCCGGATCGATTCCCGCTCGTACCCGCGAGCGGCTTCTTATCTGCTCTTCGTTTTTTCTTTTGTCCTGCCTGCCGGTATCGAGCGCAGAATCAATCCGGCGGGTCATCTGACACGTCGGATATTATCAATCGAGCCATCAGCGGCTCGATTGATAATTGAAAACTCACTGTGTATGCCCAGCATACTTTGCAGGTCCTGTAAATTCCCAGTAGATTAGATCACACTGGCTGAATGTACCGGAAATCTGTGCCTGAACTTGTACAATCATTGGAAACTTCTATCGCTTTTGATGTAAAAATTGATTGAAACTATCATTTCTCTATTGATCTGGGGGTGGGAAGCGGCAGTAATGTGGCAGCTCCTAGCAGTGCCATGCTATGACGAGATTTGATGAAATTTCAGTAGATTTCCTGCTGAAATCAATGTGCTACGTGTGGAAGGAATTGTTCCCTCTCTGATCAGATTCCATTCAGAGAGAGATTGATCATTGCGTGGCAATCTATTAGTGTGTGGTTAGCTTTGCCCTCATACTACATACACATTCTAGATTTTCTTGGCCCTAATGATTGTCTAAGATGGCAATCTAGCACATGTACTGGTGTCTCCCAATATTGTTGGCCTCCTCAGTGATCCACTGACTTCAGTAATACTCAGCCTACCACTGTCGTAATTCCCGTGGCAATGTGCTCCCATTCATTTCCTGCTCATCCTTCGCCCTCTTTTCTCTGTAGGACAGAGTGGGCTGCCTGGCAGCTGCAGCACAGCTGAACACTGCTAGTGGATAAACTGTCACCCAAAGTGATCATGAAAGATTTCTCTGGTCTACATTTATTCTTTATGTGTGCTTCCTGTAGTAAAGATAGGTGGTTTATCTGCACAGAGAGTATTAGGGCCCTTCTCCATTAGCAAGTGCAATCGCCTGCGTTTGCAATCGCACAAGCTGTTTTTTCCGCTACCCATGATTGCGGTGTACAGCCATCAAGAAAATTGAGCGCTATTGCGATAAGAATCACGCAAGCTAGCGATTGCGTTCGGGGGAAAACTGGCACGCACTAGTAGGAAATAAGCACCGCGATTTACATGTATGTGCTTTAGCGATCGGCTAAAGGCTGTGGTCTAATTTTTGATGTGGAGCACAGCTAGTGGAAAAGGGCCTTTTATAGGCACAATTTATAAACAATTTATAAAATTATAAGGCCCATACCCACGCTGGTGTGGGAGCTCCTTTCTGTCCTTTCTCTCCTGGGAGCGCCTGGGTCATGTGACAAACACTAGAGACCGCACACCAGAGGCCTGGAGGCAGGTACCTTATGTGACCACTAGATCTAGTTTGATTGGGGATGGATGTGGCAAGAGCGGCAGTTGATCGGCTCATAGCATCACACTGCATCGAACAGAGCAATGCTAAATTATCCATATATTCCCTGCTGGAATTTAATGAAAATCGATGTGAATCAATTCCTTTCAGATAGGAATCGATAATTTTGCCACATGGGTGCCAATCCATAAGTGTATAGCCAGCTTTAGCATAACGCATGTGTTAATTGTGTCAGTGAAGCAAACTTTTCATTGACTGTATGCTTCACTGTAGGCAAACATGCGTACCATGCGAGGCAACTTTTTCCTTCAGTTGCACTGTGTTCCTGTTTTTCCAGGGAACGTAATGCAACATGGCACTGTAAAAGCAGCCTAAAAGTTGCTAGGATGCTATGTAATGGGGCTCCGCCTACAGTTTTTTTTATTCAGGAATCAGCTTCTGTGGCAAGGTGTGAACAACAGAAAAGGCAGATTGGTTAAACAGGTTGTCCCAGTACCTGACATGAGAGATGTTTGTCTTTGGCGTTGTTTTTACATGGTGTTGCACTTTACAACAGATAAGATAAGGTGGCCGATAGAGCCTAATCTGAGGTGGAGTAAACTTTCTAATCGACTAATTAGTTTAAATTCTGCCTTCATTTCTGCCTTCGGTTTCGGATTTTAAGTAAGGTAATGCGTCCATGAGGAGGGCCAGACAATGGCCTGTGCTTGTGCTGAGCTCCTTTACCTGTGTTTTTACCCAGGGGTTAAGGGGGACAATGTATGAATTGTTCTCCAATCTAATCCCATTACCTGTCTCCTGTGACTCGGCCCTTCCACACTGTTTGTTGTCTGTTACGCTCTCTTGCTGCTTCACTGCAGGTTGCACAAATGTATTTTCAAGGCTCTTCTTGGGGTTGTATTGAAAGCTTTGCTATGAAGGAAAATGTACTGTTTCTCATAGACTTTAATAAGAAAAATATTATAAAGAATACCTACATATTTCTGCTTGGCCCGTTTGGCTTAAACATGGAAATGATTAGTCATGGGGACAGGAAATGAGAGAAAGCAATGAAAACTAGTAGTAGTAGTATAGATTGTCTTGGGTGAGAATCGAGTTCAACATCGCCTAAAGATCTGGAATCCCCCTGCTCTCCTTAGCAACAGATCTGTATAGGACCCACGATCTGTCGCCCACATTCGATCAAGCTTTGATCCCTGCTGGGCGACAGAAATAAACACCAATAAAAATCCAAGTTTAATCCATATCTCAATATCAGAAATGCCCAACTAAACCGAAACTGAGCAGCTAATTCTAATAGCAGTTGAGCTGATGCTGGGGCCCAAGTGCCGAAAACAGAGGCCCACCACTCTGCTAAGACTCAGTCATATACTGATGATGCAGGTACTGCTCCATGAAACTGCTGTAGGCCTTTTTTCACAGGCAGCGGAAGGCGGTGACATCAACATCTGTCAGCTGCTCCCGTTCACCGGCCGGGCGCTGGCAAGGAGGGCCGGATTTAAGCCAAGGCCCCATAGGCCATGGCCTAGGGCACCACAGGATCATGGGGTGGGTGGGTAGCAGGCTATACTAGGGAAGGAAGAAGAGTCACCTGGCTACCTATACTGGAGGGAGAGGTGGTCATCAGGATAACTTTACGGAAGGGGGGAGGGTCATCTGGCTTCTTTTACTAGAGGGAAGGGGGAAGGGGTCATCAGGCTATCTAAACTGGAGGGGGGGGGGGTATCTTGCTACCTATACTGGAGGTGTGGGTGGGGAATGATCATCTGGCTGTCTATAATAGCGGGAACGGTCAACGGGCTACTTACACTGGAGGGAGGGGGAAGGGTCATCTGGATACCTAAATTGTAGGGGGGAGGGGACATCTGGTTACCTATACTGATGGGGGCAGCTGCTAACAGTGGCCTTGGGCAGTAAAGAGTGCAAATCCGGCCCTGCTGGCAAGTACTCGTTATGGACACTGGACAAGCGGACCCCCTATGAAATTGCATCTGAGCGTGGCCCACCAGCCACCTTCTCTGACCTCTCTCCACTTCTGCTTACCAAAAGGACCTGAAAGGGGCCCAAAATCTACTACCTTGCCCAGGGCCCCAGCAATGTTCAATATCAAGCATGTGGGAGAGATACTACAAAGGGTTAAAAGGGCTTTTAGATGTCAGCCAGGAAGGTGTCTGTAATATGTCCTATTGCTCTTGCCTTAAGTATTATTGTACTCTTTAGACAAGTATGATTGCATGTTATAAATTTCACTAAACTACATTGGGTGCAAAGGCCTTCCTGCTTCACCCTACACCCTAGTTAAACATTGAAATATTTTTATTATATTAACCCTGTGCAGAAGTCGGTCTGTGCTCACCATATCCCTGAACACTCACTGTAAACCTTTATTTCACAATTCTTATAAAAGGGTTATACAAACATTTCGGATCAGAGGTCAGCAGCAAATTGCTGCACTTTGCAGCTCAGTTCTGCCGATGTGACAGAAATAAAGATATGGAGATTGGCAGCCCCTCTCCCCTCCAACACAGAGAGGAGCTGCCGGTTAAATGCTTGATTTCTACAAGTCAGTCATTGGTGGCGCAGATTAATCAGTAACTTTGAAAGCAGCCAAGGTAAGAGCAAGAGATAGGCCTGTGCTGGTAATGTCAGCAAAGAGCACCGGTATGTAGTCAATAGTCACATGGGCCAGCTGCAACTTTAAATAGCTGTTTGTTTGTTTTTTTGATTCCACATAGATAATGAATGTGAATACTTTATGTACATTAGAAGGTGGGTAGCTAGCGCACACACTGTCAATGAGATGCTAATACTTTTGAGTTGATGCAGTTGCGATGTTCATTCTATGCCAATTCATAAAGCTTGGAAGTGGACTAGTGAGAATGATCAGCTACTGCCAAGCTGCATACATTTGTATACAGTCAACATAACTTTTGCATCATCTGAAGTATCTCATTAACCATCTCCTGCAAGCACGTTACAGGTTGACTTGACAATCTTCTTAAAGTGATCCCGAGCCTAAGCTTGGGATCAAAAACCTATGCATACCTTAAAACCCCATCTACACCATACAATTTTTTGTCCGATTCGATTCATTGATACGATTTGATTCAATCCGACATGTCCGATTGAGATTCGATTCGGTTCAATTTGCCATTGCAAAACAATGGTAAATTTAATTGAATCCTGATCGGACATGTCGGATTGAATCCGACATGAGGGACGGCTCAGGATCCCCCATTGTTTAGCGTGGCCCCCCTCCATATCGGGGCCATGCAGCTCCTCTTTCTGAAACGTAGCCACATGATCGCGCCTGCGCATGTGCAGTAGCACAAAGCCCACGGCTCTGACTTACTGCGCATGCACAGCCAGGCTCAGTCGGCTACTGCGTAGACATGAATAAGGAAGAGGAGCTGCGTGACTCTGATCTGATTAGCGACAATGCATTGTTGCTAATCTTCTGGGGGGCCGCGCTTAGTGACGGGGTCAGCAGAGCAGGGAGGGAAGCCTCAGTAGGATCCTGAGACTTCCCTCTCTTATGGTATGTATCTGATTTTGTACCTGAGCTTCGGCTTGGGTACACTTTCAGCACCATACAAACGCCTGATGAAACTTGGTTGAGGCTGATGATAGCAGCCTGCTCTAATTTCAAGCACAGCAGCTCATGGTTAACTCACCCTTATGCCACCTCTGTGCATTGCCCTCCATTGTGTGTCCCAGCTGCTTCCTTCTTCTGGTTGTGAAGGAGGAAGTATTGAGAGCTGGATTGCACAATGGAGGGCAGCGCATGGAGGTGCCGTCATGGGTGAGTTAACCCTAATGCTGGGAATACACGGTTCATTTCTACCGTGCATTTCTGCTCTCGATTGTGTTTGCCGCTTGATTTAAGCTCTCGATTCAGCTCTCGATTCTTATCTTCCTCTCGTTTTTCTTATCTTTTTCCATTCACTTCTATCAGAATCGAGCGGCAAAAGAATCGAAAGGGAGATCGGACATGTCGGAAATGATCTATTGAACCATCTAATCAACTACAAAACGAACCGTGTATTCCCAGCATAACTGCCATGGGCTGCTGTGCTTGAAATTCGAGTTCTGATCCGACTCATTCAAAACAGCTTCTTGCTTCGGAATGCTCATCCCTAATAAATATGCATACCATTTGCATAATTATTTATCAACACAGAATTATTTGCATCTCATTGGACTTTGGAGAATTTTATGCTCCACAGAAAGTGGACTTCACCTGGGTTGGACCAGAACATTTCATGGGGCTAATCAGATTTGGAATGTGTTAATTACCTGACAGCTAAATCAATCATCTGCTAAGTACCAATCATTAACCTTCTGAATCTGAACTCCATGCAAAGTTCTGGTTCAGCCCAGAGAAGTTATTGTGTAGAGCAAAAGCAAAAAACATTCCACACAAGCTGGAATCTACTGTAGATAACAACTTCAGTAGCAGTAGCCATTGTCAGCTGGGTCAGAATCAGTGGTCTCACTAAGGAGCTGTGGGCCCCGATGCAAGTTTTACATTGGGGCCCCCCAACCACTCTATACGGGTCCATCTGAAAATGGCGCAGGGAGAAAAATGGCGCACCGTTCTGCCGATAAATGTATCATAAAACGCTATTTACCGTTTTAATGTTAGTACAATAAAACGGTAAATTTTGTTTTATGATACATTGATTGCAGAGCGGTGCGCCATGAAAAACATGCAGGGGGCTGCTAGTATAGGCAGCGGGGGCTGGAGGAGAGAGGCAGCGGGACACTAGAGGGCATAGGCAGCGGATGTATGCAGAGGCATACGTTACCTTGTCCTGGGCCGGCGATCGCAATGAGCAGTTATCAGGCAGCAGTGAGCAGTTACCAGGCAGCAGTGAGCAGTTACCAGGCAGCAGCAAGCAGTTGTGAGAGTTTGATGCTGGGAATATACAGTACGTTTATGTGGCTCGATTCTGCCGCCGGATCGATTCCCCAATCGATCGGGCAGGTGATCGGACATGTCGGAAATGATCAATCGAGCCATCTAAATGGCTCAATCGACCGGCACAAACGTACCGTGTATTCCCAGCATGAGAGCCATTTCACTGCCTATCAACTGCCCGTGGAAAAGAGGCATAACGGGACTTCTGCTTTCAGTTTCTATATTTTCTGATAGGGAGAGAGATCAAAGGATTCAAAGAATTTAAAGCACAACGAGTTCTGGTGACTGAGGTCAAAAGCAGCGCACTGATCTCAAATTAAATAATTATTTTGAAGCTGCTTAGGGGTTAAATAACGTATCCACGTGTCACTATGTATAACACATGGCTCAACTAACAAATTCCACCTTCAAACAATCTCCCAAAATGGAACCAGTTTGTAAGTAGAGGATCGCGAGGTGAGGGTGGAAACAATCATACCTCCCAACATTTTGATATAATAAAGGGGAACTTTTTCCAGAAGGAGGCAAGTGACAAATAAGCTGCGGTCAATACATGATTTAACATCTTCTGGGCTTCTGGGAATGGGATTAGGCCTCCCTTTGGTCTCCCAAGGAGACAGATCCAAGGGGTTTCACAGAATGTAATGGTTTGTGGATGTGTGTGGATGTGACGTGCCTCTGCAACTATTCCTTTTCTGTATGTCCTGGCCAACAGTCATTGTTTTTTTCTGCAAAAAAATAAACAAACCCCAAAAAACCCATAAAATTGCATCATTCTTCTCTACTATCAAAAACCTTGCTTTAAGAGCAGTTTAAGGCCGTAGTCCTGTAATTAGGCAGTCCCCCATTACCATCGCTTACCTGATTTCTATCCCAGTAAGGAAAATCCAGTCTAACCTGGTATGTTTTGCCTTGGGGTGAAGAGGGTGGATGAACTCACTCTGTTAATGGCTTGCTTTCTGGTACACCGCTTATTTTCAAATAAATGAGGTGGTTTTATGGACATGTAAAGGAAAACTAGCGTAAACGCATTAAGTAAATTACCCATGCGGTATGCAGTTTGCCATGTGTATAGACAACAGAAGTTTGTTTAGCAACAAGAGGCAAGAGTCAATTTTTTTTAGGCAATAAAACATATTTTAAACTAGCTTTAAGCAAAATGAGGGTCTTTTTCTGAGTGTACTGGTCATGATCCAGCATCATGTAGCACCTCTCGGCTGTGATAGTGAATTGTCAGTAAGGCCTCTTTTCCACGGACAGTTGAACGGTGTGCTCAGCAAGCAGTTACTAGGCAGCAGTGAGCAGTTACCAGGCAGCAGTGAGCAGCTGTGAGAGCTTGAGAGGCATTTCACTGCCTATCAACTGTCCGTGGAAAAGAGGCCTTACTGAGGGATGTTGCAGTGGCAGTTACTTGGTCCAATCAACTCGCATGATCTTGACTACATTTTTTGGGGTCTTTGTACAGTATTGCCTTGAATGCCTTCCTCTGGACCAATATATATGACTAGTATTGCTAGGAGGATGAACATGGTGCAACACCCAATCCCCTTCAATTTTTTTTGCACATAGCTGTTTTTCTTGCTTTATTGAACAGACATATAGAAATCTGACTGATATTCACTAAATATTTATATATTTAACAAGCCCTAAGGTCCGACTATTTTAATTTTTTCGTAGTACTATGAGAGCTTACTTATGCTAGCAACACACAATGATTTCTCACCCGATCGACGGGACAATTATTTCCGACATATCTGATCCACTTCCGATTGAGAAAGGGATAGTTTTTTGTGAAGTTATCAGAAAATCGATCCCTTTATCAATCGGGAGCCGCTTGGACATGTGGACATGTGCACATGGTACAACTTCCTGTCCGATCACCCGTCAATCAGATGCGAAATTGCATCATGTGCTCCCAGCATTACACAATCTGTTCACAGTATTCAAAATCTGTTGGCCCTCATAATTGAAGGTGTGTACCAGGCGGATGAAAAATCGATCGGGCTGCCCGCTGCATTGATCTCTAGCATATTCAACCAGAGTGATAGAATCAGGAGGATATCGACAGGAAAAATAAGTGTATGGCCATCTTTAGTGTAAATCTAACTGATTGAATCTGCCTCAACATCTGAAATCTGTCCATGTTATTGCTACCTCCTGAGAACTAGGGTTAAAGATGAGGTCAAAATCTGCTCTTGCACTATCCCGTTTTGGGTTCACTGAATAACTTGATCTAGTTCCTGGTAATACAAGGCTGCTGCAGTTCAGAAACTTTGGACCTTCACTTGCCTCTGAGCTGGCACTTGGGTGATGTGGCAATCACTATGGCAACCGCTTTGGAATGAGCAAATTAAAAAGTAATTGTGCCCTGGAGCTTGTAGAACCTGTCTGTCCACAGGTTGCTTGTGATCTAGACCTGATAAATGCGAATGCATGTGTATTTGTAGATTGCAGTTGCTCTCTCCAGACTGGTCATGTGGTAACAAGGAGGGGAGGAGGGGGGGGGGGAGACGGTATACACATAAAATGCAAGAATCTGAATAATAGGTGAAACAAACGTCAAGAAAATCCATTCATAGAACTATAAAAAGCCAACACCTTACAAAATGAATTTATGAATCTCATGTTCCAAAACTGGTATTCTCAACGTGTTCAAGCAATAATGCATTTATATATTTTTTCTGAGCTGCATTCTATCAAACAACCACTTTTTTGTTAGCTTAATTGAAGAGAGGTCAGAGAAGAGAAGGTGGCAGGTGGGCCCGGTGACAACCACTAGGCCTCAAGCACCTGCCTAGGTTGCCTGGTGGATGAACCTGCTCTGCTTAGGCCTTTTTAGAACCCGTTTCTACAAAGTGCAAACTCGCAGTGCAGTTATTCGCATTGACACTATAACCAATCCATTCAGTCATTTTCATTGAAGGCAAGCATCCGTTTCCCATACAATGATTGATAGCGGTGTATGGATTACCACGTTAGCATTGACACGTAAATCTTCATACAGAAAAATGTATGCAGAATGCAATATGCTAGTGGAAATAGATCCTTAGGACCTGTACACACTGGCTGCGCTGTGCTGCGATTTAAAATCGCATGCAATTTTTTTAATAGCAAAGCCTTCATGAAAATAAAAAAATTGCAACGCACCACTGTGTACAGTGCCTCGCGATTTGCTTTATTTTCATGAAGGCTTTCTGATAAAAAGGAAACATGGACATTACCCTGCACCTCTGACTAACTTAGTGTAAAAAGACCCTAGGGTGCATTCACACTAGATCTGTTGCATTGCAGAATGATTCTGAATGTCAGTTCACTGCCCACAGTTCTATGGGCCTGTTCACATGTCTGCCTTGTAATGAAAGGTGTTATTCTATGCAGGCTTTGAATTTATGTGTATGAAGTAACACACGTAGGGCTTGATTCACTAAAGCGTGATAACTGCTATCACAGCAGTTATTACGCGATCTGACGCGCGCAAAGGTTTGCACGTGAGCGGTGTTACGTCGCGTGATAAGTGAAGGTTTGTGCGCGATCACCAGGGCCAGATTTGTACTTACCAGTGCCCTAGGCCTGCTGTCACCAAGCGCACCCCCCCCCCCCTCCCGCCACCACCACCACCACCACCAAAAAACATTGTGGCTAACTATCTGACTAGCGTTCACTGGTTTGTATGGGCTCTTTTCAGTTGTGCTGCTGTGCCCCTCATTGAACAAAGAATCAGTTGGTGCTCTGTCCTCTCACGATGGAAATTTGCGCTCCTGCCCGAATGTGCACAGCAGCCGATAGTGTTCTGGGCATGCGTACTTGAGAAATTACGGTGGTGTATGATCGGTACTTGTCAAGAATGCATAACACTATACTGGCCTCGGTTGCTGTGCACATCTGGGCAGGAGCAGGAAATTACAGGGAGCGCAAGTGGCCAGAGCATGCGCTGCTTCTTTATCCTCTGTGCGACTGGCTGCAGTCAGAGCCACAAACAGGTGACAGGGAGCGTGAGTGGCCAGAGCATGCGCTGCTTCTTTGTCCTCTGTGCGACTGGCTGCAGTCGGAGCCACAAACAGGTGGCAGGGCAGTGCGATGGAGAGAAGCCCATCCAAAACAGAGTACAGGTAAGTAGCAAACATCCTGTCAAGACCAACTTTGGATGTTCTGTTGTAATTACAGTGGACCTGAACTCAGAACTTCGTCTCTGCTCTAAAAGATACGCAACAACATAACCTTTACATAAAAACATTTTTGTTACAGCTGATACAAATCCTGCAATAAATAGACAGTGTGTCTAATTCCTACTTTCATGGAAGCAAATATATTAACATCTTGTGCTTTAAAATAAGCTTATATGCTGTGGCAGTCAGGTGACACAGGGAAGATATCAAATTTGTGATTAGACACAGATGTTCGAAAGGCTCTCTAAATACATACAGGGTGCATTTCTCTGTTTTCCTTCTGTCCTGTGCAAGAGTTCAGCTCCACTTTAAAGCATCTGAATGACATTTATTTATATTTGCTGAAAAAATCTACGTATCTCTTTTGAATGCTGAATGTACATATGGTGGTGTGCTCTAACATATTGACAGTATACGGGGACAAAGTCTGAAGAAGGCTTATTAGCAGAAAGATTACTCTTTTTCTTTTAGGCTGCTTACACACCAAGACGTTACAGGCGCCTGTAACGCTCCCCCAACGCACAGCAATGTAACACAAGTGGGCTGTTCACACAGCCCACGTTGCGTTACATGTAACGCTGCACGTTCTCCGCAAAGTGCAGCATGCTACGGCGTTGGAGCGGCTATAGCCGCGTTAGACTGTTTGCACATGCGCAGTGGGGGGCGGAGAGGAGGCGGGGAGAGCCAGCTACAGTAGCCGCGCACATGGCTACTTAATATTCACTGCACTGGCGGGCGCTGATTGGCCGGCGGGACCACGTGATGCGGAGTGTCTCGCTCCGCATCACGTGGTCCCGCTGGCCAATCAGCGCCACTCTGGGAGACATTATAGGAATCGAGTGAATCAAAAGACCGCACTCACGTCAGTGGGTAAGCTGGTGCCGGGCCCCAAGGCCATCAAATACTTTCGTCATGAAGGAGTCCGCACACAGACTAATCGGAGCAATCACCACAAGTTTATTGTCCCATCACATGTATTATAAATCCACAGTCTGACCTGCATAGGCCGACGATCGTTTCGGGGCCACTCAGGGTCCCCTTTATCAAGGCGGGTAGCAGAAAAGACATATACCGTATATGTCTTTTCTGCTACCCGCCTTGATAAAGGGGACCCTGAGTGGCCCCGAAACGATCGTCGGCCTATGCAGGTCAGACTGTGGATTTATAATACATGTGATGGGACAATAAACTTGTGGTGATTGCTCCGATTAGTCTGTGTGCGGACTCCTTCATGACAAAATTATAGGAATCGAGCCGCCTAACGCGGCTCACTCTACCGTCGGCTCTTGCAGCACCATACGTTGTGTTAGGTGCACGTTATGCGACCTTAACGTGGCACCTAACGCAACGTCTTGGTGTGCAAGAAGCCTTAAGCCAATAAATGGTATCATCCTGATTCAAAACTCTCTGCTTTTGCTGATGGCTAAAATGGTAGAATGCTCTAATGCTACAGGAAAGCAGAAGGATGCCAAACCATACACACTAGCATAGAGGTAGTAACAGCTCAGGTGACAGTGACAGTTTAGCAATGAAAGGGAAGCATACAGCATTTTTATTCCAGGCTGCAGCAGTTCTTATAGATGGTCGGAGCTGACGGACAGAAAATGAGTTAGGAAAGAGTTAACTTAAGCAGAGACGAGATCACTGGCTAGGAAGAAAAAAAAGCAATAAATTATGGCTAGATAAGAAAGTGTAATTTACAACTGCTGGGGTCAGTGTCACAGCTGTAAAAAAGAAGGCAAAGAAACTAGCAGACATGTTTGTGAATGCCTGCATTACAACTCAGCGGAACTTAGTTTTATCTGCTTTGTAATGTAAATCCCTGGTATTTCTCACATCCACTTGTACTGTATGTCGATCATAATTGGATCATCAGGTGACAGTTATGATTGATCCTGATTGTTATAACACATCAGGAAGTGAGAGGTGCAGGGATTGGGGAACTCTGGAATTCAGCTATTAGTGCAGAGCAGGGCGCTGGATGGCTGCGCTGCGGGAACAGAGGAGATGATTTACTTTGACATATGACCTCTTCTCTCTCCAAGTCATGCCGCCCTTCTGATCTTATCTGATTTTATTGCCCTAGGCCATGGCCTTTGAGGCCTTTGCAGAAATCCGGGCCTGGCGATCACGGGTACTTTTCACGCGGGCGGCAGATCGCTATCACAGCAGTTATCACGCTTTAGTGAATCAAGCCTGTAGTGTCCATTGCAGTTCACACACATAATGCACTATGCAATGCGTACCATGTAAATCCACCCTTCCTACTTTAGACCTTTGATGTAATGACACCTAAAATAAACCTGTCATATCTGAGGCAGTGTTTGCTAAGGGTAAGGCTGCACTGTATATGGTCTGACCATCCTGCCACAGGTTTCTTATTAAAAAATGAGGCTGTAGGAATTTGTTCTGCCACTTTCTATTCTCCACGTGAATGTAATAGAGGCGCAGGATAAAGACAAAATCATTGTTTTTTGCAATAAGGAGTACTGAAATTTCAAAGATATATGGCTTAAAATTAGCAATTGTTTCCAAAGTGATTTATAATTATTATAAGTATTCCAAAGCCATATATTTTAGATGTAATCTGGTGTACGTCTTACTTGTAGCCGAAAAATATTACCAATATTTTACTACTACTAAACCTAACCATACTCTCATACAGAACTCTCCCTCTACTGATACCTAACCCTAAGACTCCCCCTGGTGGTGATTGACCAAAAGACTCCCCCTGGCCTGGTGGTGCCTAACCCTAAGACCCCCCTGGTGGTGACTAACCAAAAGACTCCCCCGGGCGGTGTCTAATGGCCCATACTCACGGGCTGCAAAAGTGGCCTGTCGCCAGCACACGTGAGCGTGTGCACGACAGGCCAGCGACAGCTCATCGCCAGGTCCCTCTGCATACACACGGCGGACGGACCTGGCAACTAATGTGAAGGAAGCTGTCGCTGTTGTCCCTCCCCCCGCCGGAAGCGCCGTCTATTTGCTATTATGTTGCTGTCGCTAGTCCGCGTACTCACGCGGACTAGCGACAGTTGTGGCGGAGATGCGGCGGCGACTGTCGACGGGCGACGTCACCTGACCGCGCCAATCGCCTGGCGACATCAGCGACAGGCGACAGTTCGGGGTGCGCGCCCGTGCAACGCCGCATACTCACGGGCGACCTGTCGTCGCAACACGCGCGCGCCGCATGTTGCGACGACAATTGTAGCCCGTGAGTATGGGCCATAACCCTAAGACCCCTCTGGTGGTGTCTAACCCAAAGACTCCCCCTGGTAGTGTCTAACCCTAAGACCCCCCCCTGGTGGTGTCTAACCCTAAGACCCCTCTGGTGGTGTCTAACCCTAAGACCCCACAAAATTATAGTTCTCAAAACGAATGTAAATATGATTATAAAAAAGTAGAATTACATTTCAAAACAATAATTAATGAAATTATAATTCTCAAAATGAATGTAAAAATTCTAAAGAGAAAAGTAGAATATTAAAATGTTGAAAAGTTAAAATGATAATTTACAAATATGTTAATTGTCAGAACGAATTTATAATAATATTTTTCAAACCACTAATTCTGAAAACAAAAAAAAATAGTTTGACAGGCGTGGTGCCCGATGCCTAAATCGTCCAGTTTTGTGCCCAAAAGCAGATATTTAGCATTAGAGTGAATGGCGGTGTCTGATTTGTCCACGTCTCATATGTGCCCAATTTTCCTGCCTCCCTATTCTCCTACTATACTTCCTACTACAGAATGGTAGCTATAATTCCACAAAACCATATAGCATGTCAGCACTGAGGCTGGTATATAGGCAGCTTGGTTAAAAAAATGTATTAACGTCTCATTGAGGCCCCACCTCTGATAAAATTAAAGTTAGTTGGGGGTGTGGCTTTGCACAACAGGGCCATTGGTTTTGCAGTACATGGCCTCATCCTCCTGGTGACCATGTGACTACCGGTATATGGTAGCCTCTACTCAAGAGCAGAGATGTGTATGATTATGTGGGTGTTTAAAGAGCAAGGTTGCAGTTTGACTCTTCAACAGGTAGTCCTGACCACAGAATTGTAGAGTAGCTGCCACAGCTCTCTATAGGCTCATTTTTGAAAATGAACACTATAGGGAGGATAGTAAAGCTCTATGCAATATAGCCCTACTGGTGCCACATTTGCACTGAATAGATGGTATACAGGGCACTATACTGCATATGTCTTACTGTATTTGCTTATATCTTGACAAAGTGAAATAAAATATTGCACTGTACTCAATTTTCATGCTTAAACATTACTCTTAATCATTTGAGCTTAGATGTTGTAGAATATTGTCATGTTTGTGAATGTTTCACATCACAAGTTACACAGTAAAACAAAGGTCACTTCACAGTAAGCAGTGAGCTGAAATTTTATAAAGCAGAGATCCACATCATTGTACAATTAACCAGTGACTGTAACTCACGTGTGGATATATGTAGGATGATGAAAACCACAACCACAGAGGAAGTATGTGAATCAGTCCCCCCCCCCCCCCCCCCCCCGTATAGCAACACAGCGCATCGTCATCTACAAAGCTGACAACCGGCTGTGCAGCCCGGCCTAGCGATGTCACCCAAGCTCCTGATCCCCTACGGGCGGCATCTGTCAAGTATGTATGCACCATTAGTTGATACCCTGCACCATATGTGCAGATGACAGCAGTAACCAGCAGTAATCTAGTGATACCTAGTTTCATCAGTAATGGGTTACAATGCTTCATTTTTTGGCCAATTCAAGTATTTTGGTTGATTTGTCACTGACTGATTGATCCCTGCAAGCCCTATTGATAAACTTGGAATATATTTGGATTATCAAAAGTGTAATTGGTTGCAGCTGTTACTTTTCCATGAAGTGGCTCCCTCACTGTGGCCTTGATGCATACATAGAATAAAGTCACGTGAGAATTTGGCCACCGGGTAATTCTGATAATACAATGCTAGTATTGTTACCAATAATATGGTGGCTGGAAAGTGTAATGGTTAAGGGCTATACCTCTGACACAGGAGACCTGGGTTCAAATCTTGGCTCTGCCTGTTCAGTAAACCAGCACCTATTCAGTAGGAGACCTTGGGCAAGACTCCCTAACACTGCTACTGCCTATAGAGCGCGTCCTAGTGGCTGCAGCTCTGGCGCTTTGAGTCTGCCAGGAGAAAAATGTTCTGTATCTGTGTTTTGTAATATGCTATTATTAAAGCTAATCCTCACACTAACTTCCCCCCTACTTACTGCTAACACTAACCCATAGCCAAATTGGGGTTCAGCTAAATAATATATGAACCATAGACACTAATTACATTGTGAGCTAATTAACAGGCGCATCATGCCCCAAATTCTCTGCCTTTGGCCTGATGGGGACCTCCTGCCTTATACCCCAGCACAACTCTCAAATCTGGAGTAACAGTCCTACAGAATGCCATTTGCTGCCACACACCCAAAACCAGTATTCAGTCCATTGTTGTATTTGCAGATTATGAAAGACAGCTGTTATATTTGCTATATATATATATTAAAATGGATATAGTAATCAATCAAGAATGTTTGTTAGCCCTATTATACAAGTAGGCCAGATAAAGCACATTACTCTTCATCCTTTTTTACAAGTAGGCCTACTTGCCAAGGCGGTAAACCAAGGCAGTTTTTCCTGGCCGATCAGGAGACACCAGTCATCTATGCAGCATTGCCAAATAACATGAGTTATATAATGCTAGGTAAACATGATGGTATTTCCTGTCCAGTCTACGGGAATCCGACAATTATTTCTGTCATCTCCTCTCGATTGATAATGCGATCGATTTTCCAAAGTTATCACGGGAAAATCAATCCTGTTATTGATCAGTAGTATGTAATCCACTTCCTTTCCAGAGCGGCCTAAGGCTGGTTTCACAGTGGGACGTTAAAGTCCCATGTTACAGCAGCCAGTAACGCAGCCTAACTCACAGCACTGTAAAATCAATTGTGCTGTTCACAGTGCCCACGTTGCATTACATAGTAACGCAGCACGTTTAAACAAAGTGCTGCATGCTGTACGTAATACTGGACTAAGCAGCGTTAGACTGCTTGCACATGCCCAGTAATGTTGGAGGAGGAGGTCTCCCCTCCTCCTCCGCGGCCAGCCACACGGCTAATTAATATTCACTGCACCGCAGAGACTCGTGGTAGGACTGTAGTGTTGCCCGGTCATGAACGAATCGTTCATTTGATCCGGATCTTTTTTGTGAGTCAAATCATCCAGATCATCACAATGAAAGATTCGGTTCACAGTGGATGTCTGTCTGGAAGAAACAGAAACATACAGAATGTACAGTGCAGGGAAAGTCCTGTCCTGCTAGTCATTTTACCCCCAGTCTGCTTCCCTAGTAAAATGATTCTAATGATTCGGTTCAAAGATCCGGATCTTTTCAATGATCCGATTCAAATGATTCAAATTCTTAAAAAGATCCGGACTTCCTACCACTAACCTGGAGCGGCTGCTTTGAGAGCTGAATAACGCAGCTCAATCTGACGTCCAACTTCAACTCCACCATACGTTGCGTTAGGGGCACGTTATGCGACCATAACGTCCCCTACAACGCAACGTCTTGGTGTGTAAGTAGCCTTAAACTCCGCACTACGCAGATATGAAGTGTAGTCCACAAGTTATATTTGACTTGCTCTTTACATTACTTGCACCTCACTATTGCTCCATCCATAGGTGTGATGGACTAAGCCTAAAAATGCCCATCTGTGGTACAATCTGGATTGTACCATCTTACCACCCCAGACCCAGATGAAAGTACAGTTGCAAAGTAAACAGTAGTATTTGCTAATCTAATTTTACCAATATTCTGTCAGCCTCATGCCAAATTAAGCAACACTGGAGCCAAACCTTCCCCTGTGGATCTATATACAGATATTTCATACTGGGTGACAGTTCAGAACATATCATCTGAACCCAAATTCACTTGAACATATGGGAACTTTTGTACGTAAAGAGCTTTGAATGTTGTTTCTATATAATAAGCATTGCAACACTTTTTTTCTTTCCTCACTTAAGTAGATCTTTAAAGTTAATGAATCAAAAATGGGTTTATAAGTTAATTCTCATGTAAAAGCTATTGGGTAAAAGTTTTCTGTCTGCCATTGTGCAAGTCCCTGCTTGATAAGGAGTGTCTCTTGCCTTCTACACTGTATTGCTCTTTCATCATATATTTTCCTGCCGTTCTATTTTTCGCCAAGTTTTTACATGACTAATTTGCTGTTGGAATCCATTTAAGGAGAGGGAAAGAAAAGATTTATACTTAATCCTACATTTTAAATCAGCAAAAGCGCTCTTGCTAATTCCATGTTTTAATACTTTTTTAATGTATTTTTTTAATTAGGTTTCAGCAAGTGTTGCATGAATTTGGAATAATGACAGCAGAAGATTCTGTTGCAATGATGAGTAACGATTCTAACAACATGTCAGCCTCAAAAATCACAGAAGGAGTTGCTGGTGCCCCAAACGAGGTAGCTCTCATTGCACTTATGGAACGTACAGGCTATGTCATGGTCCAAGAAAACGGACAACGAAAATATGGAGGCCCACCACCAGGATGGGAAGGGCTGCACCCACCCCGAGGCTGTGAAGTATTTGTGGGCAAAATTCCACGTGATGTCTACGAAGATGAATTAGTTCCTGTTTTTGAAAGCGTTGGCCGCATCTATGAAATGCGCTTGATGATGGACTTTGATGGGAAGAACCGAGGCTATGCTTTCGTTATGTACACACAGAAGCACGAGGCCAAAAGGGCTGTCCGAGATCTTAATAACTATGAAATTAGGCCGGGGAGGCTTCTGGGTGTTTGTTCCAGTGTAGATAATTGTCGACTTTTTATTGGGGGGATTCCGAAGATGAAGAAAAGAGAAGAGATTCTAGAAGAAATCTCTAAAGTAACTGAAGGAGTTCTAGATGTTATTGTCTATGCCAGTGCTGCTGATAAGATGAAAAATAGAGGATTTGCCTTCGTAGAATATGAGAGCCACCGGGCAGCGGCGATGGCCAGAAGGAAACTGATGCCGGGGAGAATCCAGCTATGGGGCCACCAAATCGCTGTCGACTGGGCAGAACCAGAAATTGATGTTGATGAAGATGTGATGGAAACGGTGAAAATACTTTATGTCAGGAACCTGATGATTGAAACATCCGAGGATACAATTAAAAAAGTGTTTGGCCAGTACAATCAGGGATGTGTTGAACGGGTGAAGAAAATTCGCGATTATGCATTTGTGCATTTTGTAAGTAGAGATGATGCAGTCCAAGCCATGAGAAACCTCAATGGGACTGAACTGGAAGGCTCTTGCATAGAAGTTACCTTGGCCAAACCTGTGGACAAAGAACAGTACACACGATACCAGAAAGCTGCTAAAGGAGCTACTACCCCAGCTACTGCCCCCGAAGTCACTCAGCCCAATTATGTTTACTCCTGTGACCCCTACGCATTAGCCTATTATGGATATCCATACAATGCTTTGATTGGTCCAAACAGGGATTACTTTGTGAAAGGTTGGTAACTGTAACAAAACTGCTGTCCTTTTTATTTGACTTTAATTTAATGTAAGTTAAAGAGGAACTGTCGCAAAAATCTTAAAATTTAAAACACACAAATAAGAAGTACATTTCTTCCAGAGTAAAATGAGCCATACATAACTTTTCTCTTATGTGGCTGTCACTTACAGTAGGTAGTAGAGACTTGACATTACCAACAGGTTTTGGGTTAATCCATCTCTTCATGGGGGATTCTCAGCATGGCCTTTATTCTTGATAAAGACATTCCCTGAAAAAGATTTATACAAAGATGCTGGCCAGCCTCCCTGCTCACTTTTTTGCCAGTTGGACAGAGCAACTGCCATTCACTAAATACTTTTAAAAATAAACAAAACCCTGAGAACCCCCATGAGAAGATGGGCTAGTCCAAAACCTCTCGGTAATGTCAGATTTCTACTACCTACTGTAAGTGACAGCAACATAGGAGAAAAGTAATTTATGGCTCATTTTACTCTGGAAGAAACGTACTTCTTATTTGTATATCTTCATATGTATTTTAAATGTTATGATTTATTTTCGCGACAGAGGTCCTTTATGAATGTAGGTTATATCTGTACCTCTTATGTTGAACTCTTGATAGGACTTTTTTTTTTGTTCAACCTAAAACTGATTGTTCAGCACTAAACAGATGCAGGTGAATTAAAAAGAACCCAAGGCCTCAAAAATGTAAAAACATGTTACGTCAGACTTAGCTAGGTTTCATATGTGAGGATTATTGAAAAAGAGCACCTGTACTGAAGTGATACCTGCTTGTAGAGGGGCATAGTAGGAGAGGTAGACACTTGGGCCCATATGCAATTCACTTTTCCTCCTTAGTTTTCTCCAAGTTGACATTTTCAAACTCGTCAATAAAATGTCTTTTAAGCCACCAGAAAGCAAGAAAATGCTCAAAATAATTTTGATAGTACTTTTTCAACTTCTTTTGGGTACTTTTTGAGTTGAAAAGTGCTAGAAAGTTGTTTTAAATTGAAAATTAAAATTATCTCCTAGGAGAAAACTCAGGTGAAAAAGTGAATTGCATATGGCCCCGGGTGTTTAAATTGCTAATGATGAGACAACATTATTGGTCAGGACCTCAGAGTAGGTAACCCCAAACTCTTCCACAGCCTAACTACTTACGGTTTCTGTACATAAATGGAGGTGGACGTCCATATAAATAGTGCTTAATTGCTTAATTGATAAAAAGCAGATCTTCAAGTAAATCTGAAGTGAAAACTTATAAGATAAGATAATGAATTGTATGTGTAGTACAGCTAAAGCCCCATCTACACCATACAATTTGTTGTGCGATTCAATTCATCGATTCAATTCAATCCGACATGTCCGATCGGGATTTGATTTGATTCGATTCGATTCGATAGTGTGGTCGAATGTCATTGCAAAACAATGGCAAATCGATCACACTACCAATCGAATCCCGATCAAACATGTCAGATTGAATCGAATCGATGAATCAAATCGCACAAAAAATTGTATGGTGTAGATGGGTCTTAAGAAATAGAACATTAGTAGCAAATAATATAGTCTTGTATTGTTTTCCAGTACAGGAAGAGTTAAAAAAGCTATATAACTGAAAATAAAAATATGAGATTCTTTTCTTTGCTACTAATGATCTATTCATTATCCGTACTAAACATACAATTCATTATATCATACATTTTTTTTTTTTACTTCAGGTTTCATAATTTTAACATGAAACTTTTTTTAATTAATTACTTTTTTGATATTTAGTACAATTTTATTTTTTTTTGTTTAATTAGCTGTGAATATAATACTGCAAATGAATGTTTTTAAGCCCCATCTGTTGGCTTGTTTGGAAGTAGAAGAAAGTCTACAAGTAATCAAACTTTAGTGTAGAAAACAAGTCATCTGATCTGGTGACCGAGACCAAATGTCCATTGGCGATGAGCAAAAAAAATCATCCTAATAAGCTAATTAGCACTACCCAGGAGGCAGAAGTTGGGAATGACAAATCACAGGTAGAACTGGTCAGTTAACCAGTAGCTGATTTAATCATACAGGAGTTTGCTAGCTCCAACATCCCCCTCCCATGTGAAACTACTATAATTAGCATGTTGTGATAATTATTTGCTTATCTTCACAGCAGTAAAACAATGTTTTCTAAATGTATACTGTAGTTTTAAGTCACTCCAAGAGGTGGAGCTCCTAATCATACACTTTTTTTTAATCAACAATAAAATTAAAAGGGTCAAAATAGGTTTTGAAGACTAGAACTGCATTTTATATGTAGAGATACAAATAGTTCAGTTTCATTGATCATTGCTTGTAATGGTGAGCTAGATGAGAGATTTGAAGACCGTGTGCCATGCTTTGTACTGCTGAAGCCATTTGCTGACTTCCTCCAGCATATGGCCAAGCATCATGGGTAATATACTCTGCTCTTGCTGTTTGCTCTGTGTTGCTGCCATTACTAAAATATTGTTTTTTATCCTTAACTACTCTTTCCCTCTTTCCTTCTGCAAATTTATAAGGATCATCTGAAATCAATATGAAGGATGCTAATCTCCAGAATGTGTAGTTATGCAAATCCTCTGCAATCTGTTTGATTGACAATTTGACATTATGTTTCATTTAATTACATTGATTAGTCACCCCATTGTATTTAGTAGTTTTGAATAAGGACTCAGATAATGAAGTACACTGTGACCAGGCTTACAATATTCAGATTTGTACATTGTTCACCAAAACTTACAACTTGAGTTACCAAAGTTGGACCCCACATTATATTGGAAGATTCCAATCCTGCATCATCCATAATATAGCCTGATTCACTGTGTTATCTCCAGTTGTAAGAACACCAAGTGGAGACACCATAAGTGATCGTAGAAACCTGGATTGCTTTTGTTGACAGGTATTAAGGTTGAACGACAATAACCTAAAATGAAAATGTTCCAACGTATTAACCCTAGGTAGGTATCCTCTCTGTCTTTTGGCCAAAAGTAAAGTTATCTTTGCTGCTTTAAAAAAAATGTAATTCCCTTCCCCCATGTCACAATGCTTTTTGCAGTTGGTGACCACAGCAGTCATTTGCATTGCTTTTCCCTGGGTGGTACAGGCAGGGTGTGTGTAAGTGAGAAAAGGCTTTTACTAATTTCTATCAGTTCAGCTGCCACATTTAGTCAAGCAGATAACGATAAAGATTTTGCAGCTTATCGATAATCCTATTTGATAATTATCAAATCGGATGAAAATTGGTACTGTAACCAGCACATCCGATTGACAATTTGACTGATTTTGAGACAAAATCAATCAAATGTATTGATTGAGTAAGCTGGAAAATCTTAGGCCAATGTGGTTCCTCAGGTGTGCAGAGGTAATGGCATATTGCGAACCCCCCCCCCATGCATTACAATATATCACCGTTCTGGCCGTTGAGTGTGCAACAGCTCCTACTTCCACATTCTTGTCCCACGTGACTTCTATGTTTAGCAGTGGTGTGCATGTGACATTGTATCTCATTAGTGGTTATGGTCAATGAGATAGATATCCCACCATCACCTTGACTAAACTATTTCCACCGAGTTACCCTTCTAATAAGACTGATTTCTGTTTTGGAGTGCTGGCTATATTTTACACCTTATAAAGTACAAATAAAGTGTATATTGAACACAGTAGAAAATGTCACGTTGTTCCAGTCATGTATGATGACAAAAGATAAAAGAACTCAGGCAAGGTCACGCAAGCATTTTATTCTACCTTGCCATTGGTCACAGTGCACTTCATGTCTCTTATCAGCGCATGTTTGTTACCTGACTACCTGACGGCTTTATTGCTGTGAGGTCTGTGTCACTGCTGTGATTTGTTGTGCTGGCATGTACCTCACGCTTTTGTACTGGTCATAAATCATGTGTAGCTAAAATACAAGACTTACCTCGGTGTGAACACAAATAGGAACTTACACACATAAAGGCTTAAATTAAATCTATTCTTGGCAGAATGTAAGGCATCTTAAAAAAACATTTCCAGAATGCTACTAGAAAGACATGGGCTTCCCTAGCATATTGTAGGCTGCTCACAATTTGTTAGAGTCTCACTTAACCATAAAGACCTGTGCACACGCTAGATTAATGTCGCCCGACGGGGATCGGGACCTGGTCCCTTGGGTGACATTGCTGCACGAGGACGTACAGACGCATTCTGACAAGCGTTCTGTTGCAATGGGGGGGGGGGGCAGAGGCCCAACGAAGTGACACAGATGTGATGTCACCCAGTGGGCAGGGTGAGGGGGTTGAACAAAGCTATCAGTTGTTGTCCAGCCGAATTAATTTGCCCAATATATCGCTGGTCGACCAGTACTCTGGGGCTGTTGTATACAAGTTGGATTATCAGCAGAGGTGGTCTTTATCGGCCCACTTTAATCTAACATAAGTACAGGCCTTAAAGAAAACCTGAACTGAAAATTAAAAGTCAAAATAAGCATACACAAGTCATACTTACCTTCCATGTAGTCTACTCCTCAGTGTCTTTCTCCTGTCCCGCTTCCTGTTTGTCCACTGTGAACAAGGAAATTCTCCGTCCTCCATTTTGAAAATGGCCATTACCCATAACAGCTTTCTGGTCAGCACACAGTTAAACTGTAACATCGCCCACTTGAGCCATAGGGAAACATGGACATTACCTGGTACATCAGTTTTCCTCTCAGCTATAACTGACAGCAACTGATATTTTACTGACAGCAACTGATATATTTCAGATCTGACAAAATATTGTCAGAACTGGAAGGGATTATTGTCAGAAGAAAATGGTGAGCTTCTGAGAGGAACTGATGGCAAGGTAACTATGTAATGTTCATTTGAAGTTACCTCATGTGTTGTTGGTTTTTTTTTTTTTTTATATTTTTACTCAGTACAGGTTCTCTTTAAGGTTGTAATCTGATCATAAGTGATTGGATCAGTTGTGAGTGTGAACACACAGGTTTTGCTTTGATTATTTTCGTTTGCTTACTGACCATTTAGGGTTGGTTCACATTCGCCATAGGGGCAGTGTTTCCATATAGTTGCAATATGCTGCACCACGCGGGAGGCATGCCATTCTATAGGATGTATGACGATGCATTTGCCTTTCAAAAAACAAAAATTATGCAGGTTGGGTTTGTGCATGGAACAAACCACACATGGTCAACATGGACATGTGAGAAAAGGCCCATAGGAAAGCATAAGTCCTTCTGTATGTCCACTTATCTGCTGCCATCTACTCTGAGAAAGGGTTCAGTCATAAAGCACTAGTGAAATTGCCATGCAAAGGGGATACATGGTAATGGTACCTGTGACGTTGTGTATGTTCCTCAAATACCGCAACCTGCATTACACCATTAACTATACATACCAGCATTACATTCTGTCAAAATATGATGGGGTTTTGAATATAATGGGTAAAGGGTACACCAACTAAGAGTAGAGTATGTGCATTGCACTCTCTTCCCTAACCTAGTGGTTGAGAGTAAGTCCAAGCTACTTCTAGGCTGTGTCTGTAGGTCTGATATTTCCGTAGAAATGTATATGGCTCTGACACTCCTGGACAGTAACAGATGTGCAAAGCAACAGGGTTTCAATGTGAAATTAAGTTGGAGATCAAAATTTCCCCTCCCTACTCTACATTAGTGGCTGTACCGTTTAGTGTACCCTCCAAAACTCAGATCATGCCTTGTATTTTAGCTTTTTTTCTTTTGAAACCACACATTGTAACTACATTAAATTGCATTTTTCATATGTTTGTTTCCATTTTGGAGATGTCAGTAGACATTGTTGACCAGGAGTGATGGTCATGGCTGGGAGAACTCATGGAGAAGCATGTGACCTGCTTAATCAGCTGATTTGCACAGCTCTGATTAGCTGTAAACACATCCTGCTTTAGCACATGGCCAGGACTAGCAAATGAAAGATTTATATATCTACCACCTGACCAAACTGATCACATGCTTCTCCATGAGTTCTCCCACACATGACCATCACTTTTGACTTAACATAAACGCTTAAAAATATGAGTAGCTAACCAGCCTGAAACAAACAAAAGCTAAAAGGGCCAGTGTTTGTTTTTTTCATCTGAAAGATCTGAGCGTTTTCTGGTTTGTCATTATCCAAAATGGAAGCACAGATTAACTGCTTTTTTGTAATGTACATTTGTAGAGGCTTTAGATGTGATCTTGTGTGATTTCTGACTGTATTGTGTTGATATTACAAGCAGGCAGCATAAGAGGCAGAGGGCGAGGCGCAGCTGGCAACAGAGCCCCGGGTCCCAGGGGCACTTACCTGGGGGGATATTCGGCTGGCCGTGGCATTTATAGCAGATATCATGAAGGGAAGGGTAAACAGCAGGAAAAAGGCTTTGATCTTGTACCCAACCTGGAATTACCAGCCGTCAACCCAGTTGCTCTTAAGCCCGGTGCAGGTCAGTCTTAACATCTGAAATTCTAAATTCAATCGCAGTTAGTGACTACATTTTGTCTAAGGCCATACACTGGTGGGACATTTATAATAGCGGAGTAACGATGATCGTAATCTGCTCATTACGAAATACGCACAATTTTATTCATACATTTTCATAATTACAGCCACAGTAATGACGATATGTAAAGTCAATTGATTTTGTATAATCCATTCGTAATTTTACATACTTTTACATTTTGCGTAATTTTGGGCCAACTTTAGCGATTAATAGCAAATCCCCCATACACGCTATCATCACCAACGTACATTAACGGGAATAGTGGGAACAAGTTTACAAACATTTTTTCAAAACAACCTTGTCATTTTTGAAAAAAAATTGGTTTTAAATGCAAAGGAAAAATGTTTTTTAAACTGAAGAAAAATTACAGTTTAAAAACCATTTTCCTTTTGTATTTTTTTATTACTTTTCTCAAAAACTACAAGGTCTTTTTGAAAAAAAAATTGTTTTACTTGTTCCCACTATTCCTCTGAATATACGTAGCAATTTTGGTGATAATAGAATGTATGGGGGCTTTGCTAGAAACGGCTAATGTCTGCACAAAATTACACAAAAATTAGGCGAAATTACGATTTTTCCAGTAATTCCTCATTGGGATTTTGCATCGTAATTTTGAATTACGATGCAAAAATTACGATTATGTGAAATTTGTGCTCATCACTACTCCCGAGCAGTGTTTGGTCCATGGTTATAAATGGCCCCCCCAGTGCATTGGCACTACTATATTGTCACATTGCAAACAGACTTCATTCATTGTTCTAAATGTTGTTTTATAGCTTCAGGCCTACCCCCATATATAAAGTGAGTAGGATTAAACCCTCAAGGAAAATATGATAGCAGAAAGCTCACCATTCATCTCTCCGTAGTCCCACGTACCCCCACTCCTCCCAAATAGGCAACTGTCTGTAATCCATCCATAATAGGTTCATGTAGAGTGATAGCATTTATACATGCTTGGCATCATTCCGAAACAAAAGCCTGGTACAGGCGAGCCAATTTTTCTTCCTGGACTTAGTGGACTATCTGATCAAAATGATCGGATCGGCTTTTTGATCGGGAGTCAATTCTTGTTCAAAATAGATTTAATACACTGTCATTAAATGATTGGATATGGCAGTAAATATCGATCGGTCCTGCATAGGACAGGAATTGTTCTGTGCATATAGCCAATCGGTATACAGGATAGCTAAAAAAAACACCACGGAAATTGCAGAGAGCAAGAATTTCATAGGTGGCTCTCCAGAAAAAAATTTGCTTTTTTGGCATTCCTGTCCAATCACTTCCAGATTGAGAAACCAATTGGAATGATTGATTTCCCCAAAAAGTTGGCTGCCTCGTGTGAACCAAGCCTTAAATTTAAGCAATGTACTTTTCGTAATCAGGCTTAATTTGTTAGCAGCATTTTCTTATGTAATCCCTTTTGCATTTTTAGTAAATGAGGCCCACTAGACTTGTATTTGCTTTTGTAGTACTTGTAAGCAGTGCCACTATCTTACACAAATTGTCGTACATGCCACTGGTGCAATCCCTAAAGCTCAACACATATACAGCCATACTGTAATCAGCCCAGATTGCGTGTGCCATTGACAATCACTGTACATAGTCGTCTTTGTGACTGAGATTCATCAAATCATCTTATTTGAATTGATTACTTCCCAAATCACTCATTCATGCCTTTTCCATCTGCTACAACTAACACAATGTAACAATAAGCTAAGTAAGCATAGAAATACAAGAAAATAATGTACCAATTTGTTCTGTACGTAGTATCTCTGGCTGACGTCTGTGCAGGCTGCTGATTTATGGGCTGATTGGTCAGTTGATAAAATGGCAGCCTCTCTTGATATAAAGATGCACAGTCAACTATATTTCTGCTATTGCTTTTCACTAATAGGCCATTGTTGTTGACCCATGGTTTTGTGTTACAGTGGCCATTCCTACGATTGGCACCCAGTACTCAATGTTTCAGGCTTCTGCTGCTAAGCTGATTGAAGAGGGCAAGATCCATGGAATGGAGCACATGATTAATCCCCTCGCTGTGCAGGCTGACCCAGTGAGTGCTGCCACTGCGGCAGCGGTTCTTCCATCAGTATCAACACCTCCACCATTTCAAGTAAGCACTACAGAGGGTTTTTTTTGTATTTGGAAAACTACAAGTGACCAGAACCTAAGCTGTGCCTAAAACCTCCTGCAATGATAGGGGGTATAGGGACAGAGGTGTAGCTATGGGTGGGCAAGGGGGGACATATGTCCATAGGCGTAGCACTGTGAGGGCGCTCGGCACAGCTGCGTGCATCCCCACATTTGTGAGAGGTGGCTTGCTGGGCACCTGAACAGCCACTGCTTCTCTGCCTCCCTCCGCAGAGGAGGGAGTAAATGTTAATAACACCAGAGCACTCAATGGCTCAGACGTTCTGGCGATGAACTCATCTCTCCTCTGTTACCAAGGAGATGATGCTGGGCACACTGCAGAGGGCAGATGATGGCATTGCTGGAACTTTGGAGCCAGTGAGTCTTTTTCTTTTGCATGTGGCATCTGTAGGGGGCACACTGGCTATCTGAAAGGCGGAAAGGGGGTACATTTGGCTATCTAAACAGTATTTGTACATTTATCTCCACCCATGACCATTCCCACATTCGGATGTGTGGTCACTCCAATATTTTTGGTTGGGGGCGCGAAAACTGTCTTTGTCCTCAAGTGCTGAAAACCCTAGCTACGCCTCTGCATACGGATGCTGCTGATGCTTAGGGTTTAGCTTTGATGTACTTGGGTTTGAGGTAGAGGGACGTTCATTGAGATGCCAGTAAGTCCATGCTGAGGCTAATGTTATGGTAATTTTATGAAGTGTGAAAATGGACCAGCACTTGAATGCTTGGTCCAATTTTTGTCTGCTCGCAATTGCATAAAATGATCATAAAATGTGCATCATCATTTTTATTTTTTTTTATAAATATTTTACTTAACTTTTTTAGTCCAGAGTAATAAGAAAATATAATTTGCACCGCTTGTACAGAGGTACATCAGGGTAATCTGTGTTATTTGAAAATGATTTCCATCTCAGTGACCGTCTATAATACAGACCCTCTTTGAGGGCTGGTGCTCATCAAGAGCACCTCTGACCACTTTTCAGATCGCCGGTGCTTTCAAAAATTCTTGGCTTCAAAAACCCTATGAGAGTGTTCCCACAGCAGCATTGTGATTTCTCTAAAATCGCAAACGCGCTGCATTTAGCATTTTTTGGAGCGATTCAGCGATTAACTCCTGTGACACTCCGCCCCACCCCTCCACAGAAAAGAACACGTCGCTAACTTGCACATTTTCGGTCCCCCGTCGGCCAACATTGATTGAGTGTTTGTATGGTCCTTTAACCTATCAGATCTGATTAGTGAAAAGTTTGGTTCAGCCTACAGCATTTGTGCTTATTGTATTGGTGGAAAGGGACTGCCTGGGAGAAACCGCTGATCTTCCCTTTGTTAGCACATTTAAAGACTTAAAAAGCATATTTAAGTGATGTTTCAATGCAGATAATTAGTGAGGGAAGAACAGTTTGGAAAAGTAATTGCAATAACTGATAACTTGGGTCATACTCATTTAATTCATGGACTTCTTTGTAAGAAGCACAGAGGTCAGAGAAGAAACATTTGCCCAGGGGGGCCTCAGTATAAAATCGGAGCCCATGACTTGGTAGAAACTGCACTAGTGTCCAACACCCAACGCTGTTGTTTTCCCTTCTTACCCCCCCCCCCCCCCCCCCACACACACACACACACACACACACAATGATAGAACAAGGAATTGTGTCCTGATTCCTGTTGGGCAACAGTAGTCTCACATGTGTGTCCCCACAACTATAATTGTAAATTGATCATTAGCTACGACACTTGTAATCTTCCTCATCGAACATAGACATCCATGTTTGTCTTGGGAAACGCTAGTTTGCGCGCAGCTGATGTTGATGAAGTTGTTGTAGCACTAACAACCAACACTATTATGCCAGGTCTCTCTGCTTTAGTGTGCACTGGCTTCCGCGCACAGAAGCGAAGACATTTTGTGTGTGTGGGGGGGTGGGGGGGAATTGGCATGTAGGTAAAACATTATTTAAAAATACAAAATGAAAATTGCTGTACAGTCCCAAATACAGGGCTTGGAAATGACGAAAATCGTGCCACAAATCGCGTCCAAAAATGCACCACAAAGCGCTTGGGCTATAGGCTCCCAGCGTTGCCAGTGGGCATTTTGCCTAACAGTTATTTTGGGTGTCGCCAACTTCTTGAAGAGTGTTCATAGCATTTAGCTAGAGGTAAGAAAACTGAGACTGTAGCGTGGATTGTTTAAAGCCTTTAACATGTGGTGGTGCAAGTGCCAGCATGATAGAAATGTGTAAATATAGGCCATTTATTTTTGTCTCTCACTTGGAATTTTGATATTCTGTTTTGCAGGGCCGTCCAATAACACCAGTGTACACAATGGCTCCAAACATGCAAAGGATTCCTGCTGCGGGGATTTATGGCGCAAGCTACTTGCCCTTCGCAGCTCCTGCCACAGCTACATTAGCCACACTACAAAAGAACGCTGCTGCTGCAGCAGCAATGTATGGGGGATATGCTGGCTATATACCTCAAGCCTTCCCTGCTGCAGCCATCCAAGTCCCATTACACGACATCTACCAAACTTACTAAAGACTGTCCTTGCCAGAGGAGGGCTCACTGAAGGAACTTTAACATATTTATGAAGAAACAACTTAAAGTATATATTCCTAGAAATATTTTATATATGTGAATTTTTTTTTTTCAAAAGGCAGTTTTTAAGACTGATGCCGACATTTGCTCATACATTTCTGAATTTTACGCTTTAACCATGCAGGTTTATATTATGTGGTTTGGTTGCTTAAGTTTTAACAATATATGCATAGGCAACATAACTGGTATGAAGGTGTGTTCCTATTTTATTTGTTTATATATATATATATATATATATATATATATATATATATATATATATATATATATATATATATATATATAGAACATTCTGCACTAGAGATTTATCTATATATCATGTGTAGTATATATTAAGTTTATCTGGAATGTATATGTATGTAAAAGTACAAGAGCAGCTATAGCAAAAAAGTAAATATTCCATATTTAAGAGAAATCTATAGAAAGTTTTGGAAGGTACTTTATTTATAAAGCTGTGCTGGAACATGTCTGGATCTACTAGGAAAATGTTGGAAATAGTCAGTTAGGTGAAGTCAGCTGCGCAGTATGAGCAGGGTAACTCGTACATTTGCAGTGGGTAGCTTATTTGTCATGTGACATTTAGTTGCTGAGAGCTTCAAGTATGCACTCCAATACCTTACAGCCTTCTCAATGAGTGATGGTAAGCTGCAGAGGAATAACGCAAATACTGAGGACAATGTCAGAATATTGTGTGAGTCAGAACAGGCCTCATTGCTTGCCTTTTTAAGGCTCTATATAAAACCAGCTTTATGTTTGGGGGATACTGCTAAAAGGATGCAGGTATTAGAGCCACCAGAGTTGGTTCTAGACCGCCTGAAGCAATACATTATGAGGACAAGTGCGAGAAGGGGGACATTTCGAGAGGGCAGCCGTCTCTTGCCGCCCTCTAATTGTTGCTGCTCTGAAGCACGTGATTCACATTGGTTCATGAAAGAACTGCCCCTAATATCCACCATGAAACCTCAGCAGGCACACCCGATTCAAAGGTCTATTGGCTGACTTATCGAGAAAGCGATTAGCCCTCCCAGTCTGTAGCTTGGTGAGTCTGAATATGTTCAGTATTGCAGGAAATCACATCAAGTATGGCTTGCCTTCCTAACACAGAAGCTATTTACTTGTATTGGGCTATATAGTTATGCCCAGCCTGTTTCCACTTTGATGTGGAAGAGTAGAAAAAACAAGCTGCTGTTATAAACATTCCTTCTGGTAAATGTTTGAGTAACCCCTGTGTACGAAGCTGAGGTTTGTTTTTAAAACCTTTGGTTGGGGACTTTGAGCAACCCATGAAGTGATCCTGAACCAGAAGCCGTATAGTGCCCCCCACTCTTCAGGGCATGTCCAGCATCATCAGGTGTCTGATGTAACAGAAACTCACCCACTCCATTCCAGGAACCCTGCAAATGCCTGCACTTCTTGAGTGTCATGTGCACTGCCTCTGCTACCAATCAGAGCTGAGCTCAGTGCATGGGTTTGTGAGAATGGGAGTGGCTATATATATCTTGAATCATTAAGGTTCTGAGATTTGCATAGCAAAGTTAGAACATGCTAGGTGGTGATACCAGAGAAGATAGGATGAGTGTCATAGTCAATACCAGATGGTTCTGGCAGTATACTGACGGGATTGTATCAGGGTATAATGCACTTATGGTTTCAGATTACATATTAGACTTATGCTGGGTACACACAATGCAATATCCTGCCATCAGATCGATAGGTAATCTGACAGGAAGTTGCATCGTGTACATGTCCAAACTGCTCCCGATCGATCGTGGGAATTTTCTGATAAAACCTTGGCAAAATTGATCCCATTATCACCCAGGAGCCAAATGAACATCCGTTGATCGGTAGGGAAGTTGTATCGTGTGTACCCAGCATAATTATATACTGTATACCAGCCAAATCTGGGGAGTTTAGACATTCTAACTGATGTTTGCTGTGTAGCTGGGACTAATGTCCATCAAGCTACTGTATCTAGGCAAGATGAGTTCATAGATCAGATTTCCAGTAGAGCAAATAGGGTGACATTTTACTTATCTTCACCATCCTGGCTTGTGTTTGCATTATGTTCCTGAATATGAATGTTTCATATGCATACAATCGAAGAAATAATGTGTAAACTTCAATTTCTCTGCTATTTATACAGCCAGTGACATTTACTGTGCAGTACACTACTCAGGGGGTGCTCCTAATTGTAGCTATCCATCCAGCCTTCCCAGATATGACGTACCAGCAGCAGCAACTCCTCACAAGCAGCCAATGAGATTGTCCTGCTCCTTGCTTGGAGCTCACGGTTTTACGTGAATCATTGCTGGTGTGCTATAGATAGCCCTGTTCTGATTTTACTATGTGCTTTCTTAAATGACATTCCATGGGGTGTTGGTGGCTTTTAATATGTGTACATGTTTGTCTGACAGCAGAGTGAGATCAACCACACAATGCTGAGCAAGTTGGGTTGTTCCACTCTTTTAAATACAAAAGGATGTCAGAAATGGCTGTTTTATGTACATATGTTAGAGTTTTTATTCAGATATGTTTTACCAGTCTGAGGTAAAACCACTTTATTTCAATGTTCTAAGATAGGCTTTTGTTATGTTAGTAAGTCATTATAATATTGCAGTGTTTTTGGTTTTTTTTTCTTGTGGCCTGTTTAAAGGCTTTTAGAACAATATTTAAGAGGTTTTTAACATTTTTGTGTGAATGCAGCATTTTATTTGTGTCTAGGTGTTTCACATTAGTAACACGTCATGTTGTGCCAATATGCTGTATTGAAGTATCATACTGGATATTTTAGAAGTACGTAGCCTTTTTGTAATTTTATTTATTTTGTTTCTCCATTAGTAACTTTTCTTTTTTGCTGCGGTTTGTGCTGTTGAAGCATACAGCCAAATCATGCCTTTAATGTGTGCACTAGGTCTTAGAATTCCTAAATATCCTACAATGCTGTACTAGGAGTGTAAAAACACACAAAGACTTTTGTGGCAGATTCAGTTTTCTCTCAGGACTACCAAATATCATTGGTAGATGTAAATGAAACTTTTATGAAAATGGCCTGAGAGACTGGATAGCGCTCACTGCAGGGCTGTAACTACAGGGGGGTCCAGAGCTCTAAGGGTTCCCACCGCTACTTCATTCACTCTGATAAAGGGGTCCATCCTTCAGATCAGGGGCCATATGCAATTAACTTTTTCACCTGAGTTTTCTCCTAGGTGATATTTATAAACTTGTCAATAATATTTTCTTGCTTTCTGGTGGCTTAAAGTGAATGGTTACCGATTTAAAAATAAAAGTCAGATACTCACCTAAGGAGAGGGAAGGCTCGGTCCTAATGAGACTTCCCTCTTCTCTCCTCCTGAAAATAATGTAATAAAAAAAGTGCTTCATTTTTACAATAATTATGTATAAATCATTTAGTCAGTGTTTTCCCACAGTAAAAAAAAATGTACTCTTCCTGATTTACATTCTGACATTTTCCACATGGTGACATTTTTACTGCTGGAAGCTGATGTCAGTGGAAGGAGATGCTGCTTGCTTTTTTGGCAGTTGAACCCAGCTGTAAACAGCAATTATTTCCCACAATGCAATGAGGTTTACAGACAGGAAACTGTCAGGACCATGGTCCTGACATCACACTGTGGAAGGGGTTTCACCACAACATCTGCCATACAGAGCCCCCTGATGATCTCTTTGTGAAAAGGAATAGATTTCGCGTGTAAAAGGGGGGTATCAGCTACTGATTGGGATGAATTTCAATTCTTGGTCACGGTTTCTCTTTAAATTGCCAGGTTTTCCACTTAAAATGGTAAGGAGTTGTGTCCACACATGGTAGGGTGACCATCAATTTCCTAAAAAACTGACACGATGCATCCTCAGGACCTTTTGCCTCCTGCGGTTTTCCTTAACTTAACTGTGAACACCACCTAAATTCTTTGGGACGAATGGGCATTATACTTAGTAGAATGAGTTGATCCCTCTTTTTTCTGCACTTTGTTTGATGTCCTGGGAGCTCTGCAAGGAGCGCATCTTTCTTTTCCAGCCATTTGCCATAATTCATATAATTTCTTCCATCGTAGAACCTTGTAATTTGCTTAATTTAACATTGAGCAAAAGGAGCCAGACTGGCTGGGGGAAACTGACATAAAGGTCTTACATATCAAGGCTCCTAATATCTGGAAGCAGAAAACATTCCATACAGAATACTTGGCTAAATCCAAGTTGGTGTTTTATTTTTTGTTTCACCGTGATCACAGAGTGCATTAAGCACAGGTTAGAATGTATGCGGCACCTAGATAGGAAGACAATGTAGGATTTGTTCTTGATAGATACTCCAATGCCTCAATAGGGTCAGGCATCGGTCATTAATGAGTTTGGTTACCATTACTGCATGCCATGATAGACTCCAAAGACTAGCAGGTTACACTGCTGAAATACTATAGTTGGTGTGCTTTGCTTTGCTATTGCACTACTAATGTACCAACTGCAGGAGATGCAGCAGTCATAGAATAACATATAATAAATATTACGGTACCTAGGCCCTAATTGTCATACTGACAAAACAATATGAGTGTCAAAAGAGCGGAAAATGTTTCAAAATCATTAGTGGGGACAGTGAGATCATTTGGATTTCAGCTGCTTTGCCAAGGTGCTGTGCCATCTGCCCTACCAAGTGTATTCATGGCTTTAATTCATTTTTACTAAACTGTAACATCTAACCTATTAAAAGTTTTGGCTAGTGTTTTGGTATCATAAAGGTGGCCATGTATGTTTTTAATTTTCTTTTATTTATTTTAAATGATTTTACAGATCGATTCAGTAAAATTTTCCTATATGCTCGATCAGGCAGTTTATCAATTTTTCTGCAATATCTATATTTATAGATCAAAAGAAAAGTTAAAATTTCATGCAGTCCAACATGTTATCGACATGCTCTTAGGGTGGGTGGCCAAAAAGAATGAAATGATGATATGAACCAAAAGAAAACCAAGTCCAAGTCAGTCCTTTAAAAATATAATTGAGGGCTACTGGTTCAATCGGGTGCCAGCAGCAGCCTGGTGTCTTGATCAAATGTTTTTCTGTCAACGAGCAAAAAAGCATTTGGCAGCCTTCAGAGGCGTTTGACAAGTGTATAGGGGGGACAGGGAACCACCACAGTTAGCCAGTCCTGGACACAGCAGGTAGCATCCAGGATGAAGTGAGACGATTTGAAACAACGGGATCGAACATGGCATTTGCACAAACAACGGTAACTAGTCATATCGATGGCTGTCGATTCATTTGAATGGACATTGCTTCAATGACAAGTGCTGCAGCTGTCGTTTACCACCATGTAGACAGCTATGTGAACCAGTCCTTAAAGAGTTTCTTTATTCCTGATCCCCTTAATATCAGCCATGGCAGGGTCTGTGCACTCCATGCAAATGTAAAAGTGTAATTGAATATAGAGATCAGTCAGTTAGCTTTATGCGTGCTTAAAGAAAACCTGAACTGAAAATTAAAAGTCAAATTAAACATACACAAGTCACACTTACGGTACCTCCCGTGTAGTCTACTTCTCAATCTCTTTCTCCTCTCCCGCGTCCTGTTTGTCCACTGTGATCAAGGGAATTCTCTGCCCTCCATTTTGAAAATGGCAATTACCCCATAACAGCTTTCTGGTCAGCATATTGTTAAACTGTAACACCGCCCACTTGAGCCATAGGGAAACATGGACATTACTGGAACATCATTTGTCCACTCAGCTATAACTGACAGCAACTGATATATTTCAGTTCTGAAAAAATGTTGTTAGAACTGGAAGGGATCATTGTCAGAAGAAAATGGTGAGCTTCTGAGAGGAACTGATGGCAAGGTAACTATTTAATGCTCATTTGAATTTACCTCATGTGTTTATTTTAAATAATTTTACTCAGTACAGGTTCCCTTTAAGATAACTGACCACACAAAGAGAAATGAGTGTCTTGAAGGATAATGTGATGTGTCCAGGCTGCCACAGCATGCAGTATTCCCAACTGGAAATACTTGTAGAAGAAACTGGTAATGATAAATAATATGCATTTATCTTGTCCAAAGTAAAATGTTTGAAACTGAGGCATTATTCCACTGTTCTCATTCATTCCAAAAGATTTCTTCTTATTATTTTTGTAACAAATTTTATATGCACACGTTTTCTATTTTTTCACGTCTTTCTAGAGGCTTGAAATGTGAGCTTGTTTTGCATAAGAACAAAGTGCACACAAGGAATGGGGAAACAGGTGTCTTTTTTACTCCAAGTGTTGTCTGACAGGAGTCTTCTCTTGCTTTTTAGATTGCTGTGTTTTATAAAACGCTTTTAAAGTTTATTGTGCTTGTTGCTGTATTTGCTATGTATTTTTAGAGTGTAGAAAAATAAAGCATTCTTAAACGTCATAGTAACGGTGTGATTTGTTTATTGATACTGTACACATTTTCAATGACTGTTTCTGTGGCTTTTAAAAGAAGACAAAATATCTTCCTGCAGAGGAGAAGAAACCTACATCAAGATAAAGGCAGTGATCCCACCACCTCCTGATGTATTGGGTTGGACCTCAAGTTCGGAAGCCTTTCCTCAAGAGACACTTTTTGTTTACCATTCAGATCCAAACTAACTACGTAACTTTATACTGTATGTCAAACTCTGTCCCTCAGAGCCATAAAATGTGGATCTCAAGTGGTCTCCCACTTTGCATTATGTCTGTCCTGGTCTAGATCACCAGGGAAGATATATTGGAGGCAAAGCCCTAGATCATTAGGAAAGCCATGTGTGTGTGTGTATGGGGGGGGGGGGGGGGGGGATCATTAGACTCCAAGGAAATGTTTAGAGTTGTAAAGTGGGTTCACCAGACACCAGGGAACTGTTATATAGGGGTGGGAGGGGGACCACTAGACACCAGGGAACTGTGTAGAGGATTGAGAAGAGCCTCTACACACTGGGGTCTGTATAAAGGAGGGAGGGGGGATTAGACACTAGGAAACTTTACAAAGGGAGGAAGGTGGCCAGTAGACATTGAGGTTGGCCGGCGACTTGGTCCCAGTGTTAAATTTCCACCCACTTTGTATTTGAGTTTGACTCCCCTACTCTAGTCTATCAGTGCCTTTTATTTTGCAGGTGGCCAATCAGAAGTTTTCTGTGCTAGTACCATGAATAAAAAGGCCTAATTTAATCAATGTTGAAAAGGGTTGCTGCAACACTATTGTAAATAGAAGAAATACAAGCGCCAATCCCGTCTCAAGTATAAGCCACCAGCTGCTCGGGCAATCACATCCACATCGGGTGTCATCAACAGTACAGCAAACACAATCCTCAGCGCTTGGGGTTAGGTGGATCTCTGCATTCACCAATAGTGCTCTCAAACACAGATAAGGTGACCGTCACCCAGACAAAAAGAAATCAAATGGTCACTAAATAGCATTAAAAGTAACCTATTTACACTGCGCAGTAGTAGACAAGTACCCAGTCTCCAGTTCCCGACCGGTTTTGGCTCTTCGCCGATATCCTGACGACGGCGGAGAGCCGTCCCCGGTCGGAAACTGGAGACTGGGTACTTGCCTACTATTGTGCAGTGTTTTAGTGTATTGCAGATACATGAGACGCGTGTACACATTTAAGGTTCCCTGTCAAACGCTGTTGCAACGCTTGACGATCAGCAATGTGATGCAACAGTGGAACTTCTGCGATTCGGAAATTGCACACATTTTGCAATTTCCGAAAAGCATTGCCAGTGGGAACCAGGCCTTAGAGCTAGGTCACTCTTAAGCACAATAGTGTTGCAATAAAGACAATCCTCAGTGCTTGGGGTTAGGTGAATCTCTGCAGTCACCAATAGTGCTCTCAAACACAGATAAGGTGACCGTCACCCAGACAATAAGAAATGAAATGGTCATCAAATAGCATTAACAGTAACCTATTTATTCAGCAATAAGCACAATAAAAAATGTACATATACTCACATCCAGGGCCCTTATGACCATTTGACCATCTGAATAAATAGGTTACTTTTAAAGTGTAACTGTTGGGCATAAAATCAAAAATCAATTCTTTATTTTTATCTGGTAAACAAATAATAAGAATGCTAACCAGACAAGCCAATAGTTAAAATCACTATTACTTTTCTTGTTGATAAATAATCATTCCCCAGTTTACCTGACTCTTATTTGGTACACAAAATATTTGGTACACAAAAAGGAAGTTGCAGGGCATGTTGGGCTGCCCGTTTTTGCTTCTCTACTTCTGCTCAAACTTAACTAATGCAGCCTGATTGGCTGAAGCTTCCTTCCCTCCTGTTTTCCCCTCCCACACCTCTGTTCCTCTCTGATTGGCCAATATTTATCATGCCGAAACAATGCACTTTGTATAGTAAAGGGTGGGAAAATCAGGCAGAGGAGAGTAAGGGAGGAAATGACATCAGGATTGGCTTCAAAATAGCTACAGTTAAAATGGGAAATGCTAAGAAGGATTTTCTCTTTTTTACTGTAGAGAAATATTAAACTGAAAATGTGGACAGTGCAATACATCTGTTATGTAAGTAGATCAAGTATTTATCTACTTATACAGGATCTTCTAAAAAAAATTAGCATATTGTGATAAAGTTCATTATTTTCTGTAATGTACTGATAAACTTTAGACTTTCATATATTTTAGATTCATTACACACAACTGAAGTAGTTCAAAGCCTTTTATTGTTATAGTATTGATGATTTTGGCATACAGATCATGAAAACCCAAAATTCCTATTTCAAAAAATTAGCATATCACGTAAAGGTTCTCTAAATGAGCTATTAACCTAATCATCTGAATCAACTAATTAACTCTAAACACCTGCAAAAGATTCCTGAGGCTTTTAAAATTCCCAGCCTGGTTCATTACTCAAAATTGCAATCATGGGTAAGACTGCCGACCTGACTGCTGTCCAGAAGGCCATCATTGACACCCTCAAGCAAGAGGGTAAGACACAGAAAGAAATTTCTGAACGAATAGGCTGTTCCCAGAGTGCTGTATCAAGGCACCCAGGGCCGGTTTAAGCAACAATGGGGCCCCAGGGCAAAATAAACCAGGGGGGCGCCCCCTAAGCATATACCCCGGAACAAAAATCGGCATTAGGGGACCTTTTTTGCAGCTGGTATAACAGGGTGTGAAGTCCCAATCGGTCGGAGCTCCACATTCTGGCTATCCCAGCCTGCATGGGGGACAAGGGGTTAAAAAGTTTCAGGAGGGGGGACCCCACATAATTTTAAAAAAAAAAAAATTCCCACACTCTAAACATAAAAAAAAATTGGGAAAATAGGAAAAAATGCCAGGGATCTTCATACAGCCATATTGCGGCTGTATAGCGATCCCTGTCCAAAGCGCTGCGGCTGCGTATAGACCCCCTGGAAACTCCGTCAGGAAATTTATTGCGCTTTCGTTTGATGCATGTAAAATTACACTACCGTTAGGTTTACTACTAAAAGTGACATTTACCGCATTTAAAAGTATACTTTTTTCCTTCTAAACTTTAAAATCGATTTTCTCAAAAACTATAAGGTCTTTTTGAAAAATTGTTTTTTCCTCTTATTCCTAATGATCTCCTTACCATATCCTGCACATTTAGGGTTTCTAGCATTTAAGGTGGATTTGCTATTAACCATTAAAGTCGGCAGGTTTTTAAATGTGTATTTTTTTTCCTTTGAAACTTTAAAATCGATTTTCTCAAAAACTATAAGGCCGATTTGAAAATTTTTTTTTTCCTCTTGTAGCCCCTGGGGGCCCCTACAAGCTCTGGGGCCCTGGGGCAGCTGTCTACTTTTCCTTAATGGTAGCGCCGGCCCTGAAGGCACCTCAGTGGGAAGTCTGTGGGAAGGAAAAAGTGTGGCAGAAAACGCTGCACAACGAGAAGAGGTGACCGGACCCTGAGGAAGATTGGGGAGAAGGACCGATTCCAGACCTTGGGGGACCTGCGAAAGCAGTGGACTGAGTCTGGAGTGGAAACATCCAGAGCCACCGTGTACAGGTGTGTGCAGGAAATGGGCTACAGGTGCCACATTCCCCAGATCAAGCCACTTTTGAACCAGAAACAGCAGCAGAAGCGCCTGACCTGGGCTACAGAGGAGTAGCACTGGACTGTTGCTCAGTGGTCCAAAGTACTTTTTTCGGATGAAAGCAACATTTGCACGTCATTCGGTAATCAAGATGCCAGAGTCTGGAGGAAGACTGAGGAGAGGGAAATGCCAAAATGCCTGAAGTCCAGTGTTAAGTACAGGTCAGGCGCTTCTGCCGTTGTTTCTGGTTTAAAAGTGGCTTTACCTGGGGAATGCGGCACCTGTAGCCCATTTCCTGCACACACCTGTACACGGTGGCTCTGGGTGTTTCTACTCCAGACTCAGTCCACTGCTTCCACAGGTCCCCCAAGGGCTGGAATCGGTCCATCTCTCCAATCTTCCTCAGGGTCCGGTCACCTCTTCTCGTTGTGCAGCGTTTTCTGCCACACCTTTTCCTTCCCACAGACTTCCCACTGAGGTGCCTTAATATAGCACTCTGGGAACAGCCTATTCGTTCAGAAATTTCTTTCTGTGTCTTACCCTCTTGCTTGAGGGTGTCAATGATGGCCTTCTGGACAGCAGTCAGGTCGGCAGTCTTACCCATGATTGCGGTTTTGAGTAATGAACCAGGCTGGGAGTTTTTAAAAGCCTCAGGAATCTTTTGCAGGTGTTTAGAGTTTATTAGTTGATTCAGGTGATTAGATTAATAGCTCGTTTAGAGAATCTTTTCATTATATGCTAATTTTTTGAGATAGGAATTTTGGGTTTTCATGAGCTGTATGCCAAAATTATCAATATTAAAACAATAAAAGGCTTTGAACTACTTCAGTTGTGTGTAATAAATCTAAAATATATGAAAGTCTAAAGTTTATCAGTACATTACAGAAAATAATGAACTTTATCACGGTATGCTAATTTTTTGAGAAGATCCTGTACATGTGTTTGGTTTTTTCTGAGATAGTATGGCTCACAGCTCCTCTTTAATGCTATTTGGTGGCCATTTGATTTCTTATTGTCTGGGTAACAGTCACCTTATCTGTGTTCGAGAGCAATATTGGTGACTGCAGAGCACTGAGGATTGTGTTTATTGCAACACTATTGTGCTTGAGACCTAGCTCTAAGGCCTGGTTCCCACTGGCAATGCTTTTTGTAAATTTCAAAATGCGTGCAATTTCCAAATCGCAGAAGTCACATAGGGTTCCACTGTTGCATCACATTGCTGATCGTCAAGCGCAGCAAAAGTGCTGGCAGTGGGCCCCAGGCATAAGACTGCTTTGGCTCTAGTCTAAGGCCTATGAGCTGTATTAATTAAAAGCCGGTAAAATTACAATGCACACATGTCATCCTCTTTGCTCTGCACCCACTGTCCTGCATTTGCAAAACATGTCAGTGTTATATAAATTCATAATCATGCGTTAAGATCATTAAACTAGGATTATGGTAGGGATTAATCTAAATTCCTCTGAGGACAGTGGTGACATGACAGTGTACTCTGTAAAGCGCTACAGAACATGTCAGCTCTATATAAATGCATAATGATAAGAATGTACAAAATACAAGTGAGCTTGGAATGGAACTCTATACTAATTTAGCTGCCAACAAATCAACCAAAAAGTCTGGCATTTGTGCATCAAAACAGCAATATGTGTAAAAAGTCTCTTTTCCTTCTTATATGTAGAATACAGTGTGCAAAATGCACATCACCGCACCCCAAGCTCGTGCAAACTCACCAAATAATCTGACCACTCATGGTAACATTCAACTCATGTTAAAATCAGGGCCGGATTATCCACCAGGCAACAGAAGCAGTAGCTTGGGGCCCTATTCAGAGTCTGAGGGGCCCCATCAGCACTGCTGAACTGGCCAGGAACAGGAGGGGGAACAGCACAGGATGGGAGAGCAGTGGTAGGCACAGAGCAGTGGGGAGGGGGGGCAGCCTCCCCCCTTCCCTCACCTGGTGCCCAATAAGCGGCTGCGAGTGGGACACGACTTCCTGGTTCCAGGCGCCAGAGCTCTGCGTGCTGCTGGTCTGGTCTTCCCCGTTGTCCAGTGCCACTCTCACTTTATTTACTGATTAGCGGAAGGACAACGGAGAAGACCAGACCAGCAGCAAGCAGAGCTTCCTGGAACCAGGAAGCGAAGAGGTAAGCTGTTCACTGCCGCTGCGCTAAATTCTGGAGGGGGAGCACAGAAGGGGGACCCCAAGTGGGGGGAGGTTGCCCCCTCCCCACTGCTGTGTGCCCTCTCCTCCCCTTCCAGGCTACCTATACTGGGGACACTTATAGACCGGGCTACCTAAACTGGGGACACCTACTGACCTAGCTACCTATACTGGGGACACCTATAGACCTGGATACTTAAACTGGGGACACCTATAGACCTGGCTACCTACACTGGGGACACCTATAAACCGGGCTACTTATACTTGTGGCACCTATAGACCTGGTTACCTATACTGGGGGCCCCTATAGACCTAGCTACCTATACTGGGAGCACCTATAGCTGGCTACCTATACTGGCGGCACTCATAGCTTGCTACCTATACTGGGGGCACTTATAGCTGAATAGCTATACTGGGGGCACCTATAGCTGGCTACCTATACAATGGGCATTTGCCCATTGTAAAATATTTCCTCTCCCTGATGTACATATGACATTTATCGCATGGCAACATTTTTACTGCTGGCAGGTGATGTCAGTGGAAAGAGATGATGAATTTTTGGTAATTGGAAACAGCTATTATTTTCCACAATGCAACAAGGCTCCCACAGGTCAGCACCCTGGTGTTCATTCCTTGGTTACAGTTTCTCTTTCAACAATGCACATTGCCTGGCTGTCCTGCTGATCCTCTGACTCTAATACTTTTAGTCATAGACCCTGGCTACCCCTATACTGCAGGGGTAATTTGGTTGCATATTGTAGGAAAACATCTGGCTACCTATACTGCAGAGGTCATCTGGGAGTGTGTGTGTGTGTGTGTGTGGGGGGGGGGGGGGGGGGGGGGGGCTACACCTGGCTATTAAATACTGTGGGCTCCTCTGGCTACCGATACTGGGGGTCAGGTCTTTGCTACCTATACTCCTACATAGCTCCCAACTGTCCCTCTTTGCGAGCCCTGTCCCTGTGTCCCTCTTTCCTCTTCATTTGTCCCTCTTTCAGGACTTTGTCCCTCTTTCTATGTTAATATATATATATATTTCTCTACTAAAAATGTTTTTGATTGACTCTAAACTTTATTCCCATCCTTTAAATTGATATATTACTAATTTTAAAATGTTAATATGAAGGAAAATGAACCAGGATAGAAAGAACCAGTGTGGCTTGAATTATAAAACAACATATTTTTCTTATGACATCTTTTTCATATGCGTGACTAGGGGTGTGACAGGGCGTGTTTAGGGGCATGACTGGGGTGTGGCTTAAATGTCCCTCTTTCTCATCTCACAAAGTTGGGAGGTATGCGTCCTATACTGGTAGGCCTACACCTAGATACATGATACTGGGGGCTCCTCTCCCTACATATACTGGGGGAAGGTTTATCTCGCTACCTAATACTGGGCGCTCCTCTGGCTAACCAAATCTGGGGATCACCTCTGGCTTCCATATCAAGTCTGGAGGGGGGGGGGGGTTAGAGATCTTTACATCCCTACCCCTAGAACAATGTATGTGGCATACAAACTGCCTTGGGTTTGGAAAGTGGGGGGCGGGGGGTGAGGGGTCCAGGGGAAACTTGTAGACTCTCTTCATACGCCTTACAGGCTCTGGATTATATGTGGAGATTCACGGTTGTCTGCCTGTGGTATGTGTAAATTATTGATTCCACATATGCCCCAGTAACAGACAGTTAAATGCAATGCTGTAACCTGCAGTTTTATCTTTAATGGTTTCTTGTAGAACACCGTGTAAAATGTAAAGTGTGTTCAAAGGTCTGGTAATGTTCCAGCCCCACCGTCTCTCCCAGGAGGTGAAAACGCTGACGGTTGAACTCAGGGCCAGCATATGATTAGCCAGGAAGATTTACACCTCGCCAGAATTGTTCTACATGATTGTTCTGGATTTTAATGGGAAAATATAGTGCTCTGTAGATAACATTGAAGTAAAGATACAGGTAAAATGTGACGCTGTGTTATTCATGTACACACCCAGGCCTTGCAGAAAGGCCACACACTCCAGAGATGACTGAGTGGCAGTAATATAATAAACACATTAGTGCTGAGCCCTTCATTCCGTTCGATCAGCAGCTACCGTAGTATCAGATTAGGCTGCACCACAAAAAAAATCCATTTTGGGATAGATTGCAGGGGCTTAAAGCGGATCCGAGATGAAAAACTAACTATAACAAGTAACTTGTCTATATATTTTATCTTAAGTTTAGATAGTTTACACAGCAAATCTAGCTGCAAACAGCTTTAATAGAATAAGAATATTTCTTCCTGTGATACAATGACAGCAGCCATGTTGTTTGTAAACATTACACAGAGGCAGGCTTATCTGCATCTTGAGCACTCAGCCTGTGAAAAAAACCTAATCCCCCCTCCTCCTCCTCCCTCCTCCCCCCTGCCTCTGAAATCAATGGCCAGTAACACCTCACCCTCCTCCTGCCCATACTGAGCTCCCATGAGCCCTTGCTACTGCCAAGGCTCTCTGAAAACCTGTGGGCGTGGCTTGTTTAGTTTATAGGGAATTAAAGTATTAAAACAAAAACAAAAAAGTATTTGGCTTGAGGAATGCCCTATAAACAATAGGAAAGGAACACAATTATGCAATGAGTAAAAGTTCACCTTGGATTCACTTTAAGTACAGGGGAGCAGCCACTGCAACCGCAGGGGAGGAGTCCAGAGCTGTGAGGGGGCCCCAACTACTACTTCATTCCCTCCAATACAGAGGTTCATCTTTCAGGTCTGATGTTTTTTGTGGCTACAGATTTTGCGGGTGTGAAGCTTTTGATGGATACACTGTTTTATGACCCTTGCAAGATGGGCCCCAGGCTGTGAGTGTCACTAGGGAAAGGCAAGGGAAAGGGAGTGAACATTGGGAGATCCCATTCAAATTAGGTTGGGTGGCCCCATGAGTTGTAGTTAGGCCCCTAATAGATTACCATTGACAACTAAAAAGTTAGGCACCATCAGTATAAGGGTGAAAGTAGTCAGAAGAAACAAAAAAAGGATAGCTGCTGGCTTAGAAGACATCAGAAAACCGTAACTTATGGAAGACCTTATATGACTAACAAGAATGAGAGGAAAGTGAGAGAAAAGGAGAAGAACAGAGAAGAATTTAAAAAAAAATAGGGTGGGGGAGGGAGCATTGAAAGTATAAGACCTGAGTATCTGGTAGGATTGGATTCAGTCAAACAGACAGTAATTGCAACGTTTTCAGCTTTTGCAGGATGCACATTTCTACATCCCACTGTGAGTTTTACAGTATTATGCAGATTTTTTTGATATACTGTATACATTGGGGAGCTTGTTGTAAAATTTCCACTGGGGCTTATGGTTCTGTAACTGTGCCACTGTATATGGTCATCCATCTTATTCTGCTTCTCCCTGCTTCACTTAGGCCTCTGAACTGCGCACTTGCTGAGCAGTTCAGTGTCCTGTCTGCTGCCCACTAGTGCAATTTGGCCGCAATTTAAATACAGTCAAATTGCAGGAATAGTAACACCACGCATGTCAACGCTGACATGCGGTGGTGTAACAGGGCGGCGGCAGAGGCCCGTGGCATGTCAAGTCTGAGCACGGCTGCTGATGCGCTTGGATCTGACTCCATGGGAGCTGTCTATCTAGCACCAGTACCAAATTCTAACAAGCACCCAGATTGAAAAGGAGGTGATACTAATAAGGTCAGATGACAAGCGGTGAATTCCCTACTCTGAAAGAGGCCTTAGTGAAATGTTACCACTGCACCCAATCACTCCAATGATTGGACTTGTTTCAAGGATTTCCAAGAATCAGTGGATTACTGGCAAATTTCAGAGTAATCTAATCTGCCAAAAACAAAAAATATATCTTGCCTAATGGCCACCTTTATGTATAGCTTGAGCTTTGCAGCTTATGAGCCATGCTTTGCCTTCATCTGACCCATGTACAGAGAAAGTCTTTCTTCACTGGGTGATGTTCAGAATTCATTTGAAGTTCAATCACACTAGTCACTGTTGCTAAAATACTGCTTTATTTAGATACTGTCAGAGTTGATAGGGTGTTTGAGGAAACTCACCACACCTGTGTTTGCATGCTGCACACAGCATCGGTAAAAGCTACACCTACTCTTATCTCTGGGGTAGCAATGACCATGACCGCACTCCAACTGTCTCACTCTCATCCATGTTTGTAATGTTATAATTACCTTGACTGCCTGAGGCCTGGAACCCACTAGCAGCTCTTTTCTAAGCCTTTTCTAAGCACTTGAGATATGAAACGCCCTTGCTTATGTAATGCTCTGGGTGTGATCCCACTAGAGCAATGTGATTTTTCAAACATCCCCCCATAGCATTACATTAGCAAGAGCTTTTCAAAGCACAAGCTCTTAGGAAAGTGCTTTTAGCAACTTCAATAGGGTTATCTCGTTTAAGATAAGTGCACTTCTTTTGACTTCAGTCGGCAGAACTCGTGCTGTAAATTCTTGGAATGCTTTGATCTCTCTCTCTACTGTGCCAAAACCATAGAAACTGAAAGCAGAAGTCCTCTGTTAATGTCTCACACTGTACCCTAGTGACCTGTTATTATTATTATTATTTTTTATTTATATAGCGCCAACATCTTCCGTAGCGCTGTACATAGTACAAACAAATAATGGGGAACAAATATACATAAGAAATACAAGACACTGTACAGTCATGACATTGAATAGAATAAATACAGTTACATACATAGTTGATGTGTTGTTGGTACGTGTACATATATTAAAATTACAGCAGTATGAGAAACACTAGGAGGAGGTCCCTGTCCTTGCAAGCTTACAATCTAGAGGATTGTGGTTGTAAATACACTTTACAGCAGTACTAATGAGAAGCAGGAAAATGTAACAAATAAATAAAATAGTGCTAAAATAAATTGGCCCGAAGCACCTGCAAGCCTCTAAATAAATTGGCTGCTAAAAGGGGTAACCTATGTACAGAACTTTTCTGTCACCCAAATGATCTTTTTTACTATGTGTGACAGATTGTTATCCATAATTATTTCACGGTTGGGGAACAGTAAGCCTCTCACTGTGAGCTGTAGCAATATCTACCACAGCCGCAGTACCAGACATTACAGTAAGGGGATGCTTGTGCAAACAACAGAGGGTCAACTGAAATTCTATGAAGAAAAAGAAGGGGAAAAAAGAACAGAAAAAATGCCTATTGATTTGGTGATAGTTATTTGGCCCCTTTAGTAAAGTAACTTGCTCTACCTAAGTTTCAGGATATCACAGTCTGACTGACCAAGAATACCATTAGGCCCCCTTCACACATGACAGAATTTGTATGCAAATTGCATTTTTTTCCTGCACTCACATTGACTAGCAGTGAAACACAAATCACACAAGCAGACCTGCAGTCTGAATTCACACACAGTTTTGCACAAAATCAGAAATGCAATGGAATGCCAAAGAGATACATCCCATCTGTGTTAAATGCGTTCTCGCAATTTTGCAAAGACGAGAACTTTAGTAACTGTGAACCCTGCCTTACACATCACTAGCTCTACATATTGCTATTTACTGAATCCTTCCACATTACCAGGTTATTCACAGGCTAAAATGAAAGCCATGGGGGGATGAATTTGGTCATTTACTATGGATGGCAGCAGAGCCGGATTAAGGCTAAATGGGGCCCTAAGCAAAGTAACTGATTTGGGCCCCCCATCATGTCGTAATAGAATCAGAAGATGCAGCTGAACAGCAATATGCCGCACACACCGGGCAGCCGAGCTACTGGTTGCTATGGGCAACAGCACGCTTTCCTCTGTGGGTGCACAATGCAGGGAATAGCAGCGGCAAAATGCAGAGTGAGAGATGAATGGCTGGGACATTTGCACTCAGGAGCTGGGGCACCCCTGTGAAGAGGGCGCCAGATATCACAGCAGCAGCACTTTCCCCCTGCATCTCCAGCCTGGCAATAGCAGAAAGCTCTGGACACCGCCAAACCGGAAGCCGTTCCCCAGACAGAATTACATAACCACTCCCACCACCGAACAACCAATTTCCTCCCAAACTAGACAGACACCATGCAGCCTATATCCCAGTGAATACGGTAGTCCAGCAGAGAAGGCAGCCGCAGTGGGGGAGAATGACAGCACCAGATGAATCACATTCACCTATTGCGATCCAAGCAATAGAGGTCCCGTCATCCGGAGCCCATCTGTCTCCTCTAGAGTGCTGCCGTTCTGTTACTACTACTATTACTACTTCCTACTTCCTGTCTGATCTGAGAATCAGGAAGTTCAGAGCGAGCGGCTACACTGTAGAAGAGAAAGATGGGTTTCAGATGACGGGATCTCTATCGCTTGGATCATGGATAGGTGAGTGAGCATTTGCCATCTGCTGCTATCATTCTTGCTGCAGCTGTGGTTCTCTGTGGGAAGGGAGGGTGGAGTGGGCAGCGGCAGAGCGCACAGTAGCAGGAGGGGGACCTAGGAGGAGAGCCTGGCTCTGAAGACAATCAGCAGCGCACGGCATCATTTGACAAGACAAGACAAATAACATTTATATCGCGCTTTTCTCCTGGTGGACTCAAAGCGCCAGAGCTGCAGCAACTAGGACGCGCCCTATAGGCAGTAGCAGTGTTAGAGAGACTTGCCTACGGTCTCCTACTGAATAGGTGCTGGCTTACTGAACAGGCAGAGCTGAGATTCGAACCCTGGTCTCCTGTGTCAGCGGCAGAGCCCTTAAAGGGACTCCAAGCAGTGCCTGTGGATATGCCTTTAAGCATACCCACAACTAATTCATTACATCCTCACACCTACCAGCATGATGTTTGTAATTATATCCCCCTGGGTTCCTTATATTTCATTGCATTGTGCTGAATCGAGCTGCCAACTTTGGAGAAAAGTCGTCCTGTGGTCGTGATTTCGATCGCGAAAATATCAAAAACTAAAAGGAATAGAGCAGCCGTTTATATATCATTGGAAAGAGGAGAAAAAGAGCTTTAAAATGATATGCATCTTTCCATAGTTACTGCACTGCTCAGAGTCCCTTTAACCATTCTACCATCCAGCCACCTCTGACTTTGGAGAAAAATCGTCCTGTGGCCGCGATTTCGATCGCGAAAATATCGAAAACTAAAAGGCATAGAGCAGCTGTTTCTATATCATTGGAAAGAGGAGAAAGAGAGCTTTAAAATGATATGAATCTTTCCATAGTTACTGCACTGCTCAGAGTCCCTTTAACCATTATACCATCCAGCCACCACTGACTTTGAAGAAAAGTCGTCCTGTGGCCGCGATTTCAATCGCGAAAATATCGAAAACTAAAAGACATAGAGCAGCCATTTATATATCATTGGAAAGAGGAGAAAGAGAGCTTTAAAATGATATGCATCTTTCCATAGTTACTGCACTGCTCAGAGTCCCTTTAACCATTATACCATCCAGCCACCGCTGACAGGATGGCAAGGGCTGGTTTATGTGCTGATGGGGCCCCTTTGACTCTGAATGGGGCCCCAAGCGACTGCTTTTGTTGCCTGGTCGGTAATCCGGCCCTGTATGGCAGTGAGAAAATGCTCTGTTCTGCTACAAAAAACTTTATACTTGGATCCTTGCTTACGAATACCGCCCTCTAGTGGGCAAATGTAGTAGTGCACTAGTCTGATACATGTTAGGGCTTGGTGTGATCTGCCTTCTTAAAGGGAACCTTAACTGAGAAGGATATGGATTTTTCCTTTTAAAATAATACCAGTTGCCCGACTCTCCTGCTGATCCTGTGTCTCTCATACTTTCAGCCACAGCCCCTGAACAAGCATGCAGATCAGGTGCTCTGATTGAAGTCAGACTGGATTAGCTGCATGTTTGTTTCAGGTGTGTGATTCAGCCACTACTGCAACCAAAGAGTTCAGCAGGACTGACAAGCAACTGGTATTGATCAAAAGGAAACATCCACATCCCTCTCGGTTAAGGTTCCCTTTAAAATGTCCTCGATTGGTACAAACCTAATGCCAACTATTACAACTCATCCTCATCTGAAGGTCTACTTTATACGTGCTTACTGAATTACCCACCAAAGGCAAATCCTGCGGACTTTTAAATACAATTTCTTGCGCTATAGAACTGACAGTGCTATGTTCTTTTTGCTGTGTTCTCCTTACTGTTATATCCTTTTGATCTAAACTGTGTTCTTGAGAACGTAATTGTAATTTTGTACTTCATGAAACTTACGATCTCTGTAGCCCATGTTGGGCTTATACAGATTTAACATGTTCCGTTGTAATGTTTTATTTGATATTTTTGCACTTAAAGAGGAACTGTAACGACAAAACGGCCCCTGGGGGGTACTCACCTCGGGTGGGGGAAGCCTAAGGATCCTAATGAGGCTTCCCACGCCGTCCTGCGTCCCTCAGGGGTCTCGCTGTAGCCCTCCGTACAGCCGTGACGCAATATTTACCTTCCTGGCTCCTGCGCAGGCGCTCTGATGGCTGTCGGCGCCGAAGTAGGCGGAAATACCCGATCGCCGTCGGGTCTGCTCTACTGCGCAGGCGCAAGTTTCCGGCGCCTGCGCAGTAGAGCGGACCCGACGGAGATCGGGTATTTCCGTCTATTTCCGTGCCGAAAGTCGCCACAGCGCCCCCGCTGGAGCCAGCAAAGGTAAATATTGAAGCTACAGTCGGCTCTGTCGCCGGCTGTTCGGAGGGCTGCAGCGAGACCCCCGTGGGACAGAGGACGGCGTGGGAAGCCTCATTAGGATCCGGAGGCTTCCCCCACCCGAGGTGAGTACCCCCCAGGGGAGGTTTTTGTTGTTACAGAGTCTCTTTAAGTGCCCAATAAAAGTCTTTGAAACTAAAACAGAATAAAACTTGCCATAATTCAGCTTTAAGTGAACATTTGTGGTTACCCACAATGCACCGATACTGAATATGCAAATTATCTCTTTATGCCCCTGTAAACCAGGCTAGCATCCAGAACCGCTGGTGTATAGCAAGCTTATAGCTTTACATTTTACACAGCCACATCAACCCCAGATGTATCCATGTTAGGGCGGGTTGGTTCACACTCGAATTGTAAAACGCAATCGGAATCGCCTAGCAATTGTGATATTGTGGCACAAATTTTCATAATTTTTTCAGTTGCAGTGAGAATAGTCCCATAGGTTTCATTGTACACAACATTTTGCTGATCTCTTGCACTCGTGTTGACATGACCAGGGCAGGGCCCAAATGAGATGACCTTACCATCTACCATAAATGATGCTGTCACACTGAATGGGAGTTTAAAGGCCACAGCGTTTTTACAACATTGAAAACATAATAGAACAGTAATAAAACAATAATAACAATCAAGATCATACATAAATGCACTATGCTTCTCCGTTTCCCTCTCTCATTATACATTATGCCATTATTCAATTATAGTCATTAGGGCCGGCGCTACTATAGAGGCAAAGGGGGCAATTGCCCCAGGGCCCCAGAGCCTGTAGGGGCCTCCAAGGTGTCTCTCCCCAACTTAACTGTTGCTCCCCAGGGCCCCTACACAGTCTTCAGCAGAGCCAGGGGGTGTCAGCCCCTGGCTCAGTGGCCCCATGGGAAAATCTGGCTGCAACTAAGGGTCTCTACAGAGGCGTAGCTAGGGTTTTCAGCGCCCGGGGACAAAGACTATTAATGCGCCCCCTTAAGTGAAGGGTCGTGACCAAATGTGGGCGTGGTTATGGGTACTCCACATTTGGTCACGCCCCTTCAAATGTACATGGAGGTTAGCAGGCTCACGCTCACCCACCCTCCCTCAGTATGTACCTTCCAGCATGTTCCAAGACAAATTCAGCAATCATGAGCCCCCCACCCCCATCAAGACAAATTCCGCAATCATGAGCAAACATGAGGCCCCCAACAAGACAAATTTAGCAATCCTGAGGCCCCCAACAAGACAAATTCAGCAATCATGAGGCCCTTAACAAGACAAATTCAGCAATCATGAGGCCCCTAACAAGACAAATTCAGCGATCTTGAGGCCCCCAACAAATCATGAGGCCCCCAACAAGACAAATTCAGTAACCATGAGGCCCCCAACAAGACAAATTCAGCAGTCATGAGGCACATAAATAGACAGCATTTCACATAAATAGGCAGAATGTCCCCTTAATATGGTAGACACCTCTCACCTGGCAGCAGTTCCCCAAAATACACTCAATCTGACAGCAATGCTTGCCCAAAAATAGGTAGCCCCAGGTCTATAGGTGTCCCCAGAATAGGTGGCCAGCAGTATAGATGTCCCCAGAACAGGTAGCCAGGGGTAGAGATGTCCACAGAACAGGTAGCCAGGGGTATATGTGCCCAGTATATGTAGGCAGGGGTATGTGTCCCCAGTATATGTAGCCAGAGGTATATGTGCCCAGTATATGTAGCCAGGGGTATAAATGCCCAGTATATGTAGCCAGGGGTATATGTACCCAGTATATGTAGTTAGGGGTATATGTGCCCAGTATATGTAGGCAGGGGTATATGTGCCCAGAGTAGGTAGCCAGGGGTATATGTGCCCAGAGTAGGTAGCCAGGGGTATATGTGCCCAGAGTAGGTAGCCAGGGGTATATGCCCAGTATATGTAGGCAGGGGTATATGTGCCCAGAGTAGGTAGCCAGGGGTATATGTGCCCAGAGTAGGTAGCCAGGGGTATATGTGCCCAGAGTAGGTAGCCAGGGGTATATGTGCCCAGAGTAGGTTGCAAGGGGTATATGCCCAGTATATGTAGGCAGGGGTATATGTGCCAAGAGTAGGTAGCCAGGGGTATATGTGCCCAGAGTAGGTAGCCAGGGGTATATGTGCCCAGAGTAGGTAGCCAGGGGTATATGTGCCCAGAGTAGGTAGCCAGGGGTATATGCCCAGTATATGTAGGCAGGGGTATATGTGCCCAGAGTAGGTAGCCAGGGGTATATGTGCCCAGAGTAGGTAGCAAGGGGTATATGTGCCCAGAGTAGGTAGCCAGGGGTATATGTGCCCAGAGTAGGTAGCCAGGGGTATATGTGCCCAGAGTAGGTAGCCAGGGGTATATGTGCCCAGAGTAGGTAGCCAGGGGTATATGCCCAGTATATGTAGGCAGGGGTATATGTGCCCAGAGTAGGTAGCCAGGGGTATATGTGCCCAGAGTAGGTAGCCAGGGGTATATGCCCAGTATATGTAGGCAGGGGTATATATGCCCAGAGTAGGTAGCCAGGGGTATATGTGCCCAGAGTAGGTAGCCAGGGGTATATGCCCAGTATATGTAGGCAGGGGTATATATGCCCAGAGTAGGTAGCCAGGGGTATATGTGCCCAGAGTAGGTAGCCAGGGGTATATGTGCCCAGAGTAGGTAGCCAGGGGTATATATGTGCCCAGAGTAGGTAGCCAGGGGTATATGCCCAGTATATGTAGGCAGGGGTATATGTGCCCAGAGTAGGTAGCCAGGGGTATATGTGCCCAGAGTAGGTAGCCAGGGATATATGTCCAGTATATGTAGCCAGGGGTATATGTGCCCAGAGTAGGTAGCCAGGTCAGGTGTCCCCCTCCCCAGCAGGAGGGGAGCAGCGCAGAGAAGAGCTGCTCTCCCTTCCTCGCTGTCCCCTCCAATGTCCGAGTGGCTCAGGCTGGCAGCGGCGGGCGGAACTTACCTCCGTCTCGTCGCAGCGCCGGATGGATCTGCCACTACTCTGGTCTGGTCCAGACCAGAGCAGCGGCTGCGCACTCGAACTTCCGGCCGGCGCTGGAGCGAGACGGAGGTGAGTTCCGCCCGCCGCTGCCAGGCCAGCCACCCGGACATTGGAGGGGACAGCGAGGGAGAGAGAGAGCACCTAAGGTGAGGGAAGGAGGGGGGATATGGCCCCCCTTCCCCACCGTCCGCACAGCTCTCCCTCTTCTCTGCGCTGCTCCCCTCCCCTCCGCCGCAAAAAAAAAAAAAACCCGCAGCTCAGCCAGGCTGAGGGCGCCCTCGGGGACCAGGCGCCCCGGGGCACTTGTCCTACCCCGACCCCCCCCTAGCTCCGCGCCTGGGTCTCTACTGCCGCTTTTTGGTTGGGGGGTATCTATTTGGGGGCCCCCAGGTTAATTTTGCCCAGAGGCCCCATTGTTACTAGAACTGGCCCTGATAGTCATTATCCATTATTCCATATTTACTCCTTTTCCGATGTAATAAAAGACAGCATTGTCAAGGACCTGCCTTTTGCTGTGACAAATCTGTTAGGATACAACAAGAAGTTAGGTTGTGTTTCCCAACACCCAAGTTGCCACCTGTGATCTACTGACACGTGACCATCGGGAGGGTGGGAGATATTTGCTGTATCCCAGATGAATCCAAAAGGAGGTAGCCTTCCAGATCAAACAGTTTTATCTGCCCTGAATACTCCACCTTGTTTAAAGGGAACCTAAACTGAGAGGCATATGAATGTTTCCTTTTAAACAATACCAGTTGCCTGGCTTCCTGCTGATCTCTTTAGCTGCAGTCAGGGCCGTATCTATTAAGAGGCACCCATGGGCCGGTGCCATGGGCGGGTCCTCAAGGGGGGCGGCCACCTATAGTTCATTTATTTTTTATTTTTTATTTTTTTTATTCATAAAAAAAATAAATTTTTTGTTGTTGTTGTGCGGGGGGGGGGGGGGGGAGGGGGGATACACGGGGGGGGGGGGGGAGCGGGGGAAGCGGCGGAGAGCACACCTACAGATGGAGGGGAACTCGCTTACCCCCACCCTCCAGCAGAGTGGCAGCGGCCGGCCAGGACGTGATCCTGAACTCTGCATGCCGCCGCCTGGTCTAGTGACGTCACTAGACCAGGTGGCGGCATGCAGAGTTCAAGATCACGTCCTGGCCAACAGCTGCCACTTTGCTGGAGGGCGGGAGCGAGTCGGGAAAAGCCCGGGAGAAACGCGAAGGAGCCGCTGGCAAGAAGACTTGAGTCGCCGCTGATGCTGCAGCCCAGCTACCCAGCCAGGAGCCAGCTCGCCCAGCCAGGTACCCAGCCAGCCCACTGCCCAGCCAGGTACCCAGCCAGCCCGCATGCCCAGCCAGGTACCCAGCCAGCCCGCATGCCCAGCCAGGTACCCAGCCAGCCCGCATGCCCAGCCAGGTACCCAGCCAGGCCGCATGCCCAGCCAGGTACCCAGCCAGGCCGCATGCCCAGCCAGGTACCCAGCCAGCCCGCATGCCCAGCCAGGGACCCAGCCAGCCCACTACCCAGCCAGGTACCCAGCCAGCCCGCATGCCCAGCCAGGTACCCAGCCAGCCCGCATGTCCAGCCAGGTACCCAGCCAGCCCGCATGTCCAGCCAGGTACCCAGCCAGCCCGCTGCCCAGCCAGGTACCCAGCCAGCCCGCATGTCCAGCCAGGTACCCAGCCAGCCCGCATGTCCAGCCAGGTACCCAGCCAGCCCGCTGCCCAGCCAGGTACCCAGCCAGCCCGCATGCCCAGCCAGGTACCCAGCCAGCCCACATGCCCAGGCAGGTACCCAGCCAGCCCGCATACCCAGCCAGGTACCCAGCCAGCCCGCTGCCCAGCCAGGTACCCAGCCAGCTAGGTACCCAGCCAGCCCGCATGCCCAGCCAGGTACCCAGCCAGCCCGCATGCCCAGCCAGGTACCCAGCCAGCCCGCATGCCCAGCCAGGTACCTAGCCAGCCCGCATGCCCAGCCAGTTACCCAGCCAGCCTGCATGCCCAGCCAGTATGCATGCCCAGCCAGGTACCCAGCCAGCCCACTGCCCGCATGCCCAGCCAGGTACCCAGCCAGCCCACTGCCTGCATGCCCAGCCAGGTACCCAGCCAGCCCACTGCCCGCTCGCCCAGCCAGGTACCCAGTCAGCCTACTGCCCAGCCAGGTACCCAGCCAGCCCGCATGCCCAGCCAGCCCGCATGCCCAGCCAGGTACCCAGCCAGCCCGCTACCGAGCCAGGAACCCAGCCAGCCTGCATGCCCAGCCAGGTACCCAGCCAGCCCGCATGCCCAGCCAGGTACCCAGCCAGCCCGCTGCCCAGCCAGGTACCCAGCCAGCCAGGTACCCAGCCATCCCGCATGCCCAGCCAGGTACCCAGCCAGCCCACATGCCAAGCCAGGTACCCAGCCAGCCCGCATGCCCAGCCAGGTACCCAGCCAGCCCGCATGCCCAGCCAGGTACCCAGCCAGCACGCATGCCCAGCCAGCTCGCATGCCCAGCCAGGTACCCAGCCAGCCCACTGCCCGCATGCCCAGCCAGGTACCCAGCCAGCCCACTGCCTGCATGCCCAGCCAGGTACCCAGCCAGCCCACTGCCCGCATGCCCAGCCAGGTATCCAGCCAGCCCGCATGCCCAGCCAGGTACCCAGCCAGCCCACTGCCTGCTTGCCCAGCCAGCCCACTGCCCGCTCGCCCAGCCAGGTACCCAGCCAACCCACTGCCTGATCGCCCAGCCACCCAGCCTGCCCGCTCGCCCAGCCAGGTACCCAGCCCACTGCCCGCTCGCCCAGCCAGGCAGTGGCTGGATGGTGTAATGTTTAAGGGCTCTGCCTCTGACACAGGAGACCTGGGTTCAAATCTCAGCTCTGTAAACAAGAGGCAAATTCGGGCACCATCCGTCATTCAGCTCATTTATTAAAACAACTTGTGAAATATGAGATGTCAAATGGAAATCACCTGATTCTCATGACGATACTGTGCAGGATGGGGTGGAGGTGGGTGCTCAGGGTTGCAGAAGGGTCGGCGACGGCCGTTTCGCGTCCACCAGGACGCTTGGTCACGCTGCGTTCCACAAAATGGCCGCCGAAGCACTTCCGGTATATGACGGGGATAAGCCCCGCCCCTTCCGGGTGTGCGTCGGCGCCAGTGCTTGGAGGTGATTGGTCGGCGGGTCAAGGGAGCCCGGATCGCGGTACGCATGCGGGGCCTGGTGACGCGAAAAAGGTGCGACCTACAGGTCGCACGGCTGACCCATGATAAACATTTATACTGAAACTCAGCCGGCGTAGGCGTAGCAAAATAAGCCACGCCGCCCTTTTAACGCGTAATAGAGGTCAAGTGACCTCAAAGCATACCCAACAGGTGCATGCCACCAAGCTACAAAAATACACATGCACACCCACGATCCAGGCGCCATCTTGTGGCCGAAATACTTAGTGCACTACGTGTGCTACATAAACACACAAAATTAGTATAGTGACTAAAACCAAAACGTCGGGGCGTATAAAGGTAAGCAGGAGATCATAATTTTACACTTTCTGGGAGCATCTATCCCCATATAGCCTAAACTCACAAATAAAGTGCTATAGGCTATGATAGAGGGATATGGGGGATACATCACAGTATCGTCATAATTAGAAGGGGAGGGGGAAAAAGCAGCACGGGGCACAGGACAGTAATGCAATTCACATATACAACACGGAAGATTACATAATATCTCAAAAGGGTTAACAATAAAAGATCTACTGGGCAAGATTTACTCCAAGGAGCATATCAGGGGTCTAGCATACATGAGAGCTCTATTTTGTCATTTAAGCCAATGGGGCCCATAGCGTTGGTTTGTAGGATTAGCCAGGTTTCTCTCCTCAGTAACATTTTCTCTCTATCGCCCCCTCGTCTTTGGGGCTCCACCCTTTCCAATACTGCGAATCTTAAACCTCTGCCATTCCCCCCATGCTCCTCATTCATATGTGTTACGAGCCTTGTCCCACTCTTTCCGGATTTTACCGAGCTTAAGTGCTCTCCCATCCTAACCTTCAATGGGCGAGTTGTTTGGCCTATGTAATAGCGGCCACATGGGCAGAACATCACATACACAACAAAATCCGTGGTACAGGAAAAGAAAGCCCTAGCCTGGGAAACCTCCTTCCCCACCCGTACACTCCTCTGAAGTAGCATGTGGGGACAATGGACACAATGTCCACATCTGAAGTTTCCCTTGGGAATGGTTCTATTCAACCAATTTGTCTTCCTAGGGGTAATAAACTCACTCCGAGTGAGCATGTTCTTCAAGGTGGGTTCCCGTCTAACGGCCACCCGTGGTGGTCCCCCCACTTTCCTCGACAAGTCAGTGTCCTTCATGATAACATCCCAGTGCCCAAAGATGGTCTTTCTAATCTTCTCTGCCATAGGGGTATAGTCAAAAGTAAAGGTCATTCTTTTACTATTTAATATCTTTCCTTTTTTTGAGACCAGCAAGTCCATCCTTTCCTGCTTTTTAGCACGTACTCTGGCTGCTCCCAGTTGGACAGGGTCGTAGCCCCTTTTAATAAATCTTTCAGTCATCTCGTCTGCTTGGCAGTCAAAGTCCGATTCTTTCTTATTATTTCTCCTTAATCTCAAGTACTGTCCATATGGGATTGCCCTGATGACATGTTTCGGGCGAAAACTATTGGCATGTAAGATTGTATTCGTCGCCGTCGGTTTTCTATAGCCCTTGCTGTGGATCTCATCGTCCTTTACTTTTGACTATACCCCTATGGCAGAGAAGATTAGAAAGACCATCTTTAGGCACTGGGATGTTATCATGAAGGACATTGACTTGTCGAGGAAAGTGGGGGGACCACCACGGGTGGCCTTTAGACGGGCACCCACCTTGAAGAACATGCTCACTCGGAGTGAGTTTATTACCCCTAGGAAGACAAATTGGTTGAATAGAACCATTCCCAAGGGAAACTTCAGATGTGGACATTGTGTCCATTGTCCCCACATGCTACTTCAGAGGAGTGTACGGGTGGGGAAGGAGGTTTTCCAGGCTAGGGCTTTCTTTTCCTGTACCACGGATTTTGTTGTGTATGTGATGTTCTGCCCATGTGGCCGCTATTACATAGGCCAAACAACTCGCCCATTGAAGGTTAGGATGGGAGAGCACTTAAGCTCGGTAAAATCCGGAAAGAGTGGGACAAGGCTCGTAACACATATGAATGAGGAGCATGGGGGGAATGGCAGAGGTTTAAGATTCGCAGTATTGGAAAGGGTGGAGCCCCAAAGACGAGGGGGCGATAGAGAGAAAGTGTTACTGAGGAGAGAAACCTGGCTAATCCTACAAACCAACGCTATGGGCCCCCTTGGCTTAAATGACAAAATAGAGCTCTCATGTATGCTAGACCCCTGATATGCTCCTTGGAGTAAATCTTGCCCAGTAGATCTTTTATTGTTAACCCTTTTGAGATATTATGTAATCTTCCGTGTTGTATATGTGAATTGCATTACTGTCCTGTGCCCCGTGCTGCTTTTTCCCCCTCCCCTTCTAATTATGACGATACTGTGATGTATCCCCCATATCCCTCTATCATAGCCTATAGCACTCTATTTGTGAGTTTAGGCTATATGGGGATAGATGCTCCCAGAAAGTGTAAAATTATGATCTCCTGCTTACCTTTATACAGTGGCTGGATAGTGTAATGGTTAAAGGGCTCTGCCTCTGACACAGGAGACCTGGGTTCGAATCTCGGCTCTGCCTGTTCAGTAAGCCAGCAGCTATTCAGTAGGAGACCTTAGGCAAGTCTCCCTAACACTGCTACTGCCTATAGAGCGCGCCCTAGTGGCTGCATCTCTGGCGCTTTGAGTCCGCCAGGAGAAAAGCGCGATATAAATAAAAAAAATGTTCTGTGTTCTGTTTTATACGCCCCGACGTTTTGGTTTTAGTCACTATACTAATTTTGTGTGTTTATGTAGCACACGTAGTGCACTAAGTATTTCGGCCACAAGATGGCGCCTGGATCGTGGGTGTGCATGTGTATTTTTGTAGCTTGGTGGCATGCACCTGTTGGGTATGCTTTGAGGTCACTTGACCTCTATTACGCGTTAAAAGGGCGGCGTGGCTTATTTTGCTACGCCTACGCCGGCTGAGTTTCGGTATAAATGTTTATCATGGGTCAGCCGTGCGACCTGTAGGTCGCACCTTTTTCGCGTCACCAGGCCCCGCATGCGTACCGCGATCCGGGCTCCCTTGACCCGCCGACCAATCACCTCCAAGCACTGGCGCCGACGCACACCCGGAAGGGGCGGGGCTTATCCCCGTCATATACCGGAAGTGCTTCGGCGGCCATTTTGTGGAACGCAGCGTGACCAAGCGTCCTGGTGGACGCGAAACGGCCGTCGCCGACCCTTCTGCAACCCTGAGCACCCACCTCCACCCCATCCTGCACAGTATCGTCATGAGAATCAGGTGATATCCATTTGACATCTCATATTGCACAAGTTGTTTTAATAAATGAGCTGAATGACGGATGGTGCCCGAATCTGCCTCTTGTTTACAGTGAATTCATGCAATACTTTCTTCCTACCATGTTTACGGGGCACACGTCAGTGGCTGAATTTGTATAGTGCAAGTGATCTACTGTGCGAGAAGTTTTGGCCCAGTGCCATTCTACCCACTGAACTTTCCTGGATTGTTAGGAGTGCCACACTTACTTTTCTTGGATCACATTCAAATCTCAGCTCTGCCTGTTCAGTAAGCCAGCACCTATTAACTAGTACCCCAAAACAGTGCAACGCGTTTCGCAGGCCCAGCCTGCTTCATCAGGCAATAAACATGGGGAGAAGACAGAATTTCAGCAATAGCAGGTGTAGCGCTACACCTGCTATTGCTGAAATTCTGTCTTGTCCCCATGTTTATTGCCTGATGAAGCGGGCTGGGCCTGCGAAACGCGTTGCACTGTTTTGGGGTACTAGTTAATAAATGTGATTGCTACTATTCAGACAGTCTTTCATGTCTGCTTTATGGAGGTAAGTCCACCGCTTCCTCCCAGCAAATTTTAAAGTTTTTATCCGCTTTTATCCTGCTGGCGCCTCTGTTCTCCTACTGCTATACTGTGTCCACCCCTGGTGGAGGGGTGATCTACCCCCTTTTACATCTACAGAGTGCGACTTCTTATCCCTGAGTGAGGACAGGTCTAATCTCCTCACCTGCCTATACAGTGGTTGCCTTTGTGGTAACCCACGTTTGTGAGTATAATTTTCTCACGATAACCTTTACTTCATTTATGCTTAACATACTACACTATATTGGGCTCTCGGTTTCTCTACACTCTATTCAGTAAGGAGTTTCTTGGGCAAGTCTCCTTAACACTGCTACTGCCTACTGAGTGCGCTCTAGTGGCTGCCTCGCAAGTGCTTTGAGTCCGACAGGAAAAAGGCGCTATACAAATACTGTAATTAATTACTCAGTCAGCCCACTGCTTGCTCACCCAGCTACCCAGCCAGCCCACTACCCGCTCACCCAGCCAGGTACTCAGCCAGCCCACTGGTGTTATGCTGCCCACTGTGTGATTTACTGCTGAAATGCTGCCCACATTGTGATTATTTTCTAGTGAAATGTTGCCCACATTGCGATTATTCTCTGCTGAAATGTTGCACACTCATTGAAATTATTTTCTTTTTTTTGTTGGGCGGGGGGTGCATGCGGGGGAGCGGGGGAAGCGGCAGAGAGCGCACCTACAGATGGAGGGGAACTCGCTTACCCCCGCCCTCCAGCAGAGTGGCAGCGGCCGGCCAAGACTGATCCTGAACTCTGCATGCCGCCGCCTGGTCTAGTGACGTCACTAGACCAGGTGGCGGCATGCAGAGTTCAAGATCACGTCCTGGCCAACAGCTGCCACTCTGCTGGAGGGCGAGAGCGAGTCGGGAAAAGCCCGGGAGACACGCGAAGGAGCCGCTGGCATGAAGACTTGAGTCACCGCTGATGCTGCAGCCCAGCTACCCAGCCAGGAGCCAGCTCGCCCAGCTAGGTACCCAGCCAGCCCACTGCCCAGCCAGGTACCAGAGCCAGCCCGCAGGCCCAGCCAGGTACCCAGCCAGCCCGCATGCCCAGTCAGGTACCCAGCCAGCCCGCATGCCCAGTCAGGTACCCAGCCAGCCTGCATGCCCAGCCAGGTACCCAGCCAGCCCGCATGCCCAGCCAGGTACCCAGCCAGCCCACATGCCCAGGCAGGTACCCAGCCAGCCCGCATGCCCAGCCAGGTACCCAGCCAGCCCGCTGCCCAGCCAGGTACCTAGCCAGCTAGGTACCCAGCCAGCCCGCATGCCCAGCCAGGTACCCAGCCCGCATGCCCAGCCAGGTACCCAGCCAGCCCGCATGCCCAGCCAGGTACCCAGCCAGCCCGCATGCCCAGCCAGTTACCCAGCCAGCCCGCATGCCCAGCCAGTTCGCATGCCCAGCCAGGTACCCAGCCAGCCCACTGCCCGCATGCCCAGCCAGGTACCCAGCCAGCCCACTGCCTGCATGCCCAGCCAGGTACCCAGCCAGCCCACTGCCCGCTCGCCCAGCCAGGTACCCAGTCAGCCCACTGCCCAGCCAGGTACCCAGACAGCCCGCATGCCCAGCCAGGTACCCAGCCAGCCCGCATGCCCGGCCAGGTACCCAGCCAGCCCGCATGCCCAGCCAGGTACCCAGCCAGCCCGCTGCCCAGCCAGGTAGCCAGCCAGGTACCCAGCCATCCCGCATGCCCAGCCAGGTACCCAGCCAGCCCGCATGCAAAGCCAGGTACCCAGCCAGCCCGCATGCCCAGCCAGGTAACCAGCCAGCCCGCATGCCCAGCCAGGTACCCAGCCAGCCCACTGCCCGCATGCCCAGCCAGGTACCCAGCCAGCCCACTGCCTGCATGCCCAGCCAGGTACCCAGCCAGCCCACTGCCCGCATGCCCAGCCAGGAATCCAGCCAGTCTGCATGCCCAGCCAGGTACCCAGCCAACCCACTGCCCGCTCGCCCAGCCACCCAGCCTGCCCGCTCGTCCAGCCAGGTACCCAGCCCACTGCCCGCTCGCCAAGCCAGGCAGTGGGCTGGAAGTGTAATGGTTAAGGGCTCTGCCTCTGACACAGGAGACCTGGGTTCAAATCTCGGCTCTGCCTGTTCAGTAAGCCAGCACCTATTAACTAGTACCCCAAAACAGTGCAACACGTTTCGCAGGCCCAGTCCGCTTCATCAGGCAATAAACATGGGGAGAAGACAGAATTTCAGCAATAGCAGGTGTAGCGCTACACCTGCTATTGCTGAAATTCTGTCTTGTCCCCATGTTTATTGCCTAATGAAGCGGGCTGGGCCTGCGAAACGCGTTGCACTGTTTTGGGGTACTAGTTAATAAATGTGATTGCTACTATTCAGACAGTCTTTCGTGTCTGCTTTATCAAGGTAAGTCCACCGCTTCCTCCCAGCAAATTTTAAAGTTTTTATCCGCTTTTATCCTGCTGGCGCCTCTGTTCTCCTACTGCTATACCGTGTCCACCCCTGGTGGAGGGGTGATCTACCCCCTTTTACATCTACAGAGAGCGACTTCTTATCCCTGAGTGAGTACAGGTCTAATCTCCTCACCTGCCTATACAGTAGTTGCCTTTGTGGTAACCCACGTTTGTGAGTATAATTTTCTCACGATAACCTTTACTTCATTTATGCTTAACCACTTCCCGACCGCCGTATTGACAATTGGCGGCCGGGAAGTGGACCCCGCAAGGACCGCCATATTGACAAATGGCGGCGGTCCTTGTAGGGGCATGGGCGGAGCGATCGCGTCATCCGTGACGCGATCCTCCGCCGGCGCCTGTCTCCGCTCACCCGCCGCAACATCCCGCCGGCCATACGGAAGCGCCGGCGGGATGTTAACCCGACGATCGCCTCATACAAAGTGTATAATACACTTTGTAATGTTTACAAAGTGTATTATACAGGCTGCCTCCTGCCCTGGTGGTCCCAATGTCCGAGGGACCACCAGGGCAGGCTGCAACCACCCTAGTCTGCACCAAGCACACTGATTTCCCCCCTCCTGCCCCCTGATCGCCCACAGCACCCCTCAGACCCCCCCGCCGCCCACCCCCCAGACCCATGTTTACACCCAATCACCCCCCTAATCACCCATCAATCACTCCCTGTCACTATCTGTCAACGCTATTTTTTTTTATCCCTCCCTGCCCCCTGCTCCCTCCTGATCACCCCCCCACCCCTGATTCTCCCCAGACCCCCCCCCCCCAGACCCCCCCATGCACTGTATGCATCTATACCCCCTGATCACCTGTCAATCACCTGTCAATCACCCATCAATCACCCATCAATCACCCCCTGTCACTGCCACCCATCAATCAGCCCCTAACCTGCCCCTTGCGGGCAATCTGATCACCCACCCACACCAATAGATCGCCCGCAGATCCGACATCAGATCACCACCCAAGCGCAGTGTTTACATCTATTCTCTCCTCTAAACACCCACTAATTACCCATCAATCACCCCCTATCACCACCTGTCACTGTTACCCATCAGATCAGACCCTAATCTGCCCCTTGCGGGCACCCAATCACCCGCCTACACGCTCAGATTGCCCTCAGACCCCCCCTTATCAATTCGCCAGGGCATTATTTACATCTGTCCTTCCCTGTAATAACCCACTGATCACCTGTCAATCACCTGTCAATCACCCATCAATCACCCCCTGTCTCTGCCACCCATCAATCACCCCCTGTCAATGCCACCCATCAATCAGCCCCTAACCTGCCCCTTGCGGGCAATCTGATCACCCACCCACACCAATAGATCGCCCGCAGATCCGACATCAGATCACCACCCAAGCGCAGTGTTTACATCTATTCTCTCCTCTAAACACCCACTAATTACCCATCAATCACCCATCAATCACCCCCTATCACCACCTGTCACTGTTACCCATCAGATCAGACCCTAATCTGCCCCTTGCGGGCACCCAATCACCCGCCTACACGCTCAGATTGCCCTCAGACCCCCCCCTTATCAATTCGCCAGGGCATTATTTACATCTGTCCTTCCCTGTAATAACCCACTGACCACCTGTCAATCACCTGTCAATCACCCATCAATCACCCCCTGTCACTGCCACCCATCAATCACCCCCTGTCAATGCCACCCATCAATCAGCCCCTAACCTGCCCCTTGCAGGCAATCTGATCACCCACCCACACCAATAGATCGCCCGCAGATCCGACATCAGATCACCTCCCAAGTGCAGTGTTTACATCTGTTCTCTACCCTAAACACCCACTAATTACCCATCAATCACCCCCTGTCACTGCTACCCATCAGATTAGACCCCTATCTGCCCCTAGGGCACTCAATCACCCGCCCATACCCTCAGAACGCCCTCAGACCCCAGCCCTGATCACCTTGCCAGTGCATTGCTTGCACCTACTCCCCCCTCTAATCACACCTTGAGACACCCATTAATCACCTCCTGTCACCCCCTAGCACACCTACCCATCAGATCAGGCCCTAATTTGCCCCGTGTGGGCTCCTGATCACTCAGCCAAACCCTCAGATCCCCCTCAGACCCCCTTCCGATCACCTCCCCAGTGCATTGATTGCATCTATTTTCCCCTCTAACCACCCCCTGAGACACCCATCAATCACCTCCTGTCACCCCCTAGCACTCCTATCCATCAGATCAGGCCCAATACAACCTGTCATCTAAGAGGCCACCCTGCTTATGACCGGTTCCACAAAATTCGCCCCCTCATAGACCACCTGTCATCAAAATTTTCAGATGCTTATACCCCTGAACAGTCATTTTGAGACATTTGGTTTCCAGACTACTCACGGTTTTGGGCCCGTAAAATGCCAGGGCGGTATAGGAACCCCACAAGTGACCCCATTTTAGAAAAAAAGACACTCCAAGGTATTCTGTTAGGTGTATGACGAGTTCATAGAAGATTTTATTTTTTGTCAAAAGTTAGCGGAAATTGATTTTTATTGTTTTTTTTCACAAAGTGTCATTTTTCACTAACTTGTGACAAAAAAATAAAATCTTCTATGAACTCACCATACTCCTAACGGAATACCTTTATGTGTCCTCTTTCTAAAATGGGGTCACTTGTGGGGTTCCTATACTGCCCTGGCATTTTAGGGGCCCTAAACCGTGAGGAGTAGTCTACAAAACAAATGCCTCAAAATGACCTGTGAATAGGACGTTGGGCCCCTTAGCGCACCTAGGCTGCAAAAAAGTGTCACACATGTGGTATCGCCGTACTCAGGAGAAGTAGTATAATGTGTTTTGGGGTGTATTTTTACACATACCCATGCTGGGTGGGAGAAATCTCTCTGTAAATGGACAATTGTGTGTAAAAAAAAACAAAAGATTGTCATTTACAGAGATATTTCTCCCACCCAGCATGGGTATGTGTAAAAATACACCACAAAACACATTATACTACTTCTCCTGAGTACGGCGGTACCACATGTGTGGCACTTTTTTACACCCTAAGTGCGCTAAGGGGCCCAAAATCCAATGAGTACCTTTAGGATTTCACAGGTCATTTTGCGACGTTGGTTTCAAGACTACTCCTCATGGTTTAGGGCCCCTAAAATGCCAGGGCAGTATAGGAACCCCACAAATGACCCCATTCTAGAAAGAAGACACCCAAAGGTATTCCGTTAGGAGTATGGTGAGTTCATAGAAGATTTTATTTTGTGTCACAAGTTAGCGGAAAATGACACTTTGTGAAAAAAAAACAATTAAAATCAATTTCCGCTAACTTGTGACAAAAATAAAATCTTCTATGAACTCACCATACTCCTAACGGAATACCTTGGGGTGTCTTCTTTCTAAAATGGGGTCATTAGTGGGGTTCTTATACTGCCCTGGCATTTTAGGGGCCCTAAACCGGGAGGAGTAGTCTTGAAACAAAAATGACCTGTGAAATCATAAAGGTACTCATTGGACTTTGGGCCCCTTAGCGCAGTTAGGGTGCAAAAAAGTGCCACACATGTGGTATCGCCGTACTCAGGAGAAGTAGTATAATGTGTTTTGGGGTGTATTTTTACACATACCCATGCTGGGTGGGAGAAATATCTCTGTAAATGGACAATTGTGTGTAAAAAAAATCAAAAGATTGTCATTTACAGAGATATTTCTCCCACCCAGCATGGGTATGTGTAAAAATACACCCCAAAACACATTATACTACTTCTCCCGATTACGGCGATACCACATGTGTGGCACTTTTTTGCACCCTAACTGTGCTAAGGGGCCCATAGTCCAATGAGTACCTTTAGGATTTCACAGGTCATTTTGCGGCATTTGATTTCCAGACTACTCCTCATGGTTTAGGGCCCCTAAAATGCCAGGGCAGTATAGGAAGCCCACAAATGACCCCATTTTAGAAAGAAGACACCCCAAGGTATTCTGTTAGGACTATGGTGAGTTCATAGAAGATTTTATTTTTTGTCACAAGTTAGCGGAAAGTGACACTTTGTGAAAAAAAACAATACAAATCAATTTCCGCTAACTTGTGACAAAAAAGAAAATCTTCTATGAACTCACCATACTCCTAACGGAATACCTTGGGGTGTCTTCTTTCTAAAATGGGGTCATTTGCAGGGTTCCTATACTGCCCTGGCATTTTAGGGGCCCTAAACCGTGAGGAGTAGTCTGGAAATCAAATTCCGCAAAATGACCTGTGAAATTCTAAAGGTACTCATTGGACTTTGGGCCCCCCTGTATTTTTACACATACCCATGCTGGGTGGGAGAAATCTCTCTGTAAATGGACAATTGTGTGTAAAAAAAATCAAAAAAATGTCATTTACAGAGATATTTCTCCCACCCAGCATGGGTATGTGTAAAAATACACCTCAAAACACATTGTACTACTTCTCCTGAGTACGGCAATACCACATGTGTGGCACTTTTTTGCAGCCTAACTGCGCTAAGGGGTCCAAAGTCCAATGAGCACCTTTAGGCTTTACAGGGGTGCTTACAATTAGGCACCCCCAAAATGCCAGGACAGTAAACACACCCCACAAATGACCCCATTTTGGAAAGTAGACACTTCAAGGTATTCAGAGAGGGGCATGGTGAGTCCGTGGCAGATTTCATTTTTTTTTGTCGCACGTTAGAAGAAATGGAAACTTTTTTTTTTGTCACAAAGTGTCATTTTCCGCTTACTTGTGACAAAAAATAATATCTTCTATGAACTCACTATGCCTCTCAGTGAATACTTTGGGATGTCTTCTTTCCAAAATGGGGTCATTTGGGGGGTATTTATACTATCCTGGAATTCTAGCTCCTCATGAAACATGACAGGGGGTCAGAAGAGTCATAGATGCTTGAAAATGGGAAAATTCACTTTTTGCACCATAGTTTGTAAATGCTATAACTTTTACCCAAACCAATAAATATAGGCTGAATGGGTTTTTCTTCATCAAAAACATGTTTGTCCACATTTTTCGCGCTGCATGTATACAGAAATTTTACTTTATTTGAAAAATGTCAGCACAGAAAGTTAAATCATTTTTTTGCCAAAATTCATGTCTTTTTTGATGAATATAATAAAAAATAAAAATCGCAGCAGCAATCAAATAGCACCAAAAGAAAGCTTTATTAGTGACAAGAAAAGGAGCCAAAACTCATTTAGGTGGTAGGTTGTATGAGCGAGCAATAAACCGTGAAAGCTGCAGTGGTCTGAATGGAAAAAAAGTGCCTGGTCCTTAAGGGGGTTAAAGCCCACGGTCCACAAGTGGTTAACATGCTACACTATATTGGGCTCTCGGTTTCTCTACACTCTATTCAGTAAGGAGTTTCTTGAGCAAGTCTCCTTAACACTGCTACTGCCTACTGAGTGCGCTCTAGTGGCTGCCTCGCAAGTGCTTTGAGTCCGACAGGAGAAAGGCGCTATACAAATACTGCAATTAATTACTCAGCCAGCCCACTGCTTGCTCACCCAGCTACCCAGCCAGCCCACTACCCGCTCACCCAGCCAGGTACTCAGCCAGCCCACTGGTGTTATGCTGCCCACTGTGTGATTTACTGCTGAAATGCTGCCCACATTGTGATTATTTTCTGGTGAAATGTTGCCCACATTGCGATTATTCTCTGCTGAAATGTTGCACTCATTGCGATTATTTTCTGGTGAAATGTTGCCCACATTGCGATCATTTTCTGGTGAAATGTTGCCCACATTGCGATTATTCTTTGCTGAAATGTTGCACTCATTGCGATTATTTTCTGGTGAAATGTTGCCCACATTGCGATCATTTTCTGGTGAAATGTTGCCCACATTGCGATTATTCTTTGCTGAAATGTTGCACTCATTGCGATTATTCTCTGCTGAAATGCTGCACACATTGCGATTATTTTATGGTGAAACGCTGCCCCATTATGATTATTTGGCACCTATGGGGGGGGGGGCATCCAAATTTTTGCAAGGGGGCCCAGTGATTTCTAGTTACGCCCCTGACTATTACCTAAACTGGGGATACCTATAGACCTGGATATTTATACTGGGGACACCTATAGTATGTCTACATGTGGACACCTATAGACCTGGCTACTTTACTTATACTAATTATTTATATAGCGCCAACATATTACGCAGCGCTGTACAGAGTATGTATTGTTTTGTCACATAACTGTCCCACAGAGGGGCTCACAATCTAATCCCTACCATAGTCATATGTGTATGTATGTATCGTAGTCTAGGGCCAATTTTTAGGGGAAGCCAATTAACATTATACTTATCTGTATGTTGTTGGGATGTGGGAGGAAACCAGAGTGTCTGAAGGAAACCCACACAGACACGGGGAGAACATACAAACTCCTTGCAGATGTTGATCTGGCTGGGATTCGAACCAGGAACCCAGCGCTGCAAGGCGAGAGTGCTAACCACTACGCCACCGTGCTGCCATACCACTGTACTATATTGTACTGCCATCTTCAGCAGTACTTCAGAGTACGTAGTCATGTCACTGACTATCCTCTGAGGAGCTTACAATCTAATTCTCCCATAGTCTAATGTCCTACCATATTATTATGTATTTATATAACACTGACATCTTCTGCAGCACTTTACAGAGAATAGTCATGTTACAGACTTTTCTCAGGGGAGCTCACACTCTAATACCTACCACTATTTTGTGCGAGAGAACACTGGCTAATGTGTGGGTTTTTTTTTTTTTGGGGGGGGGGGGGGACATTTCCTACTTGCTTGTTTAAGGTCACTTTACTCATACCCAGGGAGAAACCATGGCCCCACTGACTTTGGGCTGCACTCTTACTAGGAAATTTTAATTGACCACACCCACTGTGTTATGGACACGCCCACTGCATTCTGTGGCCCTGCCCATTTTTCGCTGTCCTCCTGGGGGGGCGCCGTAGGTTTGGGGTGCCTAGGGGAGCCCAAACCCTAAATACAGCCCTGGCTGCAGTATTGGCTGAATCACACACCTGAAACAAGCATGCCGCTAATCCAGTCTGACTTCAGTCAGAGCACCTGATCTGCATGCTTGTTCAGGGGCTGTGGCTAAAAGTATTAGAGAGACAGGATCAGAAGGAGAGTCAGGCAACTGGTATTATTTTAAAAGGAAAAATCCACATCTTTCTCAGTTTAGGTTCCCTTTAACACCTGAAGACCCTTTTGTTCCCGGTCTGTACATCTCTGGGCCCATCCAGACATGCCACCTTTCACCTAGCAAGTAGTTAAAGAAGATCATAAAGGTTGTACTATTATGGAGACATTATGGCTGCACTTGCTATGTGGTAGGTACACCTGTAATTTGGAAACCTTATGGCTATATGGTGTATATGGAGGGTGAAGGCTGCACCTTTTTATGGGGAAGGGGGGGGGGGAGCAAGGGGACTGCACTTGCTATAAGATGACAAAATGGCTTCCTTTGTTATGGGGGACATTATGGATGCATTTGTTAAAGTAGGGAAAGATGGCTGCACTTGTTATGAGGGTCATTATGGAGGCTCTAGTTAAATGGGGGTCATTATGATTACACTTATTATGTGGTGGCATTTGGGGCACACGTAAGGCTTGCACTATGAAAGATGTTTTTATGCATTTTTAATTTTTCTTTAAAGTGAACCCGAGGTGAAAATAAACTGATGAGATAAACAATTATATTTATCCTCCTACTCCTAAAAATTATTTTTTAAGTATCCCAGGGTTTTCTTTTATATTTAAACATTTACAAAGTAGGCTGAATGTTTTTCTGTCTCTAATCAGTGGCAGCCTATTAAGTGTCCCAGAGTTAGAAAAGGTGAATAGTTCATGTATTTTCTCTCTCCCTGCCCTCAGAAGTTGTATTCTGCCAGGAAAACTTTTATGGCTGTAATGTGCTTTTCAGTGATGTTTACTATATTCCCGACAAGGTATCGACAAGACAGAAGCTGTCACTTCTATGCCTAGAAATGAACTCTTTCAGACAGCAAAATGTCACATATCGCCTCAGATATACTTTAAAGGCCATTTCTTTCAGCATAAGTTTTCCTCTTTATCAGCAAGTGGTGTGTGTTGTGGGCAGAATAGCTAGATTTTCTGTAACGAAAGGCTTCAGGGAAGTAAATTCAGCCCTAGAGAGGGACTTTTTTTCCAGCCATTTACTACACAATGGTTTGCCTAGCATTCTGTGAGTACAGTGCAGCTTTACAAATCAAACACTGGGCTACACTGTCTGTTTGAACTTGTCACCATAACAAGTTTCTTTATCCCTTGACTGTAATGTTCCTTTAAATGCCACGCTGGCAGCAGGAGAAAATGATATTATTCACGTCGCTCAGATTCTGGCTAATTGTTCCTGCCCACACCGCCAAGTTCCGCCTCTGTTATGTCAACAAAGTGAATGTTGAGACGTTTCATCATAAAATAAGGAGAGGTAGCTAACCCAAACCTTGCCATCCTGGCCTGCTGGCTTCTCTGTGCAGATTATAAAAAGATGTGCCCATTGTGTATCATTCATGGCTGAGTCATGTGAACAGAGACAAGAATAGTCTACCTCAGTGGGGATATTCCCCGCCATTAGCTTGACCTAGTGGGTGTTGCAGTGACTGTGCATGTGCTATTTTAAGTGCATTGTGAGTAGCAAGGAATGTGCCCTTATATAAACACCACAGAGACTATTTATCAGTGACAGGCTGTTCAATATCTGACCAAACCTGCTGGACTGATGAGTCTTAATATTTTACATATCTGTAATGCTACCCACATATAATTTCTAGCAAACATATATCACACAGAGCACAGTCCGCTATCAAGGTAAGACTTTGCATAGCCTTTACAGGGAAGATTAAAGTGGCACTCCAGTCAGAACGTTATTTAATTTAGATACATTTCCGAATGCTTTAGCGGAGGGGTTCTTAACCTTTTCAGGAAATGAACCCCTTTGTCAGTCATCCTCAAGCCAACGCACCATGTTATATATAGTCAGAGAAATAAGTATGTGATCCCCTGCTGATGTTGGTCATTTGCTCTCTGACCAAGAAATGTCTATAATTGTAATGGTAGGTTTATTGTAGTTGTAATTATTATTATTATCGGCAGAATAATAAAAGAACCTTCACAATCCCATTGCCCCAAAGTCAGAGCTTGATGTGCATTGTAATGAGTGGAATAAGTATGTGATCTCCTATCAAAAGATGACGTAGTACTTTGTTGAAAAACCGTTGTTGGCCTGGCGTTGTAGGTCAGATTTGCATATCCTCTTCAAGTAAGCAAGGTTTGAAGGCTGATGTTTGGCAACTCAAACCTTCAGCTCCCTCCACACTTTCTGTTGGATTTAGTTCTGGAGACTGACTAGGTCACTCCAGGACCTTCATGTGCTTCCATATCGGCCCCATAGACGCCCATAGAAATATTGACAAGTGACCACTATTTGTAGCCGTTTGTAGCAGTTTCCATAGCTGGCGGCCCCAGAGTTTCCATCTTTTACCGATACTTCTGTGGCTCTCCAACCCCCAGTGTACAATTCAACTGGGGCCCATAGTTCTACCTACACCACTATCTCCATTTAACTTTACACATACGAATAGAAAGGCCTGAATTTATCTCACAGGAGCCTCAGCCTATAGGCACAGATGTATGCGCTTTGAGTCCTATGTGAGAAAAGCGCTTTACAAATGTTATTGTATTGTATTGTATAGATGTCCTGTCATCTTAAGCCGCATCTACACGCGTAGATGCGGCGGCGATGTTCCTTATCAATCGAGCCGCTGATGTGGCTTGATTGATAAGATCCGACAGGACGGATCTCCCCACCGCCGATTCCCTGCTCGCTCCCCGCGAGGGGACAGTGGCAGGGAATCAAGCGGAAGATAAGCGGAGCCAGCGGGGACTCGAATCCGGCGCACGCGCGGCAAGCGGGGACGCGGCGGGCACGCGGAAGAGGCAATCCGGCGGCTAATTGAGCCGCCGGATCGCTGCCTCATCTACACGTGTAGATGAGGCTTTAGACTTCGTCCTCTATGAACCTACAAATCCCCACCAAACTGCACTGCAAGTGTGCTGGTTGTCCCAGCTGTCACTTCTTCCTTACTTCCTTGCCTGTCATAGGTAGCTACACGTGCCACTTAGTACTAGGTAGCCAGAGCTTTCCTCAGTGTTAAGTAGCTAGAGGGTGCTGCTGACTGAAGGGAGATCTCTTGAGTGGAATGGTGAGAGCAGGTGATTATCCTCTTATTTACACCCTCGTCATCAGGGCTCTGCATAGGGAAGGATGTAGGGCGGCACTTGGGGAGTGGAGTGAGCCTCCTTTCCATCATCAGGTGCCTACAGTGCCTTATGGGAAATCCGGATCCGGCCCTGTGAATAGTCAGTCTTGTTTTACATTTTTATCATTAAGATTCTCTAGTTTTATTTTTTACATTTTAGAACTGCTTTAAATTTGGTTACGATAAACAAGCAGATAAAAAGAGCGAGTGCACACCAATGCCTTCAAACTTAGTCACAATTAAACCAGCGGTGCAACATCCAGATGAAAAAGCAGCTTATGTCTATAGCATTAAGGAAAGGAAAAGAAATATCCAGGAGCTACTCGCCATGGTTTGCTTCAATAAAAGTTCAACCTTTAATGCAAATCTTCCAATAGGCCCCAATTTCTTTTAATTGCTCCTGCGATGTGATCTCCCAGTGGGGAGTGGGAAAAGTGCATAAAGAAGCAGTTCTTTCTGGTTTTCTCCTTTTTCTTTAAGAGAGTTTCTCTATCCAAACCCTCAGCTCTCTTCAAGGCCGAGTTCAGAATGTCCTCCTTGTATCCACGGGCCGAAAATCTCTTTTTTACTTCCAACATTTGTTGTCTTCCCATCTCTGGAATCGTATTATTGCGTTTCATACGCACCATCTGGCTATATGGCAGGCTTTCCTTTAAACGGTTTGGATGAAAGCTCTCACCGTGCAATACCATGTTGGAAGCTGTGGCCTTCCTGTATGTAGCGGAACACGCATAGGGAACATTAAGCTAGACATTGGCTGAGTGGAGGAGGGACGGACACTACTCACACCATACAGGTGTGTTGATAAGGTGAGCTGCTGCCATTGGTCTGTGACTGATTGGGAGGGAGTGGTCTCTGGTATATATGAGTAGGCACACAGAGAGGGGGTAGATGGTCTCGAGAAAGCCCTCATAGAGGGGCGAAACGATCGTCGACCTGCCTCCGCACCTTGTGTACAACCTCCTGTCTGATAAGTATTGCTGTCTTTTTGCCTTTTATCCTTGAAAAAAATTTTTTATTGGAAGATTTGCATTAAAGGTTGAACTTTTATTGAAGCAAACCATGGCGAGTAGCTCCTGGATATTTCTTTTCCTTTCCTTAATGCTATTTAAATTTGGATACCACCTCTATGAGTTTGTGCGATCGATGTCTCTTTCGCCAGAAAGAAAGCCACACTTCTAGCTGAGTAATTGCGAGTGCTGCTCCTTCCCACATGTTTATGACCCGTGATAACGCTATTTGTGAAATGTTTACAGCTCTCGTTTATTGTTCTCCCTGTGGCATTTTTATTTGCCTTTCGCTGATGTTCACATGACGTAAGGAATAAAGATGTGACTTTTATGATAACACGCAGTGCAGTTTATGAGGCATATTTAGCTTTTATGCAGATCTTTCTTATCACTACCAATATTCCCCTCACTGAAGACCTTGTTCTGGGCTTGCTGCTCATTTCATTTAATCAGCAAGTCCATGGTGAAAATATTTCAGTTTGGCTAAGACAACGTTTTTTTAGGTTAAAGTGTCAAATTAAAAATAGAGCTCAGGGTGTGTCTCATGCCATGACGCCTACTTGAGGTGGTCAGAGATGTGATCGTTTTGACTTGCATGTAAAATTCATGCAAATTGTATGCAGCTTGCAATTGGGTCAATCACATTCAGCAGGAAGTGAACCTGAATAGCTTACTAAAGGTGCATACACACATCAGACTATAGTCTTTGGAAACTGAAAGATCACAGACCAACCTTACCACCCTTCATGTAGTATGAGAGCCATACTCTACACAGTCTTTTCTATGGAGCTGAACTCCACATCAGAAAAAGATTTTTTTTCTGATGTGGAGTTCAGCTCCATAGAAAAGACTGTGTAGAGTATGGCTCTCATACTACATGGAAGGGGGTAAAATTGGTCTGTGATCTTTCATTTTCCAAAGACTATAGTCTGATGTGTGTATGCACCTTTACCTGAATACCTGATACCTGATTTTGAGCCCTGTACAAATCTGACCATCAGTATGGTTGCTTTAACAGTTAAATTTTAAAATGGTCAGTACATGCGGGTTAAGCTAAACTTTAGCTTAAGCCACATGTACTGACCATTTCTACTACTCTCCGCCCACTTTGTGATGTCACTCCCTGCCTACTCTCCATTACCAGGCTGTCAGTTCAAGCTAGCAAAGGGAAAGTGGCAAGAGACTGACATATGTAGGTGAGGCAGCAGCAGAGAGGCTACTTATCCATTGATTTGTGCATTAATCTCATCTCATTGGCCGTCTTTAGTAAGGATGGTCGAAATTGCTGAATTCCCAAGCCAACAAAATTCCATAATTCTGCGCAAAATTCCAAATGTATTCCAAGTTTGCATGGCAAAAAAATTATTTTATAATAAGATTTGTGGAAATATGTTCACAATAGGTTACAATTTTGGGTACTTATCCGTTAGCCGGGCGAATCCGGCAGGTGGCGCTAATTACTATTCCCCCTCCAGGCCGACATGGATAGTAGGGAAAGATGTAACTCTGGTGGAGTTTTGTCGCCACCTAGAGGATGCGCCCGGCTAACGGATAAGTACCCAATTTTGATTTGATTTTTCGCTTTTTTAACATGGAATTTTTTTATTCAGGTCGCTTGAGCATGCTCAGTTTCACTATTAAAGGGGAACTGAAGAGAGAGGTATATGGAGGCTGCCATGTTTATTTCCTTTTAAGCAATACCAGTTGTCTGGCAGCTCTGCTGATCCTCTGCCTATAATACTATTAGCCATAGCCCCTGAACAAGCATGCAGCAGATCAACTGGTAGCAACTGGTATTGATTAAAAGGAAATAAATATGGCAGCCTCTGTATACCTCTTACTTCAGTTCCCCTTTAAATGAAAAAAAAAAAAAACGTTTGTGCATTACACAAACATTATTTCACATTAGGTTCAGAAATTATGCGTCGGCATACTGTGAATTCCAACTTTGAAATCGAAATTGCAAAATTCTGCTGAATTCTAGCGCTCTTCCATAATCCTTAGTCACTAGTAGAGATGTGGCGAACTGTTAGCCCGGCGTACATCTCTGGAGCTCTTACTACTTCCGGGTCGCACTGACCCGGAGTAGTACGCCTGCGCTGCCGGGCTGAGCGCGTCCTAGATCGCGCTCCTGTTTCCGGGCACTCTCTGCGCATGAGCGTGACGTCATTCATGACGCCACGCACATGCGCAGAAAGTGCCCGGCAACAGGAGCGCGATCTAGGACGCGCTCAGCCGGGCAGCGCAGGCGTACTACTCCGGGTCAGTGCGACCCGGAAGTAGTAAGAGCCCCAGGGATTTGGAGATGTTCGCCGGCGAACGGTTCGGGAACCGTTCGCCACATCTCTAGTCACTAGTAGGTACTGTACATGCAATAAATCCTATATAATAAAACCCTTCTGTCCTTGTGTCATCTTCCTGTCCCTGTGTTTTAGCTACTGCGCATGTGTAGCCGTTGGAACAAGAGGAGGACGGGGGCCAGGGGGCGGGCGTGTGTGCGCGTGGGTTTGCGGGCAGGCGTGTGCACGCGCATGCGCGCTTACATGCGGCGGCGTTCATAGGGGTGGGAAGGGAGGGTTGAAGGGGGATTGTGAGGGACTAGAGCGCGTTATATTAACGGGTTTGGTCCACCTAGTCTGTTATATAAGCATAGCTTGTAACTGTCCCCTTTTTTTTTTTGAGGGACAGTCTCCCCTTTGCAAACCAATTACCCCTGTCCCTCTTTCTTTCTCATTTGTCCCTCTTTTAGGGCTGATGTACAGATTTATGTAATCATACAGTATATTATATAATTTTCTATTTAAAAAAATTCTAATTTGACTCTAAACATTATTACCATCCTTTATATTGATATGTTTCTCAATTTCAAATGTTAATTAAGGAAAACTGTCATTGACAGAAAAGAATAAGAGTATTTTGCTGTATTCTTTGTGGTATGTGTAACTAGGGGTGTGGTGGGGTGTGGCAGGAGTGTGCTTTAAAGGTGTCCCTCATTCTTATCTAAAAAAAAGTTGGGAGATACAGTATCTCACAAAAGTGAATACACCTCTCACATTTTTGTAAATATTTTATTAGACTGAAGATATGACACTTTGTTTGATACAATGTAAAGTAGTCAGTGCACAGCTTGTGTAACAGCTCTCTGAGTGGAGCTGAACTCTTGCACAGGACAGAAGGAAAACCTAGAGAAATGCACCCTGTATGTATGCAGAGAGTTTTAGCCTGTTTAACTGCCCCTCATTTGTGTCTAATCACAAATTGTAATTTGATCTCTCTCTGTGGCAGAGATGGCAGATAAGCTCATTTGAAAGCACAGGATGTCAACAATATGTCTGCTTCCATGAATCTAGTAGAAACAGTGCAGATTTATTTTATGATTTGTATCAGCTGTAACAAAGAAATGTTTTTTGTTTAAAGGTTGTTATGCTGTTGCGTATATTTTATAGCAGAGAGGAAGTCCTGAATTCAGGTCCGCTTTAAGAAAAGAAAAAAAAATTGTTGATCACTTAGGCTGCTTTCACAGTAAGACGTTACAGACGCACGTTAGAGCAGCCTGTAACGCATCCCAACTCACAGCAATGATTAATCAATGGGCTGTTCACAGTGCCCACGTTGCGTTACATTGTAATGCAGCACGTAAGTTGAAAGTGCTGCATGCTGTGTGTTATGCGCGGCTAAGCCGCGTTAGACTGCTTGCACATGCTCAGTAGTGTTGGAGGAGGAGGTCTTCCCTCCTCCTCCTCGGCCAGGCACATGGCTAATTAATATTCACTGCACGGTGTGACGTGCAGTGTTTACTTCCTGGAGCGCCGCTCAGTGCGGCGATTGGCTAGCGGGACCACGTGATGCCGCATGCATCCAAGAGTACGCATCACGGCATCACGGACGCCAGAGTGAGCTGCACAACGCGGCTCACTCTGACGTCCACATCCAAGAGCACCAGGCGTTGCGTTAGGGGCACGTTATGCGACCATAACGTCCCCTAAAACGCAACGTCTTGGTGTGAAAGTAGCCTAAAAGGAACACTATCGATTTACATATTTTTTCAATTGAGATAGGAATTGTTTGGGAAGTGCTGCTAAGTACTGGTGTATACATTTCACTAGCAACCTCTTTGTTTACTGTTATCACAATACTTTCAAACTTTACTGACGCCAAAACTGACGCAGAATGAGCCATGAGGAGAGGGTAAATTCCCCTCACACTTGATCAGTTAACCCTGTGTGTAACTCTGTGTGAGAGAAAGAAAGCTCCCAACAGATGCAGCTTCTGTGTCCTGTGTTTCTGACTGAAGTGTCTGAAGAGAGCAGAGGAAACTTGTAATGAACATTTGTAATTGTCACAGCTTTTCATACTGTTTTTGCTTTCAGAGAAAAATATTCTGTAGTCTGATATGCAACATTGGCTATACATTGAAGCAGACACCCCTTCTGCATTTGATTTGTCCCAATATAGCTTAATACTACACTCAATAAATTAAAGCTTTTGCCTCTGATATTTAACATGAAAAGTAGGGAAATGTTTATACAGCTACTTAGACATTATTTGTACATTGTCATTTTAGAACACTTGGGTATTGATAGTATTCCTTTAAAGATGAGTTGAGCTATAAGAAGATTGCCAACACTGTGAAACTGAGCTCCAGCAAGGTGGCCACACAGCGGTTTAACCCCCTTGGCGGTATGAAACATTCCGCCAGGGGGCAGCGCAGCAGTTTTTTTAAATCTTTTTTTTTTAAATCATGTAGCAAGCCCAGGGCTCGCTACATGATAGCCGCTGCTCAGCGGCATCCCCCCGCCCGCTTCGATCGCCTTCGGCGATCTCCGATCAGGAAATCCCGTTCAAAGAACGGGATTTCCTGGAGGGCTTCCCCCGTCGCCATGGCGACGGGGCGGGATGACGTCACCGACATCAGCGACGTCGGGACGTCATTGGGACTCCAGATCCACCCCTCGGCGCTGCCTGGCACTGATTGGCCAGGCAGCGCACGGGGTCTGGGGGGGGGGCCGCGCGCCGCAACGAATAGCGGCGATCGGGCGCGCGGCGGCGGCGATCGGGGTGCTGGCGCAGCGTCCAGCAAAAAAAAAATATTTAAATCGGCCCAGCAGGGCCTGAGCGGCACCCTCCGGCGGTGTCACACACGGGGTTACCACTAAGGAGGTTAACAGAACAGGTTTTACACAGAAGCTCTCCATGGTCGACTAAAGGAGTTGAGTACACATGTTCAGCGTCAATTTCAGGGGTTGTCTTTTGCAAATAGACATATGAGTGCTGCCGGAATTGCTACAGCGGTTGAAGGACTGGTGAGGAGCGGGGTCAGTGTGTCATTGCTCAGATCATGTGCCATACAATGCATCAAAGTGGTCTGCTTGGCTGTCAGAAGGGAGTCTCTTCTAAAGATGAAGCACAAGAAAGCCCACAAACAGTTTGCTGAAGACAAGCAGACTAAGGACATGGATTACTGGAACTAGGGCAGGCGCTAAAATTAAGGCAGGGAAGGCAGCTGCCCCAGGCCCCCGGCCGCCTGGGGGGCCCCAGGCCCCCGCTGGCAGCAAGCAAAAAAATCTGCGCAGCCTGGGACACTGTGCTGTGCGTATATACATCATGTCTGCTGTGCTGCTCTGCCTGCGTCCTCCTGGGCTGCTGACTCCTGTCGGGTGTGTGTGGGGGTGCGGTGCGGAGTTATAAAATTTTAGCCGCCAGAGCTGGGGAGCGGGGAGGAAGAAGATACATACTGCCACCGCCGGTTCCAGCGTCGGGTCTCCATGGATACCACCCGGCGATGCGTCCTGAGCCTTCATCCCCTGACTCTGTGCTGCCGGCTCCACCTCCTGGATGCACATCAGTGATGCAGGCATGGACGTCAATGCCTGCGAGGAAAGAGGAGAGGACGTCGTCACGTGATCTTCGTGACGTCATCATCAAGACAGGCTGACGGCATCAGCGTGCCGACTGTCCGGAGAGCGGTGGAGCCTGACTGTATATATTAATGGGTAAGTCAGTCAGGTAAGCCTGTTAAAAATATAACATGTGGATTTGCGCGGTGGGGGGGGGGGATGGGGGGATTAACCTGGCGGGGGGAAGGGGGGGGGGCTTTGGTGGGCTACATCGGAGGGATAGAGGGAGAAAGGGATGAGCAGAGCAGGGCATGGGACATCTGTTACAGGGAAGGAAGCAGGTAGGCAGAGCACACACACCATAAAAATTTGTGTCCATCGCAGCAGTGATCTCTCTCTCTTTCTTAGTCTCTCTCCCTCTAAGTCTCTCCCTCCCTCTCTGTCCCTCTCTCTCCCTGTCTCGCTCTCCCTCTCAGTTTCTCTCTTTCCCTTTCAGTCTCTCTCTAACTCCCTAATTCTCTGTCTCTCTCTCTCTTTCTCCCTCCCCCTCTCAGTCTCTCTCCCTTCCTCTCTCTGTCCCTTTCTCTCACTCTCTTTCCCTCCCTCTGTGTCTACCTCTTTCTCTCTCCCCTCTGTCTCTCTCTTCCTCCCTCCCTCCCTCCCTCTTTTTGTCTCTCTCTCTCTCTCTCTCTCCCTCCCTCTTTCTCTCCCCCTACCTCTCTTTCTGTCTCTCTGCCTTCCTTCATCTTTCTCTCTCTCTCCCGGTCTGTCTGTCTCTTTCCCTCCCTCCCTCTCTCCCTGGATCTTTATAGCTGAGAAACTGCCCTGATTTGTGTGTGTACCTGTGTTCGAGTGTATGTGTCTGTGTATGGGGGGAGGGGGGGGGGGGCTCGGTGTGTGTGTGGGAGGGGGCCCCCTGCTTAAGCTTTCCCCAGGGCCCCGAGGACCCTTAAACCAGCCCTGACTGGAACTATGTAATGTGTTCACAGTGGTGTGATGAGACCAAGATAAATGTATTTGGTTCAGATGGTGTCAAGCGTGTCTTGCCTACAGTCAAGCATGGTGGTAGGCATAGCTCCCAACTGTGCCTCTTTTGGAGGGACAGTCCCTCTTTGGGACTCTTTGGGAACACAGTCCCTCTGTGTCTCTTTTTTCCTAAGTTTTCCCTCTTTTGGGACTCTTGAACAGATCTATGTAAATATATGTGTTTTATCTACTGAAAAATGTGTTTGACTCAACTTAACTTTATTCTTATCCATTAATTTGATCTATTTCTTATTTTCAAATGTTAAAGGAAAACTTAAGTCAGGGAAAAAAAATGACATTTACTCACCCGGGGCATCCCTCAGCCCCCCGAAGCTGTATGGTGCCCTCGCAGCCCCGCTCCGATCGTCCTGTCCCCGCCGGCGGCTACTTCCGGGTTCGGCGACAGCCGCCGACAGGATGGGAACGCGGCTGATTTTCCGCGTTCCCAGCCGCTATATCACCCTCTATGCTGCTATAGCGTATATATATAGTTTTCCTTTAATATAATTGCAAATGAACTAGGATAGAAAGGACCAGTGTGGTTTGAATTATAAAACATCATGAATTTATTTTGAAATATTTATGGTATGCGTCACTTGGGGTGTAGCAAGAGCATGATTAGGGGTGTGGCATGGGAGTGGCTTAAGTGTCCCTCTTTTTTATCTCAAAAAGGTGGGAGGTATTGTGGTGGGAGTGTCATGATTTAGGGCTTCATTAGTGCTGCCGTCACTGGGGTGGGAAGCTACAGTTCACTGAGGGAGCCACAAATGCCACCATGTACTTTGACACACTGAAGCAGAGCATGATCCCCTCCCTACAGAAACTGGGCCACAGGGTAGTATTCCAACATGATTAAGACCCCAAACACACCTCCAACAGGACCACTGACTTGTTAAAGACACTAAGGGTAAAGGTGCTGGAATGGCCAAGCATGTCTCCAGACCTAAAACCTATTGATCATTTGTGGGGCATTTTCTAAGGGAAGGTGGAGGAGCAAAAGGTCTCTAATGTCCACCAGCTTCATCATGGAGAAGTGGAAGAGGATTCCAGTGACAACCTGTGAAGCTCTATTGAGCTCCATGCCCAAGAGAGTTAAAGAGGAACTGTACCAAAAAATAATGTACTCACTTTTGTTGCTAGGCATTAATGGCTGATTATGATTATGATGCTAGGCATTAATGGCTGATTATGATGGGACAGCAAATTTACACTGTTATACAAGCTGTATACTGACTGCCTCACATTTTATCAAAGTGTCACCTCTTCAGTGTTGTCCCATGAAAAGATATAAGGAAATATTTACAAAACTGTGAGAGGTGTACTCACTTTTGTGAGATATTGCAGTATATGTACTACTGCTACTGGTGGTATAGATGCGATCTGTGGGTCCTGGAGCTGTATAAGAGCTGGCTCAGGCACTTTAGGCCCAATTCAATTGACTTTTTCTCCTAAGTGATTCTTTCATACCCTAACAATAAAATGCTTTTTTTAATTATTATTATTATTATTATTTTATTTATAGAGCGCCAACATATTCCCAAGAGTTGTACAACGTGCAAAACATGCAACAATGGGGAGCAAAGATTCATGAGCAGTTCCACATACTGTACAATCAGAATTACCAGTGACACAAGTACAGACACGGACAACTGATGAGTAGTTTGAATAACATCACTTATACTGATAGATCTATCTATTGATACATTGAACAGAAACAGGAAACACAAGGGGGAGGTCTCTGCCCTTACAGGAGGGTAGTGGGGGTTGAGACTCAGGGGAAGTAGACAGAGGGGTTAAACAGGAAGCAAAAGGGGGAGGCCACCAGCAAGCAAGAAAATAATTTTGACACTATTGACAGTACATTTTCACCTACTTTTAGTATGCTAACAGGGAGTTAAAAATTATCTAATAGGAAAAAAAAAACTTAGGAGAAAAAGTGATTTGGATTGGGCCCAATAAGCTTAAAGGAAAAACGACACTCATCAATACTATCAACAGCAGTTGAACATTTCATACTTTATATACATATAGTAATGAAAAACTGCCTATTAGATTGTACTAAAATCTCCTGGAATGTGTCAGGTTCTTCCATGGCTATTACTCCACTGCTGGATAAACATTACTTAACAAAGTGCCATCTAGTGGAAAGTTTTGAATTAACAGATAGGTGTTACTGCCTTTTGTAAATGTAAAAAAAATACATGCAGATAAGCTATGACTATTGATATTGTATTGTTGTTTGAAGAAAAATGCCATAATCATCAGTTCTACACCATTTTTTTTTCAATTTGGTATTAAAAATTATCTTTCCATTTCAGTCTGCAGTAGGCTAAGAAATTCCAAAATAGTGTGCTCAAGTCGCTCTTCTTTGCAGCCTTAGCACTCTTCTCATTAGCCAACGTGTGCACAAACCCGATTTCGTGCACACGTTATGGCGAATGGCATGACGTGAAGAAGTTTTGGTTAAACGCATATCAGCAGCGCTAGTTCTAATTTACACGACGGGAAAACGTGTGCGTCGAACAATTAAAAGCTACCTGATGTGTTACAAAGTAACGCTCTGGAACGCTTTGTCTAATGTGAAAGGTAACATGAAAGTCAATAAACTTTCATGTTACCCATTTCACCGCATCCTAAGAGCGATCCGTCAAAACTTAGGAACAGTCCTTAGGAACGGTGGTCTTCCCTGGTTAAAAAAAAAATGCTTGAGGTTTGCATTGCACTCAAACTATGGTTGGTCACTGAGCAAAGACAGCTCAAAGACGCCTTCCATGATGCTCAATATGTTAGCTTTGTCGGAAGCCATAAAATCAGCATGTGGAGGCCTGGAGGGGAACCCAAAGTGTCCCTTTACACTATATTTCAGTTATAACTGAATGGATGACTGCTTTTCAAAGTAATGTTCTTGTTTCCCTATCGCTTATTTCACACTATATGCATTTTAAATGACAGCATTTTCACAATGCACTGCTACGAAAATTTAAAATGTATCAATTTTTCAACATATAGGCCTCAACTCACTAAGCTTTATCAAACACTTCATCAAACGTTTGATAATTTACCTCATGGGTAAAATCTAATTTTGAATTTACTAAGGTGTTATAGATTTATCGATCGTTCTATCGATAAAACATTCGATAAATATATAACAACTTAGTGAATTCAAAATTAGATTTTACCCATGAGGTAAATTATCAAACGTTTGATAAAGTGTTTGATAAAGCTTAGTGAATTGAGGCCATAGTGTAAAAAAGGCCTAAGAGCATAAGGGCTCCTCACAACATGCAACCATTTGTAAAAATGTGTTTTCTGGGTCAGAGTAACTATGTTGCAAACAGAGTAAAACTGATATCAACCAAGTGAGTTCTTATATTAGTGTTGGACTAGGATTGAGATAAATCTTCCTGTATTATTTATAATCTCCTGACACAGCCCAAGTGTATTCAGTTTTGCTACAGATTAATAATAGTGTTCTGCTGATCTCTACAGTGGTGCAGTCAACTTAAGCCTGGTACACACCTTCAATTTTTATTGGCCAATTCTATCACCTGCATGTAGTATGAGGGTCAACATTTTTTGAATACTATGAGCAGATTGCATTGGTAAACACTCATGCTACATTCAGGTGGTAAAATCGGTCAGTGATTGGCCAATTAAATTGAAGTCGAGTACTGGCCTTAAAGATCCTTGTGGATTTTGCCTAATATGACCTAGAAATCTAATTTCTACCTTACCGTATCATTATATATGGTCTGGAAGTAAAGAATTTCTGATTCTCAGTCTTTGTCAATCAAGACTGTTCAGTTGCCTCTGCTCCAATGAAGGAAAATCCATTAGTAAAAGCCTAAGTTTGCCAGACCACAGATGTCTGTTACTGAGCTGTATGTGCCACACATCAGTCAATATGGAGCCATGTATTCCCTGCAAGGTGCCAGGATCTGTGCCTTTGTTATCCTGCTGGTGGCAGCACTGGGGAACTTTGGTGTGGACTTCCACTGTCCACCAGCAGATGGCTTTCCTCTTGCTGGGAGCTGTGCAGTTCCCCAGCTCGCCAGCAGATGGAACTGTGAGGAAATTCTGGCCAGTCATCTAATCAGTGTGCTGCATTGGAGTGGACTTGCTAGCAGCTCATTGCTAGATCATTCTGGAACTAAAGCAGTGTTGTGACTAGCCATTTTTCCTGTGCTTCTTGATCCTTGCCCTTGTTTTCTAAACTCCTGCTATTGACCCTTCCTTGTCCGACTATTCTCTTTGCCTACTGTCTGTATTACTGATAATTTCTGATTACCTGGTTTGACTTATCTCTTGTATACCGATTTGGTTATCCACTCCTGTATATACTGTGGGATCTGTGTTCCTGTTTGTGCCATTGTATATATTGTGTGGTCTGTGTTATTATTTGTTGTATATATTTATATAGTTAGTCAGTTAAAGGGGTTCTGGTATTGCGATTCACTGTGTTTCTCAGATTGTATGAGTATGGTGGATGTATATTTGAATTGCTGCACCTTTGTAAATAAACACGTTTTCACCTTCGAGTCCAACCTGTGCAGACCTCAGTATGTTCATATGGGATTTCCTGCTCTTGTCTTGTCTTGATAAGAATCTGCATGTGCAGATCCTTACACAGGGCTTCCATGTATATCACCAATTCCATTGTTATCCCAAGTAGAAGCTGAGGGGGAGGAGATGTTCTAGGAGGGCTTTTCTGGTAACATCAGAGCTGAGAAGGAGGGGGGCACAGCGCAGGAAGGGGGAAATTGTGCACAGAGCAGCGGGGAGGGGGGAAGCCTCCCCCCCCTCCCTCACCTAGGGGCCCCCCCTCCAAAATTACAGTCAGCGGCAGCAGCGTGGAATAGCTTACCGGCATCAGAGCGATAGCGCTGCGTGCCGCTGGGCTGGTCTCCGTCTCCTGCACTGACCAATCACGCTCTCGCAGGAAGTACAGTGAGAGCGTAATTGGTCAGTGCAGGAGACTGATGCTATCGCTCTGATGCAGGTAAGCTATTTGCCGCTGGCTGGCTGCAATTTTGGAGGGGTGGAGCGCGGGAGGGGGGAGGCTCCCCCCCCCCCTCCCCGCTGCTCTGTGCACAATTTCCCCCCTTCCTGCGCTGTGCCCGCCTCTTTCTCAGCTCTGGGGCCCCCACTAACTGGGGACCTGCCTTTGTGGGGAAATCTGCCACCAATCTAATTGCAAATTGTGGGGATATCTGCCGCCAATCTAATTATATTTTGTGGGGATATCTGCTGCCAATGTAATAGTATTTTGTGGGGATATCTGCTGCCAATCTAATTGCATTTTGTGGGTATATGTGCTGCCAATCAAATTGCATTTTGTAGGGAAATCTGCTGCCAATCTAATTGCATTTTGTGGGGATATCTGCTGCCAATCTAATTGAATTTTGTAGGGAAATCTGCCGCCAATCTACTTGCATTTTGTGGGGATATCTGCTACCAATCTAATTGTATTTTTTAGGGATATCTGCTGCCAATCTAATTGCATTTTGTAGGGAAATCTGCCGCCAATCTAATTGCATTTTGTGGGGATATCTGCTGCCAATCTAACTGCATTTTGTAGGGTAATCTGCCGCCAATCTAATTGCATTTTGTGGGGATATCTGCTGCCACTCTAATTGTATTTTGTAGGTATATCTGCTGCCAATCTAATTGCATTTTGTAGGGAAATCTGCCGCCAATCTAATTGCATTTTGTGGGGATATCTGCTGCCAATCTAATTGTATTTTGTGGGGATATCTGCTGCCAATCTAATTGCATTTTCTGGGGATATCTGCCGCCAATCTAATTGCATTTTGTGGGGATATCTGCCGCCAATCTATTTGCATTTTGTGGGGATATCTGCCACCAATCTAATTGCATTTTGTGGGGATATCTGCTGCCAATCTAATTGCATTTTGTAGGAAAATCTGCCGCCAATCTAATTGCATTTTGTGGGGATATCTGCCGCCAATTTAATTGCATTTTGTGGCGATATCTGCGTCAATCTGATTGTATTTTGTTGGGAAATCTGCTGCCAATCTGATTGCATTTTGTGGCGATATCTGCCGCCAATCTATTTGCATTTAGTGGTGATATCTGCCTCCAATCTAATTACATTTTGTGGGGATATCTGCCGCCAATCTAATTGCATTTTGTGGGGACATCTGCCGCCAATCTAATTGCATTTTGTGGGGATATCTGCCGACAATCTGATTGTATTTTGTGGGGAAATCTGCCGCCAATCTAATTATATTTTGTGGGTAAATCTGCCGCCAATCTAATTGCATTTTGTGGGGAAATCTACCGCCAATCTAATTGCATTTTGTGGGGATATCTGCCGCCAATCTAATTGCATTTTGTGGGGGTATCTGCTGCCAATCTAATTGCATTTTGTGGGGATATCTGCCACCAATCTAATTGCATTTTGTAAGGGTATCTGCTGCCAATCTTATTGCATTTTGTGGGGATATCTGCCGCCAATTTGATTGCATTTTGTCAGAAAATCTGCTGCCATTTGACTACTTGATGAATTATCATGAGGCATGTAACTACTTGATTATTTTATCTAAAATGTATCTGGTCAGACCTAATCTCTGTGAATAATACCGCTACTTATTTTGTGTTTTTGTTTTTTTAAAGTCTGCCCGTGACTCATCATGACCACGCCCATGTTCCAGTGCGTGGTGACACTCATTTATTTCTGCGTGCGCCGCATGTGGACATATCCCTATTGGAGACTGTCCTCAGAAGTGCTCACAATCTATTCCCTACCATAAAATCATGCAAAATTTCTAGAGTACGGCTGCATTTCCACTTATGCGGTGCGAATCGCCGCGGTAAAAATTCGCATGCGGATGTGAATTTCGCATGCGGGTCTATGCGAATTTGCATGAAAATTTGCATGAATGACGATGTATGCGAATTTAACCATGGCAGTGCTGGTGTGCTTTTCCATTGTTTCTATGCGAATTTTCATGCGAATTCGCATACCCAAACCCAAGCGAATTTCCTATTAAACACATTGTATGCGGTTCACATAGCGGTATGCGATATGCAAATTCTGATGGCTCTGCCATGCGAATTTTTTCTGCACAGAAAAACGCAAAGGAATCCTGACAAGTGGAAACAGTCCCATTCACTTGTATTGCTATGCGAATTTGCAAGCGATAGTGGAAATGGGCCCTTCATGTGTATGTGAGCCCAAAATGGGGAGGGGGGGAGGAGGAGAGGGGGCGGGCCCCAGGCTGAAACTTCCTTGGTGGGCCCTTAGTGTCCCAGTCCGGCCCTGGGTAACATGTTATGTGTTGATGTGTTATGTGTACTCTGCTACAAACACAAGTTTGGAAAGGCATCAGTGCCTCCTTTGTTTCTATTTAGATTATCTGTTTAGTGGTTTGGTGCTTCCAGGGACTGAGTCAGCATCAGCGTAACAGAACCCTTGTGAAGCTCTACTGAAGGTGAAATAACAGGTTTGTATTTGCTCAAAATGTTGCAATTATGTTGCTCCTGAATTATCCATACCTGTAATGGCTGTCTCTTCTATGCAGTTAACTTTCCTAATTTGAAGGACGAGCCTGACTTGTCCATGAAAAAAAAAAAAATAAGCTAGTAACGGTAAGGACGAGTCAGGCTTGCCTAGCAATTACTATTATTCACTGGTGTTGGGCGCAGGCAGCATCATTAAATCGGGCAGCAAATTCAAATGTTTTGTTTTGAATAAAATACAAACAATTGTACTGGATCCAATATAAAAACTTCTAAATTGAAAAAAAAGGTATGGTCAGCACTACTGCCTATAGCAGCAAACATTAAAGTAAAAAAAAATAAAAAAAATTTTTTAAATATAAACCGATGTGATTATTTTATATTGTACACACGCTTGCGGACAGCTTGCAAGACTGCAAGAGGTCCGCAAAAATGCTTATAAAAAATCCTTTTAAAAATTGTACCTCTTTTGTGTCAAACGCTGGAGAGGTTAAAAAATGTTCCAGTAGTTGAACCCTTTTATTCACAACTTTGCCCTCTACCTGAGGGGTGTGTGTTTTGCTTCTGGAAAGCCGATGTTTCCTGGCCTGTGTACAGCAATAAATCTCAACATGTTCTACATTCATGGACTACTACACCTGACCTGCTCACCCAAGGGATTCTACAAATATATACATGCAGATGTTTTCATGCTTATACATCCCCTATGGGCTTGATTCACTAAAGCGTGCTAACACAGTTAGCAAGCCTAAAAGCTTTGCACGTGCAAACTAGGGTGCTGCTAAGTACTTTCCACGGGCAAAGCTGGTACTGAGTGTGCTCTGTTTGGTGCGCGTGAACGAAACATTGCACCCTCAGTGTACACAGTACACTTATCAGGCTATTTTGCACGCGGACAGTGCGATGTATCGTGTGCACCGGTGCGACATTTCGCGCGCACCGCACAGCGCTTTAAACTTTGCGCACGCAAACTTTTGTGCACATATTAGCACGTGCAAAAGCACTTTGCACTTGCTAAGGGGCTTTTCACTGGCGTGCTAACACTTAGCACGCTTTAGTGAATCAAGCCCTATATATATGTTGAATAGCACAAGATAACACTGTGAATTGATAAAGTACATGTTCAGTGTTATAATTAGAGTGGGGCCGAACCTCCGATTTTAGGTTCGCGAACCGGGTTCGCGAACTTCCGCGTAAGGTTCGGTTCGCGTAAAAGTTCGCGAACCGCCATAGACTTCAATGGGGATGCGAACTTTGAAAAAAAAAATTATGCAGGCCACAAAAGTGATGGAAAAGATGTTTCAAGGGGTCTAACACCTGGACCCCCAGGTGGAGGAGTGGGATACATGCCAAAAGTCCCCGGGAAAAATCTGGATTTGACGCAAAGCAGCGTTTTAAGGGCAGAAATCACATTGAATGCTAAATGACAGGCCTAAAGTGCTTTAAAACATCTTGCATGTGTATACATCAATCAGGTAGTGTAATTAAGGTACTGCTTCACACTGACACACCAAACTCACCGTGTAACGCACCGCAAACAGCTGTTTGTGTAGTGACGGCCGTGCTGGACTGGTGCGCACCATGGCGAGAACAGGTATGCAGTGGCGGGTTCACTGAACAGAACAGGTATGCAGTGGCGGGTTCACTGAACAGAACAGGTATACAGTGGCGGGTTCACAGAACAGGTATGCAGTGGCAGGTTCACTGAACAGGTATGCAGTGGTGGGTTCACTGAACAGGTATGCAGTGGCAGGTTCACTGAACAGGTATGCAGTGGTGGGTTCACAGAACAGGTATGCAGTGGTGGGTTCACAGAACAGGTATGCAGTGGCAGGTTCACTGAACAGGTATGCAGTGGTGGGTTCACAGAACAGGTATGCAGTGGTGGGCTCACAGAACAGGTATGCAGTGGCAGGTTCACTGAACAGGTATGCAGTGGTGGGTTCACAGAACAGGTATGCAGTGGTGGGTTCACTGAACAGGTATGCAGTGGTGGGTTCACTGAACAGGTATGCAGTGGTGAGTTCACAGTACAGGTATGCAGTGGTGGGTTCACAGAACAGGTATGCAGTGGTGAGTTCACAGAACAGGTATGCAGTGGTGGGTTCACAGAACAGGTATGCAGTGGTGGGTTCACAGAACAGGTATGCAGTGGCAGGTTCACTGAACAGGCATGCAGTGGTGGGTTCACAGAACAGGTATGCAGTGGTGGGTTCACAGAACAGGTATGCAGTGGTGGGTTCACAGAACAGGTATGCAGTGGTGGGTTCACTGAACAGGTATGCAGTGGTGGGTTCACTGAACAGGTATGCAGTGGTGAGTTCACAGTACAGGTATGCAGTGGTGGGTTCACAGAACAGGTATGCAGTGGTGGGTTCACAGAACAGGTATGCAGTGGCAGGTTCACTGAACAGGCATGCAGTGGTGGGTTCACAGAACAGGTATGCAGTGGTGGGTTCACAGAACAGGTATGCAGTGGTGGGTTCACAGAACAGGTATGCAGTGGTGGGTTCACTGAACAGGTATGCAGTGGTGGGTTCACTGAACAGGTATGCAGTGGTGAGTTCACAGTACAGGTATGCAGTGGTGGGTTCACAGAACAGGTATGCAGTGGTGGGTTCACAGAACAGGTATGCAGTGGCAGGTTCACTGAACAGGTATGCAGTGGTGGGTTCACAGAACAGGTATGCAGTGGTAGGTTCACTGAACAGGTATGCAGTGGTGGGTTCACAGAACAGGTATGCAGTGGTGGGTTCACAGAACAGGTATGCAGTGGCAGGTTCACTGAACAGGTATGCAGTGGTGGGCTCACTGAACAGGTATGCAGTGGTGGGTTCACTGAACAGGTATGCAGTGGTGAGTTCACAGTACAGGTATGCAGTGGTGGGTTCACAGAACAGGTATGCAGTGGTGGGTTCACAGCACAGGTATGCAGTGGTGGGTTCACAGAACAGGTATGCAGTGGCAGGTTCACTGAACAGGTTCACTGAACAGGTATGCAGGTACTGAACAGAACAGGTATGCAGCCAGGAACAAGCTAAGCCTAACTAATCTTTCCCTATGAGAGACAGTCTGCAGCAGCTCGCCCTACTCTCACTAATGCAGGCACACGAGTGAGCGTAATAGCCGCCGCTGCCTGCCTTGTATTAGGGGGGGGGAGTGGCTCCAGGGGCTAGTGTAGCCTAATTGGCTACACTGGGCCTGCTGACTGTGATGTAGAGAGTCAAAGTTGGCCCTCATGGTGCATTATGGGGCGAACCGAACTTCGGCAAAAGTATGCCTGCGGGACGCGACGCGAACCACTGAAGTTCGCATGGAACCGTTCGCAGGCGAACCGTTCGGCCCAACTCTAGTTATAATTTGTTATATTGCTGCAATCTACATTGTTGTTGTTGCTTCTTCTGCTGTGTGCAATGTTCTTGCTGTGTTCCGGCTATCCCATAGTAATAAACAAGTAAAGTCTCTCCTACTAGCTGCTGCAGTGCTGACCTGAATGTTTTCTCTGTGCAATGTCTGTAAAGGCCGCATCTGCCCACAAGGAGGAGTGCAGGAGTCTGGGTGTGTGACTTTTCTGTATAACACCAATCTGAACACATTTATTAAAATTTATGCACATTATTATCTCTAGAGGGCACTGCATGCTCGCAAACAGAGCACATAAGTTAATGCTGTAAAACTTTTCTTCCACCCTGAGTTTAATTTCTAGTAAGGGCCCATTCACACCAGAAATCGCTAAACACGCAATCGCAAACACTGAGCGATTTTCTGGAGTTTTCCAGCATCTTTTCCTTGAGATTTTCCAGCGATTTTTCACTGTACTGAAAGCGGTTTTTCAGTGATTACCGTTTTGCGATTTCTAGTTCAATAAGCTGTGTCTGTATTCCATAAACAGGAAATTACATCTTCACAGGAAAAAGAGGTGTTTTGTGGGTAAACTGCAAGGTTTGATGGGAAAAATCGCTGGAAAAACTCTGTTTTGAACAGGCCAGTGCTTCCAGAGCGATTTACCAGTGCTCCTATACTTAACATTGAAATGCTAATCGCTCATAAAATACTGCAGCCTGCAGGCAACGCGTTTGCTTTCAGCAAATCGCAAATCACTTAAATGAGAACACTTCCATATACAGTACTTTTCATTGTACAGGAGTTTTTCAAAACGCTAGCGATTTCAAGCGATGCTGAAATCGCTTGTAAAGCGCACAAGTGTGAATGGGCCCTCAGAGCTTGTTGCAGCTGGCCATACACTACTTGATGTTGCCAAAAGGTAGATTCCTCTCAAATCTTAATCTGATCAGAGAGGGATCTATCTGATCAAATCTTTCCACGCACTGCAAACTGATTTGGTACTTATTCGTTAGCCAGGCGCATCCGGCAGGTGGCGACAAAACTCCACTAGAGTTACATCTTTCCCTACTATCCATGGCGGCGTGGAGGGGAAATAGTAATTAGCGCCACCTGCCGGATGCGCCCGGCTAACGGATAAGTACCCTGATTTTTTAAAATAGATTTTGGCGTGAAATTTATAAAAAAATTCATTAAAAATCCAGCCGCAGCATTGCACTGTTCGCTACAGTGCAACACTATGGGCTGTTGATCTGCAGCCGCCAGCTGCTGTCGATCAAGATCTTCTATCAGGTGCAATTTGACTCATTTGATTGATTATGGCTGCATGTCAACAGGGAAAAATAAATACATTGACCAGCATATGGCCAGCTTTAGACTTTACAAAAAAAATGTCATAGCATTTGAGTGACTGCACCTGAATGTACAATTCTAGCAGGAAAATCGATAAGGGCTCTTTTCCACTATTGCGTGGCGAAATCGCCGCGGCAAAATTCGCATGCGGATGCGGATTTTGCATGCGTGTGCATGTGAATTTTCATGCGAATTTGCATGGATAACGATGTATGCGAATTTAACCCCTGGCAATGCCAGCGTGCTTTTCCATTGATTTCATGCGAATTCGCATGAAAATTCGCATACCAAAACAGCATGCGAATTCCCTATTAAATACATTAGCGGCGATTCGCATGCATTCCACTCGCAGGCGAATTCTGAGGCTCTTTTGTGCGTTTTTTCACCGCTGAAAAAAAACGCACCTCAACAACGCTACAGTGGAAACAGGCCCATCCACTTGCATTACATGTGCGAATCCGCATGCGTTGGACGCATGCGGATTCGCGATAGTGAAAACGAGCCCTCAGAGTTGATGGAGGATTATGCAAATATATGTGCCTTGAAAATGGGCTAAAGAAATCCTGCCAGGGTTGATTTGTCCATTTTCCAGCTACATACATTTGCATACAAAATGATGATCAGAATGCATAATCCCACCACATCAATGCGGAATTATTTTCATCTCATTGACCATTCCTAGTTTGTATTACTGTCTGCATCACCATTGGTCCCCATAAAGAGGAAGGAAAGAACTGTAATATTCACTTTGGCCTAGTGCACACCAGAGCGGTTCTGCTGCGGTTTGCGATCCGCTTGCGGGTGCGGATCCGCTAGGGTAATGTATTTCAATGGGCTGGTGCACACCAGAGCGGGAGGCGTTTTGCACAAACGCATACTCCTGGGCAGGGCCGGCCCGCTCATGAGGCGGGGTGAAACAATTGCCTCAGGCGGCAAATCTGGGGGGGCGGCACCCGCCTCTGCATGGACGCTGGGGCCGCCCGCCGAGCTGGAGGGGTAGCGGGCAGAAAGGGGGTATTGGGCCTAGCGGCGGGGAGGGGAGTCGGACCCCCCCCTCCCTCGCCTGGGTCCCCCGATCTGCGCTTCTCCTCCAGCGTAAAGTACCAGGCAGCCAGCGTGCATATGACGAAGAGGCAACGGGCGGGGGAATCACTCACCTCTTCCGCGTTCCATCGTGTGCTCCACTGACGTCACTTCCGGCAACGCCGCCCACTGTATTGGACGGCCTTGCAGGAAGTGACGTCAGTGGAGCGCACGATGGAACGCGGAAGAGGTGAGTGATTCCCCCGCCCGCTGCCTCTTAATGATATGCACGCTGGCTGCCTGGTACTTTACGCTGGAGGAGGAGCGCAGATCGGGGGACCCAGGCGAGGGAGGGGGGAGTCCGACCCCCCTCCCCGCCGCTAGGCCCAATACCCCCTTTCTGCCAGCTACCCCTCCAGCTCGGCACTCCCCACCCCACGGCTGGGGGGGGGGCGGGCGATTTTTTCGAATCTTGCCTCAGGCGGCAAAAAGTCTAGGGCCGGCCCTGCTCCTGGGCTGCTGCAGATTTTGGATTGCGGATGCATTTCTGCCTCAATGTTAAGTATAGGAAAACGCAAACCGCTCTGAAAAACGGCACTTCAGAGCGGTTTGCCAGGCGGTTTTTGTTACAGTAGCTGTTCAGTAACAGCTTTACTGTAACAATACATGAAATCTACTACACCAAAAACGCTTCCCAAAACCGCAAAATGCTAGCTGAAACGCTACAGAAAAAGAAGAAAAAGCGTTTCAAAATCTGCTAGCATTTTGCGGATCTGCTAGCGGTTTTTGGTGTGCACCAGGGCTTAGGGAACCCAAGAGATATAAGAGCAGTAGACTGAGGACAACTTATTGCCATCTGTGGCCCTAATGGGGTAACTTTTTTCCTTTCTCACTTTCTGCCCTGGTCATGAATATTATTAACAGATATATTGTAAGCAAATTTAACCAAAGGAGCTTATAAAATGTTATCACTTGATGGAAATCTGGCCCTGTATCTTGCATAGTGCATTATGTGTGTGCGCATGACCGGGGTGATGTATGCAACGCTGCCCACAAAGGGAACTTTAACTGAGAGGGATATGGAGGTTTCCTTTTAAACAATACCAGTTACCTGGCAGCCCTGCTGATCTCTTTGGCTGCAGTAGTGGCCAAAACACACATCTGAAACAAGCATGCAGCTAATCCAGTCTGACTTCAGTCAGAGCACCTGATCTGCATGCTTGTTGAGGCAGTAACGTTGTGACGGGGGTGCGGGGGGTGCGACCCGCACCAGGTGGGGTGACCCCAGCCGCCCTAGAGGGGGTGTGCTGGCCCGTGCCCCGGTTCTCTTTGTGGGGTGCCCGGAACTTGAACTTTGGGGTGCCCATGCTCATTGCCCCGAACAAACATGGCCGCCTGGTCAGCAACACCGCCCCCTGCCCAATCACGAGCGCCTGGAACTGGCAGGGGGCGTGTACTTGTATTGAAAAGGCAGGGGGCTGGAGCGAGCTTGAGTAGCTCCGCCCCTGCAAACGTTGCTATGGAAGCCGGTCACCCGCCCACCATCTGCAGCATGGCTCCCTGCATCGAGGAAAGGAGCAAGCCACACTGAAGTGTGTGTGTGTGTGCGTGCGTGCGTGCGTGCGTGCGTGCGTGTGCGTGTGTGTGTCAGAAGTCAATGTGTGTGTGCTTGTATGTGCATGCTTGTGATATTTCTGCAGCATGGCTTCCTGCATCCAGGAAAGGAGCGAGCCACACTGAAGTGAGTGATGTGTGTGTGTGTGTCAGTGGACAGTGGTCGGTCTGTGTGTGTTTTGTATGTGCATCATGCGAGTATAGTGATATTTCTGAAGCATGGCTCCCTGCATCCAGGAAAGGAGGGAGCCACACTGAAGTGAGTGATGTGTGTGCGTGTCAGTGGTCGGTCTGTGTGTATTTGTATGTGCATGCGAGTGTGATATCGGTTGTGTGATCGATGTCTGTGATGTCGGTTGTGTGATGTCGGTGGTGTGTGTGTGATGCGTGTGTGTGTGATGCCAGTTGTCTGTGTGTGTAATGTAACCTATACTGGGGGGCACCTAGCTAATCTAACCTATACGGGGGGGGGGGGGCACCTAGCTAATCTAACCTATACTGGGGGACACCTAGCTAATCTAACCTATACTGGGGGGCACCTAGCTAATCTAACCTATACTGGGGGGCACCTAGCTAATCTAACCTATACTGGGGGGCACCTAGCTAATCTAACCTTTCCCGGGGGGCACCTAGCTAATCTAACCTATACTAAGGGGCTGCTACCTAATCTAACCTATACTGGGGGGCTGCTACCTAATCTAACCTATACTGGGGGGCACCTAGCTAATCTAACCTATACTGGGGGGCACCTAGCTAATCTAACCTATACTGGGGGGCAGCTACCTAATCTAACCTATATTGGGGGGGGGGCAGCTACCTAATCTAACCTAGACTGGGGGGCTGCTACCTAATCTAATCTATCCTGGGGGGCAGCTACCTAATCTAACCTATACTGGGGGGCACCTAGCTAATATAACCTATACTGGGGGGCTGCTACCTAATCTAACCTATACTGGGGGGCTGCTACCTAATCTAACCTATACTGGGGGGCTGCTACCTAATGTAATCTATACTGGGGGGCAGCTACCTAATCTAACCTATACTGGGGGGGCAGCTACCTAATCTAATCTATACTGGGGGGCAGCTACCTAATCTAACCTATGCTGGGGGGCAGCTACCTATGTAATCTATACTGGGGCACCTACCTAGCTAGCCTATACCCGTGGCAACTACCTAACGAACCTATACTACTGGAGGCACCTACCTAACCTATGCTGGGGGCAACTATTCTGGCTACCTATATTAGCCCACTGCCTTACTGTTACAATTACATTACAGTTACCCCCACCCATGTGATGTCATGTCCACACCCATTTTTTTGCCGCTGCGCGCTTCGCTTTTTTTTTCGGGGGGGGGGGGGGGGGGGGTGTCAGTAAATTATCCGCACCGGGTGTCAAACACCCTAGCTACGCCACTGTGTTGAGGGGCTGTGGCTAAAAGTATTAGAAACACAGGGTCAGCAGGAGAGTCAGGCAACTGGTATTATTTTATAAGGAAACTCCATATCTTTCTCAGTTTAGGTTCCCTTTAAAGAGAGTGTGAAGCCTTCTAAAAATACACTTTTTTTATTTGACATTTACCTTAAGCAATATCGGCAGTGCTAAAACGCCGCATTCCTGCAGCAGAACGATGTCATTAAACCCCCCAAATACTGGGGCAAAATTCCACGACTTTCCAAGTTGTGGATTTTGCTGCCCGGGGAGGCAGAGCTGTGCGCTGTAGCTCTGCCTCCATTATCGTCAATCCCTGCTGATCGCCGCCCCTCTCCCGCCCCTCTCAGTGAAAGAAGACTGAGAGGGCGGCGATCAGCGGGGATTGACGCAAGTAGTGGCAGAGCAAAAGCACAAAGCTCTGCCTCTACCAGGAAGCGCTCCCACATTTTGCCCCGGGGATTTGGGGGGTTTAATGACATTGTTCTGCTGCAGGAACGCAGCGTTTTAGCACTGCTGATATTGCATAAGATAAATGTCAAATAAAAAGTGGATTTTTAGAAGGCTTTAGCCTCTCTTTAACCACTTGCCGACCGCGCACTCATACCGCGCGTCGGCAAAGTGGCAGCTGCAGGACCAGCGACGCAGTATTGCGTCGCCAGCTGCAGGCTGATTAATCAGGAAGCAGCCGCTCGCGCGAGCGGCTGCTTCCTGTCAATTCACGGCGGGGGCTCCGTGAATAGCCTGCGGGCCGCCGATGGCGGCTCGCAGGCTAAATGTAAACACAAGCGGAAATAATCCGCTTTGTTTACATTGTACGGCGCTGCTGCGCAGCAGCGCCGTAAGGCAGATCGGCGATCCCCGGCCAATCAGCGGCCGGGGATCGCCGCCATGTGACAGGGGACGTCCTGCGGATAGCGTCCTGTGCAGCCCTGATCTCCGGGGGGGAGCAGGTAGGAGAGGGAGGGGGGAATTTTGCCGCGGAGGGGGGCTTTGAGGTGCCCCCCCCCGCCAGCCACATGCAGGCAGGAGAGATCGGACCCCCCCAGCACATCATCCCCCTAGTGGGGAAAAAAGGGGGGTGATCTGATCTCTCTGCCTGCTACATGATCTGTGCTGGGGGCTGCAGAGCCCACCCAGCACAGATCACTCAACACAGCGCTGGTCCTTAAGGGGGGGTAAAGGGTGGGTCCTCAAGTGGTTAAATAAGAACTGGCCTGGGCAATTCATACATTTAGTACTTTCTATAGCAGAAATAAAGATAAACTTGAAAGACCGCAGGAGAGTAGGAGCAGTGTGCGCCATAGACTAATGGCCACTGTGCTGTACAGGGCCGGAGAAAGGCAGAGGCTGGAAAGACAAGAGGGCGTGTCTATGCTCCAACACCATCCCCCTTCCCTGGGCATTTGCAAAGTGGTGCGGAGTGTGTATGTTAAACTCACCTGTCAGTGCCACTGGGATCTTCACCATGTCACACACTTCAGCATCTCCTCTCTATGATGCCTTCTAGTGGCGGCCCACATTACTGCGCCGCTGGAGGAGTCGGAGAGGAGAGTCACATGCTGAAGTAATTCTCGGCAGTGCTGACAGCTGCCTCTTGGCTGCTCCCCACTAACTTCTGCCAAAACCATGTGTACATGGGGTTCAACTAGATAGGAACTTGTTAAGACCATTCCAGAAGTATGTATGGATGAGGAGTGGATCCCCACTCCCACAATATATAAATACATACAAAGCCAAAGCAGAATAGTAACTCTTGGGCATTTAAAGGATAAATTCATGTATGATACCAAATGTCTGTCCTAATGTGCACAGTACCATTTATTAAGGATTAAAAATAAAACACATCTATACATAGACACGGATGGTTAAAACCATAGAAAGCAGAAACCAATATCAGATGAAGTTATATAGGTATGTATATAATGGTGGGCAGGAAAGGCTGCACCATATACCAAGAGGGAAAGTGATGTGGTCACAAATGCAAGCACCATCTGAATGAGAGGAAAGAATGGCCAGAAAATAGCAATATTTGTAGAAAACAGAATGGTTCATCTTTATTCAATTTTGATTGACACAATTGGGTAATTGACTTACGACCACTCAAAGCCCAACAAGTTTGCATGTGTTTGTGTTTTAAATGGTTTTATGAAATTAATTACTACAATTATGATGAATAGCATAAAATGAATGATTTTTCAATGAATGGTTCTATTTTCTGGCCATATCTTTAATCTCATTAAGATATCTAATACATTTCCTGAAAATACTCAGGAATATAATCACCACTACCTAAGAAAGTCTGTGAATTAATATGTTGTGTTTTTTTTTTTTTTTGTTTTCATTCTGAATAAATGTATTTAAAACATTAGGACACATTTGTTATAATACGTGAATTTCCCAATTAAGGCTAGTGATGGGCGATGTTCGGGGGGGGGGGGGGGGGGGGGGTTCGGCCGAACATGCCCCTGATATTCGGCATGTTCGGGCCGAACCCCGAACCCAACCCGAACATGTCCCTTTGGGGCCCCTATAGGGTCCCAGCATAAAGGGAGAGCATGCCCCGAGCGCGGGGGGGGGGGGGGGGTCAGAAATGCCCCCCACCCCTCCCCGCTAAGCTCTCCCTTCCGCTGGACCCTATAAAATTAAATAGAAGTCCCCCAAAGTACCTGTAGCAGGCTGGCAGGAAGAGGACAGCAAGTGGGCAGCCGGAGAGCATAGGCGCTAGTACCATCTGGTACTTCCGCCCTCTCTCTGATGCACTTCCTGTTTACATTTTTAAGTCATGTCAAGAGAGAGCAGAAGTACCGCGATGACGTGTACGAGGGTACGCGTCATCTACATGATGACACGTACCCTCGTACGCGTCATCGCGGTACTTCTGTTCTCTCTTGACGCGACTTACAAATGTAAACAGGAAGTGCGTCAGAGAGAGGGCGGAAGTACCAGATGGTACTAGCGCCTGTGATCGCCGTCTGCCCTCTTCCTGTCCTCTTCCTGCCAGCCTGCTACAGGTACTTTGGGGGACTTCTATTTAATTTTATAGGGTCCAGCAGAAGGGAGAGCTTAGCGGGGAGGGGTGGGGGGCATTTCCGACCACCCCCCCCCCCCCCCCCGCGCTCGGGCATGCTCTCCCTTTATGCTGGGGCTCTATAGGGGGCTTTGTTCGGCCGGACACAGCTGTGTTCGGCCGAACACAGAAGGCCTGATCGGGTTCGGGCAGCGTGCCCGAGCACCCTCCCGAACACCATGAGGTGTTCGGGGGGTGCCGAACAGGCCAAAATCCCGAACAGGCCAAAATCCGGGCGAACCCGAACAGTTCAGGCCAGAAGGGTTGCTACACTGCTTTGCAGAGGTGTAGCTAAGGAGCTGTGGGCCCCGATGCAAGTTTTACAATGGGCCCCCCAAGCACTCTATACATAACAATTGATACGGTGCACCAAAACCTGCTATTGGCAACTACAGTTTCAGAGGTGCCAGCAGGGAATGGGGAACAGTTTGTTAGTGATTACCACTATTACCAAAGTATCTATAGAAGTGATTATTATGAGCACAGGACCAATAGAGAGCTAATACTGCAGTTGAGGGAGGGCCCTTTGGGGCTCCTCTGGCCCAAGAGCCCTGATGCGGTGGCTACCTCTGCATCCCCTATTGCTACTCCCCTGCTGCTTTGGCTTTTTGTGTTCATTTCAGATTACCAGTATTTGTTCTATAGTTTCATGTCTTAAGTATTATGCTTGCTCTTTCCTACCTGCTTCTTCCTGCCTCTCCAGCTCTTACTTCACAGCAAAAAGACCTCACTGTTCAGCTCAGTCATCAGTTTCCCTAGAACTCTATAGCTTGTTGTAAATGTCCAAGTGCAGGCAGACCTGTAGGGATAATATGACCGTCCTCCCAGCATACTGTTGACAGTCTGACACACAGCGTACATCAAAAAAGGGCGTCGGGAAAAAAGGGCGCGTGGTGTAAACGATAAGCAGTATTATCGTTTATAGAAATATTGTGTAGAATTTCGTTTACAAATAGTGTTTTAAGAATTTATAAATCATTAAATAATGTGTATGAGATCGGCAATTCTTAAAACGTTAATCTTCCCTGTTTCTAAACTGAAACTTATATTTACGTTTATTAAAAACCCTCCCTGTACCTATCCCTAACCCCTAGACCCCCTGTTGGTGCCTAAACCTAAGACCCCCCTGTTGGTGCCTAAACCTAAGACCCCCCTGGAGGTGCCTAAACCTAAGACCCCCCTGGTGGTGCCTAAACCTAAGACCCCCTATGGATAATAATGTTTTACAAACATTAATAAATAAAAAATGTAAATAAAAAAAATGTAAATAATTTTTTGGGGTGGATAATAATGTTTTATTAATGTTTTAGAAATAGTGATTAAGTATCTTTATAAACGTTGTTCGTCACTGGCTCATTTTGTAAAGTTAAATCATCACAAACATAGTTATAAAACCTTAAAAATCTCCGGGCGCCGTTTGTAAAACGTTAATAATCTCTGGCGCCTTTTTTCCCTGTTCGGCGCCCATTAAACGATATTTATAATGGGAGTAAATGGGGCGCCCTTTTTGTCCACTTGTCTCATGCGCCCAAATCTCCTGCTTCCTGACACACAATCATGAATGCTCGCTTCCACCAAGTGCTGAATGTACAGTACATAAATGAATTTAAAAAACTGTTCCTAACTCTAGATGTATGAGGGTCTGACATACATGTCTGTAACCATGGCCGGATTTACCATAAGGCACTGTAGGCATGTGCCTACAGGCACCTGATGATGGAAAGGCGGCTCACTCCCCTCCCCTAGTGCCTCCCTCCCGCCTTACCTATGCAGAGTCCCGAGCAAAGTGTGAGAGGTTCGAAGCAGGAAAATCTGGCGCATAGCTCCGCAGCTACTTTCTGGCGCGCCATTCAAATGTATTGAAAACGTAATACACCGGTTTCAGGTGGCATCGTTGCTGTGGTGGAGTCGGAGAGTGCATTGCCCGGCTGCCTGCGGTGGGGCGGGAGGAGGCAATAGCTGCCTGGGGAAAAGTGTAGCAGATGTGCGCAGGGAGTGGGGGCCAACTCCCACCCTCTGTTCCTCACCTCGGGAGCCCCCTCCTTTTAATGGCAGCGTAGCGGAAGATACAGCTGATCAATCACCGCCCGAGGCTCCGGTCTTCAGCAAACGTTAGAGCTGCAGGTCTACGCTGCCTCTTCTCTCTGCAATGCTGATTACACTACTTCCTGATCCAGTGTAATCAGCATTGCAGAGAGAAGAGGCAGCGTAGACCTGCAGCTCTAACGTTTGCTGAAGACCGGAGCCTCGGGCGGTGATTGATCAGCTGTATCTTCCGCTATGCTGACTGCCATTAAAAGGAGGGGGCTCCCGAGGTGAGGAACAGAGGGTGGGAGTTGGCCCCCACTTCCTGCGCACATCTGCTACACTTTTCCCCAGGCAGCTATTGCCTCCTCCCGCCCCACCGCAGGCAGCCGGGCAATGCACTCTCCGACTCCACCACACCACAGGCAGCCTGGGGAGGAGAGACTGTCCTATCTTCTGCAAAAATACTTTTTTAGCAAAACGAAAAATTGCGTTTGGATCACAAACGCTAAATATCGTTCAGAACCATGCGCCATTTTTTCCCTGGCGCCGTTTTTTACTGTATGCGAGAGGTTACTCACCCGGGTCTCTGCTTTCCACTAACCAGATCTCCCTTCAGTCTGGAGTTAAAGAGCTATAAATTACATCTGCGTAGTGCTGCCGATTCCTTGCTTCCACGACTCCCCTATGCAAATCCCTTCACTGATTTCCAATTCGCTTCAGAACCAGCTTCAAGATCCTATGTTTGGCCTACAAATCTATACACAATTCCTGCCCGACCTCCATCTCTTACCTGGTCAGCAGATACACACCTGGCCGTCAACTTCGCTCCTCCAAGAACCACCTCCTTCTAACCACCCCACGCATCTTGCACGCCCATGCATGACTACAGAACTTCACTAGAGCTGCCTCCATTCTGTGGAGCTCTCTCACTGCCTATTAGGCTTGTCCCCTTCTTCAAAAAAGCACTCAAAACTCACTACTTCAAGGAGGCCTATCTCACCTCGACGCTGCCCTAACTCTCTACTGAGAAGTTCTTGATGTACCCCCCTTTGTGTCACCACCCCTCCCTTTAGATTGTAAGCCTTTGGCAGGGCCCTCTCCCCTTGTGTATTATACTTGATTGTACACCCTACCCAGAATATGTGAACTTGTATTTTTAGCACTACCACTTCAGTGTATGATCTGGCATTGTATTACTGCCTGTATTGTGTTGTGTACCTCATTGCTTATTACCTGTATTGTTGTATCTATTGTCTATTACCTGTATTCTACTGTCGGTCACTCCTGTCACTGGCGTAACTACTGGGGATGCAACCCCATCGGCTGCAGGGGGGCCCTGGGCTCCTCTGGGGCCCACCAGCCGTGTGCGGGGGGAGTGCTGATGCCTCCCCGTTTGTGGGACCCCCCAGCAAGGTGTGGAACTGGCCAGTTCATTCCCCGTTGCCTGCAGTCTCCCAGGAGGCAGAGCAGGGCTACAGAAATATGGCGACCGAAGCCCTGCACTGGAGACTATCTGTGTCTCCAGTTCAGGGCTTCGGGCGCCATCTTGTCATAGCCCTGCTCTCTGCCTGTCAGCGCGGGAGATGTGCTGCTGGAGGATCGTCGGGGGATCTGCGCACCAGAGGCCGACCGGGAACGGAGACTTCTGCCAGGTGAGTGAATTGTTGTTGTTTTTTGTTCACAGGTGCATTTTTTTTCTGGTGACTGCTGCCCACATTGCGGATTTCTGGTGACTGCTGCCCACATTGCGATTATTTTCTGGTGAATGCTGCCCACATTACAATTATTTTCTGATGACTGCTGCCCACATTACGATTATTTTCTGATGACTGCTGCCCACTTTATGATTATTTTCTGATGACTGCTGCCCACTTTATAATTATTTTCTGGTGACTGCTGTCCACTTTACGATTATTTTATGGTGAAATGCAGCCCAATTTACGATTAATTTCTGGTGAAATTCTGCCCAATTTACGATTTCTGGTGAAATGATGCCCAATTTATGATTAATTTCTGGTGAAATGCTGCCCACCTTACGATTATTTTATAGTGAAATGCTGCCCACTTTACGATTCATTTCTGGTGAAACATTGCTGCATTACGATTATTTTATGGGGGGGGGCCATCCAAATTTTTGCAGGGGGGCCCAGTGATTTCTAGATACGCACTAGGATATGCACTGGTAGTGAGCAATTTTGTGTGTTGCATTTCTAGATACGCCCCTAACTCCTGTTATCATTGTCTGTAATCCTATGTATTGTACAGTGCTGCGTGATATGTTGGCGCTATATAAATCCAATAAATAATAATAATATGCAACAGACAGTTTCTCAAAAGTCAGGACCCAGTCGGACTATAGCGTCCCTCACTGATAAGGAATTAGGCCCAGAACCCACTAGAGCATTTATATTTTTTTTTTAGCTTCTAGGGAGCGCTTTCAGTCACTAGCGATTTTCCTAAAATTTCTGCCAATGGAAATGGATGGGACAGATTTCACTACAGCGATTGCAATTAAGCAAATCACAATCGCAGGACATGAAACATTTTGGGAGCGTTTCCATTCCAATGATTTGTATAGGAGCAGAGACATCCCTCCCAAAATCGCTTGCAAAACGCTATCATAAATTGCTACCGATTGCGATAGTGTTTTGCGCTTTCTAGTGGGTTCCAGGTCTGACAAACCTAAAACTACTTTTCTGGCAGATAACTGAGCTAGAGGGCTAGACTTTGTTATTGAGCTGAGAGCAAAATATAAAACTATTTTTCTAAGTCTTTAAACAAAAAATAAAACTGTGGGATGTCTAAAAGTAATTTTTTTAGGACTAGGAGGATAGATACATTTGTTTTCTCATCAGTCTATTTTCACTTTAGATTCACATTAAGATCTGGCAAGCAACCCCCTGATTACACTGTTCTTCTCCTCAACTCACCTGGCGGATGCCGCTCTGTTCTGCAAAGCGCATAGTTTCTCCTCAACCCTTCATAGTAACTGATGTGTAACTAATAACAACAGATTGCTTGCCTAGGGGCAAGCGATGCATCTGTACAGAAGTTGGCCCCAAACTTTCCACAAGGAAATGTGTCCCAAACCCTCCGGGCAAATAAATATTGAAAGTGTGTATGTAGCAAAGACTAGGATTATGGTAAAAATTCAATTGTGAGACATTAGTGACCAGAACCGCCTGATTTATTCTCTGGATTGCTACAGAAGATGTCCATGTTTGCATTGATACGGTGAAACATCATTGCAGCTCATTGTACTTCTCCTTATGGTTTATTCACAAAATGTCATACATTATTTTCCCTTACTGATCAACTCACAATTAGTGTTGGGCGAACAGTGTTCGCCACTGTTCGGGTTCTGCAGAACATCACCCTGTTCGGGTGATGTTCGAGTTCGGCCGAACACCTGACGGTGCTCGGCCAAACCGTTCGGCCACATGGCCGAACTAAGAGCGCATGGCCGAACGTTCCCCGAACGTTCGGCTAGCGCTGTGATTGGCCGAACGGGTCACGTGGTTCGGGCCCGAACGCGCTCTGATTGGCCGAACGGTCACGTGGTTCGGGTAAATAAATACCCGAACCACGTCATATCTCCGCCATTTGTCTGTGGGTTTAGCTTTGGGTAGGCAGGCAGGGTAGTTCGCTCTCCAGCCACGCTAGCCAGGGTCCCCCCCAGTCATTGTGTGTCGCTGCTGGGAACAGTAGTACATCGCTCGCTCAGCCACACTATATATAGCATTGTTTACTGCCACTGTGTACCTCGCTCAGCCACGCTATATATATAGCATTGTGTTTTCTGACACTCTGTGTACACGGCTTAGCCTGACTAATATAGCATTGTGTGTACTGCCACTGTGCACCTCGCTCAGCCACGCTATATATAGCATTGTGTGTACTGCCACTGTGCACCTCGCTCAGCCACGCTATATATAGCATTGTGTGTACTGCCACTGTGCACCTCGCTCAGCCACGCTATATATATAGCATTGTGTTTTCTGACACTCTGTGTACACGGCTTAGCCTGACTAATATAGCATTGTGTGTACTGCCACTGTGCACCTCGCTCAGCCACGCTATATATAGCATTGTGTGTACTGCCACTGTGCACCTCGCTCAGCCACGCTATATATAGCATTGTGTGTACTGCCACTGTGCACCTCGGTCAGCCACGCTATATATAGCATTGTGTGTACTGCCACTGTGCACCTCGCTCAGCCACGCTATATATAGCATTGTGTGTACTGCCACTGTGCACCTCGCTCAGCCACGCTATATATATAGCATTGTGTTTTCTGACACTCTGTGTACACGGCTTAGCCTGACTAATATAGCATTGTGTGTACTGCCACTGTGCACCTCGCTCAGCCACGCTATATATAGCATTGTGTGTACTGCCACTGTGCACCTCGCTCAGCCACGCTATATATAGCATTGTGTGTACTGCCACTGTGCACCTCGCTCAGCCACGCTATATATAGCATTGTGTTTTCTGACACTCTGTGTACACGGCTTAGCCTGACTAATATAGCATTGTGTGTACTGCCACTGTGCACCTCGCTCAGCCACGCTATATATAGCATTGTGTTTTCTGACACTCTGTGTACACGGCTTAGCCTGGCTCTATAGCATTGTGTGTACTGCCACTGTGCACCTCGCTCAGCCACGCTATATATAGCATTGTGTTTACTGCCACTCTGTGTACACCGCTCAGCCAGACTATATACCGTTGTTTACTGACACTCTGTGTACACGGCTCAGCCAGACTATATACCATTGTTTACTGACACTCTGTGTACACGGCTTAGCCTGACTATATAGCATTGTGTGTACTGCCACTGTGCACCTCGCTCAGCCACGCTATATATAGCATTGTGTTTACTGCCACTCTGTGTACACCGCTCAGCCAGACTATATACAGTTGTTTACTGACACTCTGTGTACACCGCTCAGCCAGACTATATACCATTGTTTACTGACACTCTGTGTACACGGCTCAGCCTGACTATAAAGCATTGTGTGTACTGCCACTGTGCACCTCGCTCAGCCACGCTATATATAGCATTGTGTTTTCTGACACTCTGTGTACACGGCTTAGCCTGGCTATATAGCATTGTGTGTACTGCCACTGTGCACCTCGCTCAGCCACGCTATATATAGCATTGTGTTTACTGCCACTCTGTGTACACCGCTCAGCCAGACTATATACCGTTGTTTACTGACACTCTGTGTACACCGCTCAGCCAGACTATATACCATTGTTTACTGACACTCTGTGTACACGGCTCAGCCTGACTATAAAGCATTGTGTGTACTGCCACTGTGCACCTCGCTCAGCCACGCTATATATAGCATTGTGTTTTCTGACACTCTGTGTACACGGCTTAGCCTGACTAATATAGCATTGTGTGTACTGCCACTGTGCACCTCGCTCAGCCACGCTATATATAGCATTGTGTTTTCTGACACTCTGTGTACACGGCTTAGTCAGACTATATAGCATTGTGTGTACTGCCACTCTGTGTACACCGCTCAGCCAGACTATATAGCATTGTGTTTACTTCCACTCTGTGTCTGCTGGGCCTGGGAACAGTAGTACGCCGCTCACCCGCCACTGTATAGCATTGTGCTCTGTGTCGCTGCTGGGAATAGTGGTACTGTATAGCATTTCTGTACTGCCACTGTACTGCTGCCAGTCAGCGTGTACTGTAAGGATAAGTGAAATGAGGAAGAAATCCGGTGAAAGAGGAAGGGGCAAGGGAAGAGGTGTTTCCCCTGACGGTTCACGTACAGGCCACAGGGGAGCACCCAAGAAAACCCACTCAATACCGCCCATGTTGTCCAGGACAACAACCCTCACAAATCCAAAAGAACAGGACCAGATAATTACTTGGATGACCTCTCAAGCGTCCAGCAGTGGGTTAAGCAGCACCAGCACATCACGCACGAGGTCCGAGTCCTCAGCCAGTTACAAGGAGCCAGTGGGCACAAAGCTGACACAACCGGCAGCGACACCACGCACACAACTGCCAGATAACCAGTCCTATGAATTACCTCAGGACACAATGGGGTATTCGCAGGAGCTATTCCCAGCCCAACAAACTTCCACCTATGAAAGGTCAATGGAGGAACAGCCAGAAATGTTGTGCCCGGATTCACAACCATTAACTGTGGGAAATGCACCGCGCACTGAAATACAAGGCGAGTCCGAGGAGGACTCGGAAACCCAAATCCCAGAGCAAGTTGGGCAGGAGGGGTTGCAATTGCAGGAGGTCGGCCGACAAGATCTGGAAGACGACGTTGGAGTGAGCTGCGCAGAGGTTGTTCTGGGGAGCTCTACTCCACGGCGGCGGCCCCCCACAATGACATATGACGAGTTTGAGGAGATGGAAGAGGAGGGTATGGACAATGTGGACAGAGACCCAGATTTTATTTGTGAACGAGAACATCGCCGTCGTAGCAGCAGCACAGATGAGTCTGTTGAAGAACCCACTGCTGCACGAGTTCGCCTTGTGCCACAAGGTAGGCGGCGCGCAATTTCAGGCACCACAAGCGTGGAAGTTAGAGTGAGAGGCAAAAGAGGAGGAAACAGAAATCGCCAGCAAGGAGGCAGGTGCTCCAAAGTCTGGGCTTTCTTTGAAGACTGCACTGAGGATGTTACCATGGCGATTTGCAAGGTGTGCAAGACTCGCCTGAGCAGGGGGAAAAGTATTAACAACCTCTCCACCACCAGCATGAGCCGCCACATGCTATCCAAACATCCCACTCTGTGGGCAAACGCGGCAGGACAGGGTACCAGCAACACTGCCTCCCTTGGGTTCACCAGACTCACCACCAGACCCGCCTCAGCAGCAGCAGTAGCCCAGCCATTGCGTGGTTCACAACATTCACAAACATCAGACGACGCTGACACTGTCACTTTCCGGAGTAGTGCTCTTGAGGTCTCCCAGTGTTCATCAAACACAACAACCAACAGCCCTTCCGTGTGCAGCGCTACGGTTCAGTTGTCTGTGTCGGAGATGTTTGAGCGCAAGAGGAAATTGCCAGCAAATGACCCCCGGGCCGTGGCAGTAACAGCCAGCATAGCCAAGCTTCTGGCCTGCGAAATGCTGCCATATCGAGTGGTGGAGACAAACAGCTTCAAGGGCATGATGTCAGTGGCCATCCCACGTTACGTGGTTCCCAGCCGCTACCACTTTGCGCGCTCTGCAGTGCCTGAGTTGCATGAGCACGTGGTCAGCAAAATAACCCAAAGCTTGAAGAATGCCGTTGCCTGCAAGGTTCACCTCACCACTGACACTTGGACGAGTGCGTTCGGCCAGGGTCGATACATCTCCCTTACCGCGCACTGGGTGAACCTTGTGGAGCCTGGCAGCGATTCCTCACCTGCTACGGCGCGGGTGTTGCCCACGCCGCAAACAGCTGCACCGCCGTCCCTCCCACTGGATAACAACAGCAGCACCTACCTCTCTGACTCCTTCTCCTCCAACGCATCTCAAAGCTGTACCTCATCCGGAAACGCTAACCCAGCAGCAGTAGGATCGTGGAAGCAGTGCAGCACAGCTGTTGGCATGCGTCAGCAAGCGTTGCTGAAGCTGATCTGCCTTGGGGATAAGCAGCACACAGGGGAGGAAATTTGGAAGGGAATAAAGGAACAGACGAATTTGTGGCTGGCACCGCTGGACTTGAAACCGGGCATGGTTGTGTGTGATAATGGGAGTAATCTCATTCGCGCTTTAAGGTTGGCTAAGCTGACACACATCCCTTGCATGGCGCACGTGATGAACCTAGTAGTTCAGCGGTTCCTGAGGACATACCCAGGCGTGGCCGATCTTCTGTTGAAGGTGCGTCGAGTGGCCAAACATTGTAGAAATTCCAGTACTGCTTCGGGGGCACTCGCCAAGATGCAGGAGCGCTTCAATCTCCCCCACCATCGCTTGCTGTGTGATGTCCCTACGCGCTGGAATTCTACGCTGCACATGCTAGCACGCTTTTGTGAGCAGAAGAGTGCAGTGGTCCAGTACATGACGGCGCAGTACCGAGGCGCATCCGGACAGCTGCCAAGCTTCTGTGGATCCGATTGGGCCAACATGTTGGACCTCTGCCAAGTCCTCCAAAATTTTGAGCAATCCACGTTGCTTGTGAGCAGTGACAACTCTTCAGTCAGCATTACCATACCACTGCTGTGTTTACTGAAGAGGTCAATGTTGAAAATCAAGGAAACAGCTGTCATGATGCAACTGGGGGAATCTGAAGGAGAAAACGATCAGCGTGATGGTACCAACATCAGGCCATCCGCCTCAGGGAACGCTGGCCCCAGCAGCTATGACGAAGAAGAGGAGGAGGAACAGCTGGAGTTGGAGCAGGAATTTCATGCCACCACTGACGAGGGCCAGAGCGGTGCACGTTGGACTTCCACAATTCAACGCGAATGGTCAGCAGAAGCAGACCAGGAGGAAGGTGACGACTATGATGCATCACAACAACTATCACAACGCTCACAAGAGGATGATGAGGATTCTGGTAGGACTCTGGCACACATGGCTCAATTCATGCTAGACTGCATTGAACGTGACCCACGCATTGTGCGCATTCTGGACAACACCAATTACTGGGTTTATACCCTTCTGGATCCACGGTACAAACACAATGTTCCAAAACTGCATGAAGAAAGAGTCAGACAGGTCAAAATGGAAGAATACCAGCAGGCCCTTGTGGAGACTTTAGAGAGGAGATTGACATCCTCCCCCTCCTCTAGCCAGTTGTACGCAGACAGACTGACTTCCGCAAACCCAGGACGACCAGGAGGGCAGCAAACAACGCAAGCCGCAGCTAGTGCCCAAAAGGGAATGGTATCGGCAGTGTCCTTGGAGTGGGAAAATTTTCTGACACCCATGCAGCAGCAGCCCACTGAACAGCAAGCGTGCAGATCCACCTCCAACACCGATCGCCTGGAGAAGATGGTCAAGGACTACATGTCAGATGACGTAGCTGTGTCGAACAATCCATCTGCACCCTTCAACTATTGGGTATCGAAGCTAGACACCTGGCACGAACTGGCAATGTACGCAATAGAGGTGCTGGCTTGCCCGGCAGCCAGCGTTATGTCGGAACGTTGTTTCAGTGCTGCCGGAGGCATCATCACAGATCGGCGTATCCGCCTCTCCACAGAAAATGCAGACCGTCTGACTCAAATTAAAATGAATCAATCCTGGATTGGAAATGACTACGCAACACTCCAGGACCCCAACCAAGTAACATGACCAATGAACATCTGGGATGGTGTAGCATTTCCGGTCCCTGTTTATTGAACCTCTCATCTGTATTACATTTATGACTGCATGGCGGCAAAAAGCATTGCTGCTATATCCGCACGCTTTTTGTCCTCATGCAAGGCCTAGGTTGTTGTGTCTCAAAAACCGTGGCCTTCTCCTCCTGCGCCTGCTCCTGTTCCATCACGTCTGCTGCTGCTGGGTTAGCGTTGCCGCGTGGTCCCTGTTTATTGAACCACTTATCTTTATTACATTTATGACTGCATGGCGGTACAAAGCATGCTATCCGCACGCTTCTTGCCCTCATGCAAGGCCTGGGTTGTTGTGTCTCACAAAGCGTGGCCTTCTCCTCCTGCGCCTGCTCCTGTTCCATCACGTCTGCTGCTGCTGGGTTAGCGTTGCCGTGTGGTCCCTGTTTATTGAACCACTTATCTTTATTACATTTATGACTGCATGGCGGTACAAAGCATGCTATCCGCACGCTTCTTGCCCTCATGCAAGGCCTGGGTTGTTGTGTCTCACAAAGCGTGGCCTTCTCCTCCTGCGCCTCCTCCTGTTCCATCACGTGTGCTGCTGCTGGGTTAGCGTTACCGGTCCCTTTTCCTGGAACCTCTTATATGTATTACATTTATGACTGCATGCCGACAAAAAACATGTTACCTGTGCAAAGAAAACAGACATTTCCCGCATTTAAAAGACAGTTTTCCCTTTGAAACTTTAAAATCGATTTTCTCAAAAACTATAAGCTCTTTTTGCTAATTTTTTTTTCCTCTTGTACCCACTCCCAAGGTGCACATACCCTGTAAATTTGGGGTATGTAGCATGTAAGGAGGCTTTACAAACCACAAAAGTTCGGGTCCCCATTGACTTCCATTATGTTCGGAGTTCGGGTCGAACACCCGAACATCGCGGCCATGTTCGGCCCGAACCCGAACATCTAGATGTTCGCCCAACACTACTCACAATGGGGTTGATTTACTGCATTAAAGTGGACCTGAACTCAAAACTCCTCTCTGCTCTTAAAGATACACAGCAACATTTAACCCAAAAACATGTATTTTTTTTATAGCTGATACAAATCCTAAATTAAATTTGCACAGTTTCTACTTCCTGATTCATGGAAGCAGACATATTGTTTACAGCCTGTGCTTTCAAATGGGCTTATCTATCCTGACCGTCCCGCTTTACCTGAGACACGTCCCAGGTTCAGGTCCCCTGTCCCAGGCTGCAATGTGTCCCAGGTTGGTTGCCGGGTGTCCCAGCCATGGGACTCTGTAGCCGTATAAGGTAATGCTTCCATAATTTACTGTTTGTGGAATCAGAGTAATCGTTTTCTTCTGCATTTCGTGTGTCCGAGGTAACGGTAGTTGCATTTCATTTGTAGGAGGTTGCTGTAGTTATTATTTGATGGTCATGGTGACTACATTTGCTACTTTGGGGTTATTGTTGCAGCATTTGTCATTTTAGGGGCTCCTGATTATTAAATGGTATGCTAATACTGTAGCATCAGCAGCTTCTGCAGATTTTGCGCACAATCTAATCCTACCATAGTCATAGTCTCATGTGCTGCCATATTATTATGTATTTATATAGCACTGGCATCTAAGGCAGCACTTTACAGAGAATGTAGTCATGTCCTTTGCGGAGGTCACAATCTAATCCCGGCCATAGTCAAAGTCTAATGTCCCGCCTTATCATTATTATGCATCCATGATGCAAATCTCATATTTCACCACTTGATAGTGAGAACACTGCTTTCTTATGTGTTTGGGGAACATTGCCTAATTACCTTTAGAGTCATTTTGCCTTACATTACAGTTCACTCTGCCCATACATACCATGGACATTACAGTTCACTCCGCCCGTACCATATCATGGACACTCCCATTTTCCCTCCACAATCATGGACACGCCCATTTTTCAGAGCACGCGCCGCACTAGCACACCCCTCCCGTCCCAGGTTGAGCCAAGAAAAAGCTGGTCACTGTAGCTTATCTGCTTATCTGCCATAGGCAGTCATGTGACACAGGGGAGGATCAAATTACAACTTGTGACACAAATGAGGGGGAATTAAACAGGCTAAACTCTCTAAATACATTCAGGGTGCATTTCCCTACGTTTTCCTTCTGTCCTGTGCAAGAGTTAAGGTCCACTGAACTGCAGATAGTGCATGACAATTTGACCAGTGTGTACGCAAGCGACGTAAAGTGCATTGCACGTATGCCACAACTCACATTATGCACACAACTTGCATGTTGCTGGTATATTGCAAATAGCATAATGCATGCAACATATGCGTTGTGTGCATAATGCACATTACATTGCTTGCATAAACACCAGTAAACCTGCCTTGCGCTGTCTTTGCACAGCAATTTTAAAGTGAACCTGAGGCGAAGCGAAGGGTAAAAAAGACATACTTACCTAAAGAGGTAGATGATCCAGAGGCTTCCCTTGTCCTCCTCTCTCCTACCGGGGCTGCCCGGGATCCTCCTGATGATTGGGGCCACGTTCCTTTTCATGCCTGAGTGCAGCCAGGCTGCACCCGCATGAGTACAACTGCATGCGCCATACTGCGTCAGCGCAAGTACAGCCGTGTTCGTGCACGAAGAGGAGCATGGTCACAATTCAGAAACCATTTGGGGCTCCACGTGCAGCAGCAGTGGGGGGCAGGATGACATGGGAAGCCTCTGCAGGGTCCAGAGGCTCAAGCTGGCCATACACTAGGCCGATTCCCCGCCGATCGACAGCAGATTCAATCACTGGGATCGAATCTGCTGTCAAATCGTTAACGTTACCACTAAATTTCGATCTATTTCGTCCCGAAATAGATCGGTCCCGTCGATCGCTCCGTGTGTGAAGTTACCGTTGATCGCCCGCGGGTAGGGAGCGCGTCGCTAGCGGCGTTCGAGTGCCAGACGACCGACGCAGCTTGATACATTACCTGATCCAGCCGCCGCGTATCCCCCCGGTCACCGCTGCTCCGTCTCCGCGCTGGGCTCCGGATCCAGCAGGCTTCGCTTCTTCCTGTCCCGGCAGGAAGTTTAAACAGTAGAGGGCGCTCTACTGTTTAAAGGGGTTCTTCCGCGAAATAGGAAAAAAATAAAAAGTGGTTTATTTATTAACTATTAAAAATCCTCTTCAAATAGTGTGAAAAGTGTTTTTAAAAAATGAATAGTTTCATCAAAGTAAGACGTAATGTAATCAGTGACGGATGACGGCCAGGGAGGCTAATCCATTTTTTAGGGGGGGGTTTTGTACTATAATATCACAAACATAACTGCTGCGTACCTAGTTGACAGTTCTGTAGTCCGTTGCTGTCAGGAATGGCTCTTACAATTAGAATAACGGCTGTTATCTCCCGGAGCTCTGCACAGTTATTTATTTTAGTTTCACGGAGAGAGAGGACCCCGGAAGCAATGAATCAGGCAGAGGGAGAGCAGCTGATCAGTGAGAACGTACCGTGTCTATGCAGAATCCTCTAGCGAGTGATCTCTTTGTCGCTGCAAGATTTATTGGTTTGTGTTGAGTTCTCCAGGCAGCTAAAAGTTAATAAGAAAACAACACAAACCCATAAATCTTGCAGCGACAAAGAGATCACTCGCTTTCAGGAGATAAAGAGGATTCTGCATACACGCCGTAGTCTGGTTGCCGGGCAACGACGTCAACAAATTACGTTCTCACTGATCAGCTGCCTTCCCTCTGCCTGATTCATTGCTTCCGGGGACCTCTCTCTGTGAAACTAAAATAAATAACTGCGCAGAGCTCCGGGAGATAACAGCCGTTATTCTAATTGTAAGAGCCATTCCTGACAGCAACGGACTACAGAACTGTCAACTAGGTACGCAGCAGTTATGTTTGTGATATTATAGTACAAAAAAACCCCCTAACAAATGGATTAGCCTCCCTGGCCGACATCTGTCACTGATTACATTACGTGTTACTTTGATGAAACTATTCATTTTTTAAAAACACTTTTCGCACTATTTGAAGAGGATTTTTAATAGTTTATAAATAAACCACTTTTTATTTTTTTCCTACTTCGCGGAAGAACCCCTTTAAACTTCCCCCAGACAGTGAAGAAGTGAAGCATGCCGGACCCGGAGACCAGACCAGAGCAGAGGAGAAGGTAGCGGAGACCTGGGGAGTCGCGCCGGCGGAGCAGGTAATGTATGCGGGGGGGGGGAGGGGGAGCGGCGGCACCACCACAGATTGTGAACGGTTTCAGGGTGAAATCGATTCACAATCTGTTTGCAGTAAAGGCAGCCATACTATCCCTCTCTGATCAGATTCGATCAGAGAGGGATCTATCTGTTAGTCGAATCTGATGGCAAATCGACCAGTGTATGGCTGCCTTTAGCTTTCCTTAGGTTAGTATCTGTTTTTTTACCTTTCAGTTCAACGCTGGTACACTTTAACATAGTTTACTGAACCAACCTCCTTATCTATTTTTTTCATGACTAAGCTTAGGTTACATTGCTTACATTACACTGCCTTTGCAATGATTAGAATGCTCATAAAAAAGACCATAGTGAAAAAGATCCACATAAAGAAGCGGTCCATCACCTTGGCCACTTTCTTCCACTCAATTCCCGTGAGGTTGATGGACTTCTGCTCTTTGTACCAGTTGGTGATGTATTCAATGTTACTTGCCAGAACTCTGTAGTGAATGCAGTGGTTGCAGTACTCATGATGGGGGATGTCGTGCTGCCCTTCCTTATTGCCAACTGCGCCGCCATTGAGCTTTGCATGGATATCAACGTCATAGACAAAGTTACCCACACAAGAGAGTGGGCGCCTAAAGGTGTCGTAGACCTGCTCCTTGTCATAGTCTTCATAGGAATGAACGCTGTCCTGTGAAATGCTGTCACTTTCCTTCTGGGAACTGATGCAATTCTCTCCTACATCATAAACAAAAAATATCTTGGACATGTAGTTGAGGATGACGACCCTGGCCCAGTTAGGGATGGGCTTTGCTTCTGCCCCACATAGGTGAATATTCATGATGATGATGGTCAGGGCTGTAGAAGCTGTAATCATGGTCATTGTGGCTATGTAGTATTTACCTGGAATAGATCAGAACATTAGAATCTGTCTGCTATACAGAATACGCTTCATAGACCACAAACATAAGTGTGTAGTGAATACGAATTTATGTTCTCTTTCTTTAGTATATCTATCATTTGATGTTTTTTTACTGAAAAATGTCAACATATGTTTACCTCATAATATTTATAAAATGTTACATATCAATAGTTAAATGATGCATTTCCATAGCTACAACAAAAACATGACCACCCAATGCCCCCACACTTACCCTGTGCTAATGTATTGCAGGAAATGTTTAATTAAGCAGGGGTGTAGACAGAGGACCTCAGGGTCAAATTCAAATATATCAATGGCCTATCCTATCAACTTTTCCCCTGAGTTTTCTCCAAGGAGATATTTTTAAACATTTGCAATAAAAAAAATACCGTACTCAAAAATTAGTCTGATATTACAATTACTAAGTGCTGAAAAGTATTTTTTTTTAGATATTATGAAAAATTATCTCTTGGGAGAAAACTCAGGAGAAAATGTTAATTTAATAATGTCCTATGTCTACATATCCCTCCCCCAGCCCCCATTTTGATCATCTCCCCACTTCTACTTGACCCCCTGCTTCAAAGTGCCCAGGGGCACAACTATAGGGGAGCTGCTCCTGCAACCACAGAGCGTCCCAGATGGCCAGTGGTGTAGCTAAGAAGCTATGGGCCCCGGTGCAAGTTTTGCATTAGGGGCCCCCCAAGCATGCTAGACATGACAATTCATATGGTTCATCAAAACCAATATAGGTCAACCACAGTGTCAGAGGTGCAAGAAGGGGATGGAGAACAGTTTGTTAATGATTAATACTATTCAAGACATCTATAGAAGTGAATATTATCAGCACAGGAAAAATAAAGAGCTAATACTGTGGTTGAGGGTTGACCCCTCTAGCACAAGGGCCCCGATGCGCTTCTTACCTCTGCACCCCCTATTGCTACGCCACTGCAGATGGCCACACTTCTTTTAGGACCCATGCAAGGTGGGCCCCAGGCTGTGAGGGTCACCAAGTTGAGGCATGGGAAGGAGTGTAAACATGGGGGGGCACATAATTTTATTGTTACACCCATAAAGAGGACAGGGGGAGCCTCTTTAGGATCCAGAGGCTCAGGCCTTCCGATGTAAGTACACCACAGGGGCACTTTTGTCACTCTTTTTACAAGGTTTTCAATAGCTTTATTGTGGTAGCATCATGCTGCTCACCTGTGGGTTGGAGGAATTGGGGATAAACAAACCATTATTGGCATTCCACAGTCACATGACAAGTGGCACAGGGAGAGAAGAGATTAACCTGACACATGCAAGTTACGTTACACTGAGAGAATACAAGCAAGATAGCAAATAAAAGCAAACTGCTGTTACTGTCTGGGTGTCCCCTGTATTTAGGAAGTCTTATTAAAAATGCACTGATGTGGTTGGGATATATAGAAGTACTGTATCAAACTACAGTTTTATCAAAACTGAGCCCAAGCTACTGCAGCCTCTATCACAAAAACTGTGTTAATTTAAAAAAAAAATGATATTTGTCACAGGAGCCCTCAGTGGCTGACCGCACTTAGCCTTCTAAACGGTGCCAGCGCACAGATCGTGCGAACTCTGGTCGCAGTCAATGCGCAGGAACCGTTAAGAATTAGCCACAGACAACTCCGAAGGGAGCCTGTGAGACACGGGTAATTACAACGTCACCTACTGGTTCAGAGTAAACTGCCACCACCGCGGTTACTATGGGACCGTGGGGCCCACTAACTGACTGACTAATCCTGCGAATAAAACGGTTAAACACACGATATTCTGTCTAGCCAACAACAAACAAACAGTAGCGTATCTTCAGAGACCCGGGATCAGTTCTGTGTGTGCTGATAAGCAGGGTAGCGGAAAGTGAATGACTTGGAGAAAGTCGTTTATTCACGCAATATAAATAATTAATATATACAGACAATTATTAATTATCACAATTATTAAGACAGTAATAGCCAGTATAAAAAATAAAAGAAGGGAGAAAAATACTTAGTTCCTGGAAAGTTGTCCTTTTTGTGGGAAAACAGAGTTCTGGGTTTCAATTTGAGTTCAGAGTTCAGACCAGGTGGATGCCAGCATATCCTCAAGCTGGCATCTCATGAGTTCAAGATGTTTCAGTGTGGAGGACACTGAGTTTGGGTCCTCTGCCATTCTTATGCCCCTGCTTCAGTAGGAGGGAGTGAGGGCGGGGAGCCATATACCCCCTTAGAAGATGAGATGAGCCCTCCCCTTATCCTGGGGGCTAGAAATCATATCTACCCATATATGGGCTCTATCTCACCAAACCGTACAGGTCAGGGCAGATTTATTAACATTTTCAGGTCTGTCTCGATTTACCCAGCGCCCTGATACCAGACATGAGGGGTGGGACCCCTGTGGTATCATCAGGCACTTTCAAACTGCCTAACTGGAAGTCCTTACCTCAGAATGTTCTGAAACTTCCTCAGAACCAGCACCGGGGCTCATGCTACACTTCCCCCACGTTTGGCGAAGCTGCCATCTCAGGAACCCCAGAAATATGACAGATCTGGGAAGTTATGGATTTGCTATGAGACTCAGGTTATTCCCAGGCAAAGGCTCTTTGAAGTTTGGAGCAGCCAGCGAGGTGTCGCCTCCCCTGCTGGGAATGAGCCAGTGGGTCTGGCTTTTAGCCCAACTAGATTGCTCCTGCCATGGTGCTTGTCACCTTATACCTGATGGATGGGCCATCAGCACAGCTTGAAGCCAGGGACTCTCTGGGGCAGATTAGGCTCAGGCTCATTAGCATATCAAAAGAGCTATCCAGCCTTTAGGATGGTGCTCTCTTTGCTAAGAAAAGGACTTCAGCTGTCCCTACACACTCAACCCAGATTGTACCGATTTGAAGCGCAATCGATGCAGGGAATCGAGTGCGATTGCTTTTTCTTCACGGGCGGTTCCAGGACGCGCCTGCGGCCCCGCAACCGTCCGTGACAGCCCTCCCTGGGGAGAAGGCAGATAGACATTCATCAGCAAGATGTGTGTCGTTGCCGCTAACCTGCGAGATCTGATCTAGTTCCCCGTTGGCGTCCTGGGGTCGGCTGCCCGCTGCGTGTCGGCCAACCTGGCTGACGGGTCTCGGGTTGCCGGTGCGGCGGGAAAACCTATTGGAGCCTGTGGCTCGGTTTCTCTGGACCGGGCGCGGTCTGCTACCCTCAGGGTTGACCCGACATGGACCGTTCTGGACAGGGCGTTTGCGCCACTGCAGTCGGACGTGGTGTCTGCCGGGACTGCTGACAACGGACAGTGGGTTGGTTAGGTCAACAGCCAGCCCACGCGGGGTTCCCCTGCTAAGTGGCTGTGGACCTAAGGGAACCCCGCGGGGATCCCTGGACCTTCCCAGCTCCTGACAGACGGCACATGCTCTGCAGTAGTTTGCTACATCCCTGTTCATCCGGGGCCAATAAAACTGTTTCCGAATACCGGCAAGTGTCTTGCGGACCCCTGAGTGCCCTGTCAGAGGATTACCATGTGCGGATTTCAGCACATGTCCCCTGAACGCACTCGGGACCACAAGCCATTTGGTATTCGCGTGGGATCTACCTGTAGGGGGCTGTACAGACTCACTGTACAGTCTCCCACCTTCCCAGTACACCTTGAAAGCGGCCCCGTCTGCGAGGGGCTCAGCGGCTTGCTGCCTGAGCACCTTCAGGCTTGGGTCACTTTGTAGTGCGGCTGAGAATACGGCGCTGTCAGTTTCAGCCAACTGGCTCATGTCACACGAGGCCAGCGGCTGAAAGGTCTCATCCCTGTGGTCAGAGGAGGGGGAGGAGGCCGGAACCCCCTCCACCTGTTCTGAGCTCGGGTTCTGAGCAGTGCAGCTGCGCGGTACTGCTAGCACAGGTACACTGTCAGAATGGCACAGACGGACATTACTCAAATCATCATTGCATGCAGTAATGACATTGACAGGTATAGACATTTTTTCATTACAGACAGGTTGTACAGTAAACTCAAGTACAGTTACAGCATCATCACAACAGACAGTCTGTACATCAAACTCAGGTGCCTTTGAAGCAGGCACTATTGAACCTGGTACCCTTGAACTGGGCACATTCAACCCGCCTCCCCCTGGTGCTCCCCCAAGTGTATAAAGTACCTGGTGGTGGGCGGAGAGTCCGTCTCCTCCCGTGAGCGACAAGGCGGTCGTGGCAGGTTCATAGTAGGACACAAGCTTGCCCAAATCAGTCCCCAGCAACACAGGGACTGGGAGATCCTTCATAACCCCAACAACCCTTTCTTGGATTCCTCCCACTCCCCAATCCAGCTTCACTGTCGCGTGGGCTATGTGAAAAAGGGTGCCCTCTACTCCAGTAAGGGCAAGGGATCGGCTGGAGCTGATGCTCTCCTTTGGCACAAGATGTGAGTGAACTAACGTGATGTCAGCTCCGGTGTCTCGAAATCCGGTGACAACTTTGCCATTCACTCTAACAAGTTGCTGCTGGTCGGTTTGGTCGCGGATTTCCTTTCCGCGGGCAAACAGGACAAAATCTGATGATCCAGGCTGTGGTTCGCTGGCGGGCTGCCTCTGCTGTGGGTGAGGTGCAGGTGATGCAGATGATCCAGGTGCTGGTGGTGTCTGTCTCCGCTCCGGACAGTCGAATTTCATGTGTCCGGGCTGGCGGCAGTAGTGACAGGTGACCTCTCCAGGCGCTGCAGGCCTGGGTGCAGCAGCTGCGCTGGGTGGCCTCTGTGGCGGACGGCTCACAGGGGCAGGAGGGTCTGCCGAGGTATTGGGCTGACCTCCTCTCCAGCTGGATGGGACAGTTCTGCGGGTATCAGCCACCCGGGTAGTTGCAAAAGTCTCAGCAAGGTCTGCAGCGACAGTGGCTGAAGCCGGCCTGCGTTCTAACACAAACTGTCGTACATCAGCAGGGCAAATGTTCAGAAATTGTTCCAGGACTATCAAGTCCTCCAGGACATCATAAGACCCTTTGGTGAGGCCTAGTGTCCACTGGCGGAGTGTGGTGAGCAAGCTGCTGGCCACATCTCGGTACGAATCAGAAGGCTTTTTCTGCCAGGCCCTGAACTTTTTCCGATAGGCTTCTGGCGTCAGCTGGTACTTAGTAATGATAGCGTCTTTTATAGCAGCATAATCATTATCCTTCTCCGCAGGCAATTCTGCGAAGGCATCAAGCGCTTTGTAGCGCAGCAAAGGTGTCAGATGTCTGGCCCACTGGTCTTGGGACAGACGATACTGACGGCATGCTTTTTCAAAAGACCGCAAAAACAAGTCAATGTCTGTGTCTTTTTCAATATTAGCAAATTTAAATTTTGCACTTACGGGTGGTGCAGCTCCTTCAGCAGGGAGACTGGGCGGTGAACTCCGGCTGGCCTGTTGCACTTTTGCCATGTTTAGCTCATGCTGTCGTTGGCGCTCCCGTTCTCGCTCAGCGGCATCCCTCTCCGCGTGGCGTTCTGCAGATTGGCGGTCCCGTTCCTCTCGTGCCTCCATGTACTGCATGTACTTGTCCAGGTCAGTCTCCATCAGCTTTTGTAATGCCTGCTGCATTACCGGGTCAGCACCCCTGGACAGTCCAGTACTGGCCAGTTCCGGGCGAGTATTTTCAGAAACTTTGGGGTTGGGGTCCACACTGACATTCTCCTGCGTAACTGTTGATGCAGGGCCCTCAGGATGCACAACCTCTGTACGGTCAGGATTCTCAGTCTCTGGTTCCCCTTGCCTTGAGTCAGATGGGTCAGCGTCTACCTCAGCAGACACATCCAGCTCCTGCAGTTGCTGGGTATCCCATTGAAACAATTCCGTTACCAGGTCCCCTTGTTTCTTGCGGCCGACATCAATGCCTCTCTCTTGGCAAAGATTTTGCAGGTCCGCCAGGCACATTTTCTTGTAGTTCCCGGACATTTCCACGCCAAATAAAATAAAACTTTTGGGGAGGGGTACTGGCTACACAGTCTCTCTGTATATATAAAAAAAATATATTGCCTTCCAGCTACACCAACGAATTAGTTCGTTTCTTGATAGCGCTAGCGCTATCGTAGATGCTTTCAGCACAACACAGGTCCCAACCGCTGCCTAACACTGTCACAGGAGCCCTCAGTGGCTGACCGCACTTAGCCTTCTAAACGGTGCCAGCGCACAGATCGTGCGAACTCTGGTCGCAGTCAATGCGCAGGAACCGTTAAGAATTAGCCGCAGACAACTCCGAAGGGAGCCTGTGAGACACGGGTAATTACAACGTCACCTACTGGTTCAGAGTAAACTGCCACCACCGCGGTTACTATGGGACCGTGGGGCCCACTAACTGACTGACTAATCCTGCGAATAAAACGGTTAAACACACGATATTCTGTCTAGCCAACAACAAACAAACAGTAGCGTATCTTCAGAGACCCGGGATCAGTTCTGTGTGTGCTGATAAGCAGGGTAGCGGAAAGTGAATGACTTGGAGAAAGTCGTTTATTCACGCAATATAAATAATTAATATATACAGACAATTATTAATTATCACAATTATTAAGACAGTAATAGCCAGTATAAAAAATAAAAGAAGGGAGAAAAATACTTAGTTCCTGGAAAGTTGTCCTTTTTGTGGGAAAACAGAGTTCTGGGTTTCAATTTGAGTTCAGAGTTCAGACCAGGTGGATGCCAGCATATCCTCAAGCTGGCATCTCATGAGTTCAAGATGTTTCAGTGTGGAGGACACTGAGTTTGGGTCCTCTGCCATTCTTATGCCCCTGCTTCAGTAGGAGGGAGTGAGGGCGGGGAGCCATATACCCCCTTAGAAGATGAGATGAGCCCTCCCCTTATCCTGGGGGCTAGAAATCATATCTACCCATATATGGGCTCTATCTCACCGAACCGTACAGGTCAGGGCAGATTTATTAACATTTTCAGGTCTGTCTCGATTTACCCAGCGCCCTGATACCAGACATGAGGGGTGGGACCCCTGTGGTATCATCAGGCACTTTCAAACTGCCTAACTGGCAGTCCTTACCTCAGAATGTTCTGAAACTTCCTCAGAACCAGCACCGGGGCTCATGCTACACTTCCCCCACGTTTGGCGAAGCTGCCATCTCAGGAACCCCAGAAATATGACAGATCTGGGAAGTTATGGATTTGCTATGAGACTCAGGTTATTCCCAGGCAAAGGCTCTTTGAAGTTTGGAGCAGCCAGCGAGGTGTCGCCTCCCCTGCTGGGAATGAGCCAGTGGGTCTGGCTTTTAGCCCAACTAGATTGCTCCTGCCATGGTGCTTGTCACCTTATACCTGATGGATGGGCCATCAGCACAGCTTGAAGCCAGGGACTCTCTGGGGCAGATTAGGCTCAGGCTCATTAGCATATCAAAAGAGCCATCCAGCCTTTAGGATGGTGCTCTCTTTGCTAAGAAAAGGACTTCAGCTGTCCCTACACACTCAACCCAGATTGTACCGATTTGAAGCGCAATCGATGCAGGGAATCGAGTGCGATTGCTTTTTCTTCACGGGCGGTTCCAGGACGCGCCTGCGGCCCCGCAACCGTCCGTGACAATATTCATTTACAATACAATGTAATGATGCAGTTTTGCCCCAGGAGCTTACATTTTCTACCTTATAGGACAGACACCCGAAGCGAAAATAGACTAATGTGATAAACTATTGTATCTATCTTCCTTCTCCTAAAAATGACTTAAGATATTCCACAGTTTTATTTTATGTTTAAATCTACTTTTTGAGTTTTAACTGTTTTATTGTTTTTGCTCAATGACACATTCATTGAAGTATGCCAGAGCTAAAATTTGAACTATTGAACCTTTTTATCTCTTTCCTGCTCTCAGAAGCCATTTCCTGCTAGGAAAGTGTTTTATAGTTGGAATTTATTATCAGTGAGGATCACACTGTAGTCACTTCCTGTCTGAGTCAGGAATGAGTCAGCCACTTACATACCTAATATTTAACTCTTTCAGGCAGAGAAAGTAAAAAAAAAGGAACACAGCATAGTTATTTGCGTGCTAGGCACTGTACATACCCATGTCTATCTCATCATGGCACATGTCACCTCGGGTATCCTTTAATAATGGTTATTGAGGACAAGGCTCCCCTTCCTGACCTTCTAGCTCTGTAGTAGTTAATGGTATATTACATATCACAAGGTAACAAACATAACATTCCATTAGATCCTGCAGAGCCAGTAGGAGTTGGAGAAAAAAGTAGGCCAACTGGTCAAGTCACCATAGCTTATGGCATGCAGTCATTTTATTATTTAGAACTGCTTTACTGAGCAGAATTAAGGAGTATTCAGGCATAATTGTCGTTTAGGTTTAATGGATTACTAACCTATTAATGGCACACTTTCTGAAGGAGGCATACTTTCAGCCACCATTAACTGAAAAACAGTCAGTGCCAAAAGCACAGTGACTCCTAGAGAGACCTTCTCCCCGGAGTCCGCCGGGAGGTAGAATCCTAGCGGAGCCAGGAACGATATCATCAGGCATGGGATGAGCAGATTGAATATATAGAAGGAAGATCTCCGCTTGAGGATCAGAGTGAAGGTGATATCGGGGTATGGCTCTGAGCAGCAGCCGTATGTAATGACATTCTTCACCGCTGGCATGCCATGCATTTCCCATTCCACATTTTCAACAAAGTCAGACAGGTCTCCGGTGTCCATTGCGTTTATTATATCCACCTGGTTCCCATTGTAAGTCCAGGAGCCAAAGGTCAAGTTACATTGCTGGTCATCAAATGGGAAATAAGAGACATCCACTACGCAAGAGCTCTTAGTGATAGCGGGTGAATCCCATGTGATCTTGCCATCATAATGCAGGACAACGTTTGTGTTTACTGGTTCTGAAAATTCGTCATCAGCCCTGTGAAATAAAGACATGGAAAATATTAAGGAAGCACATGTTTCTATCTTCAGAGAATAGCAGGTGTGATGTAAGGAACAAAATAGCTGTGCACATACAGAATATACAGAAATGTTACCTGTGTTAATGCAAGCAATGTGAATGTGTATGCGTTGCACACATAACACACTTTATGCTATCTGGGTAAGTAAGGTCCAGCTGCTGGCAGTGAGCTTATGTACCCTCCTTGACACAGAGTTTTAAATAAAAACCCACTGCGCCAAAGTCTATTAGTTCTGTATAAATCTGAAGATGTGTGATCTCTGCAGGCTTCCAATGATTGTTCTCAGATTATATATACTGCTGCGCTCTACAACTTGAACTCTGCAATGCATGGGGTAATAACATCTGGATAGATGTATACACTTTTGAACCATAAAACCCGTGCCAGTGATGATTGAATGCCAGTCTGGGTGAGATACCACAAACGTCCCCATTATCTATAACGCTCACCAGATCATCACCACCTCAACCTTCAGGTGGGTCATACACTGAATAATAATCAGGGGTGCTGCTCTCGGGATCTCACGTCACATAAGGCCGTTTCTGCAATAAGGAAATGCTTTCCACATAGGGTTATATTGTTTGGATCAATTTACACCACAATATCCCTGTGAGATTGGTGCAGATGATGCCATCACAGGTGAATCCCTGCCCGAATCCCCCCAATCCCCATACAGGGACCGCTCACCAGATAGAAGCTACCTATAGCTGCAGGTGGACCATAGGTTTTTGGTGTAGTCACCGGGGTACAAAGTAAAGATGCCTTCAATCTTTTTTTTAATTTTTATTTTTTTATTCTTCCCAATGGACTTCTTGCACATACTAGAATTTCACTTGCTTGTCACAGACTAAGATAAGCACGTCACATCAACAATCCTATAGCGATGTCCATCCAATAGAGAGTGCATTGGGCTAATTTGACACAGGGAGCTTCTTAATGTGCAAGATCATGTGCTTGCATGTACACACTCATATTGAATGTACACTGCCTAGACATGAACACATCATGGCATCTGTAGGGACATGTTGCCATCTATGGCCATAAAGTGTTGCGAAGCCATGCAGACATGCAAATTCAGTGTGTGCAACCCGAGGATCATATGATCATCCTAGATACCATTACAGGCTGACAGAATAGAGGTGGCGATGGCGGGAGGGGGTATGGGTATGAAAACAAAAGTAGGTAGTTTTCCCTATTTTTACAGTACTGAAACACAAGTACATTCTCACAAAAGTTATGTAAAAGAATGAAGCCTACTGCAATAAAATAGTAAGCTATGTAATCCTGCTGTGTACTTACTTGTTGTATAGCACTATATCTGGTCTCCACACCATGTTGCTTGGGATACGGATAGAATCCAGACCATCGTATTCATCTTTGTCCCATGTCAGGTATGAATCATGCCAGCTCAGCCTGATCCATAGGTAGGCTGTCAGTATCTGATTCCTCTCATCCTGCAGTGAATACAAACGGTCACATCTTCATTCACAGTGTTGTTAAGGCTACGTAAAACTACGGTTCCAAAATTAGGCCTTTAATCCAAGCTTATCTCCTGGACCACCACCAGGATCTGCTCTGCCTGAAGCACTTTTTAAACTTTATGTGATTATTTTTTGTATTAGTTTGCAGATAGATTTTATCCAAGCAAAGCTAAATTTAGACATTACTGTAAATATGTTAAATATTCATAGTCTGAGTTGGCCATTAGCAGCCGGCTGTAATATTTTACATACACCAAATATCTGGCTTGAGAGAGCAGTAATGTGCCCGGCTGAAAAAGAATGATCACACAAATGGCTAATTGGCTATAAAGATATATATATATATATATATATATATATATATATATATATATATATATATATATATATATATATATATATATATATATATATCTTTATATGTATATATATATATATATATATATATATATATATACATATGTGTGTGTGTGTGTTAATTCCAACAATATGGTATAGCAAGTAACAGGTCTAGGAACTAGACTGAATCTTAATAGCTCATAGCAATGTGCATTGTTTGCACATGGCAATTTTACCAGGGTTTAGTGAATTAATCCCAATGTGACATTTTCATGTGCAAATGTCTCTTGGATCATCAGAAGAGAAATAACGAATACATGTGGTTAAAAACGGCTCTGCCGTTCTACAGTCTGCTGACCTGAATTGTGTGATTCAGTTCATGGTAGGGCCGGTCCTGTTTAAACATTTAGAAGATCTTGCGTTACTGGTGGTTATTAAGAAAAAAACTCTATAGAGGATGAGATTAATTAGTCATTGGTCAGTTAGGTCTGAACATTTTTTTTAACTGCAGAAGTAAAGCAAGGCAGCTTTCTGCTCACATATCCTTACCAGCCAAACCAGCAAGTGGACAGCAAAGGATTTTATTTGTACAATTTTTATGTAAGCAAGGCACAGTAGTATTATTTTTAAATTTTTAACACAATAACTAAATAAAACAATTATGTGAAAACACTATACATTCCTTTTAATAATGAGTTTAATCAATCCCAGTTAATGCTCTCAACACTCACAATATCTTTTATCTGTGAAAGTGTAATCTGCAGTGTGACATTCAACGCTTGGTCAGTGTCCTCCACCGGTCGCAAGGCATTGGTGTAATTCTCAAACAGGTCTCGAAATAACATCTGAGCATATTTTCCCTTTGCTGAGTCCACACCTTCAACAAACAAGAAAAGATCAGATAAACGTATGAAATGCAATGCACACCTGATATTATTTGCTGCAAGGGTGCCTTCATACGTGTGCAAACATGATAATCATTGCCAATTAGCAGGCATAAGTTCATAGCGCTCGCTTTGGTACTCTGATAAGGCATGATAACTCTGATAAGGAATGTTAACTCTGATAAGGCACAGTATTTGTTATAGTGAATCAACCCCAAATGCTTTTCAGTGGTTTCACACGTTCATTCAAATTTTTAACCATGATTTGCATGCATTCAAAAACCCGACTCCCCACTGCATAAAAGTGCAACACATATACTATTCCCATAGACTACTAGCAGGTGCCGGTAGTCTACTGTCGGTAACATGTGCGTAACAACACGCATAAAATGCGAAAAATCATCCCCGGTAAACCACAGGTTGTTTTTTTTTTGCAGACACAAGTGTGGTCTCTACCTGACTTGCTCCTGACCACTTTCCACTATAGCTGAACATAGCTGGATATAGCAGGGGCCAAAAAACTGATCTACTATAAACAGAAGTTCTATTAGATCAGGATTTACTCATACCTGCACATACCAGGCTTTACTGTCATAAACTTATAATGGTGCTTGGGCGGAACCTGGACATTTAGTTTACTATATCCGAATATTTACTATATCAGAGTTTACTATAATGAGCTTATACTGTACAAAGAAATGCAGATTAGAAACACACTCCATTAAGGTGCATACACGTGCACTACTGTAATGAACGATGGTCCATCAGACCCCCCCGCTGGCAGACAGTAGTGATGGGCGAACACCTGGATGTTCGGGTTCGGGCCGAACAGGCCGAACATGGGCCAGATGTTCGGCATGTTCGGCCCGAACCCCGAACTCAATGCAAGTCAATGGGGACCCGAACATGCCGCAATACGGTCCCCCTATGGGGTCGCAGGCATAAGGGGGGAGCATGCCCCGATCGCGGGGGGGGGGGGGTCGGAAATTCCCCCCACCCCCTCCGCTAGCGCTCCCCCCTCTGCCCGCTTCCCCATAAAAAAGTTGGCGTAAAGTTAAATATTACCGGTGGTGGCTGCTGCAGTGGCTGGCTGGCAGTGGTGTGAGTGAGGACTAGGAGTAGGAGTCCGAGTATGACGCGTTGAGGCCAGGCAGCAGGCGGTTCAGCGGTAGTACCCTTGTGGTACTTCTGCCCTTTCTCTGACCTCACGTCCTCTACGTGATGACGCATACGATGGTACGCGTGACGCGTACCCTCGTATGCGTCATCACGTAGAGGACGTGAGGTCAGAGAAAGGGCGGAAGTACCACAAGGGTACTACCGCTGAACCGCCCGCTGCCTGGCCTCAACGCGTCATACTCGGACTCCTCCTCCTCATTCACACCACTGCCAGCCAGCCACTGCAGCAGCCACCACCGGTAATATTTAACTTTACGCCAACTTTTTTATGGGGAAGCGGGCAGAGGGGGGAGCGCTAGCGGAGGGGGTGGGGGGAATTTCCGACCCCCCCCCCCCCCGCGATCGGGGCATGCTCCCCCCTTATGCCTGCGACCCCATAGGGAGGCGGTATTCGGCCGAACAGTGCCCTGTTCGGCCCTGTTCGGCCCTGTTCGGCCGGGCATTTAGTAGTTCGGGCGAACCCGAACGGTTTGGCCGAACACCATCAGGTGTTCGGCCGAACTCGAACATCACCCGAACAGGGTGATGTTCTGCAGAACCCGAACAGTGGCGAACACTGTTCGCCCAACACTAGCAGACAGACTGTACACACGCGCTACTGTCGGCAGACTGATAAGGCTGTTTCAATTCTGAACGATCAGCATTGATTTAAAGCAGATCCAAGATGAAAAACTAACTATAGCAAGTAACTTGTCTTTATATCTTATCAGGGGCATAACTACAAATCACTGAGCCCCCCTGTGAAATGTGTATGCCCCCCAGGTAGAGGTGCCGAAGCAGGTGGTTTTGGCACATGGAGCTTACCACCTGGTGCCCCCAGTACAGATAGCCAGGTATAGGTGCCCACAGTATAGCCAGGTGTAGGTGCCCATCCCCAGTATAGCCAGGTATAGGTGCCCACAGTATAGCCAGGTGTAGGTGCCTGTCCCCAGTATAGCGAGGTATGGGTGCCCTCAGTATAGCTAGGTATAGGTGCCCTCAGTATAGCCAAGTATAGGTGCCCTCAGCACAGCTAGGTATAGGTGCCCCTAGTATAGCGAGCTATAGGTGCCCTCAATATGGCAGGGTATAAGCGCCCCCAGTATAGCCAGGTATAGGTGCCCCCAGTATTGCCAGGTATAGCTGCCCACAGTATAGCCAGGCAAAGATGACCACAGTATAGCCAGGTATAGGTGCCCTCAGTATAGCCAGGCATGGGTGTCCACAGTATAGCCAGCCATGAGTGCCCACAGTATAGCCAGGTATAGGTGCCCACAGTATAGCCAGACATGGGTGCCCACAGTATAGCCAGGCATGTGTGCCCACAGTATAGCCAGACATGGGTGCCCACAGTATAGCCAGGTATTGGTGCCCACAGTATAGCCAGACATGGGTGCCCACAGTATAGCCAGTCATGGGTGCCCACAGTATAGCCAGACATTGGTGCCCACAGTATAGCCAGACATGGGTGCCCACAGTATAGCCAGGCATGGGTGCCCACAGTGTATCCAGTTAGGTGCCCCAGGGTTGCAGCATATGAGGAGAGAGCATTGGCAATGCACAGCAATGAGGAGGGGGGCCCACTCCCCCCCCCCCTCCCTCAACTTGGGCTCTCCCTTTAGCGCTCCCCCTGCAGAATTAATAGGCAGTAGCAGCGGGGCAGGAACAGTGAAAGTGCACACGGATATACCTCTTCCACGTTCCATATGCTGGAGGTCCGGTCCCTGTAAGTGCCTCATGCTACTTCCTGATAAACATGAAGTAGCGTCAGACGCTTATAGAGACCGGACCTCCAGCATACGGAACGCGGTAGAGTTATGTCCACAGTGCACTTTCACTGTTCCTTAATGCTGGAGGGGGAGCACTGAAGGGAGAGGCTAATCTTGCCCTAGGGCCCTATTGTTACTTGAACCGGCCCTGCCTGGTTGTGCCTAAACCTTATACCCCCTGGTGGTGCTTAACCCTAAGGCCCAAGGCCCCCTGGTGGTGCCTAACCCTAAGACCCCCCCCCCCCCGGTGGTGCCTAACACCCGGGGGTGGGGGTGGTTAAGGTGGTCCTCAAAATGAGTGGCCTTCATGATCTTCACACCCAAATCAAGTTTAGCCACAAAATACATGATCTGAAGTAAAGTCCCCTGTATCTGGGGAAAATAATGTTAGTAAATGGGGCCTCCCACAGCTCTGGGCCCCCGGAGATTGAGCTGCTCCCCTCTAGCTACGCTCCTGTATAATGGTACAAAATACAGTCTGATGATTAACTGACAAACGTCTGACAGCAGCATGTAATATTTACTGATAACCGATCTCACCTTTCAGGTCCAGGAGTGATGAGAGGAGCCATGTTAAACCACAAATGCCTGCTGTACATGTCTTCATCCTGTACACCAGAGCTTCACAGCTGACAATTATTCCCTTGTTTTAAAGAAAGTTTAAAAAACAAGTTGGTCTGTTCACTCAAGCAGCACGCATAAAGTTAGGAATTTGTTGAATGAATTATTCTTGTAATGAAGCCTTCCTTCCACCTGGTACCTAATATATATGCCAGAGGTATACAGGGATGGATAGAGAAACCAGCACTGTAAGGAGCAAGCAGTATAACAGGTGATCTGACAGCGTCACGGTTCACTGACAACTCGCAGATCAGCAAGTAGCAACCTCCATGCTCTCCTATTTCACTCCATTCAGCAACAGTGCATCGTCACAAAGGGTACCTGGCTTTTCTTGAATTGCTAATAAAGAATGCATACACCCAGTGGCCAAAAGAGAGGTTTTCATGCAATTTTAAAGTGATCCCACTTGTCCTGCACCCTGTGCTAGAGCAGATATTAAATGTGGACCTTATGCACGCTACACACTATGAGATTTTCTGGCCGATTTACTGTCAGATCAATTATTTCCAACATGTCCGATTTGCTTTCCGATCGATTTCCGAGCATTTTCCGATCGATTTCCTATTTAAGTTAACGGAAATCGATCGGAAAGCAAATCGGACATGTTGGAAATAATCGATCTGACAGTAAATCGGACAGAAAATCTCATAGTGTGTACCCAGCATTAGAGATGGCCCGAACCTCCGATTTTCGGTTGGCGAACTTGCACGAAAGTTCGGTTCGCGCGAACTTCGGCGAACCGCAATAGACTTCAATGGGGAGGCGAACTTTGAAAACTAGAAACACTTATGCTGGCCACAAAAGTGATGGAAAAGATGTTTCAAGGGGTCTAACACCTGGAAGGGGGCATGGCGGAGTGGGATACATGCCCAAAGTCCCGGGGAAAAATCTGGATTTGACGCAAAGCAGTGTTTAAAGGGCAGAAATCGCATTGAATGCTAAATTGGAGGCCTAAAGTGCTTTAAAACATCTTGCATGTATATACATCAATCAGGGAGTGTAATTAGAGTACTGCTTCACACTGACACACCAAACTCACTGTGTAACGCACTGCAAACAGCTGTTTGTGTAGTGACGGCCATGCTGGACTGGTGCACAACATGGCGAGATTGCTCTTCCTCAGTGATATCAGGTAATGTCTGACTGCATTATCAACTTTTGATGGTTTTTTCTCTACCATTGTTAAAGCTTACATCCATTTTTTTAAAATTACATTTTCTGCTGGCTGTTCAGTACCTGTAACGAGAATCTGTTATGGAGGGCAAGTCTGCCATTGTGAGTGACCATGGGTAATGGCCGGAGAATCAGGGTTCGATTCCGGTCCAGAGTGGGAGCCTGAGAACCGGCTACCACCACTACACATACAAGTAAGGACCCATTTGCTGTATAAGTAATGTACCTGCTCTGACCGTGATCAGATGGACCCTTGACTCAGCGCTGTATGCCAGAAATGACACCACTTGCCTTTAACGAGAATCTGTTATGGAGGGCAAGTCTGCCATTCATTCAACTGTGTAAAACTTTCGATGGTACTTTCTCAGTAGCATGGTGACCACGGGTAATGGCCGGGGGATCCTGATCCGATTCCAGTCTGGAGTTGGAGCCTAAGAAACAGCTACCACCACCACACATCCAAGGAAGGCAGCAGGCACGCTGTGGGCAAAGGAGCAGGAACGGCTACCACACATCCAAGGAAAGCAGCAGACATGGCATGCACGTCCCGTGGTAGTGACAAAAAATAACAATACAGGAGGACTTTCGAGGCCCTGCTGTATATGACACTACTAATCAACTTTACTACCTTTAACGAGAATCTGTTATGGAGGGCAAGTCTGCCATCCATTCAAGTGAAAGGTATGCACTGACTGCCAGGTATAATACAATGTGCAGTCACAGATGCAGTGAAAGTTATGCAGTGACTGGTATTACAATATAATGTGCAGCTGTCACACAAGTGCAGTTAACAGGTATGCTCAGAGTGGTATATTACACAGTGTGCGGTCACACAGGTACTGTGAACAATTATGCAATGACTGGTATTACAAATGTGCACCTGCCACACACACACAGGTACCGGACAGGCACAGTGACACTGCATGCACTCAAGTAGGTAGGTGGGTGCACTGAAGTAAACAACAGGAAGTAGGTATATGCAGTGATGGGTATTACAATGTGCACCTGGCACACACACAGGTAGTCACTTAAAGAGAACCCGAGGTGGCATTGTATTACGTTAGTGGGGCACAGAGGCTGGTTGGTCACACTAACACCAGCCTCTGTTGCCCCATCGTGTGTCTCAAAGACCCCCTGCTCGCCGCTATACCCCCACAGTGCTGGCGACACGCAGCGTGTCGCCAGCACAATGTTTACTCTAGCGCTGTCTGTCAGCGCCGCTCCGCCGCCTCCTCCGCATCGCCGCTACCCGCCCTCATCCCTTCCCTCCCGCTGATTGGAGGGAAGGGACGAGGGCGGGTAGCGGCGATGCGGAGGAGGCGGAGGAGCGGCGCTGACAGACAGCGCTAGAGTAAACATTGTGCTGGCGACGCGCTGCGTGTCGCCAGCACTGCGGGGAGTATAACGGCGAGCAGGGGGGTCTTTGAGACACACGATGGGGCAACAGAGGCTGGTGTTAGTGTGACCAACCAGCCTCTGTGCCCCACTAACGTAATACAATGCCACCTCGGGTTCTCTTTAATGTGCTGGGCCTGGCAGTGGCACACACAGTAGGAATTACCAAGGCTGTCTATGCAACACAAGTGTCAGTGGGACACACACACACAAAAATAGATCACAAGAACAAGATTAGCTTTCAAAAGAGCTGTTGAGGGGGGCTTTTTTAGCAATAAGAATCAGCAAGGAGCAAGCTAAGAAGCCTACAAAAACCTAACTAAGCTTTCCCTATGAGAGTCTGCAGCAGCTTTCCCTTCTCTAATTAATGCAGACACGCGAGTGAGTGAAAAGCCTGACGCTGCCTGCCTTTTATAAGGGGGGGAGTGGCTCCAGGAGGGAGTGTAGCCTGATTGGCTTCAATGTGCCTGCTGTCTGTGATGTAGAGCGTCAAAGTTGACCCTCTTGATGCACTAAGGGGGCGAACCGAACTTCCGGAAAAGTTCGCGGTTCTCTGTGATCGCGAACCGCCGGAAGTTCACCGGGAACCGTTCGCCAGCGAACCATTCGGGCCATCTCTACCCAGCATTAGACACACAGCTAAATGTACAGATGAAATACTGTATAAATGAAAAGTTTTAATTGCCAAAATATTTCCGATTCTGCAGAGCTAATCCAGTGATTGTGATGTTTATGAAGCTCAGGGCTGGATTACTGGAAAGGCCAAAAGGTCCAAGCCTTGTGCGGCTGCAGTCCAACAGGGCACCTGGACATTGAATAGGGGTTGCTACATATAAAACAAAAGGCTGCAAATGGGGAGAAACACATGAAAAGGGAGGATGATGTCCTTGAGAGCTGTGCATGAAAGAGAGAGGCTGCTGTACATGGATGATACACATGGAAGACAGGGGAAAACCCAGCATTTTTAAGGGGGGGGGGGGGGGGGGGATTCCTGAAAGTTCTCCCTTAACCACGCAAAATACAGTATAACAATATGGTTAGACATCATGCTGGGTACTAGGATCTCCGATCTGCTACCAATCGACAACGGGGTCAATCAGAAGCAGTATGGATACAGATAATAATGAGGACAGCAGATATTGCTAATGAAGGGGAAAGTGAACCATTCACACAGCACTGCAGCAGGGCACAGGGCTGTGCTCATACCTGGCTCTGTCAAGTTTCCCAGAGCTGCTCCATGCTCTGTGCATCCAAAGTCAACTGTAGCAGGGAAAGAAAGGGGGCGGTGCTGTGAGCTGCAGGATGCCTGCAGATGTTCTGGTATCTCGACTTGTGCCTGTTCCCAGAAACTGCACCAGCCCTGGTCTGAGGGGGGATTCTGGGCAGCTGTAATCCCCCCCTGCGTTTGCCTATGGAAGAGGGGGCTGCACATGCAATGGGAGGGGCACCTCTGCCCTTGGAAGGAGAGCCCCAATATACTTGGTCTAGGGGAGAAAAAAAAAGTACATTGATGTTCAGCCTGATTGGGTCACAGTGCTTTTGTTTTTACCTACAGTATTCATCAGGTTGGCGTGTCTATTTTATCACCTCTTGCTTCTTCTACCACCATGTTCCTTGGGGGGGGGAGGGGGGGCAGACATGGACACAGACATGGGGAAGAGATCTTTCTCCTACACATTATGACAAGGGAGCTTTGTTAAACTGAGGGATTTACCACACCCACCCCCTGGAGGCAATCTTCTAATATTGAAAGAGTCATGTAGACTTATTACGGTTTAGGGGATGTGCCATATAATTATTTTGTGCATCGTGTCAGCATGCAGCTCTCTACACACTCTAGGTGCATGGTGGATTGAACAGCATGTGATAGCAGTCGGTAGTTATTGGCAGAGCTGGGACAATGTCCTCCAGCACCCAAGGCTGAGACACCAAAGTGCGCCCCTCCATCCCTCCGCTCCAGCCGTCACACACTGATTGCTACTAGCCTAAGAGGCGCCCAGGGCCCCCAACCACCACCAACACCTGAATTTCTAGTTTTCTGACATGCAGTCACTGCCATGTATCCTCTTTTCTTTTTTCTCTCTGATTCAAACATATTAGGGGAATGATAGCTGAGCGAGTTGTGCGCCCCCTCCTACACTGCGCCGAGGCTGGAGCCTCTCTCGCCTCTGCCTCGGCCCAGCCCTGGTTATTGGCAGTCCATACCAAAACATAATTTGCAATCCTACATCTTAGTACACCAAGCCTGTATGTGTGCAGACTGATTAATCACCACTGAAGACTGTGGCCCAGTGCACACCAAAAACGCTAGCGGTCTTGGGAGCAGATTTCAGAGCGATTCTAGTCATGTTTAGAGAGGATTTCTAAACATACCTAGCGGTTTTGGCTGCATTTTTGGGTAGCAGATTACACAAATTGTTACAGTAAAAGCTGTTACTGAACAGCTTCTGTAACAAAAACGCCTGGCAAACTGCTCTGAAGTAGCGTTTTTCAGAGCGGTTTGCGTTTTTCCTATACTTTATATTGAGGCAGAAACGCCTCAGAAATCCAAAAAATGCTGCAGCCCGGGAGTTTGCGTTTCTGGAAAAAACAAGCCGCTCTGGTGTGCACCATCCCACCCATTCACTTTCATTAGCCAAGCGGTTTTCCCCTGTAAGCGTGTTAAACAATGCTGCAGAACCGCTCCGGTATGCACCAGGCCTGAGTGAGTGCACCTGGTGGTTTCCAGTGGCTATAATAGTGCTAATAGTGCTAAATGTTTTTCCACTTATTCTCTCACAATTAAAAAAAAACAGAGAAGGAATATAAATAAGAGTTTAAAAAAAGTAGGTTATCAAAGTCAGGTATATAAAATAAAAACAAAAAAGTTTGCATTAGGCTAAGTTCACAGTAGGTCGTTGTGTTGTGATGCAACGTTAACGTCACAATGCAAAATTACAACACAACGCAACAAAAAAGTCGTAACGTATATTAATGCCGAGTTAACGTTGCATACAGTAGGTACAGTTAAGCATACAGGCAATGCAAAGTATGCTACCCTGTATCTGTTAACATGAGCATTTAGAGGTAACGCACTGCAGCCGTGCGTTACCATAATGCAACATTTAGAACGCAACGCTACCATCGCACTGTGAACGACGTGAACGACGCATAGCCTTAAAGAGAACCCGAGGTGGGTTTTAAAAATCCTATTAGCACACAGAGGCTGGGTCTGCATATAATGCCCAGCCTCTGTTACTATACAGTTCCCCCCAGGCCCCCCCCCCCCCCGCGCTCTGCTGTGCCCCCAAAATAAAACCGCTGTGCTAGCGTCACACAGCGTGTCGCTACACTAGCTGTTTACATGCAAACTGTCACTCTCCGGCGCTCTCCCGCCTCCTCTATGTCGCCGCTCCCCGCCTGCATCCCTTCCCTCCCCGCTGATTGGAACTGTATAGGGTGGAAACTGTATAGTAACAGAGGCTGGGCATTATATGCTGACCCAGCCTCTGTGTGCTAATAGGATTTTTAAAACCCACCTCTTTAACATTGCAATGCAGTAAACAGCGTTATATGACTTTATAACGCAGGACAATAACGTCCCACCGTGAACCTAGCCTTAGTCTAAGTTCACAGTGGGATGTTGCATTGTGGTGCAATGTTAATGGCGCAATGCAAAATTACAACTTCAATGCAACAAAAAAGTCGTAACTCAGATTACTGCTGCGTTAACTTCGCATACAGTAGGTACAGTGAAGCATACAGTCAATGAAAAGTATGCTTCCCTGTACCTGATAACATGTACATTTAGAGGTAATGTGCTGCAGCAGTGCGTTACCATAACGCAACATGTTGCACCACCATACGCTAATATCGCACTGTGAACGTCGCGTAGCCTTAACATTGCAGTGCGGTAATCTGTGTTATATGACTTTATAAGGTGCGACCATAACGTCCCACTGTGGACCTAGCCTTTGTGCTCCTTTATGCAGAGCCTTTGGCAGGAAACAGAGGCACCTATTGCATTATTCAGTGTATTTTTCATAACAATATATGTGATCGGTAACCTTTGTGCAGCTCTGTACGTCAGCATGGCAGACACTCTATCCTACATGTAGGATGTAGATGCCGCATGACTAATGTAGAAAATGAATATTTGTGAAGGATACATAAATAGACTGAGTAGGAGTTGCGAGCAAGCAGGGGGTTTTCAGTATTGTGCAGCAACTTTGGGTTCTCTCTGGTCGGTAAAACACTTTTGATACTTTCACAATTCATGGAAACTCTTTCTGCATAAAGGGCACCTGACCAGCCCAATCCCGGAATGCACAGAAATGATTTCAGATGAATTAAATAGCAGCATTATAGCCTCATTCATTTCTTAGCTGACAATGATGAGCACAGCATCGTACGGTGACATAACTTCCTTCCATGCAGTAATGGGACTGTTTCTAAACAACAGACAGAAGAGGACTTTCATAAGGTAAGCAAAGGGGACAAGAATCATTGGGCTCGATCCAATTCAGGTTTTCTTCTAAAGGTGGCCACTTATGATCCAATCTTTTTAATTCAATCTTCCCATTTCTATGTAATATAAGGGAACTGCATAAATTATCTATTCAATATATTCACTCAATTTCACCTTCTACTACAGATTAGATCGTTAGTGGCCACCTTAAGTTTACTACTAATTGATATTTCACATCTTATCAATAAAATGCCTTTAATTGTTCCCATACATGGTACAATTTTTTTCATTTTTTAGATTAGATCATTTAATTTGATTATTCCGTTAGATCGAATATAAATATTTTTCCAACATGTCCGATCAGATTTTTATTGAAAAAATGGGTAGAGATGCTGGCGAACAGCTCGCCAGAGAATCTCTATGGGCAGTCTGGCCACGTACTACTTCCGGATCGCAATGTCCTGGAGTAGTATGCCTGCCCCTGTCTGCGCACGTCCTTTAGTACACATGCCCTGGCCAGGCGGTGCGCGTCCCTGATTGCAATAACATGCACCACCGGGCCAGGGCATGCATACTGAAGGACGTGCGCAGAGACGGGCAGGCGTACTACTCCAGGACATTGCGATCCGGAAGTAGTACAGGGCCCGCTATTCACAGCGAGCAGCTCTTCACCTACATCTCTAAAAATGGGATAATCATTAATTTTTCTTGATTGAAAAAAAGATTATTTTTTACTTTCCTTCGGTTTGATTGTTTGGTCGAATAAACGGGAAAATCGAACGTTTTTATTGTACTGTGTTTGGGCACCATTAAAGTGATCTGGAAGCTCAGGATCCGAACTCTCAGGATCAAAATCAGGAACTTACCTTAAGAGAGGGAAGACTGAGGATCCTATTGAGGCTTCCTTCCCTGCTCTGAAGACCCCCGTTGCTGAGCATAGCCCCCTCCACATCGGGGCCATGCAGCTCTTCGTCCAGGAAGCTGCGGGAGCCCCCCCTGTGCATGCGCAGTACCACAGAGCCCGCGGCTCCGGCTTAGGCTGGTTTCACAGTGGGACGTTACAGGCGCACGTTAGAGCAGCCTGTAACGCAGCCCACCGCACAGTAATGAAAAATCAATGGGGCTGTTCACAGTGCGGACGTTGCGTTACATTGTAACGCTGCGTCACAAGACAACGTACTGCATGCAGTACTTTGGACGCGGCTGAGCCGAGTTAGACTGCTTGCACATGCTCAGTAATGTGGGGGAGGAGCGGAGAGCGGCCAGGCACATGGCTAATTAATATTCACTGCACGTTATGACGTGCAGTGTTTACTTCCTGGAGCAGCCGCTCTGTGCGGCGATTGGCCGGCGGGACCACGTGATGCCGCATGCGCACAAGAGTGCGCATCACGGCATCACTGACGCCAGAGTGAGCTGCACAACGCGGCTTACTCTGACGTCCAGATCCAGCACCACCAGGCGTTCCGTTAGGGGGACGTTATGCGACCTTAACGCCCCCTCTAACGCAACGTCCTGGTGTGAAATTAGCCTTACTGTGCATGGGTGGTCTGGGTCGGCTGGAGAAAGAAGATCTGCATGGCCCCGATATGATTAGCGATAATTATCACTAATTTTCAGATCACTAGTGCTTAGAAAGAACTACTAGTTGCTTTGAGCCCTAAGCGTTGCAAATTTTTGACACCTAAAAACAAACCATTTTTAACCACTTTCCCCACCACTACAGTATATCTACGTCAGCTGTGGCACTCTCCAAGCCACAGCCACGTAGATATACTGACCTGCCTTAAGCCCTTTTGTGCAGGGACAGGTGCGCTTCAGAGCGCACCCCCCGGCACTGTCGGTTGCCTTACTAATTGGCAAAAGGGAACATGTTCCCTTGTAGCCAATTAGTGACCCCCCCGCGGATGAACGATCACCGCTGTAACAAACAGCGTGATCCTTCATCTCCCCCTCCTCCGTGCACAGATGGCTAAAAAAAATGTAAATAAAGCCGCCTCTCTCACCTTACCTCGTTCCAGCGATGAGCCTGCAGCCTGAGCATCCGATCCCAGCTCTGAACTCAGCCGCGTATTGCCGGTGACCCGGGTCCCGGCTTGATGACGTCATCAAGCCGGGACCCGGGTCACCGGCAATACGCGGCTGAGATCAGAGCTGGGATCGGATGCTCGGGCTGCAGGCTCATCGCTGGAACGAGGTAAGGTGAGAGAGGTGGCTTTATTTACATTTTTTTAGCATCTGTGCACGGAGGGGCTGCCTAATGGGGGGGGGGGGTCATACATCTGGCTACCCACACTGGGGGGGGGGGAGGGGGGGGGTTTGGGGGTGCAAAAAAACTGCCAGGCATCTGGGTAACTGGGGGGGATGACATCTGACAATGGGGGATCATTTGATTATCTGGGGGAGGGGGTAACCTAATACTGGGGGCACATCTGGCTATAATTGGTGGGGGGGGGGCAATTCTGGGGGTACATATGGCTATAAAGGGGGAAATTTTATCCGGGGGACACAACTGCCTATAATGAGGGGTGCCAATCCTGGCGGCGTTACTGTCTCTCTGTACTGGGGGGTGGTAGATACATGGGACACATCTGACTATACCGGGGTGCCGATATTGGGGTCACATCTGGCTAAACTGGGAAGGTTGGGCTGATACTCGGGGCACATCTGACTATATTAGGGGGGACATTAACTGGTGGAATGGTTTTATAAACTGTGGTACTTTTTATTTTTAAACTGGAATTGTTAAAAACTGAGAAATAATGCATTTTTTTAATTTTTGTTCCCTTTTTTCAATTAAAATGCCTAGAAAACAAAATTGTTCTTGTGACTAAATACCCCCCATTGAAAGCCTGGTTTGTCTTGAAAAAAACGATATATAGATCATTTAGGTGTAGTGAGTAGGGATAAAGTTATTGCTGATTGAATAGGGACACCGCTAAAGCGTCAAAACTGCTCTGGTCAATAAGGGGAAAACAAGGTCTGGATGCGAAGTGGTTAAGGACTGAGAAGAGTTTTGTGGAATCACCTGCTTTTTCAGGCATCTTCAGCACAGGAAAGCCCCAGTAAACCAGGTCCAGGAATAATAATAACAAGCACATTTCTGCCTGTCCAAATAAGCACAAATGTTTGGCAATAAATTACTACAATTTTTGGTTAGGTTATTTTATTGAAGGTTGAAGATTATTAGTCTGGCTAAAAATTGCATACAGGAAGTTTAAAATAGCAGTAATTTATATACCGGTACTTGTTACATAATTGAAATTGCTCCAGAAATACTATATGAGGAGCTTTTGCAATTTTAATAAAAGCTATTCTGTCTGGTTTAAAATATCCCATAGGATTTAATTGTCCAATCGCTTTTTCAAAACATTTGAAAAGCGCTGGCGATCATAAAAGTTCTTCAAAAGTGCTGTTGGTGTGAAACAGCCCAAATTTTAAGTATCTGTCACAGCCAATCCGTGATGGTGCATAATGTGTGCTGGAAGGTAGGGGCGTTTTGCAGATTGATTTGAGGCCTACGTACTTTAAAGTAGCGAACTGCTATTTATTCCTTCCGCTGTGCCTCCAGTAATGGCTGCTGTGAGGGTGGCACAAGCACTTAGTGTAGAAATTAAAGTGTTACTGCTGTAAATTAGGCAGCCTGGTCAGAGCTGGCTCTTAAATGCTGTTAGTTATTTGTACTGTGCATGAGGTTTTGGAAGAAGCATGAAAACATATAGATTGTAGATTATAAGCTTGCAAGGGCAGGGCTCTCTCCCCCTTTTGTGTCTTGGAAATCATTATACATTTTATTTATTATGTTACGTTCATCTCTGTTATTACCAATTCTGTATTTTGTATCATTTTTGTCTCTAATTATGTTTCTTGTATATTGGTGTACACCATTGTCTGTATTATTATGTACTCCATGTTTGTTTCTTACTTTGTACAGCGCCACGGAATATGTTGGCGCTTTATAAAGCAATAATAATAATATTAATGAATATTTTCCAATCCTAGAGATCTTCAAAGTGGACCCCATTGCCACACACCTGTACTGTGGTGACGTGTTTTGTTTCTGAACTTCTTTATTATTAACATTTAGTATTTATATAGCGCCGACATCTTCTGCAGCGCTGTACAGAATATATTGTCTTGGCACTAACTGTCCCTCAGAGGAGCTCACAGTCTATTCCCTACCACAGTCATATGTTTATGTACAGTATGTATCATAGTCTAGGGACAGTGTTTTGTATAGTGTATTGTATGTATTGTAGTCTAGAGCCAATTTTTAGGCGAAAGCCATTTAACTTATCTGTATGTTTTGGGGACGTCGGAGGAGACCAGAGTGCCCGGAGGAAACCCACACAGACACAGGGAGAATATACAAACTCCTTGCAGATAGTGCCCTGGCTAGGATTTGATCCGGGGACCCAGCGCTGCAAGCCGACAGTGCTATCTACTATGCCACCGTGCTATTCTTTTATTAAAGGACACCTGAAGTTAGAGGGATATGGAGGCTGCCATATTTATTTCCTTTGAAACAATGCCAGATACCTGGCAGGCCTGCTGGTCTGTGGCTGCAGTAGTATCTAGATAACACCAGAAACAAGCGTGCAGCTAATCTTGCTAGATCTGCCAATAATGTCAGAAACACCTGATCTGCTGCATGCTTGTTCAGGGGCTATGGTTAAAAGTATTAGAGGCAGAGGATCAGCAGGGTGGCAAGGCAACTTGTGTTGCTTAAGGGCTTGTTTCCACTGTTGCGGTGCGGAATCGCCTGGATTCCACTGCAGAAGAAATCGCATGCGGCTGCGTTTCCGCCTGCGAGGAGCCAGGCGAATTTAACCATGTCACTGCCTGAGTAAAGCTCCATAGCAAACCATGCGAAATCGCACGTGAAATCGCGGGGAAATCCGCATGACAAAGCTGCATGCGATTTCCCTATTAAATGCATTAGCGGCGATTCGCCCGCATTCCTCCCGCACGCGAAATCTGACGGCTCTGCCGTGCAGATTTCTGCCGCACCGAAAAACGCTCCCGCCGCCGCACAAGTGGAAACAGCCTCATCCACTTACATTGACTATGCGAATCCGCATGCAGTGCCCGCATGCGGATTCGCTATAGTGGAAACGAGCCCTAAAAGGAAATAGATGTGGCAGTCTCCATATCCCTCTCACTTCAGTTGTCCTTTAAGTTGTAACATTTTTGATACAGTAATTATCATTTATAGGACAGACCCACTGAAGGGAATGTGTGATTATAATGCACTTATTTTGTACAAGTGCAGCTTGGAAGTTACAGAACAAATGTAAAATTCATTTAAACTGCATTATATAGCATGTAAGAAGACAGAGAAGTTAAAGTCAAATGAAGGATGCAGCCCAGTTTATCCCAGGATACCTGTAATTAGACATTTCTAAAGTCTTTTTAAATCACAGATTTTCGCGATTCTGGGTTTGATTGAAGACTTTAAACAGGAGTGATTCATTACAGAACTGTCACAACAGTAGGTCAGTTTTCAGATACTTCTAGAGACTCTCATATATGTTTACATCTGTTTGATTATTAAATGTAGAGCTACACATTGTTACTGTGATGATATTGCTGTATGCTGGCCTGCCTTGTGGACTGTATTTCTGCTGTAAACACCCCCGAAACAATGCATACAGTAATATGCCCTTGAGGCTAGTTTCAAAGTGGTCAGTTGCCTAAAGCACGCATTATAATAAGTGTGAACTGCAATCAGTGGCGTAGCTAAGGAGCTGTGGGCCCTGATGCAAGTTTTACAATGGGGCCCCCCAAGCACTCTCAATATAACAATTGATACGGCACATCAAAACCTGCCAATGGCAACTACAGTGTCAGAGGTGCAAGAAGGGGATGGGGAACAGCTTGTTAATGACTACACTAGTCAAAGTATCTATATAAGTGATTATTATGAGCACAGGACCAATACAGAGCTAAAACTGCAGTTGAGGGAGGGCCCTTCGGGGCCCCTCTGGCCCAAGGGCCCCGATGCGGTCGCAACCTCTGCAACCCCTATTGCTACGCCCCTGACTGCAATGGAGACTGGACATAGACTTTACATACAAAGCCTGCATATAGAATAGTGTGATCAGTTACAACACCGGGCAGCACGGTGGCGTAGTGGTTAGCTCTCTCGCCTTGCAGCGCTGGGTCCCTGGTTCGAATCCCAGCCAGGGCACTATCTGCAAGAGTTTGTATGTTCTCTCCGTGTCTGCGTGGGTTTCCTCCGGGCACTCCGGTTTCCTCCCACATTCCAAAAACATACGGATAAGTTAATTGGCTCCCCCTAAAAAAATTGGCCCTAGACTACAGTACTTACACTACATAATATAGACATATGACAATGGTAGGGATTAGATTGTGAGCTCCTTTGAGGGACAGTTAGTGACAATATATATACACTGTACAGCGCTGCGTAATATGTCGGCGCTATATAAATACTAAATAATAATAATAATAATAATAACACAGTACTTTAAACAGCCCCATAGGATGGGCAGTGAGCTGACATACAGAATTATTCTGCAAGGCAACCACTGAGTTCAACCAGAAGATAAGGTACAACACTGTCCTGCACCCTCCCTGTTTATTCAGAGGAAGTTGAAAAACCCTTATAAGGTTTGGAACAATTCACCCTATAAGTGAAAATATTCCCTCGTGACTCCAGATGGCAATCAGATAAATAGATAGATAGTTGTAGACATTATATTCCAGTGTATGTATACCTCCATTATACAGCACAGGAAGATATTGGAGCAGACTCTACAGACTTCCATGGCTTTTAAACTCTTTAGTTATTCGTAGCCAATCTTTGCTTGATTTTTCTTAAAACTTACTTGAAGTTGATAGTAGAATTTGTTGGTGGAATTTCCGGTGCTAGACAAATGCAGGCTGACTGCTCGAGTTTTCTGTGAATTAACCCATCAGTTTTAATAACTATGCATTCTTTAAAGGCAGGAAGTTCACAATTTGAGACGAGACTTCTTAGTTTCAATGAGTGCCGCCATAAGCCTCGTGGAAGAGATGTTATCAGAATGTTTCATTTACCAGAATGTTTACTGACCCCCTAATCTTTTGTTTGATAAAGCATTACAGACCGCTGGACATTATCATGGCCGGATTTCTGGGAAGGCCACAAGGGCCTAGGCCTTGCGAACCTGCAGTCCGAGAGGGCGGCTGGACATAAAAGATAGGCAGCTGAACAAGGTAGACAAGGGTATAAATTGAATAGGAGGCTGGAAATGGGGAGCAACACATGGAAAAGGGGTGCTGCTTCCAAGAGAGCTGTGCATGAAAGAGAGCTGTGCATGAAAGAGAGCTGTGCATGAAAAAGAGATGCTGTTGTACATGGATAGTACACATGGGGCTTGATTCACTAAAGCGTGCTTACATAGCTAGCACGCCTAAAAGCTTTGCACATGCAAACTAGGGTGCTAAGTAGCTGTGACTGTTTTCGTGCTATTTTAGCGCGCGTAAAGTTTTGCGCATACAATATTTTCCTATGGAGCCGCAAAAACACATGATACTATATTGTTCCAGTGGTTGTAAAGGCAAATTATTAAAAGAAAACCTGAGACAAATAAAATAAAACCATTGATACAGGTAGTCCCCGGTTAACGAACGAGATAGGGACTATAGGCTCGTTCTTAACCTGAATCCGTTCTTAAGTCGGAACGCTGTGCCTTCTCTGTCCCCTGTGCTTCCAGAGTCCCCCCTCTGTGTCATCTCTGCCCCTCTCTGTGTCTCCTTGTGCCTCCCGTGCCCCCTAATGCAGAGTATGCGCAGCAGAAGCGACTACAAATCTCACCTCTTCCATGGCGGCTCCGAGCCAATCAGCGACATCCTCTCTCCCTTCACAATTCCTCCCAGCGGCTTCACTAGTAGCGTCCCGTAATGACGCAATCAGAAGGTGCCGCGGGGGCTCTTTTTGATTTCGTCATTACGCGACGCTAGGGAAGCCGCTGGGAGGAACATTGAGGGGAGAGAGGACGCCGCTGATTGTCCCGGAGCCGCCATGGAAGAGGTGAAACTTGTAGTCGCTTCTGCTGTGCATACTCTGCATTAGGAAAGGGGGCACAAGAGGTAGTCCCCTGGCTGAGTCATTGCGGCGGGTAGTTTGTAAGTCGGGTGTTCGTAACTCGGGGACTACCTGTACGTACCTGGGGCTTCCTCCAGACCCTTTCAGGCCATGAGCTCCCTCAACTATGCCCCGGGGCAACTCCAATCCTCTGTGGAATTCTACAGCCTGAAGGGGGCTAGAGGACAGAGCAGGAAAAAAGGGCGCATGCGGCAAGTGGACTAAATGGGTGCCGCCATAGACGTCAAGACAAAATAGCGGTCTTTGGGCATCAGAGTGGAAATTTGGGCGCCCAATATATAGTGGGCACTGATACAGTGCCCACTATATATTGGGCATCGCGGGTGCCCAAACATCGCTATTCTGTGTCGCATATTTAACTTGTGCGGGTGGGGGGTGTTCATTTTAGGCACTAGGTAGATAGTTTGTGCAGGTGGTGGTGGGGGGTTAGTTTTAGGCATTAGGTAGGTAGTTTGGGGGGCTAGTTTTAGGCACTAGGTAGGAATTGTGTGCGGATGGATGGGGGTTAGTTTTCGGAACAAGGTAGTTAGTTTGTGTGGGCGGGGGGGGGGGGGCTGTTTTAGGCATTGGGTGGGGCGGTTAGGGTTCTGTGTGAGAGTAGGGCTAGGTTTGTCTATAGCAAAATACACAAGTAGACTATAAAAAAAAACGCACCTGCAAATGTAAACACATACAAAAATGCATTTCTAAAAACAGAGAAAAACACAGACGAGTATGCTACCAGAGGTAGAATAAAATAGCATAATTTAGCATAGCTTTAAAGCAACCTGACCACCTCCTATTAAAAATATTTAAAATGAACCTGAATGTAAGTCAGCATTTGAGGAAGTATGGGCTCACTCTGCGTACTTTGGCTGCCGTGTGCTGGAACAGTGGAAGGCGCAGCAGGTACGGGATACGGCGGCTACACTTGTATGTCACATTAGCCGCATGTTTCGCTGGAAGTCGTCCGGCTTCCTCAAGGGGCTTGGTCAACTATTCACACAGGCATTTGAATCACTCCCTCGCACAGTGTTCTCATGACCCACCCATAGCAACACAGGGTAAATTGGAGGGGGAGGGACGAGAATGGAGGGGAAAGGAAAGCTTCATGTATGTTTTGGGATGTGGGAGTAAATCTATGCAACATGGAGGAGAACATATGAATTATGAAATAAACTCAGGCATCTTAAAGGTGTAAAGAATTGTTCACCTGCATTGTAGAATCTCTGATCTAGTCAGGCTGAACAAGAAAAATCTGTTTCTAAGCATATTTACCAGCTTTGGTTTGAAACGCAAATGCTTTAAAACAATCTTTTTTGTTCTATTTTTTTTAACCACATAAAACATCAAACCAAAACATCAGCTCAAAGTTTTCTTTACACCTTCCTCTGAAACGAAAAAAATAAGCAGTAAAGTAAATGAAAAACGAACTGTATAAAATACACTTGTTAAAAACACCATAAATATGTGCGTGCCGTGCGTGCGTGTGTGTAGTTATGCATAGACTGCTGCTCTGATCCATAGGTATGTTTTGATTCATTTTAGGCTTTCATGTGATTGCAGTTGAACAAAGTTGTTATAACATCCACACTGATTTTTATTTATTTATTTTTTTAATATCAGGTTTATTTATTAAGACTGATTGTGGCTCATAACTGTTTTTGTTTTGCTTTTGTTTGTTATCTCGTATGTTCTTACGTTTCTTTCTTGTATAGTTATAATCCACTTTCCCATTAATGTCTGAAGGAAGTAAGTCCTATTCTAAATGTTAATTTGTTTAAAGGGAATCTGAAGCGAGAGGTTATATGGAGGCTGCCATATTTATTTCCTTTTAAAAAACACCAGATGCCTGGCTGTCCTGCTGATCATTCTGGCATCAGTGTCTGAATCACACACCGGAAACAAGCATGCGGCTAATCTTCACAGAAACATCGGATCTGCATGTTTGTTCAAATGTTCATGGCTAAAAGTATTAGAGGCAGAAGATCAGGAGGACTACCAGCCATCTGATATTGTTTAATATTAAATATGTCAGCCTCCATATCCCTCTCACTTCAGGTTACCTTTAATACAGGTAAAACTCGAAAAATTAGAATATCATGCAAAAGTCCATTTATTTCAGTAATAGGTGAAACTAATATATGAAACCGGATCCCTTTGCAGGTGTTTTGGATTCATCAGCTGATTAGAGTCTGGCACTTTGAGCCTAGAATATTGAACATTTTTACTATAGTCTAATGGTCTGAGATTTTGATTTTGGGGTTCTCATAAGCTGTAAGCCATAATCATCAAATTATAACAAATGCTTGAAATATCTCGTTTTGCATGTATTGAGCCTATTTCATATTTTAGTTTCACCTTTTAAGTTGAATTACTGAAATAAATGGACTTTTGCAATATATTCTAATTTTTCGAGCTTCACCTGTACACAGTAGCAACAATAAGGCAGGTCAAGCTCCTTTTGTAATATATATTCCAAAAATTTTACTTAGTATTTGTATACCCACACACGTGTTTTAATTGGATTCTGTCTAGCCGTCAGTGTATCTATTTTTGTTTCATTGGTTTTGTAAAATGTTTATTTGCTACTTTTAGAGTTGTTGTTTTTTTTTTGTTTTTTTGTTTTGTTTTAAATTCCGTTTTATCTTTCCCATACAGAACAGGAAGTGAAGATTTCTCTGGATGAGGCTCAGTGGTTTGCTGTTTCACAGATCAGACATTAGTGTTTCTCTCTCTATTGTAGTCCATTCTGGTTTGATAGACGAGAGAGAAGCGAGATAAAACAAGCATCTCCGCTGCTGTGTGGGGCGAAGCAGTTTCTTCAGACCTATATATGTTATATATGTTATGCGCACCGACCCCCAGTCACATGATCAGTGGCTTATTTCATGGGTTTCCTGCTTTAGGGGTGTGCAAGAGAAAATAACATTGTGCTGCGGATGTTGAGACATGTCAAACTGTGTCACAGGTTCAGATCCTAAAGAAAAAAGGTTGAATTTGACATAAACTTCACTGATTTACATGCGAGTGAACTCACCGCCGTCACTGATTTATCCTCAAATATTGAAAACATGTTTTTGACAGAGCAAAGTGATTTTTTTTTAATTATTATTATTTTTTATATATTTCTGGATTAACTAAATACATTGCTTTTTGTTCTTTTACAAAATGTTTATTTAAGCAGATCTGTAAACTAAGAAATAGAATGTGCACTAGAGGGCGATATCACCAAGGTGACAACATAGCAGCAGTCTGTTACTTTCCATATTAGTTATTCATTATTAGCCATTAGTTGCTATATTATTTGCATTATATTTTAAATCAGGTTACAACTATCTGCTGATGTGTTGTTAGTAACTTAACGCAAACGTAAAGCGAAAAAAAAGTATGATATAATGAATTGCATGTGCACTACAGCGAATTTTCAGTACTCATTCATAAATATTTACTATGAGACTTCACCAATGTTTTATCCCTTCAAAAGAAATTAATCAGCACCTAGATTTCTTGGTTCGTGTTAAATTATGGTTTTCCTAAAAAATATGCCGATCTCTGATCTTCTTCCCTGGATATTTTTGTTTCTAGCCTCTCCACCGGGGGAAATGTATCGAGTTGGTTTGGATTTCCTAGTAAATTAGGATGTATTCTCCCAAGACAAGGTATCAATAGGTGGTCTACTGCTCTGCTTCCACGACAATCCCTATAGAAATAACATGCACATTTGAATAGCTGTCAACCATTGGTTTACTGGAAATAAACTTGTTAGTAATGCTGGATCCGCACCATACAATTTTTCGGCCGATTTACCTGGCCAATCAATTATTTCCAGCATGTCCTGAGAATCGAACAACAATTTTTTGAGCGATTTTATGGCCAATTTCCATTTGTTTCTACAGAAATCGATCAGAAAATCGCTCAAAAAAATCTTCGATTCTCAGATCAGACATGCTGGAAATAATCGATCGGCCAGGCAAATCGGCCAAAAAATTGTATGGTGTGGATCTATCATAAGATTTCATTTTGCTATCTCTTGCAGTGTCTGGTAAACAGTTTGCTTACTTAGAACTCGTCCATCAACTGACTTTGAACACTTGAGCTTTGTACACTTGCTAGAAGTTTCTCAGCCGAGGTGGCCAGTTAGGATCGCTGCATGTGTACAGGGTCCTAGCGACAGGTGTGTACTAAACATGGCCCATAACTATTGCCCATGGGATTGAGTCCCTACATACCTGCGGGCGACAGTCCTCATACATGTGCAAGGCTTTTGTCTTCTTCCCAGAGGTAGTAGAATAACTCCACCACAAGTCAACTACTTCAATGGCTTTGCTTTGTCAGGCTCTATGCCCGTGTTATCCTGCTGGTGGCAGCACTGTTGAGCTTTGGTGCAGACTTCCTGCCATCCACCAGCAGGTGTCTCTTGTCTTGCTGGGAATGATGCAGTTCCCTTGCTCTCCGGCAGATGGAACTGTGAGGAGATTCTGGACGGTCATATAATCAGTGGGCTGTATACTTAAAGCGGACCCAAACCAAAAATGTTTTTAATGCAAAATATTTAGTTGCACCACTCTGACACATACAAAGATAAACACTCCTTCAAGCCTATGAGCATTTCAGTGCATGCTTTTCACCCTTCTCTTTCCATAACTAGGGTTATACAGGTGGCAGCCATTAGCAATTCCTCCTTTGCCAGACACCACCTACTCCAGCAGTTTGCCGGATTCTGTCCCGGCAATATGAAAGGAAGGGAGGGGTTCCTCCAATAAATGTAAAATATTTTATATTTGTCATCATGCATCTGAAAAAAGGCTGCTATTTATTATTATAATTTAGAAAATAGATTTTATTTCGGAAATCTTGTATTTTTAATTTGGGTCCACTTTAAAGGGAACCTAAACTGAGAAGAATATGGATATTTCCTTTTAAACAATACCAGTTGCCCGCCGGTCCTGCTGATGCCTTTGGCTGCAGTAGTGGCAGGATCGCAGACCAGAAACAAGCATGCAGCTAATCCAGTCTGACTTCAGTCAGAGCACCTGATCTGCATGCTTGTTCAGGGGCTGTGGCTAAAAGTATTAGAGACACAGGATCAGCAGGAGAGTCAGGCAACTGGTATTATCTTAAAGGGAAAAATCCATATCCTTCTCAGTTTAGGTTCCCTTTAAGGAGAAATTCCGACCAAGAATTGAACTTTATCCCAATCAGTAACTGATACCCCCTTTTACATGAGAAATCTATTCATTTTTACAAACGGATCATCAGGGGGCGCTGTATGGCTGATATTGTGGTGAAACCCCTCCCACAAGAAACAAGAAAAGTATGTACTCTTGGCAGTTTCCTGTCTGTGAACCTTGCTGTATTGTGGGAAATAGCTGTTTACAGCTGTTTCCAATTGCCAAAAAAAAGCATGCAGCAGCTACATCACCTGCCAACATTAAAAATGTCACCATGTAATAAATGTCAAAATGTAAATCAGGGATTTAAAAGATTTTACAATGGGCAAACACTGACTAAATCATTTATACATAATTATTGTAAAAATGAAGCACTTTTTTTATTACATTATTTTCACTGGAGTTCCTCTTTAAAGTAAACCTGAGACTTAAATAAAAATCTGAAAAAAATATACGTACCTGGGGCTTCCTCCAGCCCTCGCTAGGCTTATCGCTCCCACGCCGTTCTCCTCCTCATTCATCCGCAATTGGCCCCAGAAAGTCCTCAGGTGCGGTGCCAACTGCACATATGCAGCCCGGCCATGCGCACTTCCATTGCTGGGAGCAGTCTGTGACTTTGCAGCTCTATTGCACAGGCACAGAATGACAGGATATCTTAGCAGCACATTGCTAGATCATTCTAGTTGCTCTTGCAGTGTTCTGGCATTTTTCCTGTGCTCCCTGATCCTTGCTCCTGAACTCTGAACTCTTAGTATTGACCCTTGCTAGTCTGACAATCCTTTGCCCATTGATATATTCTGATTTCCTGGATTGATTATTGTTTTTTTTTTGTTTTTCTCAAACTCAGCCGGTATGTGACCCAGATATGACCATGTGACAGCTGTGAAGCCATCATACGTGGGTCTCAGGTCTGCATCATAGTTTGATTTTCTTTCCTCTCCTCCCCCCCTCCCTCATTCCATCATCACTACAATATATCAAATATTACGCCAGTGACTCAGATCAAACTGATTATAGTGAAAAAGAGAAAAAGAAAGGAAGGAAAAAACAAAAACAAAACACAAACGCCAACAAAAAAAAAACTCCACCTACCCATCTTATAATTAAGTGGTTAATATCCCTTATGGGCATGCCCTCCATGCATGAGCCATCAGGTCCGGAGCAAGCCCAGTGGGAGGGACAGGCCGCATGCACAAACAGGTCACATATCTAAGCTGAGAAGCAAAGCAATTACTCTTATTTCAACTTTCATACACATTCATATAAGTGCCTTCTATACTTCAACATATATCCATGCAGCTGCACATTCATCCATCCATTTATCCTTACAATTTCAGTTGGTAATATAGTGGTTATTTGGTTCTTTTCTCCTCATCTTTCCTATTTCAAATAATTAACTTCATATTATATGTTACTTTTTTTTCCCATGCAATTTTCCATTCCTCCATTTGTCTGTTGGTGCCAGCATCTTCCACACAGCCCTCGCCACCTTGCAAAAAATCTGACATCATCCATATCCACTCTTCCATACTGGGAGCTTCAGGGTTCTTCCAAGATTTTGGTATAAGTTTCCTGGCCACAATTGCTGCAGGGGTTACTAGTTTATTTGCATGTCTTAAGCTGTCAGGTTCCATGCAAATCAGCAGAGCGATACTAGGATGAAAAGGGGAAGGGAGTTTAATAAAATTTCCTATCTCTCTCCAAAAGTTCTGTATAACCGGGCACGACCACCACATATGCATATATGAACCAAACTCGGTAAGACATCTCCAGCAGTTCCCATTCCCGCCTTTAAATTTGACCATCTTAGAGGGTGTGAAGTACCATCTCGTCATGAGTTTATAATTAACAAGTTCAAATGAGGTATAGCTGGGGGTCCAAATTTCCTGGAATACTGTTCCCCAATCCAAGTTTTTGATATGATTTAGGTCTTGTTCCCAGCTTCTACAGAACTGGATTGATTATTGTCTGTCTGACTTATCTCTTGTACTTTGGTGCAGACTTACTTGTACTTTGGTGCAGGCTTATCCACTCCTGTATATATCTGTGTCCTGTGTGTTGCTATTTGTTCATATATTGTGTGACCGATGTTCCTGTACATTTTGATATTGTAAATATATGTATAGTTAGTTAGTTAGAGGGGTTCTTGTATTTGGTTCATTGTGTGTCACTGAATTGATTGTATAATTGCATGTGTATTGTGGTTTTATATTTGAATTGCTGCACCTTTGTAATAAACACATTTATTTCTCTTATCCGTTGTACAGACATCAGTATTTCATTTGTGATCTTCTGGCGTTGTTTCTACTACATAAGCGATTAGCATGCACAGATCGTGGATCTGCCAGTCTGGTTCTAGTCACGATCATGATCTGCATGGCCAATCGTTACATGCTTGGAGCTTGCAAGCACTCAGCATGGGTAGCGCCTATCTAAGGAGATACAGCCACCCACTGGACCTGATACAGGGCCGGCCCTAGACTTTTTGCCGCCTGAGGCAAAATTAGAAAAAAATCGGCGCTCCCCGGTGGGGGTGGGGGTGCAGGGGGGTGGGATGGGTATGGCGCCGAGCTGGAGGGGTAGCGGGCAGAAAGGGGGTATTGGGTCAAGCGGCGGGGAGGGAGGTCGGACCCCCCCTCCCTCGCCTGGGTCCCCCGATCTGCGCTCCTCCTCCAGCGTTAAGTACAAGCCTGCATATGATGAAGAGGCAATGGGCAGGGGAATCACTCACCTCTTCGGCGTTCCATCGTGCGCTCCACTGACGTCACTTCCTGCAAGGTAGTCCACTTACAATGCAGTGGCCGGCGTTGCCGGAAGTGATGTCAGTGGAGCACGCGATGTAACACGGAAGAGGTGAGTGATTCCCCCGCCCGTTGCCTCTTCATCATATGCAGGCTTGTACTTAACGCTGGAGGAGGAGCGCAGATCGGGGGACCCAGGCGAGGGAGGGGGGTTCCGACCCCCCTCCCCGCCGCTAGGCCCAATATCCCCTTTCTGCCCGCTACCCCGCCAGCTCGGTGGGAGTCCCCAGCGTCCATGGACAGGCGGGTGCTGCCCCCCCAGATCTGCTGCCTGAGGCAAATGTTTCACCCCGCCTCATGAGCGGGCCGGCCCTGACCTGATATGTTGTGTTTTTCTGCTGCAGAGTAATTGCATCGTGTGTGAAATGCTGACACATGTGGTTACAAATGCTGCCAGTTGGTTGCATAACATTGCGACCTGTTGGTGCTCATTCCTAAGAAGATTTATGGCTGAATTGCTTGCTGTTCAGCCATTTGTTTGAAACGGACCCAAGGAGAATATCAAACACTCTTGCAGCTGATTGTAGCTTGAATTATTCTGCATTCCTGTTTAGGAACCAAAAAAATGGCGGGGAGTCAAGAGATCTAAAACTAACTGACATTCTAGCCCTTAGTGGTGATCGTAATGCGCTTAATTTTCGCAATTACAATTTGATTATTTCATTGGTAATCTTGATTAAGGCCCGGTTCACACTGGCGTTAAGTGGCAAATGGATCTGTGAACATGGATCTGATTACTGGTTGATCGGATCCATTTTCACTCTGTGGCCGTTCAGCTGCTTCCGTTCCGTTTCCCTACATATCCCCTCCAGACCCTCATCATCAAAGTGGATTTTGCTGTCTAGAACGGTCCATTTCTTGACTAGTGTGAAGAAACGTTCCGTTTTCTCATTGCCCCCAATGCAGTGATTCAGCTTCCATTTTTGTTTCGCTGGGCTCAGCAGTCCAGAAAAAATGCTTCAGCAAGAAACTTGGCAGATCGTGTGGAACGGATCCATTCTAATGGTGGCCACTAATGGTCCAATCTTTTTCATCCAATCTTACCAAATCTATGTACTATAAGGGTACATTGAGTAAATATACTGAATGGATACTTCAGGCAGTTACCTTATATTACATAGAAATGGTAAGATTGGATGAAAAAGGTTGGATCATTAGTGGCCACCTTAACAGACAAATGTGAATGGATCCATAGGTTAACATTGGATTTGTTCGCATGCGTTAGGATCCGCAGACTACCGTTTTTTCCCGCAAGTGGGAACTGGGCCTTTGTGTAACTCCAAATAATTTTCACACAAAAGCATTGAAGTCTACGAGGCATAAGAAATGTTTTTGCATATGAGAAAACACATTTTTATATTTTTGCATAAATGCAAAAAGGTCTATCAAAATTACAGTTCATAATTATGATTACATGTGTAATGTCGCAAGTAAGTAATTCTGCATTTACGATTTTGCATCCCAATTCCAAATTTGGCTGTGAAATTACAAATTGCAAAATTCGAACTCATCACTAATAACCCTTTAACATTTACATCCTGTAGCACACTAAAGGGGCCCATACACTCAGCCGATTTTCTGGCGGACCGATCGATCCAAATCGATCGATCGATTGCCAATCGGTTGGCCGATCGACCGATCGATGGCCGATTTCGATCGATTTTGATGGTTTTCCATCGAACTGGCAGGGTGGAAAATCTAGGTCGATCTGATGAGATTGCTTATCATTTTGCATTGGCCTTAATGGAAATCTGATGGCAAAAAAATGCCATCAGATCGAATTTCAATAGATTTAAAACTGAAATCTATTGGAATTCTATCCTGGTAAAAAATGTTCTAAAAACGCATCAGATAGATCATCAGATGCATTTCTTATCTATCTGCTGCCAATCTGACGAGTGTATGGGCACCTTAATCCTCAGTGATAATATGTATACCTAGGAAAATATTGTGATGCAAAAAATGTAAAATGTAAACATTTTAGATATTTAAAAGAATGAGTTCATGAGAATACATGGAAAGCATTACAAGCAAGAAGTGCAAATAACCAGGAATTTATAAAGACTTCTCAATCTGCCCCCTACCCTCCAGTCATATAAACACATCCTACTACTATTGCAGTCAAAATATAAAAAATACTCAGAGTATCTTTTATCTTTGTAAAGAGTCACTAAGGGGTACCGGTCCTTATGTGGTGCATGTTACAGAAATAGTGCAACTTGTGTTATGCAGGTAACATGCCAGTTGCCAGAAATAGAGTGTTACAATACACTATACTTTCCTGTACCTGGTAACGTGTGTTTAGAGGTAACGCACTGCCGCAGTGTGCTACCATAACATTACAATAAAACTCTAACGTTGCATTGTGAATGTCGCATACACTCTTCATTGCAGTGCGGTAAGCTGCGTTATAAAACTCTATAATGAGATCCTATATAAGCCTTTAAAGGGAACATAGTGTCTTAATGTGTTTTTTTTACAAAATAAAGATTAACCTCCCTGGCGTTCAATTTCCCCAGGATTTCTGTGCAAAAAGGGATTTAATTAATTTTCATAACCTTTTTTTCTCTGTAACTTGCCAAAATGTGTCAAGCAGGGGGCTAGTATATAGTGCAGGTGAGTATTGACTTGTATGTACATCAATACTGTTCACAGCATGTTTTGTATGGACGTGTATAACTGTCAATACCGTGCAGGTTTGCAAATATTTTTTTCCTGGTTATAAAAATATAAAACAAGATGTGCTATAAAATAAAAAGGAAACAAACCATAAAAAATACTGTATGCAGTCCCCCTTAAAGAGACACTGAAGCGAAAAAAAAAATATGATATAATGAATTGGTTGTGTACTATGAATAATTACTAGAAGATTAGCAGCAAAGAAAATATTCTCATACTTTTATTTTCAGGTATATAGTGTTTTTTCTAACATTGCATCATGCTATAATATGTGCAGATTACACAACACTCAGCATTCAAAATGAGTCTTTCAGAGCAGTCTGTGAAGTAATGACATCTCCTCTGGCAGAGGAAAAGTAAATAGTCCAGGAACAGTTGAGATAATAAAAGGCAGATAACAGCCCTCTCCACAGGAGAGTTAATGACTTGTTTGCATAGAGATAACAACTGGAGTTTCTCAACTCTTCCTGTACTGGAAACAATTAGACTGATGTATCTGATCTTAATGTTGTATTTCTTAGCTGTACTACACATACAAATCATAATATCATCATTTTTTTTTTCGCTTCAGTGTCTCTTTAAAGGCTTGCATATACCTTCTAAGGTTTGTGGTATTTATATATTGACCAACATTTTTGTGTTTTAGATAGCAATATGAATTCAATGATTTTTCTTGTAAACATAATATGGTACATTGTTCTCATAATTGTAAAATCAAATATAAAGTACACTGCACAGAGCAATCTGAATTTATGTGTTCAGAATTTGTTAGTTGTTACTCACAGCACTAAAATAAATGTGGGCAATTGTTTTACATCGGCAGCTGCTATAAAAATTACTATAAAGTGAATATGTACATTAGAGATGGGCTGAACTGTACTACCGGCGAATAGTCCGCAGCAAACAAGGGGTGTTCGCTGTTCACGTTTAATGAAGCAAATTTTCTTTTAAAAATTAGCTGCTAAGGGTAGAATGGTTACTTTGCATATATTCAGCAGTGATGCACTGGGAGACATCTCAAGCCCACTGCAACCTGAATTATCGCAAATTCTTTCTGTTTTAAGAAAGCAAACTTTTTTGTTTTTCTTTTAAAAATTAGTGTTCGCATTCTCCCCATAGACTTTAAGGGCAGGCTAGTGGTCGCCGACTTTAGCGGTTAATAGCAAAGCCCCCTTATGTGCTAGAAACACCAAATTTTCAGGGTATGTAGAGGGGGACAGTGGGTACAAGATTAACATTTTTTCAAAAAGACCTTATAGTTTTTGAGAAAATCGATTTTCATAGGAAAAAAGAATACATTTAAATGACAGATGTCATTTTTTCCCCTCTTTTTCCTCTAGTACCCAATGTACCCCTCCGCATACCCTGCATATGTGGTGTTTCTAGCACGTAAGTGGACTTTGCTATTAACCGCTAAAGTCAGCGGCCATTCGTGTGCCATGCAAGTCTATGGAGCCAGCTGCGAATAGCAGATTCGCACATTTTGGGGGAAATTTGCGTTCGAAATTCGCAAACCTTAAATTTGATGTTCGGCCCATATCTAATGTACATTTTTTCTATTGATGAAGGTAAAGCAGGTCAGGATCTGTTTGCTTTGTGTGAGTTTTTCTGGATCTTTGTTTTAACAGCAGTTTTAAAATACTCAAGCATTTCTAATGACTGAAGCCAATTCGAATTTGCTTTATATACAGTATTTTTTTTTCAAACTACAAATAGGATGGGATAAAGAAAAATTGCTTTTCTTAATGTTTAAAAAAATAATGAGCAAAAATGTAGCTATTTTCCCAAGCGGTTTACTAATTTAATAAACCATATTTACACCCACTCGCCTGTTTTCCTTCTATGTTATCTTTAGTGGCCAGGCATATAATGATGCTGACAGCTCCTGGATGTTTACCTCTTTCTTCAATCAATAGAAATACTTTGAGAAACTCTCACCTCGAGTTATTTCCTAAATGTATTTTTGAATTTATCATAAACATGAGGTAAATAGTGATCACATGACATTTATTGAAAGGTCTCTTTGAGGCCTGGAACCCACTACAAATTGCAAAGCGCTATCGCAATTGCTTGTGGTTTTTATTAGCGTTTTGTAAGCAATTTCATGAGCGTTTTCCTGTGATTTTGGTAGCGATTTTAACCACTTTACCCCCGCCTGTATGAATTTCTCCGTCCCTTTTTCCATCCTTTCACCCCCAGGGACGGAGAAATCTGTACTTTCCGCGCTGCCCGTGCTCCTGCTCGCTCTAGCGTGCACTCCCGCGGGTAAACACGCTGCCCGCCGCTCGCCCGGAGATCAATGAACGGGAAAATCCATTCCCGTTCGTTCATCTAAGCCCCGCAATGATCCGCTGCTTTGCCGATAAGCAGTGCGATCATTGTGAAAAAATAGCTTGGAGGTCGCATTAAACAAAAAGTTACTGTTGCCATCTTGTGGCCAAATAGTAAAACTACACCACCCTAAGGGCCCTTTCACACCAGAGGGATTTTTCGGCGTTTTAACGCCACAGCCGAAGTTGGCGTTTTGCTAGGTAAAAGAAAGTCCATAGACTTTCATTTTACCTTTCACATGTAACTCAGCGTTTTGGAGCGTTGCGTTTCAACGCTTCCAGGAGCTTTTTCAGGGCTGTTTACAGCCGAAGTTGGCTGTTGGCGTTTCAATGATAGTCAATGGAAAACGCCAACTTCAGCGTTTTCAAAGCCTTTTCAAAGCGTTTTACAGCTATCTTGTTCACTTATTTTTATAGAAGAAAAAAAAAAGGACGTTTTCATATGGGCTGTAAAACTCTTTCAAAACGCTTTGAAAACGCTATGTATTGGCGTTAAGCAAAAGGCTGACTTTCAGCCTTTTCTACCGCAGCCTCTAGTGTGAAAGAGCCCTTATACACACAAAAATTAACTCATTACCTCCCACACTCCCCAATTTTTTTTTGTAATTAAAAAAAAAATAAAAAAATTTACAATTAAAAAAAATACATAAATAGTTACCTTAGGGACTGAACTTTTTAAATTTTTATGTCAGGAGGGTACAACACTGTTACTTTCAAACTATGGGCTTGTAATTAGGGATGAACGCAAAACTGAAAAAAATGCACCTTTATTTCCAAATAAAATATTGGCGCCAAACATTGTGATAGGGACATAATTTAAACGGTTTTATAACCGGGACAAATGGGCAAATACATTTCATGGGTTTTAATTACAGTAGCATGCATTATTTAAAAACTATAATGGCCGAAAACTGAAAAATAATGAATTTTTTTCCACATTTTTCCTATTTTCCCATTAAAACATATTTAGAATAAAATAATTCTTGGCATAATGTCCTACCTAAAGAAAGCCTAATTGGTGGCGGAAAAAACAAGATATAGTTCATTTAATTAAGTAATGATAAAGTTATAGACAAATGAATGGAAGGAGCGCTGAAAGGTGAAAATTGCTTTGGTGCTCAAGGGGTAAACCCCCTCAGTGGTGAAGTGGTTAAAAAGAGCTCTAGTGGGTTCCAGCCGTCAGAGATGGCACGGTCCTGAATATATGTAAATTTATACAGCTTGCAAATTAACCAATCAAATGCGACAACTGCTCATTCACTGTCCCTAGTCTATTTACTTTAAACCAAAGGAGCATTTTGAGAATTGAAAATTGTTTTTGCTAACTGTGAAAATGATAAAAAGAATTGCAGGGAGGGTGAAGTAACTAATCACACACCTTTGTAGATACCCACGTCTAGCAGCTGAAATATGGACCAACAGATCTCCTTTACATTATCAGTAACCAAAGCGCTTTTAGAAGCTCCCAGTGGGAAAGGTAAATCAGAGTAGAACGTTTTCTATTTTCTATGTGGAGTTCTGCTTTAACAGGATTTGACAAAGCTGCTTACTTTCCTTTCGGCATTGCTTGTCCGATACAGTAATCATATTGTGACCAATCTTGACATGTGGCGGAATACATTTAACACCCAGGAATGTATTTAATACTGGAAAGAATTAGACTGGATTTGCAGTGGTGCGTTGCATAATGCATGTGTTAAAATGTGTGTAAACTGCAATGGAGACTGGACATAAATGTGATAAGCCTGCACACAGCCAGTTGGAATAACGCAATCCACCACAACGCAACTGATACACTCTGAACTAGCCCTACGTTCCCAGTTGCCCAGCACGTTATGCATGCATGGACTGGCAATGGAATGGAAAAGTCGTATTGCATATTAAGCTATGTTACGTTATGTCGTATGCAGAAAAGCATATGGACTATACGTCACTGTCACTAAATTGTGGTTCCACTTTCCGCAATATAATGCGGCCGATACGTCCCATCGCACTACTGTGAACGTAGCCCAATGTGGTTACACCCTACACACCTAACCACGAAATAACAAATAGGCAATCAAAGTTCTCTGTTCTGATTGCCATAGACTTATGAGTGACATTTAATTAGTTCTTATGAGTCTATATCCACAGTGGGGCATTGCGGTGGGATGTAATGGCGGCATTTCAACGCAGAAAGTCACACTGCAATAGTAAGTCTATGCGACTTTCAGAATGCATCCAGCACAATGGGATCCAACAGACTCCAATATCCCAACACAATGCATGCAGCGCGCTACTGCACAATGTACGCGTTAAGAGGTGGCAGTGAAGCATACTATTCAGTGACTGTAAGCTTCACTGTACCAGTTGCATTAGATGCAATGGGACGTTTCCATTCCGTTGTGTCTATGCTTTTTCAGAGAACGCAGCATAGCTCCCACTGTGGACCCCACCTTATTGCACATCACTGCCCTGTTCCCTATAGAATAAGCATTATGTGTTTTCTTAAAGGCAGCCATACACTGGTCGATTGCCACCAGATCGACCAGCAGATAGATTCCTCTGTGATCGAATCTGATCAAAGAGGGATCTATTTTCTGCCTACACTGCAAACAGATTTTTAATCTATAGCCATAGTGATAGTGAATCAAGCCCATACAGTAGCGCTCTACTGTTTAAACTTCCCCCGACAGGAAGTAAGTGAAGCCAGCCGGAGCCCAACGTGCATAAGGGTCAGCGGGGACTTGCGCCGGCCGGATCAGGTAATGTATTGTCACTAGCGTCAGACGTCGGACTTTCAAGCGCCGTTATCGACGCACTCCTGACCCGTCGGCGATCGAGCAAAATCTTCCACGCAGACAGAGCGACGGGATCGATTTCGGACAGAAATCGGTTGAACGGTCAGCATTTGCGTATCGATTTCACAGCAGATTCGATCACAGTGATTGGGTAAGTGTATGGGCACCTTAAGGCCTCTTTCACATCAAGACGTTGCGTTTTAGGGGACGTTAAGTTTGCATCACGTACTCCTAACGCAACGCCTGGTGGTGTTGGAGGTGGACGCCAGAGTGAGCCGCGTTGTGCGGCTGTCTGGCTGCGCCTTTTTTGTCTGATACTCTGCGGGGACCACGTGATTGGAACACTCCGCATCACGTGGTCCCGCCAGCCAATCAGCGACCGCTCCAGGAAATAAACACTGCAGTAGTGATGGGAAGTCCGGCTCTTTTCAATGAATTGATTCATTGAAAAGAGACGGACTTCCTATCTCTACTGTTCAGAATCGATTCAGAGGCAGAGCAGCAGGACTGAACCTAGTAAGGGGAAGTCCGTCTCTTTTCAATGAATCGATTCTGAACAGTAGCGATAGGAAGTCAGGCTCTTTTCAATGAATCGATTCAATGAATAGAGCAGAACTTCCCATCACTACACTGCAGTGCAGTGAATATTAATTAGCCATGTGGCTAACAATAGCGTACTCTCCCCTCCTCCTCTCCTGCTCAAAAAAAACCAAAAACACAATACTGAGCATGTGCAAACAGTCTAACGTAGAACGCACAGCATGTTGCACTTTCAAATAACGTGTAGCGTTACAATGTAACGCAACGTGGGCACTGTGAACAGCCCATTGATTTTTCATTACTGTGAGTTGGGCTGCGTTACAGGCTGCTCTAACGTGCGCCTGTAACGTCCCACTGTGAAAGCAGCCTATAACTCTACTCAAGGCCAGAGTCAGTCCAGAGCAATGTCTTTGTTTTCATGGAGTGGTACAGTTCCCTAACCCACAAGCACAGGATGCGTCTGTAGAGTAAATGAGCTTATCTGCCCACTGTAAAACCATGTGGAGCATCTAGAGATGTGACTGAGATAAGATTATATTTCGAGGTAGTCAGTGAGTGAACATCACATCGCTCTTCTAGCAGGTGCTTCCTGTGAACCAAGAAAACATATCAGTGTGGTTTGGTTACCACTGTGCACTTTGTTAAATAGATTATCAAGTTAACTCTTCAGCCAGAGTCGGGAAAATAGCTTGCATGAGGTCCTTAATGTACTGAGGGCAATTTGAAAAAAATTAAAGCATAATTATAATCAAATAAAAAAAATATTATATTGTATATTATGTTTTGGTGTAAGCTGTAGATATCAATTTCGATATTAGGTTTGTTCTAGGAGTAAATGGGCTTGATTCACTATCACTATGGCTCCCCTTACTGCACGCTTAGCATGCCTTATCAGACTTTACTTGCCTTATCAGAGTTAGATTGCCTTATCAGAGTAGCATAGCGAGCACTACGAACTTATGCCTGCTAATTGGCAATGACGAGAGCTCCTTTATGCACACTTGTACTGTAGATGCAACATTTACTAATCAGGCACACTGTAATATTATTGCCAAAGATAGTTAAAACATTCCCGAAAGCATGCACCTGGAGGTGTAGTACCACCTGCTACAACAATACGCCTGCTTTGTGCAGCATATTGCTGACTCACTGTTATAACACTGATTAACCCTTTCCAATACAATCCAGCATAAGTCTGCTGGGCATACACAGACTTTATTGTCCTTATCAATCGAGCCGCTGATGGCCTGCCGGATAAATTCCCCGTGGTAATCGTTCCGCGCGCGAGCAGGGACGCGGCGGGGATGCCGTGGGAGTCGATCCGGCAGCTAATCGGCCGCCGGATCGACTTGTGTATGCCCAGCATTATGCCGGACATTGTCCAACACAGGAAATATGGCTGCCAATGGGGGGCGCTGTTGAATAAAATCCGGCACAGCATCGGCCCCTTTAGATCAAAGTGTTGGACTAAAGCTGACAATTTGATTACTGCCAGTCTCACCCTCCACCACCTAATTTAGATATGATATGGATGCATTTAAGCTCATCATTAGGGGCGCCATTGTCGGATCTAGTCAGAAACTGCGATACCCTCTGTGGATCAAAATGTGATCTCCTGTGGCACCACATAATTATAGAATTTCACTAGCATGTATGCAATGAGGTGGAGCTACAGCAGGAGAGCTGGCCCCGCCCTCTCCACCAGATGCAGGCCCGTTTAGTGAGAGGAGGTAGAGACCCTCCAGAGCCCTGCTGCAGCACTCCCTGGATTCGCCTACATGTCCCTGCTCCCATCCCCTCCCCAACCAGAAAAAGTAATTTAGAAATGTCGTAATACTGTGTGCACCCCCAGACTTCTTTAGGGCCATGTGGTGCATGCTGGGTAATTTTGCTTTTTTTGTGTGAGAAAATGTTTGGTTTGAGCTCTCATAAGTAATCATGAATGCATCTGCAATTATAATGACCAATTCAGCTACAGTATGTGTGAAAAGTAAAAATGAAAAGAGGAAATAACTAGAAAACTACAGTATATTGCAGTAACACATACTTTAGTTTGCATAATCCATTTAACTTGTTTTTTTTTAATTAAGTTTTAGTGTTAATTGTTTTGTCTTTCTGTGTAAAAATTTGTATAGCGAACCCTTATTGAATACCAGTGATGCTAATGTACATAAAAAAAATCACCTAATTTTTTTTTATTTTTTTTTGCAAATTCCAATTTTTCAGTGTTTTTCTGCATTTCTATTATTGCATTGAAACACTTCTCGCATATCGCACACAAAAATAACCATCAGAATTTGAAACACAGAAAAAATAAAAAATGCAGACGCCGAGGGACTCACGCCGTGCGTGTTTATGCTGTTGGAGGAAGAAGTGGGTAAGTATTGATTTTTCTTCTTTATACAACTCTGGTTTACTTTAAGTGTGAAGCTGTCTTAATATAAAGAAATCCATATGGTTTGGTAACCCTTATGCTGGATCCACACCATACAATTTTTCGGCTGATTTATCTGCCCGATCGATTATTTCCAGCATGTCCGATCTGAGGATCGATTGATGACATGAGCGATTTTATGACCGATTTCCATTCGTTTCTATGGAAATCTCTCATAAAATCGATTGATCCTTATATCGGACATGGTTGAAATATGCATGTAAATTGGCCGAAAAATTGTATGGTGTGGATCCAGCATCAAATTACTACAAGGCATATTTTACAAAGCTATGGATAGATTTACTGGAAGGATGGAGTAACCAAGCAGCTCAGGATGACCCAAACCACTAGGGCCTTGATTCACTAACCGGCGCTAAGCCAGTTAGTGACCCTTAATACTGGGTTAGTGAGCCATACTGTGCCTTATCAGAGTTAAGGGGCCTTATTGGTGTATTATCAGAGTTAAGGGGCCTTATTGGTGCCTTTTCAGAGTTAAGGGGCCTTATTAGAGTTAAGGGGCCTTATTGGTGCCTTATCAGAGTTAAGGGGCCTTATCAGAGTTAAGGGGCCTTATCAGAGTAGCATAGCGAGCTTACAAACTTATGCCTGCTAATTGGCAATGGCGAGAGCTCCACTCGTCCTACCCTGAGCCGCTGCGGATCCAGTCACATTAAAGGACATTATCCCCACACTTTGATTAGCCCAATAGGCTGCCTGTCACTTGACATGCACAAACAACCTCAAGAATCAGAATTCCCACTCTGAAGTCATAATTGACAAAATCAAAATTAATCACTGCTTCACTGTCCAGAAACTCTTTATTGTATCAAATGTGCATGATCAAAAACAATATTAAAAACAAGGCATGGTCGCTTGACATCCATAAGTCTGTATACAGACTAATAATAAATAGGCAAGGCTCTATAGTTCCTATTATGCAGATTAATATACAACATAATAATAAACTATACCAAATGTCTAGTAATACTAATGGCATAAACAGTATATATATAATATAACTACAAAATGTGCGATCTTTCAAGAACAAATTACAAAAACAGAAAAAAATATACAAATATTTTCAGTGAAGCATACAATAAAAATGCAGAAAAAAAGGCATAGATCTGTGCAATATTGTTAATATTCATAGATATCACATGGTGCTGGTGTAAGGGAGATAACACCATAAAAAATGCCAAAAATGTGGAAAAGTATTTAAAGTGAAGCATACCAATGAAAGTGCTAGTGCAAAAAGATGGCCAATTAAGACAAAAAGTGCCAGTGTGAACCTATACAGCGTATCCCCCAAGAATATAATGCAACAGAAAGTATCCATAAGAAGTATTATAGAGGAAATACCACTTCTGCAGTGAATAGGAGCAGGAACCAAAGTGAAGTGATAAGAGACGCACAGTAGTGAGAGTCAGTGAGGAATTCTGATTCTTGAGGCTGTTTGTGCATGTCAAGTGACAGGCAGCCTATTGGGCCAATCAAAGTGCGAGGATAATGTCCTTTAAAGTGATTGGACCCGCAGGGACTCAGGGTAGGATGAGTGGAGCTCTTGTCATTGCCAATTAGCAGGCATATGTTCGTAGCGCTCGCTATGCTACTCTGTTAAGGCCCCTTAACTCTGATAAGGCCCCTTAACTCTGCTAAGGCACCAATAAGGCCCTTTAACTCTGATAAGGCCCTTTAACGCTGCTAAGGCACCAATAAGGCCCCTTAACTCTGATAAGGCACGCTATTTGTCTTAGTGAATCAAGCCCTAGGAGTGTATAGGGGACTAAAGGAGACTGAAAAGCCCTCCTATTAAGAAGCAATGCTTGGTGTGATTTGCCTTCTTAAAGGGAACCTAAACTGAGAAGGATATAGATTTTTCCTTTTAAAATAATACCAGTTGCCTGACTCTCCTGCTGATCCTGTGTCTCTAATTCTTTCAGCCACAGTCCCTGAACAAGCATGCAGATCAGGCGCTCTGACTGAAGTCAGACTGGATTAGGTTTCAGGTGTGTTATTCAGCCACTACTGCAATCAAAGAGATCAGCAGGACTACCAGGCAACTGGTATTGTTTAAAAGGAAACATCCATATCACTCTCAGTTAAGGTTCCCTTTAAAACAGAAGGTACTTGCGATAATTCAGCTTTAAGAGAACATCTGTGGTTACCCACAATGCACGGCTTCTGAATATGCAAATTATCTCTTTATACCCCCTGCAGCCATGTCCCTGGATGCAAGCCTGGCTTCAGGAGCATAAAGAGATAATTTGCATATTCAGTAGAGGTGCATTGTGGGTAACCACAGCTGTTCACTTAAAGGTGAATTATCGCAAGTACTTTCTGGAAGGACGGAGGCATGGTTCTGCAATAAGCGATAAACCCATAGCAGATGGTAGGACTTTCAATTTGCTATTAGGGCATAAAATGACTTCATAAATGCTAAATCTAACACTAGCTAGGCCACAGGATATTGTGAATTGGAATTTTCTGCAAGGCTTCCTCTCCTTTTCAGTAAGTGGTTTGGACAGTCCTGTAACTCTGGAGTTTGACCAAAAGATGGGTGTTCGCATGAGAGACTGATATGGAATCCATTGAATTGTGATATGCTCCTCTCCTTCCCCGGTCATGGGAGGACTGTGACTCTGAGTTACACAAGGACACCCAGACTTTGTAGGAGAGTCTCCAGATCCTGTGTTGGGTGGTGCTTTTGCGAAAGGCAACCTCAAGCCTAGCAGCCCAATCTCTAGCCTAGTTGCATGATATTTCAAAGACCACAAAACCTAACTAAGTGCCTGTGAATTGCTTCTATGGATGTGTAATGATCCGCTCAGCTGGCTGCACAGGCAGACAGCTGTTTGACCATTCCTTAAGTCTGTGGGATGCAGGTCTCTGGTTAAGAGACCTGTCTTTGCTTTGCAAGCTTCAGACCTGCTCTGCTGAGGAATTTGCATATACTGATTATGCAAATTGCCTAGTCGCCTCCCTTGAAGGCTTGCAGCATAAATACCATGTGATCCCACAATCCTTTGCTGGTCATCATGGTTTGTTACTGTTGAAACACTCCTGGAGTGTCAGCCTTGCTATTGTTTGCTAAAGATTATCTTAGAGTATTCCTGGGGACTGCATTAGGCATCCCTCTAGTACAGGCAGGTTGTATTATTTGTATTGCCTGTTCTGTCTTCTGTTTGTCCTTGCGATTGCACTGTCGCCAGCGGTTGGCGATGGTGAATCGTTTGTTCCAGAACCTGGATCACACTTGCTCTGGCGGGAAGAGCAGTGGATCCTACTAAGCTCTGTTTCTGTACTTGGATCACACTTGCTCTGGCGGTAAGAGCAGTGGATCCTGCTAACTCTGTTTCCCTACTTGGTTCACACTCGCTCTGGTGGAAAGAGCAGTGGATCCTTCCTGTCCTGTCCCTGAACCTAGATCGCACTCGCCCTGGCGGAAGAGCGGTGGATCTTATCTGACCTATTCCTGTTTCTGTTCGTTTGTCTGTCTGGATCGCACTCGTGCTAGCGGTAGCAGCGGTGGTTCCTTTTGAACTCTGTCTGGGAGTGTAGGCCAGAGCTGCGGTTGCTGCTGGCTGCTCCTTCTCTCTGTCTCGTCTGATACGAACGCTTGCTGTAGGCTCGGTGGGGTAACCGTTAAGCAAGCATTCGCATTCTCTGTTTCGTGTTCGTGTGGCATTGGTTGGTTAGGGTGGCGTGCTTGTCTCTGTTGCGCTTATCGTGTGGAGACCGCGCCGTAAACGCGTTCGCTGTTGCGAATGAGTGCGGTGTTCGCGTTTAGCTAGCGTTTGTTATTTTCCTTATCTTCTCATTGTTGTTTGCTGTGCCTTTGCTACTCTCATGCTCTGGCTTGCTCACTCTTGTGTCACTTCTGGCAATCGCCTCTCTCGCGATTGCGTTCCTACTTTGTTTCTACTGTTGTGTGTTCACCGTCGCAGGTTGGTGACTAGATTGGCACACACACATACTTTCTGTCCCTGTGCTCATTCTCTTTAAGGGCTATCTTGCCCTGCATTGTTTCCCCTCGTACAATTCCTATCTGGCATCTGTGGCTGTGCAGCGGATCTGTTCCTCTGCACTCCACGGCTCCATCTGCCGGCAGGGTTCTCTCAGATTATACGCTTGTGGAGGATTTCCGCAGTGTCAGCGGGCATCCTGTGTGTGTGTGTGTGTGTATGTGTGTGTGTATGTGTGTGTGTATGGGGGGGGGGGGGTTCTTCTGAAGTCCACAGTAAGTTCTACCATTTTTCCCATGTTCAGAACGAGTGTGTTGTCCATGCACCATTTGAAGATACATTTGATCTTGCTGCAGTCCTCATGCTCTTCCTTTACCATCCATGAGGCAGATGATGGTGGTGTCATCCATGAATTTAGCCCCATTGTTTACTTGAAATTACCATGAGTAACATGTGTTATACTAGTTGTGTTCAGAACATGTATTGTGCCAATTGTGCTGCGTTATTTGACTGTGCACAGCAATTTTACCACTTCTTCATGAATATACCCACATCAGGAGCTACAGGCGTACTTGCGTCATCATCATCACAATTCAAAGTTAAACCAATAGAAGTTTCACAATAATCAGCACACTTTTGTTCTGTTTTCTGTAATGAGAGTTTGAAATGCAAAGTGGGGCTTTTCCAGTCCTGTGACTCAGTGCAACTCTCCTCCATCACCATGTTGTGAGTCCTGCACTATGAGTGGGCACAGATCAGCCCTATGATGTCTTCAAAGTAACACGATGTGAAAGCAAAGGGGATCCCTTAAGTACTAAACTACCAACGCCCATAGATAAGCAATAGAGGATTATCACCAATTTTGAAGATGAGATGATGCTCTTATGACAGTTTTCTGGTTAATCTTCCATTGTGACTCACACGTTCTAGAAGTCAGTAATTCCCCAAAGGCGAAACTGATAGACAAGCACTGCAGAGCATGACAGAAAACTCTTTCTGTACAGTACAAGGTTAAAGAGAAAATGTTTGCACATTCTTTGGTCTACAAACATGTATTCCTTATCTTTTTCCTTCATGTATATTCCGGGTATGCAGCTTCTCTCTCTGTTCACCTTGCCACAGAACGGACAGCCAGGGGCGTAACTACAGGGGAGCGGCACCTGCGACCATAGTGGGGCCCAGAGCTGTAAGGTGGTCCCAGCTACTACTTTACTCCCTCCGATAAAGGGGTCTATGCTTCAGGTATTTTTGTGGCTACACTTGTTATGGGTGTGAAGATTGAATGTCCACACTTGTTTTATGACCCTTGCAAGATGGGCCCCTAAGCTGTGAGGCTCACAAAAGGTTAGCAAGGGAAAGGGTGTGAACACTGAGGAGCCCCATCAAAGTTTTATGGGCCCCATGATTTGTAGTTATGCCACTACTAGGTAATCTAATTCATATGCCCTCAATGAAGGTCAGGAACACATTAAAGTCTACCTCCAGTCAGAAAAAATGTAATGGCAATACATGTATGTAGTCTATGCGCTGTGTACAGTTAGATGAACATACAAAGTTTACATCTGGTATATTGTAGTGTCTAAACAGACACACATTTATATCTGTAGTAGCACCTCTATCTTTCTCTTTATAACCTTAAAGGGGAACTTCAGCCCAAACAAACATACTGTCATTAAGTTACATTAGTTATGTTAATTAAAATAGATAGGTAAAATAAACTCTTACCGACCTTGTTTTAAAGCAACAGGCAAATTGTTTGTGATTTCACGGGGGCAGCCATCTTTTTCATGGTGGCAGCTATCTTTTTGGTTGAAAGGAGGTGACAGGGAGCATGAGACACAGTTCCAACTGTCCTGTGTCCTGATCACCCCTCCAAGCTGCGTGAGCTAGGCTTCAAATCTCAAATTCTAAATTAAAAACTAAAAAATGTGCACCAAAACAGCAGAACGAGAACAACAACATCAGAAATCCCATCATACTTTGCACAGCATTAGGGGAAAAATGGCAGGCAGTTTTCTTCTGTGCAGCTAAAAATGAGGCTTGGCTAAGAAAAACAAAGTTCTGATGCTGTGAGACTGTTAAAAAAAGCACCAAGCTTTTTGAGTGCCGCTGAGTAGATTTTTAGTCTGGAGGTTCACTCTAAGTACCTGTGAACAGAAGTTTCCAGGGCAACTTTTTTAGATGCGGTTAATCTCCCATGAATTAGTAATGAAGCAGGAGAATATTTAGATTCTCCAACTGAAGATCGGGAATTCGAAGAGTCTGAGAAAAATTCAGCCAAAGGAAAAACTCTGGGTCCAGATGTTTTTTATGGAGTTCTATGAGCAGTTCTGGAACAGGTTATCACCATGTTTTGTGCAATGGTAAATGCAAATGAGGGCTTAAAAACTTTTACAAGCGAGTCAAATAAAGCAACTATAACGATTATCTCCAAAGAAGGGAAAATCTTTAGATGAATGTTCCCATTATAGTTTATTGTATATTATTTATTTAATGCTCCAAATATATATCATTTATAAATGCAGATGGTAAAATTTACTCTAAAATTCTGGCTACAAGAGTAGGGCAGATCATGGATTCCATCCTGAGGAGGGTACAATCTGGATTCAGACAAAATAAACAGGTACAAGATAATACCATATATACTTGACTATAAGTCTAGACATTTAGGTCTGAATTAGTAAATAAAAGTATAGGAGTCGACTTGTACTCGAGTCAGACTTAAATTTCTGACTCCAAGCCATTCCCATTTGCACCAATTTATCCAGTGGTAAGTTACACTTTCTTGATAAAGGAAATGACAAGAAAACACATGTCTGAAAGTCCTGGCCACATCAACTAACAAGGAAAGGGCATGGGGAAAAGATACTGGGCTGCAGCACTTGCTACAGAAGGGGAGTGGATAATTGCTACTCTTTGGGACCTGTGGGAGTTATTGGCTGCATTTTAGGGCCAGGATATGTTAATAGCTGTAATACTTTATGTAGTGCAGTCATTACCCCTCCTGGTCCCCAAATGCAGCCATAAACATTGCTGGTAGACTTATACTTGAGTCAATAAAAAATTCCAGCTTAAGGGGGTAAAATATTGGATTTGACTTATACGAGGTTGACTTTTTTTCAAGGATATATGGTATTTACTCAGCTATTAATAAGTGTAATCCGGTTAAATTAGCTCCAGCCATTATATCGATTGATGAAGAAAAGGCCTTCGATTGTGTATCAAGGAACTTTCTATTTGAGGTATTAAACAGGTTATGGATTGGTCCCACTTTTATAAATAGAATCAAGTAACTTTATAATAATCAATACACAAATGTTAAAGTTAATGGCCACTTATCTGGAGACTTCCCCTGAATAATGAGACAGTTGCCCCCTCTCACCTCTGCTTTTTAATATCAGTGTGGAAACCCTGATCAAAAGTATTCAAAATGATTCTAATATCCATGGTGTTGAGATGGGGGAATGCATTGGGAACATCCTGGCGTATGCAGATGACATCCTCTTAGCTGTGACTAAGCCAGTAGCCTTGACCAGGAAGATCATGTTGACTCTTACATTGGATGATCGCATCACACAGCAACGCTAAAAAAAAGCCTCGTATATACCCGCGTTAATGTGCAGTAACGTAATTTTCGCCATCAAACCAAATTATGAGAGGCTCTCTAGCGCTCCCTTCCTGAGGCCGAAATATGTATTGCAAGGAAGTGTAATAAAGCTTCTGTGCAGGCGCACCGCAACATGAACGCAAAACAGTTTAGAATATCTGCAGCGCCATTGACTTAAATGACTTCTGGTCAACGCATGTCACCGCGGGTGTTGACCCATAGCGCACTGACGCTTTCACATCAAATTCGATATTTTCGGCACATCGTATCAGGTATGAAATATCCCATAGTCTTTCATTGCATTAGTGTTAACCCTGAATTAAAAATGGGTAACGCAACGCAATGAAAACGCCCTAGTGTAAAACGGGCCTTAAGGAAACTCATACCGATACAATTCAGCAAAGAATCATTTATGAATGATTATTTGTATGAACAATCGGAAATGATAGCTTGAGACCACTCACAGAAGACGATCTCCTAACCAATACAATCAGAATAATAAAATCAATCCAATTTTCGGATCGATCCAGTCAATCTAATTGAATTGGTTAGAAGATTTTTTTCCGTTAGTAGTCCCAAATGTTCATTTCTGATCATTCATTTGAATAATCGGTGGTAAATTATTGTTCAGCTAATTGTATCGTTAGTGGCCAGCAAAATATTTGGACATTTAAAATGTTAAGTTTTTAATATAACGTTATTTTTTCAATAATTTTAAAGTGTACCAGAGACGAAGCACCCTCATGTATTTACCATATAGATCAGTGTGAACATTAGAGAAAAAAACTACCCTTCTCTCTGTTTCATCCTTCACTGCTCAGCCTGCTTGTTAACAGCCCTGATAAAATCCCAGACTGAGCATTCAGTCTGGCTTTGCTCAGGAATCATTATAGAGTCTGTCTTCTCTGTTGTCTTTTCAAGCCCAAGCCTGCCCCCTGCTGGCTCTGATTTCCTGTTCTGTATACTGCAGCATCACAGAGAGCTGTGATGAGATTGGAGGAGCTGCTGTTGCCGAGGAAGGAGCTATTTTTTTAATCTATATTTGTTAGTCATAAGATGTTTTAGAAATGATGATTTCATTTTGCACACAGCCCACTAAATAATATGCTTTTCTCATGAACTGTGTTTTGCATGGAGTTTCAGTAAAAAAAAACCCCACAAAAAATGGCACACCAGAACGGTGAAAATACCAGGTCTAGCATTTATTTTGTAAAATCTAATGGGGGGATATGTTTATTTTGTGCCAAAGCGATCATCTCTGGTTTCCTTTAAACCCCAATAAATAGAGCCTACAGCCATATGACAAGTCAGTATGTGTGATCTCAAGTTATTAGACTAATTGCATGCGGTCCCATGTAGTTCAACTGTGCATTTAGCTGTTAACATCTGAACTGAGTTCACGTAGTATGTACTGATTGAACTGAAATTGACTGACAGGTAGCCATAAGCAGGGAGCGTGCAGCAATTTTATTAGTACTTCCAACAGCTCCATGACATGCATTGCGCAGTTAGAGCAACCTAGGTAATGCGTACATTACACTACGATACATTACGCTATAGCAATTTTACCAATACTCTTCAGATAAACAAATGCATAGATAAATAGCTGGAACTAAGCAGCATTCTATGCTCACACAAAACGTAGTTTCATTTTCCAGTTTGCTCAGATTCTGTTTATCCTCTCAATAATGTACTTAAACATTACCTCTGTGTTCTCCTAACTGTCCCCATCTCTTTCTAGCTGTGGTTGTGTGGGCCTTTGCTGTGGAAATGTTCTGCTAATGATTACATACAGAATCCCACCTACCTGGAATTTTGTTCTGATACCTTCACCCAGGGGGACCCACCTCCGCAAGATCAAACAGAGACAGTCCGTGTGTATCAAAACAAAAGCATGTGAAACAAATATGTTCCGATCACATCTAGAAAATATATAACTGCAGCCGTGATGCACAAAGCTGTTCACATGAGTTCCCGCACCTTATCGCTTTCACAACTTCTCGGTATAATTCTTCAGTACTTGGTACTTAAATACCATAAATAAGACAAGAGGCAATCTGAGGTTTGTCTTTAAAGCTGACCTGAACTTGGAGCTTCCTCTCTACTCAAAAAGATACACAACAGCATACGGTAATAACCTTTAAAGAAAAACATTTCTTTGTTACAGCTGTTACAAATCCTGCAATAAATCTGGGACTGTTTCTACTTCCTGCTTTCATGGAAGCAGACATATTGTTAACATATTGTGTTTACCAATTAGCTGCTCTGCCATGGCAGCCAGCTGATGCAGCTGAGGGATCAAATTACAACTTGTGATTAGTTACAGATGAGGGGCATTAGACAGGCTAAACTCTGTAAATACATACAGGGTGCATTTCTCTATGCATTCCTTCTGTTCTGTGCGAGAGTTCATGTCCACTTCAAGCCTGTAAAAAATAATAGTCTCCAGGCTGACAGGAGTTCTGTTATCAAGCAGTTTCATTCATTCCTGCAAACTACAGTCCCAGATGTACATTTGTAGCATTTATAATGCAGAGGTTATTCACATTTGAAATAAAAAATATTTTTGAATGAATTTCAACTTTAATCTACAGCGACTTATTGATCTGCAAACCACGCTGGCCTGAAGGTCTCACTACTACCTATATTTGACTTATAGATTAGTAGTGTATTATGTAAAAAGAAGGAGCATGATGATGAGCATACATACATTTAAAGTGCTTACACATGCACTGCTACAGCGAACGACGGGTCCGCTGAGTGGATTGTTCAGAAACAGCCTTATCAGTCTGCAGACAGACTGTACACACGCACTACTGTCGGGAGAACGACCGCCCAGCGGGAGGTTCTGACGGACCCGTCGTTCTCTGTAGTAGTGCGTGTGCACACACCTTAATGTTTGTATTTAAATTGCACTTGAATAAAGTTTTATTTGTTTTTTGGATAAAGATCTGTTCATCTGTGCCATCCAGTGAATTCATTAAAATCAACAAAAGGATTTCAAACACATGATACAAGTAAATGTAGCATCAACAAAAATGTAGTCAAAACAAAATGAAACTAAAATGTAGATTTAAATTATATAAGAAAAAAAATAATGCCAAGATTGGTGATATAGACCTGACAATTTCCAAAAGACTTGGGCCCCCTGGATTACTTACAGGAAAAATGCTGCATACTGTATGTATTGCTACACTAGGATGCAATGTTTGCATAATGCTTTTGATATTAATACTCCAAGTGTTCCAGTCCTTACCTCTGATTTATGTCTTGTTTGTGTTCTTTATTGGCTATGTTATGTCGGGACGGTGTTACCGTTTTCCTTGAAAATGTGTTTATTTGAATGCAAAATTTGAATATTCCTGCATACATAATGATATTTTGTTTGCTGTACCAAATTGACTTTTCATAATAAAAGGTCATTTTGAAAACTAAAACAAAGGTGTACACTAACCGCAAAAATGCAATAAAAAATGTACGGTAAACTCCACCCAAAAGAGTTTCAGGAATATAGACTATGTACTCAAAATAAGTAAGATATTACTTTTTTTTGCCTATTTTTTCTCACTTTTTCATCTGCTAGGCACTGAAAAGTTATTTTGTTCATACTGGTAAGATGAAAATGTATCTCCTGAGAGAAAACCTATGGGAAAAATTAATTAAGAGCCTATGGCCAATATGCAATTATTTTTTTCACCTGCGTTATCTCCTAGGAGATCATTTTCAACTTCTCTGTAAACTAAATTCTCAGCATTTTACAATTTCAAGTTGATGAAAAAGTAATATCAAATTAATTTTGAGTATTTTCTTGCTTTCTGGTGATTTAAAAGGCATCTTATGACAAGTTGTAAAAATATCACCTAGGAGAAAACTCAGGAGAAAAAGTGAAATGCATATGGCCCCTATGGCCCTTATGCAATTAACTTTTTCTCCTTCGTTTTCTCCAAGTTGCTAGTTTCACACCTTGTTAATAAAAGGCCTTTTAAGTCACCAGGAAGCAAGAAAATACACTGAATAATTTTGACAGTACTTTTTACCTACTTTTGGTATTTTTTCCATTACAAAGTGCTAAAAAGTTATTTTAAACAGATGATTAAAAATTATCTCCCTGGAGAAAACCTAGGAGAAAAGGTGAATTGCACATGGGCCCTGGAATCCTGAGCAATTCTTCCCATAGGCCCATATGCAATTGACTTTTTCTCCTGGGTTTTCTCCTAGGAGATAATTTTTCATCTTCAATTTAAATTAACTTTTTAGCACTTTGCAATGGAAAAAGTTCAAAAAGTAGGTGAAAAAGTACTGCTGAAATTATTCTGAGTATGGAAATTATGCTGGTAGTGTAAAAGGCATTTTATTTACAAGTTGTAAAAATATCACCTAGGAGAGAACTCAGGTGAAAAAGTGAATTGCATATGGCCCATGGAGAGGGTTTTAGAGGCCCTGGGCCATATGCAATTCACTTTTTCACCTAGGTGATATTTTTCTCCTAGGTGATATTTTTAAACTTGTCAATAAAATGCATTTTAAGCCCCCAGAAGGCAAGAATATGCTCAAAATAATTTTAGTAGTACTTTTTTACCAACTTTTTGGTACTTTTTTAGTTGAAAAGTACTGGAAAGTTATTTAAAATCAAAGATGAAAAATTATCTCCTGGGAGAAAACTCAGGTGAAAAAGAGAATTGCATATGGCCCCCTTTGTCTTTGGCATGGATTTCTGCTCCTTACCTCCAGAGTCCCCTCCATGTTATGGATGATAATGGTTTGTATGGTTTAATAAAAGACTCATACGCAGTGCAGAATAAATAGTTAAAGAGGGTCCATGGGGGTGGGCAAGGCTGTCATTTAAAAAAAAAATCTTGTTAATTTTTATTTTTTTCATAAGTCTTACTTTCAAAGTTGAGTAAAAATGTATGGTGCAGAAGACAGTGAGACTTAATCTGAACTCCCATCAAGCATGGAAATGAAATGTACATCCCAATATGCCAAGCCAATCAACCCTACCCCCAACCAGACTGGAAATCAATTGGATAGTAATCGATTCCTACACTACATGGAAAATAATACCGGTACATTTTCGAAAGAAAATTTGTTCAGCACTGGTCACATAGTGACTATCAATTCCCCGCCGATCCTGCTTCCCCCGTTTCGCATGGAGATGTTCATACATGTCCAATCACACTTTTCATTAAATATGCTGAATGCAATAGATGTCCAGCAGATTTGATCAAACTGACTGAATCAGCCAAGAAAAAAAATCATACATGTATGACCAGCTTTACTCATTGAAACCTCATATTAATCCGCCCAGTTCTCATCAGTGAAGGGCTGAGCTATTATCTGGTTTGTATTGGTTTTTCAGTGATTTTGTGGCCCAAGCATTAGACATTTTCTGTGTCGATTTAGAAAGGAACAGATGAAAAAACTAGTGCTCTATGGCACGTCTTACCTTAGTGCTCTATGGCACGTCTTACCTTGGTGCTCTATGGCACGTCTTACCTTAGTGCTCTATGGCATGTCTTACCTTAGTACTCTATGGCACGTCTTACCTTAGTGCTCTATGGCATGTCTTACCTTAGTGCTCTATGGCACGTCTTACCTTAGTGCTCTATGGCACGTCTTACCTTAGTGCTCTATGGCACGTCTTACCTTAGTGCTCTATGGCACGTCTTACCTTAGTGCTCTATGGCACGTCTTACCTTAGTGCTCTATGGCATGTCTTACCTTAGTGCTCTATGGCACGTCTTACCTTAGTGCTCTATGGCACGTCTTACCTTAGTGCTCTATGGCATGTCTTTCCTTAGTGCTCTATGGCACGTCTTACCCTAGTGCTCTATGGCAGGGGTCCCCAACCTTTTTGAGCCCGGGGCCCACTATCCCGACCAAAATTTTCTCCGGGGCCCCCCTGGGGGCGGGGTGGGTGCGGGGGGTGGGAGGGGTGAGTGGGCGTGGCTAGTGTTAGCGGCAGCAGCCCCCCCCTTTTTTCTTAGATTCCACAGTATAGCAAGTACAGTTTCCACAGTATAGCAAGTACAGTTAGCCTAGTATAGCAAGTACAGTTACCACAGTATAGCAAGTACAGTTACCACAGTATAGCAAGTACAGTTAGCCCAGTATAGCAAGTACAGTTACCACAGTATAGCAAGTACAGTTAGCCCAGTATAGCAAGTACAGTTAGCCCAGTATAGCAAGTACAGTTACCACACTATAGCAAGTGCAGTTAGCCTAGTATAGCAAGTATAGCTACCCCAGTATAGCCAGTAGTTACCCCAGTATAGCAAGTACAGTTAGCCTAGTATAGCAAGTATAGCTACCCCAGTATAGCAAGTACAGTTAGCCTAGTATAGCAAGTATAGTTACCCCAGTATAGCAAGTACAGTTACCACAGTATAGCCAGTACAGTTATCCTAGTATAGCAAGTATAGTTACCCCAGTATAGCAAGTACAGTTACCACAGTATAGCAACAAGTACAGTTACCACAGTATAGCAAGTACAGTTAGCCCAGTATAGCAAGTACAGTTACCACAGTATAGCAAGTACAGTTAGCCCAGTATAGCAAGTACAGTTACCACACTATAGCAAGTGCAGTTAGCCTAGTATAGCAAGTATAGCTACCCCAGTATAGACAGTAGTTACCCCAGTATAGCAAGTACAGTTAGCCTAGTATAGCAAGTATAGCTACCCCAGTATAGCAAGTACAGTTAGCCTAGTATAGCAAGTATAGTTACCCCAGTATAGCAAGTACAGTTACCACAGTATAGCCAGTACAGTTAGCCTAGTATAGCAAGTATAGTTACCCCAGTATAGCAAGTACAGTTACCACAGTATAGCAAGTACAGTTACCACAGTATAGCAAGTACAGTTAGCCCAGTATAGCAAGTACAGTTACCACAGTATAGCAAGTACAGTTAGCCCAGTATAGCAAGTACAGTTACCACACTATAGCAAGTACAGTTAGCCTAGTATAGCAAGTATAGTTACCCCAGTATAGCTAGTACAGTTACCACAGTATAGCAAGTACAGTCAGCCCAGTATAGCAAGTACAGTTAGCCCAGTATAGCAAGTATAGTTAACCCAGTATAGCAAGTATAGTTAGCCCAGTATAGCAAGTATAGTTAGCCCAGTATAGCCAGTAGTTATTCCAGTATAGCAAGTATAGTTAGCCCAGAATAGCAAGTATAGTTAGCCCAGAATAGCAAGTATAGTTAGCCCAGTATAGCAAGTATAGTTAGCCCAGTATAGCAAGTATAGTTAACCCAGAATAGCAAGTATAGTTAGCCCAGTATAGCAAGTATAGTTAGCCCAGTATAGCAAGTATAGTTAGCCGAGTATAGCAAGTATAGTTAGCCCAGTATAGCAAGTATAGTTAGCCCGCAAACAAGCCAGCAAGAGGTGGATCAAAAACTGCACATAACTATGATCACTGCATACTTGTTAAATTGCATGTGTAACAATCCCAGGCCTAAGGCCTGACCTATGCAGCACAGAAGTATCGGAACAGGTAGTGAGGCTAGATTCAAAGGTGGAAAAACGCTGGTATATAGACAGCCGCCTTACCGAGAAGAGAATGTATTTTGAATACGGTCCACCACGGCCACGCTATCACGGCACGCTATCCCCCTGTCTCGCTGCCTCACACTGCCCGGGAAAAGCGCAGCTGCATAGGCTACACACGCTGACGCCGAGAAAGATGGGATGGGCTGGGCGTGACTTCCGGCTTCCGCGGCTGCGCTCTAATGCGTGCAGGCGGAGATGTAGCCGCATGCACTCGCGGCTAATGAAGGAGGGGGCGGGACGGTAGTCACCAGCAAAAAAATCATTGTGAGGCAGGGGATTTGCCGCGGCCCGGTGCGAAACGCCCCGCGGCCCGGTATTGGGTCACGGACCGGGGGTTGGGGACCCCTGCTCTATGGCACGTCTTATCTTAGTGCTCTATGGCACGTCTTACCTTAGTGCTCTATGGCACGTCTTACCTTAGTGCTCTATGGCACGTCTTACCTTGGTGCTCTATGGCACGTCTTACCTTGGTGCTCTATGGCATGTCTTACCTTAGTGCTCTATGGCACGTCTTACCTTAGTGCTCTATGGCACGTCTTACCTTAGTGCTCTATGGCATGTCTTACCTTAGTGCTCTATGGCACGTCTTACCTTAGTGCTCTATGGCACGTCTTACCTTAGTGCTCTATGGCACGTCTTACCTTAGTGCTCTATGGCACGTCTTACCTTAGTGCTCTATGGCACGTCTTACCTTAGTGCTCTATGGCACGTCTTACCTTAGTGCTCTATGGCATGTCTTACCTTAGTGCTCTATGGCACGTCTTACCTTAGTGCTCTATGGCACGTCTTACCTTAGTGCTCTATGGCACATCTTACCTTAGTGCTCTATGGCATGTCTTACCTTAGTGCTCTATGGCACGTCTTACCTTAGTGCTCTATGGCATGTCTTACCTTAGTGCTCTAGGGCCCGTCTTACCTTAGTGCTCTATGGCATGTCTTACCTTAGTGCTCTATGGCACATCTTACCTTAGTGCTCTATGGCACGTCTTACCTTAGTGCTCTATGGTACGTCTTACCTTAGTGCTCTATGGCACGTCTTACCTTAGTGCTGTTAGCTTTAAAGGAAAACTGTAGTGAGAAGAATATGGAGGCTGCCATATTTATTCCTTGTTAAAAAAAATACCAGTTGCCTGGCAGCTCTGCTGATCTATTTGGCTGCAGAAGTGTCTGAATAACAGAAACAAGCATGCAGCTAAACTTGTCAGATCTGACAATAATGTCAGAAACACCTTGGGCTCGATTCACAAAGCGGTGCTAACCCAGTTAGAGACTTTAGGCATGATAACCATTGCACCACGCTGGTGAAAAGCCAGTTTAGGTGTGATAAGTTTAGGCATGATAAGTTTAGGCATGATAAGTTTAGATAAGTTTAGATCGCGCACAAAGTCCCGCACGCAAAGCAGCGCCATTAAACTCTATGCGAGGTGCACCAGACTTTGCTAGCGCAAAACTTTTGATTAGCTGTGCACTGCGGTGCTAACCCAGTTGGTGCTTAAACTTATCACGCCTAAACTTATCACACCTAAAGTTATCATGCCTAAACTTATCACACCTAAACTTATCATGCCTAAACTGAGGGCTTTTCACCAGCGTGCTAACTGTTAGCACCGCTTTGTGAATCAGGCCCCTTATCTGCTGCATGCTTGCTCATGGTCTATGGCTAATTGTATCAGAGGCAGAGGATCAACAGGATAGCCAGGCAACTGGAATTGCTTAAAAGGAAATACATATGGCAGCCTACATATTCCTCTCGCTTCAGTTGCCCTTTAAGGGGCATGATGCAGACCACGCCTGGTTTTATAATGAGCAACGTAAACAGATTATAATAAAGCTGCCCCTGTGCATATCTTAATATATATTTTATGAAGTGACTTTAAATGCAAATGTTTTAGTAACCTTGCATGCTACATTTTTTTTCTAGACATAGTGCTGTGTGTGGGACATGAAAGAAACCATCCAATTTTTCAACTGGTTTACGAACGTACAGGAAGGAAGTGCACATCAGAGGAGAATAGGTACCAGAGCTTACGGCCATGATCTAACGGTGTAGAGCGGCTGAGTGAGTCTTGTGAGAATCTTCTATGAGACGGGGAGGGTATTGGGTACACAGAGCATATTACTGCTTGAAGTGGTTTGTTGCTGAGTCTTTGTATATATTTCAAAGTGAATAAATACCATGTTTTTACATAGACCAGGAATACAGTTTGCTGTCTTTATTCGCTGCCTTCATTGTAAACATGTTTGTTTATATTAATTTTTTTCCTAAGAGGACAGTTTATCAGTTTTCATAAAGAGACACTGAAGCGAAAAAAAAATGATGATATTATGATTTGTATGTGTAGCACAGCTAAGAAATAAAACATTAAGATCAGATACATCAGTGTAATTGTTTCCAGTACAGGAAGAGTTGAGAAACTCCAGTTGTTATCTCTATGCAAACAAGCCATTAAGCTCTCCGACTACCGTAAGTTAGTTGTGGAGAGGGCTGTTATCTGACTTATTATCTCAACTGTTCCTGGACTATTTACTTTTCCTCTGCTAGAGGAGAGGTCATTACTTCACAGACTGCTCTGAAAGTCTCATTTTGAATGCTGAGTGTTGTGTAATCTGCACATATTATAGAATGATGCAATGTTAGAAAAAACACTATATACCTGAAAATAAAAGTATGAGAATATTTTCTTTGCTGCTAATCTTCTAGTAATTATTCATAGTACACAACCAATATCAATAATTTTTATTGGAATTTTTCAAATTATAACATTACAGTCAACAAACAATTATGAAGAAATGTTAAGCATGTTATACAAGTACTTTGTGTACAAATAATATAAAAATAATAGATATTAATGTATAATTATGAGTAATACAATTGTACAGGAATGAAATAATAACAGCTGTATTAAATCAAATAAATGAGGTAGTTAATATAAGTGGGTCACCTATATAACGATTTCTATGTGCATAGCATCAAAAAATAAAAAGAGGATTAAATTAACAATTTAAAGCTTTATCTATAAAGTGTTTGCGTAAAAGACGCGTAGTTATTGCGTAATTTTCCTTGTAAGTTATTCCTATGAGTAAAACGCTATACGCATTAGAGTAGGCCATAATTAGTATTTAAATGCGTATTATATACGCGTCTCATGCGCATTAAAATACGCATAGAACGCGCACAAACATGTCTGTCATGCGTATAATCATGTTTTCATGCGTATATGCGTACCTTTTAGTAGCGTTTTAGTAGCGGCAAAGAACCGCGTTTACCGCCAAACAAACGTCAAAAGCCGCGAATAAGCGTTTTTTGCGCGTTTTTTGTGCGTTTTTCCGCAAACCTGCAAATTTTTGCAAATTTCCGCAAGTTTCTGCAAAAATAATGTAACAAACTCAAATTAAGTAAAAATATTTGTCAAAATAACTAAAAAACATAAAAATAAGTAAGAACAAATATAAATACAATAGTTTTATATGGGACCATAGTTTAGAATGGGGAAATTGTTAATTGTAGTTTAATCAAATTTTGTATCAATCTGTTTGTGTAACTGTTTGGTTATAACAAATTAAATGTCAAATGATATTATTTGACATAAAAACGTGTCTATGTCAGCAGAAAGATATAAATCAAATGAAGGAAGTGAGTCCTATCAATGATGTGTATGACACAATGGTTGGTTCGGGGTTGATTTGTGTAGGACTCTCTCAACCTGGGAAATGGGGGAATGTACCCCCTACTGAGATCCCAGGGAGTGATGACCATGCTAAAATTACCATCGTGACTCAGGTTACACATCATAATAGTTGGTGACAATGGTCTTCATGCTGAAGTATAGACTTAGTGTTGTTATTCCAACTATATTATGTTTATGTTTATGGTTGTAGTTATATGGTTATATTATTATCTAAACTAAATTAACCTAAACTAATCTAACCTAACCTAACCTACTATGCACACCTTCAATGTCCAAAGGCAGGATGTATCAGACTAAGGTCACAGGGCAAATTCAGTATAGTCAAAGGAACAAATCTAGAACCAGATCAAGAACATGAGAGGGTTGAGACAGGTTAAAGTTAGAACTCCAGTAGCTTAGAATTTACATATACTGTAGGCCACAGGGCAGCCTTTTTGAGGAAGGAGTTGAGGTTACCACAGCAAATAGACCATGCCTTCTCGGCCAAAAGATTTGACTCCACCCTTCGCAGAATCTCCTCCAGGTTAGGAACATATGGAGTTTTCCAATTCAAGGCTAACATACCTCTTATAGCTATGAAAACATGAATCATGATCAATTTTTCCTGGGGGGGAAAGGTGCTTACACCTAGATTGAGAATAGCCAACCCAGGTGGGATTGACTGTAGAGACGTCGGGAGTAATTTAAGGAAACCCCCAACATCTCTCCAGAAATCCTGAAGTGCCGGGCACTCCCACATGATATGTTCAATGGTACCCGTCAGGCCGCAACCTCTCCAGCACAGGGGTGAAGCTTTAGGGTCAAATTTAATGATTTTTTCCGGGGTCATGAACCACCGCCAAACGCTTTTTATCAGATTCTCATGATGGCCTACACAATGAGAGACCTTTTTAAGTGCTTTAACGGTCATCTCCCATTCCTCCATACCAATTTCATCTCCAAGCCAGTCCTGGCATTTAGATAGTTGCCAATTAGGAAGGGGTTCTTTTAAGTCTAATATAGTTCTGTAAAATATAGAGGTACCTTTTAGATGAGAATTTTCTAATTGGGTGAGTTTAACAATTTTGGGCAATAGTATAATGGGGATATATGGGTGTTTATTAGAAAATCTAGATAGCTTGTCATATGTTGGTTTTTCAGAAAGTGGGATGCCATTTGAAATGGTAAGATCATCAAAGGGTCTAATTCCGGAATCTCCCATCAAGTCTTCTACATTTTTGATACCACAGTTTAGCCAGATCTCCAAATCAATATTCTTGATGACAGCATTAAAAGTAGTTATGGGGGTAGGGATTGTCACTGCCAACACCTCTTGTTTACTTAGATTAAGCATTTCTTTCCAAATTCTGAGGGAGTTGGCAGTGACAGGGTTTTGGATATGTTGTTGTACCTTCCAGGTCAATCTGGATTCCAAGAGTTCTCTGAAGGATTTAAAAGGGAGTTGTTCTTCCTCAATCCTGTACCATTGCTTGGATGAGTCTTTCATCCAGATTGACCTGGATTGATCTAGGATTGTGGCCTTATAATAAAATTCTATGTTGGGTGCTCCCAGACCTAAATTGGATGTGTGGGCAGTCAATATTTTGTTGGAGAATCTGGCCTTCCTGTTTTTAAGGAAATATTTATTCATCAATTGTTGTAAGGTCTTAAAGAATTTCTGGGGGACTTTGATTGGGAGGTTCCGGAAGAGGTAAAGAAGCTGGGGGAGTAACATCATTTTAAATGCAGCTATTCTGCCTAACCAGGAATATTCTACTTTTGATAAATAATCTAATTTTTCTTTGATTTTTATTAGCCAAGGTGCATAGTTTTCCCTATAAATTTGAGCTAAAGTGGGGGTTAATTGGACTCCTAGGTACTTGATAGATTTTTCATTCCAGGAGTACTGGCAGGACTGTTTGAGGGTATCTTTCATTTTTGATGGTATGAAGCAAGGGAGAATGACCGTTTTTTGTTCATTTAATTTGTAAAATGAGATTTTTGAAAATTTGTCTAATTCTTCATTAGCGTTTGGCAGTGATGTCATGGGTTTTTGTAAGAATAAGATTATATCATCAGCATAGAGACTTAATTTAGTGGAGTTTGGGCCAATTTTAATTCCATGAATGTTGGGGTTGTTCCTAATTTGTTGTGCAAGGGGCTCTAGTGTTAAATTAAAAATCAGAGGGGAAAGAGGGCAGCCTTGACGGGTACCATTTTTAATCTCAAAAGAGGTTTAGATAGAGCCTGAAGATGTAACTCTAGCTGAGGGGCAAGAGTATAAGGCCAGGATGGCACCATGGAGGAAGTCTGGTATTCCAAATTTGGATAAAATTCTAGATAGGTATAGCCAATTAACTCTGTCGAACGCCTTCTCCGCGTCTAAAGAGACAAGGAGGGTAGGCGTCCGACAGAGCTTGATCTGGTGAAGTAAAGCAAGGGCCTTTCTAGTCCCGTCACTTGTTGATCTATTTTTTGTAAATCCTACCTGGTCTGGGTTAATTAGCTGAGGCATAAGGGGGGACAATCTGTTGGCAATGATACAGGCATAAATTTTTACATCTGTATTTAAAAGGGAAATGGGCCTATAACTACTTGGGTCTGCTGGGTTTTTATCTTCCTTGGGTATAGTGGTTATTAGGGCTGATAGGGATTCTTTAGGGAAACTACGTTGGGTGGCAATTTCATTGAACATGTTGGTGAGGGGTTTTGATACAATACTGATACATTTTTTATAATAATCATTGATAAATCCGTCTGGGCCTGGGGCTTTATCTCTTTTTAAGGTGTTAATCACAGTTTCTACTTCATGTTGGGAAAAGGGGGTAGATAGATATTTTTGTTCAAATTCAGTTAATGAGGGGAGATCTACTTTATCTAAATAATTGTTTATGTTTTGTAATGTTGGTTGAGGGGTATTGGGGTCTGATTCGAGATTATATAGGCCTTCATAATACTTGGCTAAAGCTTCTATTATATCTGTGGGGTGGTGGACTTCAATTTTAGTAAGGGGATGTTTAATTTTAAGAATTCTGTGGAGTATTCTTTGGCCTTTGATTTTCCTAGCCATTGTTTTGCCAGCTTTATTTCCTCCATGGTACCAGTCCTCCCTCAGTCTAGTTTGCCACTTAACATAGTCACAATACATCTGCTCAGCCAATTCCTGTCTAGTTTTTTCTAATTCTCCAGTCAGTTCCTTCTTACGCTTATTGAATATCTCCACCTCAAGTGATCTAATCTTTTTTAATAGGAGTTCAGTTTTTTCTCTCATTTTTTTCTTTCGTATGGCTCCCTGTTTCATAAAGACTCCCCTCATGAATGCCTTATGGGCATTCCATAAGGTGACTCTGGATACCACACTCTTGTCATTGAGGTGGAAATATTCTAAAAGTTCTTTTTTGATAGGGGGGAATGTATGTTCGGAATTTAAGATGAATTTGTTCAATTTCCAATTAAATGGTTTGGGAGAAGAGTTTTGCAAATGAAATTTTACCGTAATTGGGGAGTGGTCTGACCACACTCTAGTACCAATATCAACCTCTGAGACCAGTGGCAGAGAAAACCCATCAGTGAGACAATGATCAATCCTGGTAAAGGACTGGCAGACCGGTGAGTAATAGCTATACTGTTTCTCCTTGGGGTGTATGCACCTCCAAGTGTCATATAACTCATTTTTCAGTAAAGATGGTAATAAAATGGACTGGGCTCTTCTACTTTGGGAAGTGGAGTCTAATAGGGGATCTACAATAGCATTCATATCACCTAATATAAATAAATTACCTTTTTGAAATTTTTGTATTTTTTGGAAAGATTTATTAAGAAATTTAACTTGGTGAGTATTGGGGGCGTAAATGTTTGCAAAAGTAAATGATTGGGAATTGATAGTTCCTGATATCACTACCAGTCTGCCATCCACACCACAATGCGTTTCCTCTACCACTAGTCCCAGAGTGTCCCTAACTGCAATACACACTCCTGCCTTTTTCTTCTTGTCCCCGAATGTGGAGTGATAAATCTTTGAGAAATTGTGAATCTTCAGTCTGGTTGCAGATATTTTAGTTAAATGAGTTTCTTGAAGACAAATGATGTCTGGGTTTTGATCTTTAATTAATTTGTTAAGCAGATATCTCTTTCTGAAAGAGTTTAACCCTCTCACATTCAGGGACAATATCTGACAATCATACATCACACCACTTAGAATGCTTTAAAGTACCTGTGAAGCAAAATGAACCATAAATAATCAAACACAACATTGTATATTGTATATTACCCGAGATACTGATCCTGCCTGTGCATCCTTGCATCTCTGCTCTGAGGAGAAAGAAGAACATAAATGGACAAGAAAGTGTGCATAACCAATTATAACTAAAATACAACAAATAGCTCAAAGGACTGAGGTATACTTGCAGAGGCATCCGGTTCTACCCCTACAAGCAGTCTCAAATTGTCCCAGCTGTAAACAAAAAACAGAAAAAGAAAGAGAAGAGTTCCAAAACAATCAGTAGGAGCACTTCCAAAGAAGAAGAAAACAGTCAGTGACCTGACGGTCAGAGCCCACCGGTGTGGGCCTCCAGTAGGACTTACCACCTAGAAGGAAAAAGAGTTCCTAAGGGGATAAGTCTGAGTGGGGGAAAAGTTCCGTGGGGGAACATCCATGTTCAAGAAGTACCTGAAGCCTCTCCAGTTTTGTCCTTCTCTGCATCAGGTAAAGGTTGTGTGGTGTCCATAAGTGTTGAGTCAAACCTGGGTTTAGGAGAAATTGGCGGGCGAAAGGGCCTGTCTTTTTGTGGGTCTCTAGGAACAAAAATTGGTAAATCCCACTTTGCCAGCAGTTCCACTCCTTCCTCAGGGGTTTTGATCACATAGGAGGATCCTTGGCTAAAAATAATCAGCTTAGGGGGGAATCCCCAGGTGTACTGTATTTTGTGGTGCCTCAAGGTTGTAGTGATCTTTGAAAAAGCCCGCCTGGTCTGTAAGGTGATCTGTGACAAGTCTTGATACAATGATAAATCCTTGTATTCACCAGGAAGTTTCTTTCCCTCTCTTGTGGCTGCCAGTAGTTGCTCCTTTACATGGAAAAAATGGATTCTGGTGATAACATCTCTTGGCACATTTTTCCCAAGGTGGGCAGGTTTGGGCAGCCTGTGTGCCCTGTCCACAGTCAGTTCACTTTTGGTTAGTTGGGGAAATGAAGTATGCAGGATGTCAGCTACATAATCCTTCAGTTGATCATTAGCAACAGACTCAGGGACCCCTCTTATTTTAATGTTATTGCGTCTGTTTCTATCCTCCCCATCTGCTATCTTCTCCTTCATCCACTTATTTTCCCCTTCAAGCTTTTTATGAGAGTCCACCAAGGTGTTATAAGCTATGGACATCTCCTGCATCTTGTTTTCCAGCCTGTTAATCCTCTGATCAGTTTCTTGTGCAAACAGATCCATGTTACCTGCCACAGCTTGTAAGTCACTTCTAACTCCCATGTTATTGTCAGCCATCATCTTGCAGAAAGAAAGCATGAAGGACTTAAAAAACTGCTGGGAGATGGGCTGGTCTGTGGCAGGGAAAGACGCTAGGGTGGTGAAGGGATCATCTGCCTTAGGGGGATGGATGGATGCAGGTGGATGGATGGATGGATGGGACAGCGGGGCAGATGGGTGAGGAATAGAATGGAGTGCAGCTCCTACCTTTGTATCAGCGGTGTCACGCTGAGAAGATGCAGGCTGTGTCCTGGATGGTCGCATGGGCTGCAGTGGGCTGCGTTCCCTGTAATCTGCGGACTCTGTGAGAGCGACATTACCTTCCTCATCATATTCCTCCAAGGTGTCCGCTCTGTCTCTCCTGTTTACCCTTGCAGGAGGGGTATAAAGAACGCTGTATTTGTTCCTCTGTGCCAGCGGTGAAGGGGACTGAGTGTCTGCCTCATGGTGCGGGCTGGGCCTATGCTGGCCGGCGCCATCTTGGATTTCATCCATAAAGAAGGTAGAGAGCTTCTTAGGGACTGCAGATCCACGCTTTGGCTGGCTGTATGTCACTTTGCGCCACTCCTGTGACATCTTGGGACCTTCACACACCTTTGTGTGTATTTTGAGGCTTCTGGGATCGCTGTAGGTCGCTATATTAGGATGTTCACAGCGGGAGCTGCACGCTCAGACGTCCATTCAGCTCCGCTGCGTAGCCACGCCCCCATAGTACACAACCAATTCACTATATCATATTTTTTTTCTTCTTCAGTGTCTCTATAAGCATGTGCATATGATAATAATAAGTGTGCACCTGTAGGGGACAAATGTAAACAGGGCACAAGTTTTGTTGCCAGGGTGTAACTGTAGCCTTTACAAATCCTAATACATGTACATCAAAAAAGGCACCTGAAAATGTGGGCGCCCAGAAAAGCCAATAGTAGAATATCTGTAAATTTTCTAATATTCCACTATAAAAGTGAAAAAAATAATTTTGAATACCAATATTTTACTACAGCTAAGCCTAAGCCTATCCTCACTCTGAACCCTCCCACTATTGATGCCTAACGCCCCCTTTTCATGACTAACCTTAATCTTTCTACCCCCATGGCTAACCTTAAAGAGACACTAAAGCGGAAAAAAAGTTATGATATAATGATTTATATGTGTAATACAGCTAAGAAATAAAACATTTGGATCAATGACATAAGTCTAATTGTTTCCAGTACAGGAAGAGACTCCAGTTGTTATCTCTATGCAAAAAAGCCAATAAGCTCCACGACTTTCAAAGTCGAAGAGAGGTCTGTCTTCTGAAGCTTGTTATCTCAACTGTCAGTGAAGAATTTTCTTTTTCTCTGCCAGAGGACAGGTCAATAGTTCACAAGACTGCTCTGAAAAATCATTGAAAATGCTGAGTAGTGTGTAAACTGCAAATATTAAAGAATGATGCAATGTTATAAAACACACTATATAACTTAAAATAAAAATATGAGAATATTTATTTTGCTACTAATCTTCTAGTAATTATCCGTACTACACAACCAATTCACAACCAATTCATTATATCATATATTTTTTTTCACTTCAGTGTCTCTTTAACTCCCCTCCCCATCCTCACCGTCGCAATAAAAAGAGAACCCACGGACGCCCAAATTTCCCCTCCTTAACAATAATTTAATGGAGCCTATGCCATGGTCCAAACTTCCACCACTAGCGGGCGCCCAATTTTACTGTTTCCCTCTAACACACAGGGAACAGGGAACAATTGTCATGCAGACTGTGCCACCTTCGTGAGCATCAGTTAGGCACATGAAACTGAGAAGTTATCATAAACCAGGTTGGTCTGTCTGGGCACATATAGGCAGAGCAGGCTGCTCTCTGCTGCTACACTTCTGCCACTAGCCAGCCAGTTGGATCCTGGGAGTTTGATGTCCTTGCCCACTTAAAGAGGATCTGTAACATCAAAAGATCCCCTGGGGGGTACTCACCTCGGGTGGGGGAATCCTCCGGATCCTAATGAGGCTTCCCACGTTGTCTTCTGTCCCACGGGGGTCTCGCTGCAGCCCTCCGTACAAGATGACGTCATTATTTACCTTCCCGGCTCCTGCGTAGGCGCTCTGACGGCTGTCGGCTCCGAACTACACGGAAATACCCGATCGCCGTCGGGTCTGCTCTACTGCGCAGGCGCAAGTTTCCGGCGCCTGCGCAGTAGAGCGGACCCGACTGAGATCGGGTATTTCCGTGTAGTTCGGAGCGGAAAGCAGCTACAGCGCCCCCGCTGGAGCCTGCAAAGGTAAATATTGAACTGACAGTCGGCTCTGTCGCCGGCTGTTCGGATAGCTGCAGCGAGACCCCCGTGGGACAGAGGACAGCGTGGGAAGCCTCATTAGGATCCGGAGGCTTCCCCCACCCGAGGTGAGTACCCCCCAGGGGATCTTTTTGACGTTACAGAGTCTCTTTAAGAGTGAAGCGGGTGGCGTCACATGATCTTTCAGATGAAGCCCAGGCAGCACAGTCACAAATCGTGGGGTAGAATGATGTGAGAGGTGAGGACATTGAGGGGCAGTTCTTCTTCTCTTGGTAAGTATCCACTACTGTGAGGAGTGGCATATGGGGGTGAGTGAAGGTGGTGTACAGACCACAAGGGGTATGAAAGGAGATGGGGGGCATCCTCAATTGTAGGAGGGGCCAACAGTTTTCTAGTTACACCCCAGGTCCTCTGAGTTTTACTATTACCACAATGAAAGGCAAAATAATTACATTATTTTCTGTTTTGGCATAATAAGTTTCTTCCCATATTCGAAACAAAAAATAATGGGTGAATTGACATCAAAATTGACTCTGGACAGGGCTAGGGACATTGGGTTGTGAGCCCCACACGGGACAGAGGGGCAGAGAGATATGATGTGCACTGTTCAATGTACTCTGAAACATGATCCTTTATTAGTGTTATATAAATACTGGGAATAAATAAACTTAATATTCTTGAGTAAGAAATAATGTGGTAACAAACTTGTGCATGTTGATGTGCAGCACAGCTGATGGGCAATGGGCTTAGTAGGACATGGAGGTTGATTCACAAAACTTAACTGGTTGACTTTCCATTGTTGGTCTGGTAGATGTATTTTATTTTAACTAGGTAGGAGGGTTTTCATTGTACCATAAATAGGGGTTAGCAGAATTAGGCCTGGCATGCACATCCAGTCTTGATTGGCTATTTTTACCACTTTGGTGTAGTTACAGTTATTTGGGATGAAAAAAAGACATACGTACATTGAGTTTCCGCAGAAAAGTAGTATGAGGGCCAATAGAATTTTAATACAATGAACAGATACTGCAGGCAAGTTCTCATACTAATCAACAGTACCCCAAGAGGCAAAAAAGGACTGCGCTCCACAGCACTTAAACAATGTATATATATATAGCACCAATGTCACCAGCATAGGTGGGGGATCCGCAGACTTCACCCGAGTACACACACTCTCCAATAGCGATCCAATCCACAAAAGAAGCTGCGATCACAATCCTGCCTTCCCAGTAATGATGCCCCTGATGAGTCAAATGACGAAACGCGTAGGGCGGAGCCTAGGAGTCACACGGGACGGAAGGAGGAAGTAATCCAAGCGGGGACTGTGGCGTGCAGCAGGGATCCGACCGCGGCCGTGCTGGCAACTAAAGAGAAGCGCTTGTGAACTGGAATCTGGTACGCAGACCTTTTTATGCAGTCTTTTTAGCAATAAATGTAAAAGGTTTTTATGCTATGCGAGTCCCGCTTTTTATGTTTGAAGGTTTTAAGTGTCGTTGCCCAAGCTGGAGGGCTTATATGCTTGAAATACAAGAAAGGATCTGGTGAGTGAGACTCACTAAGGGGGTGAATAACCCCCCCCCCCCCCCCTTGTTTCCTTTGCATCTGGGTGGAGGCCTCTCTCTGCACAACTTTTTGAAGTTAATTACTGGGTAGTTCAATCTAAGCATTATTGCACTATATTTAGATTCTTTTACAGGGAAATCCTATACCCTTACTTGGAAGGCAGGATTGTTATTGCAGCTTCTTTTGTGGATAAGTTCTCATACTACATGGAAGTGGTAAAATTGACCAATCAAGATTGGATGTGTGTGGAGTTATGGGAATAGGGACTAGTAGAATTTAGGTGTAGGAGAGTTAGTTATAATGGGAATAGAAGCTAGTGGGATTAGATTTAGGAAAACTACAATTATAGGAACAGGAATTAGCAGAATTAGAGCCAAGGCTCCTAACCATAATCTCTTAGCTCCAATCTTATTCTGTTTAGAAGAATTCAGGTTGGAAGGATTTTGGCCAATTAGGGTTAGTGTGGAGAACCACATCAAGCATAGTTATTAGGAGCTTCCTGTACAACCTGGGCCATTTATGGGCTATGATTTTAAAATTGGTATTAACAGTCTAAAATTTGCCTTTAGGCTACTTGCTGTAACGATCTGTGTCAGCAACCAGAGAGAGAATCTGATCCTTGGCGATCCGCAGTATCCCCAAGAATACAGATGGAGTTGTGCTTTGTACTGGTTGGACTCGATGGACGTGTGTCTTTTTTCAACCAAAATAACTATGTAACTATGTAACAGATATACCCGATTAATAAGGATCTGCGGAATCATCAATAATCAGATATGTCTAACCTCTAGACACCTGAGAGAGTGTAAGTGTTTGGTGCAACAGTAACAACTCTGAGTGAAGACCACCAGAGGAGCTGGCGGCCTAAGACTCCTGAGGAATTCACCCCTGAGCGGTGGGTGATATTCCTATAGCCTGTGGACCCCTGAGCGAGGGACCGAGGCTGGGGTTGCAGGAAGCCCTGCTGCTGATATAAGGTCTTGCCCTGAACTGGGCTAACGTAATACAGTAGTAGCACAATCCTAGTCTTGGGTGTGAGGTCCGTAGTCACAACACCCCGGAACTAGTCTGGAGCATAACATAAATGATAATACAATTCCCTAGTCTTGGGTGTGAGTTCCGTGATCATCAACACCCTGGAACCAGTCTGGAATATAACACAAGGACAATACAGTTCCCTAAACTTGGGTGTAGGGCCTTGATCTCAACACCCTGGAACTATGCTAGAGAATACACAGAAGATACACAGTATTCCTAGTCTGGGGTGTGAGGGCCTTGATCTCAACACCCTGGAACTGGTCTAACAAATAATACAATTCAATTAGTACTTTAGGCTATCAACAGAATTTGGCTAAGTGTGAATTCCCAGGTCCACCTAGTTCAAACACACTGTAAGGATCTGACTATGGTCTGAGTGCCTTCACGTAAGTGTTAGCAATGGCAGACAACCAGCAACTGACAAGCAGCAGAATATATAGTTGCTGGACTCTGCCGCCCCGCCCGAGCCAACATGACTGCGCATGTGCAGACAGTCTAACGTGGCTTAAGCCGCTGTAACGCCGTAGCATGCTGCACTTTCGGGAGAACATGTACATGTTACATGTAACGCAACGTGGGCTGTGTGAACAGCCCACTTGTGTTACATTGCTGTGCGTTGGGGGAGCGTTACAGGCTGCACTAACGTGCGCCTGTAACGTCCCTGTGTGTAAGCAGCCTTAGTGTAATTTAGCAAAAAAATAAAATGTTGGCAGATTTTGCAGAACTGGCCAGATTTAGGCATCACTACTTGTGTTGTGCATTCTTTAAAGCAGGCGGCCTGCTTATGGTTTTTACTGTATATCCTGCCTAGTCTGATACCCACTTACACTATAACAGCTCTATGTGGACAGTGGATGAATAAAATATCAGTGCACCACCATATAATGTATAGTAGATTGGTCCCACTGCTTTACCAGGAGAATGAAACTCAGTGGAGAGACACAGTACCGCTTGGTAGCACAGTTTTGTTAAGTTTCTGGTTATGTCTCTGACAACCACATGCCCCACTTCCTTCCCCTACATTCACAAGAATGTTCAGTCACAGCGGGGAGAAGTGTGATGTGCACTATTTAACGTGTGAATAGGGACTTATGCAGCTGTGAGTGCAGACGCATGTGAATGTGTATCAGCAGGCCAATAAAGTAGTTGTAATCATAAAACCTTAAAATGCCAGAAATTATAATAATTAGTGACTTATGTTAAAATTGAGATGTAAAGTATGGCTTGGTTCACACATAAAAAGGTGTCCAGGCCAGACCTGTCAGTTTTGACAGCTGGCATCAGTTTTGTATGTGTTTCTATGGCTGTACTCACACATACAATGTGTACATTTCTGGTCCTGTCCTGTCAGAGTTGTATCAGTGTTTCTATGGGTGTGCTTACACATAAAAGGTGTACATTTCTGGTCCAGTCATGTAAACTGATGCAAAACTAACAGGACTGGACTGGACCAGAAATGTGCAGATTTATGTGTGAACCACGCCTAACTACAGTATGTTCAAACATAAAAGGTGTGCATTCCGGTCCAGTCCTGTCAGTTTTGTATCCGTCTAGGTGTGTTCACACATAAAAGGTGTACATTTCCGTTCCAGTTAGGTAAAACTGACAGGACAGGGCTGGGCTGGACCGGAAATGTACAGATTTATCTGTGAACCAAGCATTATATTCTCACCTTGGGTTGCCTTTAATACAAGCCTTTAACACTAAAACAAAACAAAAAAGTTAGATTCTTACCTAAGTAGAGGGAAGCCTTTGAGTGATTCAGAGGCGTAAGAGGCTGCCCATGTCCTCCCCGACCCTCACAGTCAGCCGCTGGCCAGGACACTCTACTTGTTTGTGTTCTCTGTGTCTGAGCGTGGTTGTGCTGCTCATGCGTGAGTATAGCTGCACCTGCACAGTAGCACAAAGTTGCTCATGAACAGGCAGCTTCATGCTATTGTGCAGACATATCCGTACTTACACTTGAGCAGCAGGGCCGTGCAGAGGCGAGAGAGGCTCCAGCCTGAGGGCGCAGTGTAGGAGGGGGCGCACAACTCACCCAGCTATCATTCCCTTAATGTGTTTGAAGCAGAGAGCAATAAGAAAAGTGGATACATGGCAGTGACTGCAGGCCAGATAACTAGAGATTAAGGTGTTGGGGGCCCTGGGGCACCTCTTAGGGCCCATTTACACTTAATCAGTTGGTACACGTTAGTGCGCGTTTTTTCCATAGCAGTACATTGTGAAAAAGATTTCAGTTAAAATGCGTTAAGTGTGAAAGGTGCCATAGGAAAACATGGGCATGACTTTGAAAATCAGTTTTCTGTCAGTTATAACTGAGAGCAACTGATTAAGTGTAAAAGGGCCCTTAGTCTAATAGCAATCAGTGTGTGACGGCTGGGGTGGGAGGGACAGAGGGGTGCACTTTGGTGTCTCAACCTTGGGTGCTGGAGGACCTTTGTCCCAGCTCTGATGAGCAGTAGCCATACATGGAGTGGTCGCAGCCATGAAAACATCTGACAGGCTCCTGTCAGATATGTTCAGAAGGACTCTGTCCAGAAACGCTGGTCTAGTAAATGGATCAGGAAGCCTCTGCACTAAAGTATTTTTTTTCCTCTTTTTTTTAATGCAGGTTCTCTTTAAAGGGAAATTCTACTTTTCATTAAGATAAAGCAGTCTATTCACTCTATATACTGCTAGGATTAATGGCAAACCTTATTTCAGCTTGAGGCTGATGTATAAAGCTAGATGCAAAGAAAGAAGAAGAAAAGCAAAGCAAAAGAAGAATTCTAATTGGATGTTCTGATGCGTGTTTCCATTTTCTTCTTTTGTTTCCTTGACATTGGTTCTTGTAAACCAGCCCACATATATTTAAAGGAATAATTAAAGGATACTAGCCGACCCGCGGCGTAGCATACGCCGCATTAGAGGGCAGGAAGGGGGTATTGGGCACAGCGGCGGGGAGGGGGGTTGGACCCCCCTCACCTGGGTCCCCCATGTGCACTCCCCCTCCAGCTTAAGCTCAGCAGGACCCACCCCCCCTCACCTTGGTCCCCCATGTGCACTTCCCCTCCTGCTTAAGCACAGTAGCAGCCTCCACTATTAGTAAGTGGCAGCGGGCAGGGATGACTCACCTCTTCCGTGTTCCATCGTGCGTTCCACTGTCGTCACTTCCTGCAATGCCGCACACTGTAGTGGTGTAATTTGCCTTTTTAAAACAGAAGGAAATCTGCAATAATTCAGCTATAAGTGAACATTTGTGGTTACCCACAATGCACTGCTACCAAATATGAAAATTACCCCTTCTCCCCCTTGGTAAGCCAGGCAAGCAGAGCCGCTGGTGTAAAGCAAGCATATAGCTTTAAATTTTACACAGTCATATCAAACCCACATGTAGACAGCCTGTTTCAGACTTTTGGGCCTTATCAGTACATAGCAGGGATTGATACAGCTGAATGAGATAGGGCTTGGACCAGTACAACAGAGTAACCAAGCAGCTCAGGGTGACCCAAACCACTCGGGAATGTATAGGGGGATAAAAGGGACCAAAAAGACCTCCTACTAAAAAAAGCAAAGCTTGGTGTAATTTGCCTTCCTAAAACAGAAAGAAATATGCAATTACTCAGCTATAAGCGAACATTTGTGAATGCACCGCTACTAAATATGCAAATTATTCCTTTTCACCCTTAGTAAGCCAAGCAAGCCTATAGCTTTGAGTTTTACACAGTCATATCAAACCCACATGTGACAGCCTATTTCAGACCTTTGGTTCTCATCACTACATAGGCTATCATTCATAAAGCATTTCCGCATGCGGAAATGCTTAAAACAGCTGACTTTCCCGCACACGTAGCAAAATCTGCATTCATAAAGGCTCCTTCCGCATCAAAAGCTGACATTACCGAGCAGAGCGATAAATCACCGCCTTGTGCGGTGATTGTTGTAAAAAATCTAGCAAAACGTTAATTCATAAAGATCACCGCAAGCGGTGTGAGGTCGGGAAGTACCGCTCCCTCTGATGTGGCGATAACAATGTTAAGTGAATGGAGACACAGAGACCTCCCAGGCAGCTGCAGTAGAGCGGACTACGGAGAAATGTATCAACTCGGCAGCTTCCGTGTCTCCGCAAGCCTACCGCCAGCCTAGTTCGGGGAATCTCCGCACTGCTACCGCACCTGGATACTTTTTTATGAATCAGCAGCCAGCAGTCTAAAATACCATCAGCAGTGTTTTCCCACACTGATTCTCCATACCGACAGCACTTTCATGAATGATAGCCATAGCTGAGATGGATATGGCTGTATGAGATAGGGCTTGGACCAGTACAACAGAGTAACCAAGCAGCTCCGGGTGACCCAAACTTCTAAGAATGTATAGGGGGATAAAAGAGACCAAAAATCCCTCCTACTAAAAAAAGCAAAGCTTGGTGTAATTTTCCTTCTTAAAACAGAATCAAATCTGCAATAATTCAGCTACAAGTGAACATTTGTGGTTAGCCACAATGAACTGCTACTGAATATGCAAATTATCCCTCTTTGCCCTTGGTTTGATATGACACTACTTCTTCTTCTTGCTTAGACCAGCCCATTTTTCTTGCTTGGACCGCCCTGGGGGCAGGGCGATACTTCTTCTTCTTGTTTGAAGGTTGAGGCACTTACTCAATTATATATATAGATATGAGCCGAATCAAAGAAAATCAGATTAACTTACTTGGGTTTTCCCCTAAGAAGTCTATGGGCTTGATTCACAAAGCCATGATAACTTATCACGGTCTGCAAGCTTTATAGCGCACGTACATTTTTTTACGCGCAAATGCGCATTTTCGCCCTATGTGTCCCCCACCGCAGCTATGCTCTCTGCCAGTGTCCTAGGGTCCCCTCTGTAGTGGTCGCTGACCTAGCACAGTTGGCGGCTTCTGCGCCTGCACGAGCGTGTGACCATGAGTGGTGCATGCACTATGGAGGGGACCCCAAGAGACTGGCAGAGAGCGGAGCTGTGGCGAGGGACACATAGGGCTCGATTCACTAAAGCGTGATAACACAGTTATCACATGTTAAAGCTTTTCACGCGCAAACCATTGTGCGTGCGTGCGTGTTGCGCGTGAAAAGTCTAGCGCTTGCATGATAATTTTTAGCACGCCTACGGTGTTGCGCTTCACGCGATAAGTGCGCTTTTCACATGATAAGTACGGCGCTTTGTGCGTTAAGCAGATAGAGCGGGGGACAGGAGGATACAAACCACACTGCATGGCCACGGGACAGCTGCAGGGGGGGTGACTAAACCGTTTTCACCAAAGCATCCCTTTAAACCAAAACATTTTCAAAAATAACATGACAGAATGACGTTGCAAACTTAAAAAAAATAAAAAAAATAAAAAACATAAGGGACCCACACAAACCAACAACACTAAATTGCTCAGTCGCAAACCATTCTGAAGCAGGTGGTGATAAGCAAAGCTTTTAAAGGCAAAAAACAGCTGATAAATGTTAAGGAGCAATCATTATTATAAACACATGCAAGTTCTACGGTGATCACGCGCAAAGTTTCAAGCGGATCGCGTGATATTCTGTGTGCAGTTATAACATAACTGTGTGCAGTTATCTGCATTCCGTTCACGTGATCTGCAGTGATATCACGTGATACTGATGTTTATCATGTGATATCCCGCCTTTGCACGCAAAGTCATTAGTTATCGCGTGCAAACCTTTTACGCGCGTGAAATCGCGTACAAAAGCGCTTATCACAGCCATGATAAGCGTTATCACGCTTTAGTGAATCAAGCCCCTAGGCATCAAGGTAGTCAGGGAAGTAAATCTGATTTTCTTTTATTTGGCTCATGTATACTTTAAACTGCCATTTAATTTTTATTTTTTTTATTACACTCACTAAAACAGATGTGTTCATTGGATATAATATATAATAATGATAAACAGATGTGTTCATTGGATATAATATATAATAATGATAAACACAAGAATACATGAAAGAATGAGAAAGATCACTTTTATTAAAGGAGTATATTGTTCCGTTTCATTATTATTTTTTTATGACCTAACAAAAGTGAGTGTTTTTACAAACTGTATTTGAAATTCATTTTGGCTGCATTTTTTAATAAAAATAAATAAATTAATACAATGAAGAAACACAGCAACCAATCACAGATGACGAGATTTTGTACTGAGAGTTCTCATAGCTGAGCAGTTCTCATAAAGGGCTGGAAGGGAGAACTCCACTGAGTCCACATGATCAGTTTGATTAGCTGAGAGATCAAACTGATCATATACTTCTCCGTAATTTCCATTACATGCCAACATCACTAACCATAATAACCTACCCAGAACAACCAATGCTTTATGTATACTTTGGCTGCATGGTAAAGATCTGTCAACAGAATAAGTTATCCTGTATACCTGATTTAGAATATTAAAAACTAATCTGACCTTACGGAATAAAAATCTGCCCCCCCCCCGCATTGGAATGATCGCACAACATTAATGTTCTCACATGACATGCTGCAGCTCAACACAATAGAACACTGGCTGGATGTGAGTCTGTGACAAACAAACTGCTCACCCTCAGCAACTCCATTCCTCCTCAGTCAGGACAGTAGTGCTACCTCCTCCCTTCTGCTGTGCAGGTAAAATGAAACACTGTTGCTCTCCCGCCTCCTCACTCCTCACACAGTACAACAAGCTGCTTTTCCCCAATGATGACCTCTTCACTTTGCTATCCTCTCACTTCGCCTCCTACTCTGACTGCATGCTGTTAGTGTAAATAAAGTAAAAACATGATGCCCCTGTAATCTCTGACACTTGATACAAATGTTTCACCTTGCTTCATGAGAGAACCGCCCCTGATGAATCTGTGTCAAGGACTTTTTAATACATTTTGGCTATAGATAAAAATGAAAATTGGCCAGCATGCCCTGACTATCTTACCTGAACATACATCTCTTTTCCGTAGTAATACGGTATGCAGCATGCTCTGCTCTGTGACGTCTGGACTTTTGCCAAGACCTAGGACCATGCATTCTAATGTCTTGATCTAGTGATCTTAGGCCCCATAGACCAATATTAGGCCCTGTGAGAGCATTTGTGTGCTATCTAACATAAGCCTACATGTTCTGGAACTTGGTCAGATCTAACCAGTAGAGATACGGTAATGCCTCCTTTATTGTTCCAGTATTACTTCATCATGCATAAGGACTATGTTAGCAGGTAAGGCGGTCAGGGCAGTGTTGTACTCCAAGCACTAGCCCCACTGTCTGATTACAATTCCCTCTGTCCATCCACCCTACCCACCACTAGTTAAGGATTTGAACTGTGTGCTCCAATCTGTTAGAAAAAGAGCCATCATTAGCGATGGTTAATGAGAAGCAATTAATTCTGAATTGATTAGGGATTATGCTAATTTATGCAGCTTGAAAATGGACCAATCAAATTCTGCCATGAATGGATTAAAATGGCCCATGTTCAAGCTACCGTACATTAGCCATCCCAAGCCACAGTTGAGGATGACTTGTCTTTAAGGCAGTGAGCTTCAGGGCTGCCACTGTTATCATGACTCTATTATCACGCTCCTGTGCCCAGTAGCTTTCTGCGCATGCGTATTGGAGGAGCTTGAAACATGAAAAGGGTTACCGCCATGTAGCTGGCACTTATTTTATTAGCAGCTATCATATTTCTATCCTGACAGGTTCCTAATAATTCTGCTGGTATTGTGTTAGCAAGTGCAGAAGATTCTATCAATGATCTCTAAGCTGCAAGCTTTGCGTATACCGGGACCGATTTTCCAACAAAGGTGCAGAGAAAATTGGAGCTAAGGTAAGGCATTTACCCAAAGCAACCAATCAAAATCCTTGTTTCACTTTACAGCTGAAACCTAATAGGCAATTGGGAGCAGCTGCACTTTTTTGCTCAAGTTTTCTCTGCAGTTGCCTTGAAAAAATCAGCCCCTACATCTTTGCTTTATTCCTGCAAAAATAAAAACATTATTATTACTTTATTCTTTTTTTATGACCTGCATGTTCTTTAAAGTAATAAATATATTCTTTACACTACATGAAAAAAATAACACATTTCCTGTTTCCGATTTGTTTCAGGCTATAGCAACAGGAAAAATATTAACTTATACTTTGTATAATGTAGACATTTGTGATTTCACAAGTCGTTCTTGCTAATCTTAGTCACAGATGCATAGATGGAAGGTTCTGTATTACTAGACGCAAGACATAGCAGAGGAAGTGTTATTTGTCAAAAGTAGTTCAAATAATTCTGCACTGGTCAGAGATTCGTCTTCGTCTAGCTCTTTTCTTGGCCTGGTTCACAGCAGTCCGTACAGCACATTCAAACACTTGGTGAACGCCTCGATTGCCTAGGGCTGAGCACTCTAAATATCCCTTCGCCCGTACATCTTGAGCTAACTGTTTACCATCAGCAGGGCTGATACAAGGGACACGAATGTGATTCATCTCCCTCTGGTCAGTCTGGGTGGCCACCACTAAGACTGGAACATGAGGCAGCTGTTGCTTGACCTCAGAGATCCATTTGTTCCTCACATTCAGGAAGGAGGTATGGTTGGCCACAGAGAAGCACAGTAAGACGATGTCCGCATGTTGATATGAAATGGGACGGATACTCTTGAAAGCATCATTGCCTGATGTGTCCCAGAGTCCAAGGCTAATCTGGTTCCCATCCATGAAGACATCCACCCCTGTATTCTCATACACGGTTGGTTTGTAGGAGTCTGGAAAAGTCTCTGAAGTGAACCGAACAAGAAGTGCCGTCTTCCCAACAGCAGCATCACCCACCAAAACACATTTGATGGCATTCATCTTCCTACGCAGTTCAGGGTCTGGAGCTACACATTCAACCTGCAGAGTCCCATGGAGCCTTGACGGTTCACTCAAGGATAAAAGGCTATCGGCTCCTCCCAGATGCTTAATAAGCACACATCAGGGTTCATAGTGAACGTCACGTCTTCTGTACTTTCCCATTTGATGGTTCTGTGGAAAACAAAATAACATGAAATGTAGATCGTCACGTGAAATAAAAAATGCATATTCTTGTTTAAAAATAATACTGCATGCATTTTAAATAGTGTACATAATAATACTGTACATAACTGTAATGTGATATCTCGTGGACATGCTTGCTGTTACATAATGTGGATTTATTATAAAATTAAAATGTGCAAACACATAGTTGACAGAGGGACAGTTCCTCTTTCAAAATCAAACCCTCTTCTCTCTTCTTCTTATGTCCCTATTTTGGACTGATGTATAAATCTGCATAAAAACTGTATTAAGCCACTGAATGAAAAGTTGCATTGTGCTAAGTTTTATTTCAGATCGCAAAATTACTGCCTAGGAGGTAGGTAGGAGTTTAAAAAGTTTAAAAAAAATAAAATGTCTTTTGCTCATTAATATGCTGAAGGTGTGACACCACGGCATTTATTAAATTAACTTTTTTCACAGAAAATGATTTCACACTTTATCAATAAAATAGCTTTTAAGCCCTCAAGAAAATCAAAATAAAGATATTACCTTTTTTAATATTTTATAGAACTTTTTCAAATTCAAAAGTTATCTTGTAGATACCGGTAAGTAGAAATATGGGCCATATGCAATTAACTTTTTCTCCCAAGTTATCTCCTAGGAAATAATTTTTATATTCTCTTGCTTGTTGATGACTTAAAAGGCAGTTTATGACCAGGTATGAAAATATCATCTAGGAGAAAACTCAGGAGAAAAAATGAATTGTCTCCTGGAAGAAAACTCAGTTGAAAAGTTGTGTGGTGAAGGAATAACTGGAGATGTGACTGGAGGGATGGTGAAGGTGTGACTGGAGGGGCGTCCTTTGCCCAAATATGTCTGCGCTAAAAACTCATCTCAGAAGGCTGGGCGATTCACAAACACAACAAGAGATCAGATCATTAGTTTTCAAAGGCGTAACAATAGACCCTGCAAGGGATGCAGCTGCAGGGGGCCCCATGGGGGGGGGGTGAAGTTTATTTTCCCTGTCCTGAGAGACTGACAACTTAAGGGCACAGAGAGAAAAAACGTTTTGCTCTCTGCACAATTGTTCTATTGACTGTATCTGTTCAGCCACTAATAAGGAACCATACAAAGTTTTGTAGACAAAGATTTGTAGACAGTCCCTATTCAGAGTGCAGCAGGGTCTTGTGTACAGTGCCCTGTCCCAGCTTCTACACCCCCTCCCCAAGTGCTGTGCACTGTAGTGATGCTGCAGAAGGCTGCAGAGCTAGTTCTGCCCCATCAGAGATGGACAGAGTGAGTGTAATAAGCTGAGACTGGGAGCACACCCGTCTGTCGGTTTTGTTTATGTGTTTTCTGCACAACATGGGCTTGATTCACTAAACCATGATAACTCATATCACGGCCGCACTAGCGTTTTCGTGCGCAATTTCGAGTTTTGTGTGGGTTTTTCGCACGCAATCGCGATCTCTCGCAATCGCGAATTTGCGGCTGCTATTGCACGCGAAAACACTAGTGCAGCCGTGATATGAGTTATCACGGTTTAGTGAATCAAGCCCCATGTGTGTCTGTATATGTGAAAACCTGTACGATTAATCACAGAAGCTAACGTAATTGATAGAGAAAATGCCTGCAGTGCTTCACTGTGCATACTGTCTGTATGGGGAAAACACCTTCAAGTGTGCTCTAGCCAACTGAATAACATTGGTCCCAGTGTTTTCTAGTTATGCCCCTGTTAGTTTTTGCTACAACTTTTTTAGCACATTTACTTTTTGATGCTCAACTAACCCGATCATTTAAAATGTTACTGAATAACCACTGCTGGCTTCCTTCTTAAAAAGGTGTCAGTTTCCTGTTATGCTGACCATCTGATTATATACTGTATGTCCCAGAATAAGTATACAGATCAAGGGTTTTGTCTCCACCCCGACTTAACTTGCTATAACCAGAAAATACTGCAATAATGTCATTAGTGATACAACAAGGAGGAAAGTGTCATTTATAGAAGATCAGAAGTGTCTTTATTTCTCTCAGCATAGATTTCCTTTCAGGCACAGGTCCAATACATGCTGGAGGTGGAAAAATATGTCAGCCTCCATATCCCTCTCACGTTAGGTTCCTTTTACGCCTGGAAGTTTCAAAAAGATTAATGCTTCATTGGTGAAAACACATTGCTAGCAGCTAATGACAGAGCAGAGGATTGGCTGTTAGTACACATCACATGATGCGGAGCAGAACTGCATTGGAAATAGGCAATTTTTGCTACTTTGAGGGCGGAGTAGGTATCCAGGTGCGGACTTGTGAAATAGCATTTCTCAACCACATAAATAACTTTCAGTGATATTTAGAGATGCAGAGATTATATTTTGCATATTTAGTGACCATTTATAAAGTGGACAATATTGAACTCACTAAGCATCCACAATGAATACTGAAGATGGACACACAAAACAGAGAGTGAACGCCTGTGTGATTGAGCTTTCTCCTGATAGGTCACTACATGAACTTGATGCTCTATTTTTGGGCAGCATGCTCATTTCTGTGAAGGGTGAGGTGATGGGGGGGGGGGGGGGGGGGCAACAACCATGAACAAGTCAGAGAATCCAACCTGCCCAATCACTTTTTCCCATTGAAAACAGTCTAGGAAGTTGGATGAAGGCTACAAATATCAAATCATTGTCTGATCTGCCTATGAATGGTTGGACTTAGCAATGACCTTGTAAGATCTGCGAGTACAAATACTTTATATGTAAGTGCCTCATGTTTGTTTTGACGCATAATGCGTTTACATTTGATGGTAGGTGGTACTAAGAGCTGTCGGGCACAGCCATGGGGACATCGATGTCATGCACGTACGCCAACTTGTTTTTGGCATGGTGGGAGGAAAAGCATGTGTATTGCCCTGATGTACCCCATGGTAGTTGCCTCAGGAGATGGTCCAGAGTTGTAGATGATATCCTGGTGTACTGGTCCGGAACATGTGATGCCCTGAAGCAGTTTGTCCAATATCTAAATGATGGGAAGGAGATCATGCAGTTTACATATGAATGGAGTGAAGAGAAAGTTGCATATTTAGATCTGGAATTAATAATCAGTGAGAATAAGATAATTTCAAAAGGATATAGGAAACCTGTGAGTGGGAACCTTTCCCTCCATAGAAAAAGTTATCACCCGGAACATACCTTCAAGTAACTACCATATGGACAATTCCTTAGGGTGAGACGAATTAATACTCGACTTGAAGATTTACGTGAGCAAGCAGAAGAATTAAAGCAAAAGCTAGAAGTGAGAGGGTATGAGGTGGACAATCTTGATATAAATAGAGATGCACTTGGTCCTTTGGGTTTGAACGACCATTTGGACATGGCTTGTTTTTTGGATCCTTAGTGAGAGTAGAGTATATCTAATGTTTAATGTGTAATTAAGTTAGCTTGCATCCTAGTCCAGAATTCTTTAAAGTGTTTTTAATGTATCCATTGTATTTCTAGGGGGCAATATGGAGAGGAATTGTATGGTGCTAAATGAGCTGTGATGGCTCAAGAAAGTTAGGAAATTTTCCCATGATGCCACTCCTCTATACAAATGAAAAAGGATCCCCTGTAGACACTATGGGTACTTTGGTTTTTATATTTAGAACCTCAATAAAAATGTGTTTTAACAAATAAGGAGAAATGTCCATTATAACATCTAATATGCAGAGCCTTTTCCTACATTTAGCACCATCTTGTGGTGAATCTGCATATGTCCAAGGGCATGGACTATGCGGGAACCACTGTGGAGCGCACATCACTTCCTGTCAGATGGTCGCGTGGCACGCTAGCGGTAGTACGCGTGCGCGCTGGCCGAAGTGACGTGCAGCAATGTCACAAGCACAGCATCGGGGCGGAAGCCCGATAGTTTAAATTGCCCCGGCATGGGATATCGCTTGCTCACGGAGCCTCAGAGGAAGCTTATATTAAGTGAAGCGGTTGTCAGGCGGACCGCTGATCCCATATTGCTCCACGGCTGTCACGTCAACAGGGTATGTTAATCAAATCTGCAATGCTATTTGCTGTAATGGATGTATAGTCATGAGGGCTGTTATTAAATATATGAAGTCTATAAACCTTACACTAGTGCCGGGTATTCACTCTACTTTGCATATAGAATACTGTCTATTGTTTCTACCCTGAGCACATTGAAGGTGCATACCCTACCAACTGTATTCTGGAGGTGCCCCCCTGAATTCCTAGGCAACGCAGTGTCAGCCACTTTCCTTTTTCTCTTTTTGAAAGGACTTGGCAATGACCTTGTAAGATCTGCGAGTTCAAATACGTTCTTTCAGCTTGATTCCTTGAAATTCTGGCACTGGCTGTATGATAAATGCCTAGGCACTAGACCAGATTGTGAGAGAATACCCCCTTATGAGACAGATACAGTGATAAAAACTTTACAGAATTTGGAATTATGAATGATTTTTCTCTGCTACAATTTCAGGTGATGGATATTAGAGAAGCTATAAACAAAGGCAGGATGCTGCACCCCCTCAGTGAAGGCAGAGATGGATGCTTGGGTGCTCATCAGAAGGGTGTCTAACACCACAATACAGCAACAAGCACATCGCAGGCACACCTATTTCTTCAGAAGTGTCTGTAGTTCATTTAAAGCATATCCAGTGTTTTAGAACCTCCCTGGGCTCTTCCTTTCAGGATTTGCATAAGAAAATACACTGAGATACACAATTTTAGCTATCATTCTTCTCCTAAAAAGTACCTTTTTGAGATTTTCCACAGTTTTATTTTATGTTTATGTTTTTTTAATCTATCATTGTCTCTGCTCATTGACACAGCCTTTCAGGTATGTCAGAGCTACAATCTATGAACGATTGACCCTTTTTATCTCTTCCCTGCTCTGCAAAGGAAATAGGCTGTAATTCCTTATCATTAAGGGTTACGCTATAGTCTGCGATTGATTAGCATTTTTTTTAAATCACTCCCATTCACTTTCATTAAAATCGCAGTAAAAATCGTGGAAAAATTGGCGTACGCGATTGCGAAATTGCAGCAATTGTTCCTGCGATTTTAATGAAAGTGAATAGGAGCGATTTTAAAAACGCTAATCTATCGCAAAATGCTCAGAAAAGCGGTTCTAGTGTGCTTGGGCCCGTAAGCAGAGAAAGAAAAAAAGGATTACAGTCTAGTTATTTGAATGCTTGGCACTGTTAATACACATTTATTTCATTAGTTTATGTTCACCTCAGTATTCCTTTAAGATAACAGTAAAGGACAATGGTGGTTAACAACTTCACCTTGTAACTCTAGAGTCTCAGGTCTGATTTCCTGGCATGGCAATTTTACTGGTGCTTTTGACATCAAGGTAGTGAGTTTTGCACAATTAGCATAACCCACATTACCTTGCTAATGCATATGGTAAGTTAAAGAGGAACTTCAGTCTAAACAACCATACTGTCATTAAGTTACCGTACATTAGTTATGTTAATTAAAAAGGATAGGTAATATAATCTCTTACCCACCCTGTTTTGAAAGAACAGGCAAATGTTTGTGATTTCATGAGGGCAGCCATCTTTTTGGTTGAAAGTAGGTGACAGGGAGCATGAGACACAGTTCCAACTGTCCTGTGTGCTGATCACCCCTCCTAGTTTATAGGCAATGTGAATAACAACATAGGAAATCCCATCATGCTTTGCACAGCATCAGGAAAAAAAAAGCCCGGGCAGTTTTCTTTGATGGGTGGAGCTTAGCTAAAAATGCAGCTAAAAATGATGCTTTGGTAAGAAAAACAAGGTTCTGATGCTGTGAAACTGTTAAAGAAACACCAAGCCTTTTCAGTTCTGCTGAGTAGATTTTTAGTCCGGAGGTTCACTTTAACCATCATTTGCTGAATACGCTCCCATGTGTTTTGAGTCTGTGGAGTTTTTCCCATGCCCCAAAAACCTAGCAGTGTGTTAACTGACTTCCTCATCACACCGGCCCTATAGTGTAATGAGGGCAGAAGATTGTGCCATTCTGAGGGTCAGCGAAAGCGTGTGAATTGTACTGTGTAATGTGTTACTCTATAAATTGTACTATGTGTAGTGTTACTTGCACTGTTTGCACTTGCCAATATGCCTTGTGTCCACAAATAATTCCGGGTGCGGCGCCTGTCGCACTTGGCGAATAAAGTGATTCTGATTCTGATTCTGATTCTGTTACCTTACAAATAAACACCCTAAACATACACAAGTTACTATAATTCCTCATCTTAGCCGTGAGGTTTCTCTTGCATTGCCTTTCCCTAAGGGCTCATTTACACCACTGCGCTTCTGTCCGCTTTTTTTCAGCTGATTTAAATAAAACATTTTAGGATGTGGCAACTAGGAAAAAAATATGTTTTGAAAAATAAAAATAAGTAAAAAAAAGCATTGCCACTATTCAAACACGTGGAACTTTGGGCTTCATTTACCGGCGGGTCCAGTAGCCTGATTGTCATTGGCCCTGTATGCTGCCTGTCAAGCAAAGTGCAGGAATCTCATACTTTGAAGCTAGTGGACTACACAGGGCTCCGGGAAGGTTCAGTGGAGCACTCATTAAGTGTAACAAAGTGCCCTTTACAATATTTGAGCGCAGTGTAATTTCACTGCACATGCTATGGCTGCATAGCTTGCGCAGGGCATTATAACACTCTCCGCTCTCATTAGTGAATCAAGCCCATTGTTGGTAAAATAATCATGTCCAAGCAAATTTGAAGGAAAGCAATACATTTCAAAGGCTGATAGGCAGATAGACCCCTTTAAATAAAATGTAAGTAGGCGCTGCTCAATGAAGATTTTTGGGGTGATGCTGGCAAGCAAATGCTTATTCTGACACCTGTCTGGTTCCAGTCAGAAAATCTGACTAATGTAAAACAATCATTTATTGAAGTGTCAGTCCAGCAAAATGTAGCTTAACCAGACAGCTGTACAGTTACCAACAGTGGCATGTGTTTGTGTCACTGTGCCTTTAACATCGGAGGTAGGTGGTGGGGCACTAGGATGACCGATGAAGGCCATTTCACGTCTCTAAAGACACTTGGTCATGCTAGGTCAAGTCTGAAAATATATTGTAGTTCACATAGCAATGCTCCTAATGCAAATTGGCTGTAGCTGATACAATAGAGTATATAAAGATCAATACCAAATCATCATGCTAAGGCTGGGCTCACACTATGCTGGCTCCAGTAATGTATCCAAATAGTAGCTGTACAAGGCTAAGTTCACACTGGGCTTTGTTCCCAACATGACCATTTGCAGCGGATTCAATGTGTCTATCCATGTAATCATGGTGCCTGTTGTAACGGACATTGTAGTAAATGCTACCGCACCAATGGTGATCAGACGTGCAGAGATCAACCCTGGAGTAACAAGTGCTTGCAAACACTCCACAAGATCCGCACCATCAAATATCCATCTTTATTAATCCATAAAAAACAGGCTAAAAGCTGTGTGGGTAAGTATAAGGTGACGCACGGGCGTTTCGGGCTGTATCAGTCCTTTCTCAAACCATCACAGCCCGAAACGCCCGTGCGTCACCTTATACTTACCCACACAGCTTTTAACCTGTTTTTTATGGATTAATAAAGATGGATATTTGATGGTGCGGATATTGTGGAGTGTTGTAACGGACATGTCATAGACGGCATAGAATCTATGGCATGTCTGTGTTCTGTGTGGTGTCCGCAAAAGTAATGCAAGACAACACTCTGCATTCCCCTTACACAAAGGTGACAACAGACACGTTAAAAATGGACATGTCTGAAAGGGTTCTATAGATAACATAGGGTTGGTCCACATGTCCGTTTGTCCTTTGGTCTCAGTTACGAAAAATAGTCCATTTTGGGTCTAGTGTGAACCTAGCCTAATGCTCTGGAGGTTAGTTGTTTCAGAGTCCGCTGCACTCAGGAACAGATGTGTGCTATTGGATTAATGGCCAAGAAATGTATCTGGATTGGAAACAATGCAGTATCTGAAGTGAAAAGAAGTTATGGGCCTTAAGTCACATAGCTCCAATAAAACTGCTGTGTGCAGGCAGCGCACGGCAGTATTACCATTACTAATGCCAGCAGGGTACTACAGGTAGTGCAGTTAGTGCAGCCTGTGGTACATGGATAATGTGAGCATAACCATAGCATCACTCGCATTACCTATGTACTGTGAATCAAGGCCATACTGTGTACTTTGATTTACTATTCAAATTGTTGAGAACTATATATATATATATATATATATCTGTGACACATCCGTTGCATGAACAAGCTACAGAGGGGCCTATTCACTAAACTACAGTAAAATTGCCGTGCGCTGCCTTCAATTCAGCGAATATGCCCCAATGTATAAAAGTATAACAGAGAAGATTTATTAAGGAAAGAGACATTAGGATCTTAAAGTGGACCTGAACTCCGGACAGAATGAAAACAATGTTTTTCTTTAAAGGGAACCTGAAGCAAGTAAAATTATTTAAAATAATCACACGATGTAGCTGCAAATGAATATTACATACTAACCTCACCGTCAGAAGCTCACCATTTTTTTCTTACAGTGACCCCTTCCAGGTCTGACAAAGTTATAACTGAATGTGCAAGGTAATGTCCATGTTTCCCTATGGCTAAAGTGGGTGATATTACAGTTTAACAGTGTGCTGACCAGGAAGCGGTTATGGGGCAATGGCCATTTTTAAAATGGAGGACAGAGAATTCCATTGATCACAGTGGACAAACAGGACGCAGGAGAGGAGAAAGGGATTGAGAAGTAGACTACACAGGAGGTAAGTATGACCTGTGTATGGTTATTTTGATTTTTGATTTTCAGTTTAGGTTCTCTTTAAAGGTTATTATACTTTTGCGTATCTTATAGAGCAGAGAGGAAGTTCTGAGTTCAGGTCCGCTTTATTGCTTATGTTTTTCTACTTCTGTCTGTGGAATGTATATATGATTGATGTGAATTTGACTCCTCATGTTCCATAGAGGGCTTAGGGAACAACATAGACTTTTCCCAGTAATGTGAAGCAGTCACTGATCTCGTATCCTGGATCTCTGTAGTGCTGAAGACAGTTGTTATACGTAACTGAAAAAACTCTCAACACAGATTGTCTCTGTAAAGTCTGCAGCACTAGGTGTAGCCCTGTTCCCATTCTTATGTGCATTTATTATTTTATATGGCACTTATACAGAGCCAACATGTATCAGTGTGCTATATGATAATAAACACTGTCAAGTGCTTCATAAGTTATCTTTTCATAACGTAGGACAGGCTGGCTAATAGTCTTCCAGTGAACAATTATAGTCGTGTTTCTGAGAAATATACTTCATTTATCTATGTATATGTCTATTGATAGTTTTAAATTGATATATGCCTATTCTTAGCATGTATCCAGAATGTATTTATCTCATACAGCAGCATAGTATTGTACAGTGATGGCCATGATGTTGATTCACACAGCAGCGTTATAATGTAATACATAGATTTAAACGCATTATTTCGCCACACCTTGTATGCATAATGCCTTTCCCACATAAGGTTTTAAAGCTTAAAACTTATTGTCTGTTAAATATTTATTTCTAGCATATAACTCTTATTATTTTTTATATCCGTTAAATCTTTAATTGCTAAAACATCAAGCAAGCAGATATCTTAAAAGCTCACACAACTGTTGCACCAATTAACTGCCCACTCACCATTATTTTATGCAATATATATAATAACAAACGTTGGGTTTTAAGCATTAAAACTTTAGACGTAGAAACTGCTATCCATGCACACTGCCTATCTATTTATTGTATCATAAGATTGCTTTGTGCCTCAACCCCTATATCTGATATAGAAAGTCATAATACAATACGTTAAAAAGACATCCATGCTATAATTACTAGGTAATGGCCAGTGGTGTTGATCCAGGAATTTTATCTGATTGCCATCTGGAGTCGGGAAGGAATTTTTTTCCCTTTTGGGGCTAATTGGACCATGCCTTGTAAGGGTGTTTCACCTTCCTCTGGATCAACAGGGATATGTGAGGGAGCGGGCTGGTGTTGTACTTTATTCTGTGGTTGAACTCGATGTATGTATGTCTTTTCTTTCAACCCAAATAACTATGTAACTATGTAATACGTTCTGTAGACCGTCATAAAGATCAGATATATGCATTCTGTAAAGGAACACGAATTTAGACTCTTTACAAATAATGTACAGTGTAATTTCTTTCTTTTTATTACAAACTATAGCTAAATACTATACAAGAAACCTTATTCTCATGTCAGTGTTATAGCTGCTGTATGAGGCAGCATTTACTGTCATTTTTCTTTATTTCCTTGTACAAACTCTTCCTTTAATGTATAGAGCAGAAACGTTTTTCTACATTAATTTTTATTCAGATCAGTTTGACAAATTTAAATAGTTATTATCATCATTTTCTTTTTGTATGATAATTAAAACTCACCTTCCGGAGCGAGAACCCTTCATCTAGTAATGCTGCAGACCTCAAGAATGTTCTATCATAGTGTCTATACTGTGACTGCTGGGGCCCCAGCCTCTTGTATCACCAAAGATATCCGACTGCATACTATATAAATGTCATGTATGCTAACTGCTGCCCCCTATGGCCATGACCAACAATGCTACTGACTGAAATAGAAAGTGTGCCGTACGCCCTGAATGAACAATATAGATAATGTAGTAATGAATTACAATCCCGTTATAGAAATGGTGCTCAGAAGGGAGTGAAAAACCAATCTTCAAAAGCTTGTAAACTCATATGCACGTAAACGCAAACAAGCAGACTGACGCTAAGGACGCACACCTACCATACGTGTTGCTATGCAGATCTCAACAATGAGTAGAGTGTGATACATCAGAAGAGCATAGACAGCACTCTTTGACGGACCCACCTATGTGCTGCACAGCAATGCTTTCTCAAAACATACTGCTGCACCCATTGTTGTTTGCAATACAGCGCTGTCCTATTTGGTATCATTGAATGGGAGCAGCAGGACAATGGAGAGCAACATTGGCACCATAAATAGCTGAATAGCACACAGCCCCAGTGTTAAATAGTGGGCAAAGGGGCCCTCAGTACTATGATCTTAGGCCATGTACACACTAAGAACTCATTAGCCCGTCAGGGATTAGGAGCTGATCCCCTTGGGTGACATCGCTGGACCAGGCTGCACACACTCATGCCGGTCAGCTGTGTAGCTGACAACGCACTGTGCTGCTATGCAGGGGTGCAACAGAGGGATGACAGAGGAACGACCAGCGGCGCATGTGTAACGTCACAAAGCGGATGGGGGAGTGGCGTGAACAATGGGACCGGCATCACTGGGGATGAGTAGATACTCCCCGGCTGATCGCTTACGGGTGGGGGGGTCAGTGGTTACCGGCTGCCATGCACATGCCTGATTATCTGCTGTCATTATTGGCCAGCTCGGCCAACTTAAAGAGAAACTCCGACCAAGAATTGAACTTTATCCCAATCAGTAGCTGATACCCCCTTTTACATGAGAAATATATTGCTTTTCACAAACAGACCATCAGGGGGCGCTGTATGACTGATATTGTGGTGAAACCCCTCCCACATGAAGCTCTGAGGACTGAGGTGCTCCTGGCAGTTTCCTGTCTGGGAACCTTGTAACATTGTGGGAAATAGCTGTTTACAGCTGTTTCCAACTGCCAAAAAAGCATGCAGCAGCTACATCACCTGCCAACAGTAAAAATGTCACCATGTAATAAATGTCAGAATGTAAATTAGGGATTTAAAAGATTTCACAATGGGCAAACACTGACTAAATCATTTATACATAATTATTGTAAAAATGAAGCACTTTTTTCATTACATTATTTTCACTGGAGTTCCTCTTTAAGTCTGGCGTGCGTATGAGAGTTTACAAGATTTTGCAATACTTTGGACAAAGTGTTCCTATGTTAATATAGTGATTGTGAGGCATATGCTTGAGTGTGAATTAGTACATAGAAGGCTGCCCACTGATTTGCTATAGGCACAAAGAAGGAAGAAATGGGTTTGCCTTATCTGATCAGTGGTCACCATGGCAAAAAAAGAAAGTAAACAATGCTTGACTGCTTTAGTGTGACTATGTTACCATAGGCTGTAATGAGAGTTAAGGCTAAAGTGGCTCTCAGTAACTAATTTGGGCACCAGCGACAGCCAAAACTCAAATTAGAAAAAAAGGGGGTAATTCGGCTGCCAGGAAACAGGCGGTGCCCAAATTACTTATTTTCCCTGAGTTGCAACAACTCGGAGGGGGAATAGCAGTAACGCCACCCACGAGTTTGCAAGGAGCAGCATGAGGCGCCTTTCGGCTTCACCCTGCGCTAAAATTTGGTCTCAACCATTTTGCATGTATGCACCAAAACATGGCAAGGACAGTCCAAGCGATTTAGCTAGGCGAGGGACAGAGTTTCCTAATGATTACCACTATTCATATGCACATAATGAGGTTGATTCACAAAACGTATCTCATGATTTATCTCTCCTTACTTATTTCTCACATTATTCATAAAATTATTTTTCAGCACGTTCCGAGCAAAAAAAATCACTCAAAAAACGTGTTCCTGATTAGATGAACTTTCATGTTACTTTTCTTCCCTTAGTTTTAGTCATTTTTGCTCGTTAGGCGCTTAAAAGGTTGAAAGGTTTAGGTTGAAAACAATTGAGGAGAGATAATTCATGAGAAAATTTTTGTAAATCAACCCCCATGAAGAGCTAATACACCATGTGAAGGAGGCCCTTCTGGTCCAGGGGCCCCAGTGCAAATGTATACCACTAAAGAAGAGGTGCTTTATACAGACACAGGAATAAGAGACTATTTATGGTACTACTGTATTTGAGTGGCTAAATTATTACTGATAGTATGAACGTCACCATGGCATTGAGCACAACACACATAAAAAGTAACCAGAAAATCTATCACAAGTCAGTAACTACAGAAGTAGCAACTGACTGTGCAATGACGTATGACATAAATGCATCTGCAAATCCATGCAAGCCCATTGACTGTCCCTGTAGGATCATGTCCAACACCAGCATCACTGCTAACTCCAATTATTTATACATTATATGTTAAACACATACTTTTCTTTATTTGGACCTAGTTATGGTTACTCTTATTTTCTTCGCCAATTTATAAATGAATATGCATTATACTATTAATAAACATTCAATATATGATCAACGTCCAGTTACAGTAAAACACTAAGGGCCTGTTCAGACTATGCGCGTTCCTAGCCGTTTTCAGGGAACACGTACGGGTACCAAAAACGCATAGAAACGGCTCCTAATGCTTTTGAATGGGCTAGTTCACATGTATGCGTATGAGACGCATACGTTTCTTATCCGCATTGCTGCATGCAGTTCTGTGCGTCACGCATAGAAACGGACGCAATGAAAGTCTATGGACACGTATCAAAAACGCGTACTATTGCGTTTTTAGCGTACGTTTCCCTCTGCGGTTCCCATAATTCTTTTTTTCCCCTGGGTCACGTGTGTGTGCAAAACGCATTAGAAAACGCATTAGAACGCAAGAAAAACGCATGCGTTTTTCAACTTGCGTTTCTTTGATTTTATACGCGTGCTTCATACGCTGACAGTCTGAACAGGTCCTAATGCTCTTCTGTTTCAGTTAGAAGCACACATTTTTCCTTCATATTTTCCTACAATTGAAGAAATGGCTAAACTTAAAAAGTGAACAAATGCGGGTGTCAGTCTGCTCTGCAACAACAACACCTTGTTTTCACTGCAAACACGGGCAGTAAATTTAGGAAGTGCTCTGCAGTGGAAAGTATCACGATGGAGAAGTGAAAATGTCTTAGCTAAATATGTTTTGCTCGCTGGGTAAACGTGCTAAGAAATGAGTCAACTGGTACTTCATAGCCAAATAAGGCCCCTTACAGGTGGATGGCTAAACTGCCGAGCAGTGCTGCCCCCTGTCTGCCACACACCAGTGCAATTCAGGTGCAATTTAAATGCAAACGTTGACACGCGGTGGTGTTACTGGGCGGCAGATAACAGCGACATATCAACTCTGAGCGTGGCCTCACTCTGTGGGGGCTGCCTGTACAGCGCCGGTACCGCGTGTTAAGCGCCTGACCGTTGCAGGAGAGCAGCTGACAGGCTTACCACTTGTCTTTTTCAACATTAGGGTCTCATACAGACATTCATGATAATTTTGACTGACAGATTGATGCCTGTACAGGAAGGTTCCCCCTCTTCAAAATGCCTGGTGACTGCTGACTGGTTTGTATGCAGGTCAAGCCAAGTAGGCATGCCTTTCTGAGGCTGCTGGCTGCAGCAGATTGTCAGCCAAAAAGATCACAAATATTTTTTTTTACCCAGCTAATGTGTAAACTATGCTTATGCCTTCACAGGAATGAGAGGAATAAACTAATTTACTTTTCAGAATTAAATAGGGCCTTACATATACTGTATAACTCTATACATTAGAAATATATGGGGGGGGGGGGCAAATATATGAGGTGCAGGGGTGTGTTGGCGACTCTGTTGAGATAGTAGAACACCTCCAGTGCTACAACCAAAAATTCTCTGGCTGTCAACTGTGTCGTTGTTGGAATCTAGAATTTTGCATTGTTCAGCTCTTTGTGCTAGTCTCTGTGTTTTGCCTTTACTTGCCTCCACAGTGTTCTGCCACATACTCTACAGAGGTATTTCAGTCCATAGATTTAGCCTATCCAACATCTGGCTCTTGGGAAGTGCACATGTGAGGCTTATGGATGATCAAACAGAGCATGCAGACTGCTCATTGCCCACTGCCATTGCAAGGTGGTGCCCGCCAATGGGGTTGGTACCATTTAATTGCTGTGGGTTCTTCAAATTCTTCAAATGAAGAAAACAACAAAGCCATAAAGGCATGATTAGTCTGATCTTTACATTACATGGCTAGGATACAGCGCCACGGCTATGCTACTGTCAGTATGACTATAACTAAACTCACTGTCCTTGTGTGAGGAGTCAATGCATGTTACCCTACACAGTCACTGACTGGCAGGACTTAAAGAGAAACCGTGACCAAGAACTGAACTTCATCCCAATCAGTAGCTGATACCCCCTTTTACATGAGAAATCTATTCCTTTTCACAAACAGATCATCAGGGGGTGCTGTATGGCTGATATTGTGGTGAAACCCCTCTCACAAGAAACTTTGAGGACCATTGTACTCCTGGCAGTTTCCTGTCTGTGAACCTTGTTGCATTGTGGGAAATAGCTGTTTACAGCTGTTTCCAACTGCCCAAACAGCAAGCAGCAGCTAAATCACCTGCCAGCAGTAAAAATGTCACCATGTGATAAATGTCAGAATGTAAATCAGGGATTTAAAAGATTTTACAATGGGCAAACAATGACTAAATCATTTATACATAATTATTGTAAAAATGAAGCACTCTTTTATGACATTATTTTCACTGCAGTTCCTCTTTAAGTGCTCCCCAGTCCACAGAGAGTTACTGTAGCTGTTTCTTTAGGACAACTATACTTCCCATTAACAACATTGTTTTGCTGCTGGTTCATGTCCAAGCCACAGCCATCAGGAAACTATTCAAACATGAACAGTAGCTTAACATTTGCTAAATGCTTTATTACTGAAATGCTCATCTCAGATGTAGTCTTGTTAAAATGCAATGGGGAAAGGGGTAAAAACGAGGGTTGCGCAGCACTCACACATAAACAATGTCCAGTGATCTTCACCCATGTACCAAATGGGTTCACTGTTGAAGCTAGTCACTAGTAAGATCTTTGCATAAAACAGCTCTTCTTTATTCAAAACTACCACAAATCATTAGAACCTATCTCTTTTTAAATCCCTAAAATGTGTGTGTCGTGAGGGGGGGGGGGGGGGAGGAGAACCTGCACAACAGTTACAGCTTCCTGCCTTTTTGAAGACACTTAGGGGAAAGGGATGACATCCACAAAACCTAATTTTACTCTAACCTATCCTGTTGCAATATGAGACAAACCTTCATTCCTAGACTAGCTAAATATAGGTAAAGCTTTTCATGTAATTCACCCAGTGGATAGAAAAGTACTGAACAGCATACCAACAACATCAGCATGCTGACAGTTCCACGTTAAGTTCACTATTACTGATCTATCTGGAGTTCTCAGGATTAGTGTATCTTACCGGATACTAACAGCACAACCATGTGCTCACCAGAAATGGTGCTGGACACAAGTTCACTTGCAGATCCATATCTCTCTATAACAAAAATCAATGTCATTCAGTGGTCCCCTTGCAATTAACTTTTCTCCTGAGTTTTCCTAGCAATTAAAGAAAGTAAAAAGATAATATGGTAATATCAAACTTTGAGTATTTTGTTTCTTGCGGCTGGAAGGCATTTTATTGATAAGAAGTGAAAAAAATCTCCTGTGAGAAAAATTGTGAGAAAATGTTATCAATTAAGAGCCAGTGTTGCTCTGAAAAAAAAGAAAGCTACACATAGCACAATACTGCAGGTTCATCAGCACCACCACACTGGCATACAGTACATACGTTTCCCAAATGGTTATATGGAATATTATTTTGCCAATAATGTCCATGAAGATCTTCTCTTTTTTAAGATGGTGAACTTTATGTGTGGGGGTAAGTACTGCATTTCATATGTGGGGGCAAGTACTGCATTTCATATGTGGGGGCATGAACATGCTGCTTGTGTGGTTCACATCGGTTAACTATTAGCAGCAACATTTTGTTAAACTTTCACTATGGTTCACCTTCATTTAACTTATAATTCCACACTTTTATCTAGTATGATTTGCCTGTAGAGATATGTCCAATCCATGTTACAGTGGTGATGATTTACTAATTTTCAAAAAGGATGCAGTTTAACCTACCTAACTGAACACTTGTTTCACTATTAACTATTTAGTATTACTAACGTGTATATTAGTTGTGATGCAACCACCAGAATCAGTTCAGTTTCTAAAATGCTAAATATGCCAAGCAGCTGGCATATTTTCCACTGGAAACAATATACAAACAAAACAGCATCTACAGAAGAATAGCAGCTCCCACCCCCAGGGATAAGTGCTGATAACAAGCAGGGATAGAGACCGGGTGGTCAACCAGATCCCCTCAGAACATGTTACAAGCAACCCTGTGCCTTTAGCAGTGTGTGGGGTGTATTGTGGTAAGGCTGCAAATAGCCCCTCCAAATACTATGCCCACTTCTAGAGCTCTTTGAACACTACTTCAACTGATGACAGACACTCCACAAGCCCATTGGCAGTCCCGTACTCACTTACGGCCTCACATGCACTGGCGGCGCTACACACAGGGCCGGATTTGTACTTTCCAGCGCCCTAGGCCGGCTGTCACCAACCGCCCCCCCCCCCCCTCCCCCATTCTGTCCAACTCTGACTAGTTTGAACGGGCCCCCCTCTGTTTTGCTGCTTTGCCCCGTTCAACAAAGAAGCAGTGCATGCTCTGTCCACTCCATGTAATTTTGCCCTCCTGCCTGGATGCACAGCAGGCGATAGTGTTCTGGGCTTGCATACTTCAGAAATTATGCACATGTATGAGCAGCACTTGTCAAGTATGCATACCCATAACACTCCCTCGGCTCCTGTGCACATGCATACAGGTGGGCAAAATCACAAGTAGCCCCAGTGGACAGCGCTGCTTCTTTGTCCTCTGTGCTACTTACTGCCATCAGAGCCACAAATAGGGGACAGTGTAGCACAATGCAGAGAAGCCCATCCAAACCAGAGAACAGGTAAGTAGAAGGATCCGACACTACACACACTGGCATAGATGTAGTGTAATGCTAGGTACACACGATGCAATTTCCTGACAGATTTACTGTCAGGTCGATTGATTCCATCATGTCTGATCTAATTTCAATTTTTCGATAAATTTGCTTTTCACTTCTATGAAAAATAATTCAGAAAATTGATTGGAAAGCAGATCGGACATGTTGAAAATAGTCGATCTGACAGTAAAGCTGTCAGAAAATTGCATTGTGTGTAGCCAGCATAAGCTCAGGTGTACTTTACACAGTGACAATTTAGAACTTAAGACAGATTTTAAAATCAGTCAGCAGGAAGTTTTGTAACAGAATAACACTTTTTATTGGCTAACCAAAAGAAAAACAATGAGCCTTTGGTTAATGAGCCGTCTTCAGACTGTGTTACTGTATACAAGATGTTAGGCACACAGCTATATAAACAGTCAGCAGGAGATGCATTGATTGTTTTGTAAATATAAATAAATGTAACACAGTTGTCATTCTGTTTCAAAACATCCTGCTTTCACTGATGGTCAACACAGTATTTTGCTGGCAAAAAAAGCCAGGAAAGAGTTAAACTGTACAAAGAATGTTGTTGGCATTCTCTAGGAGAAAAAAAAAGCCATAAATTCAACAGATCTGAGGTCTTTAACAGCACTGACCTACTAGTAATAAACTATCATCAGTCAGGGAGGGGGAGAGCTGCTAATTCCTGCCCGTGAATGTGTGCTGCATGAGAAAAACTAATCGGAACTCAAGAGTTCTGCTACTTGAGACCATATATTTTTCTTCTCACAGCAGATTGTTTGTCCCCTCTCATCATACAGGTAACAGCAGATGCTAACTGCCATAACACACACTTTGCACAAGTAAGGGAGATGCAGGGATCTCTGGAATTCAGGCAGACCAGAGCAAAGCAGGAGTGATGATTTACTTTGACATGTGACCTCTTATCTCTCCAAGTCCTGCGCCCTGCTAATTTTTATCGCCCTAGGCCATGGCCTCTGTGACCTTGCCAGAAATCCAGGCCTGGCTTCACAGGTTTCCACTAGCCACCACGCATGGCTGCGAGATGCGTGGTGGCACTTCCTGGTCAGCGGGAACGCTGACGAATCGCAGAAGCCGTGCTATGCACGGCTATGGGATTCGCAGCATCCCGCACGGAAACTGACAGCAATCGTGGCCGAATCGCTAAGGTAAGCGATCCGGCCGGAGGCGCCATAGTTTCATATGGCAGAGTTTCCCCGCGTAGTTTGCCTGCGGGGAAACTCCCTGAATTCGGCCCGGTTTCCACGCCAGTGGAAACGGGCCAGCCCCGGCAAGCCTCAGTGTAGTGTCGCCACTGCATGTGAGGCCGTGAGTGAGTACGGGACCGCCAATGGGCTTGAGGAGGGCGTGTTGGGTACCCAATAATAGCTATGAGAAAAAAAAGTCAGCTGGTGCGACGAAAACGTTGCACCACGGTGTATTCTTTTTAGATAGCAGCATTTAGCAGTACATCTTTAAATCATCCAGCATAGCATGGAAAGTTCTAGGACAAACGCAGCGACAGCCTTAAACTGAGAGGTACATCACCATCATCATAAAGTGCATGTGTCCCTTGGTATAGACACTGGTCATTAGCGGTTCACCATTACATGTCCATTTTCAAGCCAACGTAAGTCTATCCAAAAAGGTGATCTCCACACCTTTTATACATGTAAAAAATCTAAAAGTGTATATATATATGTTAAAGAATGAGTGCCCCCGCTATTTGGAACTGACCATCTTCAGGGGAGACACAACTGATCCAAATGGATGTTTTGTCCAATTGCCATTGTATTTTCCCACAGAGAGAGATATGCGCTGCTCTCTCCTTTCATTTTATATCAGTCAACCAAAAGGACGGCGATTGTGTGTTGCTTTGACCATCTGACAACCATCGAACGTCTGTACAAAGCTGAATCTGAACATATTCTAAAGCAGACATGTCTGCTGAGGTTTAATTTTACCAAACATGGATGACTTCCTTCCTTCCTGTAGCCCTAACCTACAAAATGAAAATTAAATCAGGTCCCAGTCCATCCAGTAACTCATTATAGCTATTATTCCTTGCATACTTTTACACTTTAGCAGTGAAGAAATCTTTATCTTACCTTCTACCAAATATAGGGTAAATAAGCACGCAGTAAAAATCTGATAAAATAAAATCAGTAAATAATTTCATGTACAATGCTGCCAATAATTATTCATACCCCTGGCAAATTTTTACTTAAAGCTATTATTCAACCAGCAAGTAATTTTTTGATGGGAAATTACATAGTTGTCTCCCAAAAGATAATAAGATGATGTACAAGTGGCATTATTGTGGGGAAAAAAATTCTCAGCTTTTATTTACATTTGAGCAAAAATTGTCCAGTCTAAAATTATTCATACCCTTTTCAAACTGTTACAGTCTGTGGGAAAATCCAAAGTTCTATACCATTCCAAATAGTCCAAGCTGTTCTAAAGCATCCTAATTACCCTGATTAATTGGGAACAGCTGTTTTAATCAACTCAACAGGTGAAAAACAGCAGCTCTTTGCAGTTGGTTTGTGGATAGTCATGGCTAAGACAAAGGAGCTCGGTGAGGACCCGCGGCTGCACATTGTGGCTGCCCAAAGTCAGGAAAGGGCTACAAGGCCATATCTAAATGTTTTCAAGTTCCAGCTGCAAAGTATTATTAAAAAATAGAAGCATTTCCGCACTGTGGAAAATCTCAGAAAATGTGGTCGGAAGCCAAAAGTGACACCTGTGCTTGCCAGGAGGATAGTGAGAAAGGTGAAAAGGAATCCAAGGATCACCACCAAGGCCCTCCTGGTAAATCGGGGCTCTGCTGGTGACAATGTCTCAAGGCAGACAATCCAACAGACATTGCACACTGCTGGGTTCCACGGATGCAGACCAAGGAGGACGCCACTTCTCCAGATAAGGTACACAAAAGCTCGCTTGGCCTTTGTAAATGCTCATCTGGACAAAGAAGAAGACTTCCTGTCTTCTGTGTTATGGTCAGATGAAACAACAATTGGATTGTTTGGTCACATTGATTTTTCCTTCATTTGGCATAAAAAAGGAGTAGCCTTCAACCCAAAGAACACCATCCCCACTGTCAAACACGGTGGTGGGAACCTAATTCTTTGGTGGTGTTTTTCACCCAATGGACCAGGGAACCTAATCACAGTATACGGCACAATGAAAAAAAGAGCAATAGATGAGGATTCTCAACAACAACATCAGGCAGTCTGCAGAGAAACTTGGCCTTGGGCACCAGTGGACATTTCAGCATGACAATAACCCAAAACACATAGCAAAAGTGGTGAAGAAATGGTTAGCAGACAAGATTAACATTTTGGAGTGGCCCAGCCAGAGTCCTGACTTGAACCCAATTGAGAATCTGTGAAGGTAGCTAAAGATCAGAGTGATGGCAAGAAGACCCTCCAATCTGAAAGATTTTGAGCTCATTGCTAAAGATGAATTGGCACAAATACCTGTGGAGACATGCAAAAAGCTGGTCTGCAATTATAGGAAGCATTTGATTGCTGTAATAGCCAATGAAGGCTTTTCTATTGATTATTGAGAAGGGTATGAATAATTTTGGACTGGACACTTTTTGCTTAAATGTAAATAAAAACTGAGAAATGTATTTTCTCCCACAATAATGCCTCTTGTACTTCATCTTATTATCTTTTGGGAGACACCTATGTCATTTCCCATCAAAAAAATGACTTGCAGGTTGAATAAAAGTAACTTTAAGTAAAAATTTGCCAGGGGTATGAATAATTACGGGCAGCACTGTATATATACTATAATTCTCTTACAAGTAGGAATCATGACCTTCTGCATATGGAATTCAGCCCCACATAAAATGATTGTTTCTCATTCAAATCTCTAGTCCTCTTACGTACAACAGGCTCTAATGCAGCGTGCAAGAAAGACTGGTCTATATACTGTATACTGTACTAATATTGCTTAGTAATATGTACGTATGTCCTGCGAAGACTTGATCACATTGTTTCTACAATCGACCCTTGTGAGCAGACTCATAACACTGGTGCCAACACATTATCACACATGAGACGATTTGGCACACAGGTGAGCTTCTCGTAAGAGGCTTGTTGATCCTTGGTTAGGTATAGAAAAATATTACGGTATACCCTTTAGCAGAAGATCATTCTTACAAATTAATTCAAAATAGTTTTTCTTTAAATCTTACCGAGAAAGACAAGTTTTGCAAAAAAAAAATTTCCCCTTTAAATCCACACCCTGATTTGACGCTGCAATTTTAAAAATATATATTAAATAAGACAGTGTATTAAAAAAAAATACTAAGCATTCAGTTTAGTCAACACTTACCACTGTACACAGCAAATTCTCTATATAACCAATGATACAGGATGAAGTCTACATAACCGGAATATACAAGACACAGAAGCAAGATGTGTTTCTTGTACCCAATAAGCCTGTCTCATAATGATACCACCCAAAAGGATCCACCTTAACTGAGCACAGGAAGACCTACAGTATAGCAAAAATGTACTACACTTCTGCACAGCTTCAGCATGCTGAACTGATCTGTGCGATGTAAAGAAGGAACAAGGATTTAACCAGCTTTTTAAGAATGTTGTGTAAGTGTGTTGCAATAAATGCAAACACTCTGAAGAATCTCTGCATATATTACGGAGTATCAGCAAGGAATTGCCATATAGGATACGAGTAAGACTAGAATTTATATCTGGAGAGAAAATAATCATATTTAATCTTAATATCGTATTTGGCTAACACAGTACAGAAACATTTTTACTACTATATCTGAAGAGAAAATATTTAAAATGGTTGCAGTTGAAATCATACATTTATAAATAAAAAAGTATAAAATTATGCTGCACCATTGGATATGTCTTGCGAAAAATCAGGCGGAGCCCAGCAAATGTCTATTTCTCGTCAGTAGAAATGGCCCTGCTTTCAACATCTTTAGAATTTCCAAAACCAAATCACATTATGCTTTCATGCACTGTGCGATTTTCATTTTTGATTTTCTGTTTAACATTTTTATGCATATACAAAAACATACCAAGGTTAGAACAATTAACTCTGCACTCCAAGTACAGAGTGTGAAGAAGGACATAATTGCTACATCTCTAGAGATTGCAATCTGCATTTCCATCAAAGAAAAATAAACACACAAATAAAGTTAAAAAAGGGAAGAAAAATAAGAGAAGGAAAATTTCTTCACCAACATTTTTGCCTACCTAAACTGTGCAACTAGTATGCTAGGCCCGTACCGGACATAGAGATGGCCTGAACTGTTCGCAGCGAACAGGCCATGGGGAATGACCTTGGGGTAATTTCCACATTCATCATATTACGCATTACTGCGCAGACGCTTTCCCAGTGGCCGCGCATCCTTGATCGTGTGCGTGAAGCTGAGAGTGCTCTGCGTGACGTCGTCAGGGATGGTCGTAGGCAGCCAACTTTGCTACGCTGGAACTACGCGTATTTTTACGCAAATACGCTTCGCAATCTACGGCTCCAAAATCAGCCACTTCGCTATGTTAGCATACCGTAGACTACACATTAAAATACGGAAGCTTCACGTATTGCGTAGCGTAGTTGATGCGACCGCTTATGCCCTTCCGCAATAATCTGCTAACTATGCGCATACACAAACTAATTTAAGCATACATTCCAACATCCAATGCGGAATTGTATGCGTACAAAGGGCAATAAAATTTCTGCGCATGCGCAATGACCCATATCAATGCAGTTACCGCACGCGTAGTTGACTTCGCAATACATACGTCAACTACGCGTAGCGGGCGAAGCTACGCATAGCGGGACTACGACTACGCGGAAATGCGTAAGTGTAGTACTTAAACTTCGCCTACGAACTACGATGCGTAGTTGCGTACTATGATGCGTAGATTCGCGCTGGCGTAGTTTACGAGCAACCCTGGACGTCATGCGCATGCGCAACCAAAGATGTGTGGCCGCCGGGGAAAGCATTTGCACAGTAATGCCTAATATGACGAATGCAGAAATGACCCCGAGGTCATTCCTCATGGCCTGTTTGCTGCGAACAGTTCGGCGAACAGTTCGGGACATCACTATGAAGACCTAGAGACGACGTTATTGAAGTAGGATGACTTATCACACCCTCTAGTGGTGAGGAGCTGTAATTTGTAGATTTGCAATATTTTGTTACATAAGTCCAGTAGGGCTGGTAGAACAGTATTTGTTCCAATTTCCAGCAATTATACATCCAGCAGCTGTTCCACTAATTATCTGAATGAAAAATTTGTATAAACATATGTGAAAACCTATTAAAAGAGAGTGTTTCAACTAAACACAGTTGAAGACTATGTTTAGCCTATCTGCACTTCCTGTCAGTAAAATAGTATATATGTTGATTAGCTGTATATTTTTATGTGACTTTGTGGTCAATTCACTCTTCATCCTACAGTAATACTGCTGTGTGCAGATTGTGAACAATTTCACCAGTGCTCTGTGATGATTTGCTCAGCTGCCTGTGCAGACAGGCAGCCCTTTGACCATTGTGTAAGTTTGCATGCTGCAGGACTCTGGAAAGAAGAGTTTCTGTCAGTTTTGCAGCTTGTGCTTGCAGAGGAATTTGCATACGTTGTCATGCAAATTGCCTGGCCACATTCATTGGAGGCGTGTACTATAAGTACTATGTCTTTCCCACAATGCTTTGCTGGTCATTTCCCTTCCATGCTCAGTTCCTGATGGACACTGCTGGAGTGTCAGCCATTGCTATCTAGTATAGTTAATTCCTGGGGGTTGCTTTAGGCTCCCCTTCTAGCCCAGTCAGGTTGTATTATCTGTATTGCCTGTTCTGTCTTGTCTTGCCTGTTTGCCATTGTCCTGTCCCTATGGTGGCTGACAGGAAATGGTTCTGATCTATGTTCTTGGAGTATAGCTGGTGCAGCGGTTGCTGGCAGCTATCTCTTCTGTTCTGTTTCCTGGGATCGCGCTAGCTACTTTGTGCTAGCGCTGGGGATCCTTCTGTTCTGTTTCCTGGGATCGCGCTAGCTACTTTGTGCTAGCGCTGGGGATCCTTCTGTTCTGTTTCCTGGGATCGCGCTAGCTACTTTGTGCGAGCGCTGGGGATCCTTCTGTTCTGTCTTGTCGGTCGCGATTGCGCTGTCACCAACGGCGGTTGATAGCGAATCGTTCTGTCTTGCTGAGATCGCACTAGCCGCTAGCGTTAGCGGCTGTGGATCTTTCTGATCTGTGTTCCTGCTTGGATCACACTTGCTCTGGCGGAAGAGCGGTGGATCCTTCCTGCCTAGTTCTTGTTTTTCGTGTGTCTGTCTTGTCCGCTGCGCTGCGCGGTGAGGTAACCGTTAAGCAAGCGCTCGCGTCCCCTGTTTCATGTTTGTCTGTTTATGGTTAGTTAGGCGTGCTTGTCTCTATTGTGCTTATCACGTGGAGATCGCGCATAACCGCGTGCACTGTTGCGAATGAGTGCGGTGTTCGCGGTTAGCTAGCGGTTGTTATTTTCCGTATCTCCTTATTGTATTTGCTGTGCCTTTGCTACCCTCGTATTCTATTCTGTTCTGCCTTGTGTCACGTCTCGCGATCGCACCTCTCGCGATCGCGTTCCTATTTCGTATCTGCTGTTGTGTGTGCGCGGTCGCGGAGTGGCGACTGGATTGGCGCACACACATACAACCTATCCCTTTTGCTCAATCTCATTCGCAATCGCCTCTCTTGCGATTGCGTTCTGCGCTTCGTACAATTCCTGTCTGGCACTTGTGGAGGTACAGAGGATTGGTTCCTCTGCACTCCCCAGCGCCATCTGCCGACAGGAATTTCCCTCTACAGGTGCACAGCACCTTTTGCTGGGTTCCTGCAAATTATACGCTTGTGGAGGATCTCCGCCGTGTCAGCGCACGCGTTGTGCGCTGATCACGGGGAAAGTTCCACAATCGTTACAGAATGACCAGCCCAACCCAAAACCCCAGTGTAGACGGAATTTCCGATTTGTACGATTTTGTCGAATATGGCTCTTGTACCTTTAAGAGATTTAAAAAACTTGAACCTGAATCAGCAGACGAATTTTTGTCTGAGTGTACGAAACTGTTAGCGAACCCTGAATTCCAATGCACCCCAGTGTCTACCTGGGCCCCCCAAATGGTCTACATTCTGTTGGGGGGCGAAATGTCAATGTGGGGTTATGATGTGTTAAATCATACCACCCTGAGTCAAAGACCCCTGGAATTCTTGGCCTTTTTAATTCACAATTGGCTGAGATTACCTCAATTACCATATCCCCTTAATGAGTTGTCAGCAGCTCAATCAGCTGTTCCATCTACTCTTTCATCCATAAAGCAGCCATCCAAAGCCTCTAAGTCTAAACGTAAAAGATCTAGGAAGGCTTCCCAGCGGAAAGATACGTTGCCCATGGCAACCACAGATAGAGAGGTTATTTCTGTCAAGTCTGAAATGGGCAAAACCATGCAGTATGATAATGATGTTTATAATGCATCTGCTGATCAGTTTCCAGGTTTTCTGCCCCAATCCAAAGCTTATGTGGATCCTGCTATAGGTAGGATCGCACACTACATTAAAGCAGTTAAAAAATCTGTTCTTGTTCCTGAACTCCACCCCTATGGAGATTATTTGGATACTGGCCTGTTTGAACCCCCATTTGCTTCCTGGGATGTTGGGGCCTTGCTGGAGGAATTCGATTTCGATTGGAAAGCATTTTGCGATTTTTACATCGCAAAAAGCGAAGATGTCTTGAATGCTTGTCTTGACTCTATGTACCTTCTGATTGATTCCGATGAATGTGACAAGGATGATGTGGATCTGGTGATCTATGTATGGCAAACGATTTTGGATGAGTTGCACACACACCAACCAATTGATTCCAATAAAGAGACATCGTTGTCGGATGATTGTTCCTGCCTTTCTGGGGTAAAGCATGTGAGTCTTGACTTTGTGCAATCTGAAATGAATGAGTGTGCCGCTGTGGTTGATTCCTGTGCGAATCCTGAAGGATTCGCTCCTGACAGTGTGCAGTTTGAATCTGTGCGATCTGATGCCTGTTTCTCGGATGTTCCTGCAGATTGTGATCGGCATGAGTCTGCCAGTTTCCTCAAGGATGTGTGGGATCCTTTGTCATTTAGAAACAGATCTTTGAGATCTTCCGTCTGTGACCCTGCTATGGGGAAAGTTTCTCGACTGTGCAGCGTCAAAAGTAAAATTAATATGCCTAATAAAGCTTGTCCTGTTGATGTCACTATTTCTTCTGCAGATGAGTCTCTGTCTCACCCTGTTCACACCTGTAAGGGCCCGTTGCCTGGGGACAGTTGCTCCAGCGTTTCGGTCCTAGATGCCTTGCAGTCTGCTCCGCAGATCGCGGAGGTTTGCGCTATAGAAGCGTCAGTTTCACAACCTAAAGTGAATTTTGATTCGCAGGTTTTGCGTTCTGATTCCTCGGATTCGACATTGTTAGCCGAATCTAAGAGTGAGACAGCGCTTCGGTTTTGCGAATCTGAACCCTCTTTGCCTTATTCAGAGACGCTTTCTCTGAACCTGCCCTGTACCATGAATAACAATATGATGTCCAATCACACTGACATTTGTGAGTCCCTTTCTTGCTCTGAGGGAAGTTTTGACTCTCCACCCTGTACTCTGGATGAGTCAACATTGCCTTGTACAATATCTCCTGCCCTGCCCCTAGAGGCTCGTCTAGGTATTGCTGCTATTTTTACTTGTTTTTCTGCAGTTTTGGAGTTACAAGCTAGTTTGACTGCCACACAGAATTCTGGGTACAGTGAGAATGAAGTTAGGGAGTCAGTGTGTGTTCCAGTAAATATACCTGTACATTCCCCTCATGATGATGAGATCCAGTCTCAGGTTATGGTGGAACCATTCCTGGGACATCTGCCCTGTCCACAAAATAAAGTTCCAGTTTTGCCCTGTAACATGGATAGTTCAGAATCCTTTTTAGAAAACTTGAAAAATGATGCTCCTGAGGTCTTGTTGGATGTTCTGGAGGTCTCCGAGTTCCTCCCAAAGGGTGCAGAACTTGTAGGAGATGTCTCCTGCCCCCCAAGTTCTTCTGAGGGGTTACCCTCTTCCGTAGGCATTGCTGCCTTGCTGACTACCTTTGCAGCTCTGGTGGAGCTTCACTCATATGTAGTCAATGATGATATTGCAGTCACAGAAATTTCTGAATTTGAGTCCGAGTCTTCTTTTGAAAGTCCAGTGCTTGAGACCATTGCTCGTGATGATTCTCTGCCCGGTCCTGGTTTTGGTTTCCTCGTGTCGGACTCTGAGGTTGGCAGTTCCCCGACATGTCCTGAGGTTTCTCCTGTGCTGGTGTACCCCAGTGTGCTCTGTGACCCAGAAAGCCCAAGTGTGCCTCGGTTACCAGCGTACTCAGATGCTTCCTCGGTGGAGACATGCTCTGATATGGCCTGCCTGCTTGCATGCCCAGAAGTGGTCCCTGAAAGTCTTGATCTTGATGGGGGTCCTAGTAATTCTGAATCCGGAATTGTCATTGGTTCCATGGGGGTTCTTGGTAATTCTCCATGTGAGCCTGGTGATTGTTCTGCCCTCTTGGGATCTCTGTGGAGCTTCAAAAGGTTCTGGGAGATTCCGGGAGAAATTTTGCTTGGTACACTGGATAAGATCAACGGTGGCTTTTGTGTTGTAAGGGACACTTCGAACAGGTATTGTGGCAGGTTTGGTATTTTCGGACGCTCCGTGGAAGGTGGTGGGTATTGTCTGGAGGGTGTCGATGGCTTCTTCTCTGGCGTTCACAGTCCTGATGAGTGTTATACTGAGACTGGTAGTACTGATGGGCATGTTTCGGTGGCTTCTGTTTCCGATGAGGTCGGTTTCGGGTGGACTGACTCTGGAATTGGACCTTGTCGGGCTGCCCCGACCTTCATGAGTCTTCAGTTTGAGTCTGTTGCTAATAGCAGTTTTGGGGGTCGTCTGGAATTCGACCCTGGAGGGGGGGGTACTGTGATGATTTGCTCAGCTGCCTGTGCAGACAGGCAGCCCTTTGACCATTGTGTAAGTTTGCATGCTGCAGGACTCTGGAAAGAAGAGTTTCTGTCAGTTTTGCAGCTTGTGCTTGCAGAGGAATTTGCATACGTTGTCATGCAAATTGCCTGGCCACATTCATTGGAGGCGTGTACTATAAGTACTATGTCTTTCCCACAATGCTTTGCTGGTCATTTCCCTTCCATGCTCAGTTCCTGATGGACACTGCTGGAGTGTCAGCCATTGCTATCTAGTATAGTTAATTCCTGGGGGTTGCTTTAGGCTCCCCTTCTAGCCCAGTCAGGTTGTATTATCTGTATTGCCTGTTCTGTCTTGTCTTGCCTGTTTGCCATTGTCCTGTCCCTATGGTGGCTGACAGGAAATGGTTCTGATCTATGTTCTTGGAGTATAGCTGGTGCAGCGGTTGCTGGCAGCTATCTCTTCTGTTCTGTTTCCTGGGATCGCGCTAGCTACTTTGTGCTAGCGCTGGGGATCCTTCTGTTCTGTTTCCTGGGATCGCGCTAGCTACTTTGTGCTAGCGCTGGGGATCCTTCTGTTCTGTTTCCTGGGATCGCGCTAGCTACTTTGTGCGAGCGCTGGGGATCCTTCTGTTCTGTCTTGTCGGTCGCGATTGCGCTGTCACCAACGGCGGTTGATAGCGAATCGTTCTGTCTTGCTGAGATCGCACTAGCCGCTAGCGTTAGCGGCTGTGGATCTTTCTGATCTGTGTTCCTGCTTGGATCACACTTGCTCTGGCGGAAGAGCGGTGGATCCTTCCTGCCTAGTTCTTGTTTTTCGTGTGTCTGTCTTGTCCGCTGCGCTGCGCGGTGAGGTAACCGTTAAGCAAGCGCTCGCGTCCCCTGTTTCATGTTTGTCTGTTTATGGTTAGTTAGGCGTGCTTGTCTCTATTGTGCTTATCACGTGGAGATCGCGCATAACCGCGTGCACTGTTGCGAATGAGTGCGGTGTTCGCGGTTAGCTAGCGGTTGTTATTTTCCGTATCTCCTTATTGTATTTGCTGTGCCTTTGCTACCCTCGTATTCTATTCTGTTCTGCCTTGTGTCACGTCTCGCGATCGCACCTCTCGCGATCGCGTTCCTATTTCGTATCTGCTGTTGTGTGTGCGCGGTCGCGGAGTGGCGACTGGATTGGCGCGCACACACATACAACCTATCCCTTTTGCTCAATCTCATTCGCAATCGCCTCTCTTGCGATTGCGTTCTGCGCTTCGTACAATTCCTGTCTGGCACTTGTGGAGGTACAGAGGATTGGTTCCTCTGCACTCCCCAGCGCCATCTGCCGACAGGAATTTCCCTCTACAGGTGCACAGCACCTTTTGCTGGGTTCCTGCAAATTATACGCTTGTGGAGGATCTCCGCCGTGTCAGCGCACGCGTTGTGCGCTGATCACGGGGAAAGTTCCACAATCGTGACATGCTCATTCCACTAGAGTAGTACAAATTGCACAATCAGCTGAGACTGCATCACATAGGTAATGCTTGGATTGCTATGGTTATACGCATCATGCAAGTCATTTTTATGCACATTATCGCAGGATCACTAAGTGATACCTATGTACCGTAAGTTATGCTGATTACGAAATATGGTCTACTCTAGTGGCGCAAAAAAATGGTAAAAATGCTGTGCACTGCCTGCACGGCAGCTGTACCGTAAGATAGTGAATCAACCCCATGTGAGTGCTGCTATTCATAGTCACAGCAGCTTAACCACTTGAGGACTGCAGTGTTAAACCCCCCTAAAGACCAGGGCAATTATTGCTAAAATGGCCACTGCAGCTTTAAGGCCAAGCTGCAGGGCCGCACAACACAGCACATGAGTGATTCCCCCCCTCCTTCCTTTTCCCCCCACCAAAAGAGCTCTCTGTTGGTGGGGTCTGATCGCTCCACAGTTGTTTGTTTTTTTTTTTTATAAATATTTATTTCATTTCTTTTTGAATAAATTTGCCTTTTTTTAAAATTTCATTTCCCCTGCTCCCTCCCTCCCCCCACCAGCCAATCAGCGAGATCTATGAATTATTGACAGTTTTTATTGCTTTCCTGCTCTCAGAAGCTATTTACTGACAGGAAAGTGTTTTATGGCTGTAATTACTTATCAGTGAGCGTTATGCTATAGTCTGACCCAGTCCGACCCAGACAGAAACTGTCAATTGCATACCAGGGCCCATATGCAAATCACTTTTTTTCTCCTGAGTTATCTCCTAGGTGATATTTTTACATCTTGTAACTAAAATGTCATTTAAACCACCAGCAAGCAAACAAATACTCAAATTAATTCTTATAGTACCTTTTCGCCTACTTTTTAGTACTTTTTTCATTGCAAAGTGCTGAAAATATTATAAACAGAAGATGAAAAATGATCTCCGAGGAGAAAACAGAGGAGGAAAAGCAAATTGTCTATAGGCCCTGATGTTTAACTTTTTCAGGCAGAGAAAGAAACAAAGGAATACAAAAAAAGGAACACAGCCTAATTATTTGTGTGCTAGGCACTGTATATACACATGTCTATCTCATCATGTCACATGTCACCTCAGTTGTCCTTCAATTAGGTAGAACACTAAGCATGACTTGGTGTCACTGCCCTTGTTACTCCATCCCATCCTCTTTGCTCAATAGCAAAGCACAGAAAGAGTGGCAAGGTTTACTTTATAAATACAAATACTTGTGAGAAAACATTTGAAAAATAAATGGACTAATATTGATATTCTTTATCTGTGAATAATACACGTCTTTTTACTTAAGATTTTACTATGATGCAATGTAATGTCATATTGGGGTTGATGCACAAAACAGCGGTAATATTGGCATGCACAGACAGCATTGTGTACCAGAATTGTGTACCGCGAGTTACGATAGTAGCATGAACCGTGGTGCTTGAGTAGTATGAGCGTTACTTATGATAATGCTTGTAAGTAATGTACATTGCCGTAGCAACGCTCGCTCTACTCGAGTACCGCGGGTCAACCTAATAGGCTCATCTAATCACAAAACACTGATACAATTGTTGTGCACAGACAATGCATGGCAATTTTACTGGTATTTTGAGGCAATGTAACGTGTGTTGCACATGTGGCACAACTCCAGTTATGTATACATGGGTTATATGATCAATGCACGCCTTCTGTGCATAATGAGAGGGGTGCTATATGCACAACACATATTGCGTTGAAGGTGTAAATACCGGTATAATGCGCTGTCTTCTTAAAGAGGAACTCCAGTGAAAATAATGCAATAAAAAAGTGCTTCATTTTTACAATACTTATGTATAAATGATTTAGTCAGTGTTTGCCCATTGTAAAAGCTTTCCTCTCCCCGATTTACATTCTGACATTTATTACATGGTGACATTGTTACTGTGGGCAGGTTATGTAGCTGCTCCTAGCTGTTTTGGCTGTTAGAGACAGCTGTAAACAGCTAATTCCTGTCTGTGAACCTTGTTACATTGCAACAAACTGCCAAAAGTACCTCGGCCCTCAGAGCTTCTTGTGGGAGGGGTTTCAGCACAAAATCAGTCATACAGCGCCCCCTGATGGTCTGTTTGTGAAAAGCAATATATTTCTTATGTAAAAGGGGGTATCAGCTACTGATTGGGATAAAGTTCAATTCTTGGTCGGAGTTTCTCTTTAAGGGCAATGTAATTACTCTTTTTGTGAACAAACCCTATTGCGCTTTCTCCCCAAACACTACTAGAAATTCTCTCCCGTCTCCCCAACTTATCCTGGTGCAGAATCACCAGTGGCCACGACACATGGCTGTGGTGTATAGGTATCTTAGGGTCAAATAGAAACAATATGAGAGATGCCTACAAGAATCAACAGGTGATCTAGATGGAGGGCATCAATTCTAGAACAATTTACCCCTATCAAAGCAAATACAAGCCACAACAGATCAGAACCTTTTTAAAGCTCTCTACAATGCATTGGCTATCATTCATAAACCTGTTGTCGGTAAAGAGAATCTGTGCGGAAAAACACCGCTGTCGGTGTTTTAGACTTCTGGTTGCGCATTCGTAAAAATGTATCAAGTTGCGGTAGCAGTGCGGAGATTCCCTGAATTAGGCTGGCGGTAGGCAGGTGGTAGGCTTGCGGAAGCACAGGAAGCTGCGGAGTTGATACATTTCTCCGTGTTCCGCTCTACTGCAGCTGCCTGGGAGGTCTGTGTCTCCATTCACTTAACATTGTTATCTCCACATCAGAGGGAGCGGTACTTCCCGACCTCACACCGCTTGCGGTGATCTTTATGAATTAACATTTTGCTACATTTTTTACAATAATCACCGCACAAGGGGGTGATTTATCGCTGTGCCTTTATGAATGCAGATTTTGCTACGTGTGCGGTAAAGTCAGCTGTTTTAAGCATTTCCGCATGCGGAAATGCTTTATGAATGATAGCCATTGTGTGGGTTAGGCTCATTTCCCCATGTATCAGTGCTGCCAAGAGGTGTGTGAGCTTATTAAATTTTTAAAAGGTGGCCACACACACTTGGCATATTAGTTCTGGCAGCACCATTATCCAAACTGATTGTTTATATTATTATTATTATTATTATTTTTTTTTTTTATTTATATAGCGCCAACATCTTCCGTAGCGCTGTACATAGTACAAACAAATAATGGGGAACAAATATACATAAGAAATACAAGACACTGTACAGTCATGACATTGAATAGAATAAATACAGATACATACATAGTTGATATGTAGTTGGTACATATACATATGTTAAAATTACAGCAGTATGAGAAACACTAGGAGGAGGTCCCTGCCCTTGCGAGCTTACAATCTAGAGGGTAGTGGGGAGGAAACAAAGGGGAAGGAAACACCAGGATTAGTGGGTGAGCCAGTGTGCCTTCAGTGCTGCCTATAGCAAATTATAGGCTTTTCTGAACAGGTGTGTTTTCAGAGTACATTTGAAGGTTTCCAGACTCGTGGCATGACGAACCGGCTGAGGGAGAGAGTTCCAAAGGAGAGGGACCGCCTTATATTATAAGGAATACATGCTTCTAAATGATCCTTTGTTTCTTGTGTCTCTAAAATATTTTTTTTAGTCTTGTGCTATAAATAATCAACATTCTTTCAAGGATTGTAACCAGTATCAGGACCTATATTCAATTAACTTTTACACCTGGGTTTTCTCCCAAGTCATATATTTACATCTTGTAAATAAAATTGTTTTTTTTTACTACCGACAACAAGAAAATATTTAAATACTTTTTCAATTGTAAAGTGCTGAAAGGTTATTTTAGACTTTAGAGAGAAGATGAAAAATTATTTCCCAGGAGAAAACTCAGTAGAAAAAAAGTTATTTGCATATGGGCCCTGGGACCTTATTCATTCACTTTTCTCCTGAGTTTTCTCCTAGGAGATAAATTATATTGAGTATTTGCTTGCTTACTGGTGGTTTTTGAAAGGCATTTTATTTTCAAGGTTTGAAAATATCACCTAGGAGTAAACCTAGGAGAAAAAGTGAATTGCATATGGGCCTTGGAGTGAAGTAGTGACATACAAGCCGTTGTAGTGGCTGCCTGTTTGTTACCCTGAATGCTGTAAGTGCCATTCTCTCACGCATGCCATTGCTCATTGCATTTTTTTCTCTTATTTTTGAGGTCCCAGAAAAAAGACACACATCTTTGGGTCAAATCCATGTCTGCTTTCTTGTATCAGGATATGGGGTGGTGAACATATCTGTCTTGCATTGACATATATGTCCTGTGCAATGCAGCTCGTCTCCAATGCTTATTCCCTTGTGGCCTAGGTGTGGAAGCATGACATTCAGTAAATGAATGACAAACATGTGGGGTTGTACTGCAGCGCACTGAACCACAATGGACAAGTGTGAAAGAGTACATGTGAAACTAGAATAATGGTGATCATCAACTATTGCCGGTCATTGTCAACTAAAGTGGTGACTGTGGGAAACAGACAAACCGTAATATAAATGTTGACCTTTTAAAGCAAACCTGAAGCAAAAAATATGTTCAGTATGAATAATGACTAGGCCATTAGTAGCAAAGAAAAGAGCCTCATTTTTTCAGTTCTATAGCTTTTTTTAAAATAACATTGCATGATTCTGTCACAGTCACAATTGTAAAACCACACTCCAACTTTTAAGCTATAAAACAAAACAGAAATAGTGACCCTTTGAACTTTCCTGCAGTAAAACCTTATTTTATAGCTCAGAAAAGCTCTTTTGCATAGAGAACATTTTTTTTTAACTCTTCCTATACTGGAAAACAATACAAGACCCCTTTCTTTACTACTAATGTTATATTTCTTACCTATACTACACATACAATTCATTATCTCATAAGTTTATTTTCACTTCAGGTTTGCTTTAAGCTTACCTCCAAAGTGGTTCCATTAGGCCTCTTTTCCATGAGCAGCCGTATAAAATTTGCACTGGGGCCCATGTATCTGTGGCTACAAAACTCTAGTTTTTGGTGTGAAGGGGTGAAATGATCCAGCTGGGTGCACTGTATCAGTGCTGGATTACCATAAGGCACCGTAGGCATGAGCCTACAGGCGCCTGATGATGGAAAGGCAGCTCAATCCCCTCCCCAAGCGACTACCTCCCTTTTTCCCTATGCAGAGTCCTGGTGAGAGTGTAAATGAGAGGTTATTCGCCCAGCTCCTGGCATTCCACCGATGAGATCTCCCTTCAGTTGGGGGCACCTCTAGCTACTTAATATTGAGTAATTAACACTGTGGGAGGCGCCCTTAGGTCTCATAATATATAAATTGAACACAGATAAGCGTAGTGCGTCTTACCTGTTATGAAGGCTCGTACACATATGGATCATATAAATCGAGTTTATTAATAGCACTATGGACTGGACAACGCGTTTCGCGACCGCAAGTCGCTTCCTCAGGTCAAATAAAGTGCTGTATGTCAGAGACGTGCAACGTGGGCGCCACTTAATATTGAGGTTCCTCTAGCTACCTAATACTTGGATGCACCTCTTACTCAATACTGAGGATACTTCTGGCTACCTAATACTAAGGGACACCGGTGAGGTAAACTGGGTACACTGCAGCAATGTTTGTAAAATTAAAAACATTTGATTAGATTGAATATTACACCAATCTCCATATGAAAAGTCAGGATTCAAGTTGCCCTGTGTTTTTATGGAAAAGCCTCTGTCTATAGTGCATACAGCTTCATCCTGCACTGATACTGGAAAACATACATGCAAGATTTAGTGTCCCGAGAGAACATAAAGATCAGTTTGTTTCTAAACCTTTTACAGTGTAAATTCTTTACCCAGCCTTGTTCAGTTAGATGCAAGACAGACAGTATTTAATCAAACTGATAGAAATGTTTATTCCACAACACAAGTTTGTCCTACAATTATCATACATGAATCTATATTCTGAGTGTGATGCCGCCTTCTGTTACCACCACCTGCTCTGCTGCTGATCTTTAAATATAATCAGGGAAAGTTTACATTGGCAGTTAACAGCATTTATAGTCAGTAAATATATAGCGAGTCAGAACAGCAGCTGTGGCACTTGACATATGAGGTGGCTCAAAATAACACCATGTATTAGCTCAGTTTAAAGGATGTAAACATTAAGGTTTCAGTTGATAGGCCTTCTTCAGGCTCTCAGATGAAATACAGGTGCTCACTATGCACACAAAAGCTTTGAAACCTCATCTAAAGACATTAGACAGCCACTCAACAAACTATTCTGATTTATCAAATTAAAAAACAGTACAAGCACACCCAATACAACCACAGGTACAGGTTTCCATATCAAGTCTTTTTTTCCCCACATAAGCGATGCCATATATACAACACAAAAGCTTAAAGCGGGATAAATCTCTAACATAACATTCAATAAAAATGTGTGTTTTCCTACTTTTTATTACACAGTTATCATATTTGCTTTTGTGCACAATTAATATTGTCTATCTACAAATTACAAAATCCCAAAAGTACAGTTTATCTGTTCTTAAAGCTGCCATTGCATTTTCTTGCATAGCTGTTGTTTTTATAAATTAAAATCTATTGGGTGATCACTTCTCAACTCTTTGCTTCTCAGCTCTGTACAGTTCAGTTTTAGCACTTTGATAATGTTTACTAAATGTATCTGACAAAGGAACGTAAACAAAATATATTATCACCTCTTCAAAATGTGGCCAGAAGCTGCCCACTACAATTTTTTTCTGTAGTAGATTTTATGCTGTAAATAATCTTTTAGAGCAAAATGGAAATGCTGAGTTTCATACCACTTTAACCTCCTTGGCGGTAACCTCCTTGGCGGTAACCCCGAACGTAGAGGTTTTCGCAGGAGGTTTTTTTTTGCTGGACGCAGCTAGCACTTTGCTAGCTGCGCCAGCACACCGATCGCCACCGCCCCGCGCTCGATCGCCACTATCCGCGCCGCCGTACAGCCCCCCCCCCCCCCCCCCAGCGCTGCCTGGCCTATCAGCGCCAGGCAGCGCTAAGGGGTAGATCGGGACTCCCTTAGACGTTGAACGGGATTTCCTGATCGCCTATCGCCGAAGGCGATCGGCGGGGCTGGGGGGATGCCGCTGAGCAGCGGCTATCATGTAGCGAGCCCTCGGCTTGCTACATGATTTAAAAAAAAAAAAAAATAGCAAAAAAACGGCAGCGCTGCCCCCTGGCGGTTTTTAATATACCGCCAGGGAGGTTAAAGGAGTGATCCAAGCTTTAAAAAAAAAAAAAAAGATCCAATTACCTGGGGCTTCCTCCAGCCCGTGGCAGCCATCCTGTTCCCTCGCCGCAGCTCCAGTGGCTCCCGGTCTTCTCTGCTGGCGCAGTAGGACAGTACTGCGCAAGCACAGAACTACTGCGCCTGCGCAGTACCGTCCTGATGACGTCAGAGAGACCACATGACCCGCGCAGTGGAGCGTAGAAGAAGCCGACCCGGAACCCGACCTGGCGAGGTTGGCTGTGCCAGCGGAGAAGACCGGGAGCCACCGGAGCTGTGGTGAATGCACAGAACGGCTGCCACAGGTTGGAGGAAGCCTCAGGTAAGTTGATCTTTTTTTGAAAAAAAAGTTTGGATGTATCCTTTAACCTCTTGACGACCAGCTAACGCCGATTGGCGTAAACTGGTCGTCTGCGGGTTACCATGGAAACGGCCGCTCGATCGAGCGGCCTTTCCATGTCAGTTCACGGAGGGTGTCTCCGTGAACAGCCGGAGAGCCGCCGATGGCGGCTCGCCGGCAAAATGTAAACAGGCGGGGAAGAAATCCCCGCTGTTTGCATCATACGGCGCTGCTGCGCAGCAGCGCCGTAAGGCAGATCGGCGATCCCCGGCCTCTGATTGGCCGGGGATCGCCGGCATATATTAGGCTGAAGCCTATCCTTCAATGCGCAGGACGGAAATCCGTCCTGCGCAGCACACAGGGGAAGGGAGAGGGAGGGAGCTGGCGAGAGGGCTGAAAGCGCTGCGGAGGGGGGCTTTGAAGAGCCCCCCCCCCGCTAAGCAACTGCAGCCGGCGGTGATCAGACCCCCCCAGCAGGACATCCCCCTAGTGGGGAAAAAAGGGGGGTAGTCTGATCGCCCTGCTGCACTGCTGATCGGTGCTGCGGGCTGTAGAGCCCACGCAGCACCGATCAGTGTAACATCCCCTGGTCGGCAAGTGGTTAAGGAATTGAGGAGTCAGACTATTAGTAATCAACACATCACAATAAAATCATTTTGATTCTCAAATCATCAGGCTGTTCCTTGCTCTTCCCTCTCTTCTCCATGCTCGGGTGGTACACACAGACAACCAAAAAGAAGTTTGAGTCAATATTTCTCCATTTTAACCGGTTGCAAGAGGGAATTCCCAAATTGTCATGCCAGCACCTGTTAATTTATAAAGTAAAGGAGCTTCAAATACAATTATTTCAGACAATTCTGATAATTTGCCAATGTCTAGGTCATTTTTGAAGTTTTTTTGTAGAATGCTTGAGATTTTTTTTATGCTTTCTGTGTTCGTCCCAGTGCCAACAAAAATAAAAATTAACATGACAACACCAAGGATTAGTAACCGCTACGATATTCTGGGCAACAATTTTCATTAAGGCAAGGATGCCAATATTGTGGCCATGACTGTATATATGGCAAGTGAGACATTGCCATTATCAAGATGTTTTGAAAACTTGTATTGTTTGAAAGGAAATAAATATGGCAGGCTCCGTATACGGTACCTTTTTCTTCAGGTTCCCTTTAAAGGACAACTTGTGAGAAAAGTAAAAAAATTTGAAGGCTGCCATATTTATTCCCTTTTAAACAATACCAGTAGTGTCTGAATAACACCCAAAACAAGCATGCAGCGAATCTTGTCAGATCTGACAATAATGTCAGAAACACCTGATCTGCATATGCTTGTTTAGGGTCTATGGCTAAAAGTATTTGAGGCAGATGATCAGCAGGATAGTCAGGCAATCGGTATTGCTAAAAAGGAAATAAATATGGCAGCCTCCATATTGCTCTCGCTACAGTTGTCCTTTAAAGTGAACCCGAGCACAAGCCAAGGCCTGGATCAAGGCCGCACAGTAGCTGCACAAGGCCGTCCGCACGTCTGCAGTAGCATAAAGCCCTTGGCTCCAGCTTACTGCGCATCAGGCATGGTCGGAAGAGCCTTTTCCGTTTCCGGGACAATTCCGCATTCCGTCATACAGAAATTCCGTTACCGTTTCATTCCGGGGCTGTTCCGCAGAATTCCGTCGGAAAAATCTCCCTCCATCCCTCCATCCCTCCATCCCTCCATCCATCCTCTTATATCATGCAGTAGGGAATTGCAGATTTTCAAAACAGCTTATATACCATAGCTGGGATTTGAACCCAGGACTCAGTGTGTAGTAGGTATCTGTCTTAACCTTTAGACCATGCCCCACACTACATGCTAAAGCTGGCCTAGCATAAACCATACTACCATTATGATCAATTCGATAGAAAAAGTAGCATGGTTAAGGATTTGTACTTTTTGAAAAGCATGCTTATATACCATAGCTGGGATTTGAACCCAGGACACAGTGTGTAGTAGGTATCTGTCTTACCCTCTAGACCATGAACCACACTGCATGGTAGTAGGTATCTGTCTTACCCACTAGACCATCAACCACACTCAGGGCCAGGCTGAGGCAGAGGCTGGAGAGGCTGCAGCCTCAGGGCGCAGTGTAGGAGGGGGTGCACAATTCATTCAGCTGTCATTCCCAATTGTGTTTGAAGCAGAAAGAAATAAGAAAAGGTGATACATGGCAGCGACTGCAAGCCAGATAAGTAGAGATTAAGGTGTTGGGGGGATTGGGGGCCCTGGGGCACCTCTTAGTGTAATAGCAATCAGTGTGTGACAGCTGGGGTGGGAGGGATGGGGGGGGCGCACTTTGCTGTCTCAGCCTTGGGTGCTGAAGGACCTTGTCCCACCTCTGACCACACTACATGCTAAAGCCTGGCCCTGAGTGTGGTTGATGGTCTAGTGGGTAAGACAGATACCTACTACCATGCAGTGTGGTTCATGGTCTAGAGGGTAAGACAGATACCTACTACACACTGCGTCCTGGGTTCAAATCCCAGCTATGGTATATAAGCATGCTTTTCAAAAAGTACAAATCCTTAATCATGCAACTTTTTCTATCGAATTGATCATAATGGTAGTATGGTTTATGCTAGGCCAGCTTTAGCATGTAGTGTGGGTCATGGTCTAGAGGTTAAGACAGATACCTACTACACACTGCGTCCTGGGTTCAAATCCCAGCTATGGTATATAAGCATGCTTTTCAAAAAGTACAAATCCTTAATCATGCTACTTTTTCTATCGAATTGATCATAATGGTAGTATGGTTTATGCTAGGCCAGCTTTAGCATGTAGTGTGGGGCATGGTCTAGAGGTTAAGACAGATACCTACTACACACTGTGTCCTGGGTTCAAATCCCAGCTATGGTATATAAGCATGCTTTTCAAAAAGTACAAATCCCTAATCATGCAACTTTTTCTATCGAATTGATCATAATGGTAGTATAGTTTATGCTAGGCCAGCTTTAGCATGTAGTGTGGGGCATGGTCTAGAGATTAAGACAGATACCTACTACACACTGCGTCCTGGGTTAAAATCCCAGCTATGGCATATAAGCATGCTTTTCAAAAAGTACAAATCCTTAATCATGCTACTTTTTCTATCGAATTGATCATAATGGTAGTATGGTTTATGCTAGGCCAGCTTTAGCATGTAGTGTGGGTCATGGTCTAGAGGTTAAGACAGATACCTACTACACACTGAGTCCTGGGGTTCAAATCCCAGCTATGGTATATAAGCTGTTTTGAAAATCTGCAATTCCCTACTGCATGATATAAGAGGATGGATGGAGGAGGAGGAGGAGGAGGAGGAGGAGGAGAGAGAGAGAGAGAGAGAGAGAGAGAGAGAGAGAGAGATAGGAATTCCGTTTCGACTACCGGAATCGGAATTAACCTAATTCCGGACGAAATCACGGAATTCATAATTCCGCGGAATTTTCCAAGCATCCCTACTGCGCATGCGTGGGCGGACTCAGTTGACTATTGCACGCCAATGATCCAGGAAGAGGAGTTGCGTGGCCCCAGTGTGATTAGCGACAATGCCTTGTCGCTGATCCTTTGGGGGGCTGGGCTCAGCGATGGGGGACAATGGAAGAGAGAGGGAAGCCTTAATAGGATCCTGAGGCTTCCCTCTCTTAAAGTGACACTTAAGACCCCCCCAAAAAATGAGTTTTACTCACCTGGGGCTTCTACCAGCCCCCTGCAGCCATACTGTGCCCACGCAGTCTCGCTCGGATCCTCCTGTCCCCACCAGCAGCTACTTCCGTTTTCGGCGACAGGCTCGACAGGCCTGGAAACACGAGTGATTCTTCGCGTTCCTGGCCGCAATAGCAGTATAGAGGGCGCTATTGCGGCCTGGAAGAATCACTCGCATTCCCAGGCCTGTCGTCGAAAACGGAAGTGGCTGCCGGCTAGGACAGGAGGATCCAAGTGAGACTGCGTGGGCACGGGACAGCTGCAGGGGGCTGGTAGAAGCCCTAAGTGAATAAAACTCTTTTTTTTTTTAGCCTTAAGTGACCCTTTAAGGTAAGTATCTGATTTTGTACCTGAGCGTCGGCTTGGGTACACTTTAAGTAAAATTTGAGTTTACATTTCAGTTTTAACCCACACATAGCATAAAGCATCACTGCACAATCATGCAGGACTCTGTTCTGTAGCATAATGGTAAATACTGTCAACCTGACCGACTCTTGCGATTAAGCTCTGTATGAAAATTAGAATAAACCTGTACTGCACATTTCTAAGAATACAGATGAGGATATCAGCATGGCTGTGTTGTGACCAGTAATAGAAATGTATTCCACACTGCAAGGTATTTGACATTTTACAAGCTGAAAAGATAAACTACTGATATGGAAATTGTTTTCCTGTTATCTGTTGTTATTGTATATGATAGTACAAGAGATCCTTACTGAAATTAGGGAATACAGGTTAGCAGCTGAATCTAATTACTGTGCTGACTTACACAAGCAATACCAATGAATACAGAAATAAACAAGACCAAATTTATGTCAAAATAATCTTCTGTGTTGTGTGGATAGTGGATACCAATGTGTTGTTACAGAACACACCGGCTACAAGTGTCTTAGGGTGTAATTACTAACTGTCTGCAAAGCTGCCATGTGGCAATTTTAGCATTATTAGTAGGTAGGGTGTGTTGCATAATTAGTGTGACCCATGTTACCTAGGCAAGCAGCATAAACCCACATTACCGTAGTGATGCTGGCATTACCTTGGTAACATGGTTTGTGCTAATTGCACAACATGCACTACCAATTCAGAGTAAGTAATGCTAATACTAATACTAATGCTAATGCTAAATGGACAGCATGGTGTTGTAGTGGATAGCACTCTCGCCTTGCAGCACTGGGTCTCCGGTTCAAATCCCAGCCAGAGCACTAACTGCATAGAGTCTGTATGTTCTCCTCATGTCTGGGTGGGTTTCCTCCGGGCACTCTGATTTCCTACCGTATCCCAAAAACGTACAGATAGGTTAATTGGCTTCCCCCTAAATTGGCCCTAGACTACGATACATACACTACACAACATAGAGATATAACTGTGGAAGGCATTCGATGAGGAACAGTTAAAGAGGTATTTTAGCAAAAAGGGGGGAAACTAATTAAATCCAAAGCAAAGTGAGAAGTTAAAAAATAAAAGAGAGCTCAAGAACTGATAGATATTCGCCATGTCATTTGTTTATATTGTTTGAACCACAATCAGGCTGCATGCAATCATCTTTACTACTGGCAGACACAAAAAAAACTAGACAGCACCAACTAACATTATTTATAACCACACCCACACCTTTTTTATACAGAAGTCAGCCTATATAAAAAAGGAGGAGAAGTTCTATTTGCTGTGTAAAGAATATAAACTCCCTTTGGAAATCCCCACAATATTCTGCCTTCTATAATTGGGTACATCATAGCCTGACAGTAAAAAGAGTTTACAGTGAATATATGCATATTCAGTGTATGGGGCTGGTTACTAGATGGAAATTCCAAGAGTACACTAAAAATACATTTTATCAAGTGGTTATCTGTTGGGGGGAGGCGGCTGCTTTATAAATGAATAAGAGTGGGATGAACAGAAAGAAGATCAAAGTATCGTTTACTGTCTCTCAGAATCACTATTCCATGATCACAGCAAGAGAGACTTAGCACAACTCAGCTACACTGGGCCCGTTTCCACTATCACGAATTCGCATGCGTTGCCCGCATGCAAATTCGCATAGCCAGTACAAGTGGATGGGACTGTTTCCACTTGTCCGTTTTCCTGAACGTTTTTCTGTGCAGAAAAAATCTGCATGCTAGGGCCCTCAGAATTCGCCTGCGTGTGGAATGCAGGCGAATCGCACGCAATGTATTTAATAAGGAAATCGCATGCGTTTTCCCCATGCGTTTTTTGCCGCATGCGATTTCGCATTTAGACTGGAGGTGCAGTGAAACCTTTCCAGTTCTCCACAACTGCTTACTGAGCTCTATTGCCTTTTGAATTAAACTGGGAATTTATCTAACACAGGTGACAAGTGACAAGGAGTTGAGAGCATTGCCTATACAAGAGACAACACTCAGCAGTGATTCTATCAATGTGAGTACCTATTCATGTGACTTGTTCCAAAGAGAGAGCATCCAATACCTCCCAGCTGTCAGTTGAGAAGAATCTATGAACCGGTAGAGCAGAGAGTTAAAGCAAACATGAAGCAAAAAAAAAAAAAACAGAACAAAAAACCCCCGTATGATACAATGAATTGTATATGTAGCATGGATAAGGAATAGAACATTAGTAGCAAAGAAAATAGTCTCATATTTTTATTTTCCGTCATATAGCTTTTTTAATAACATTGCATCATTCTGTCACAGTTGCAGTTTGAAAAGCACACTCTGTCTTTTAAACTATAAAACAAAGCAGAAATAAAGACCCTTTGAACTTTCATGCAGTAAAACCTTATCTCAAGCTGCCTCTCACTGTGTCTTGGCTGTCCAAGTGCTACAGAAAACAGGACTGAATTCGACCCTGTGAATCAAATAGCTCAGAGAAGCTCATTTGCATAGACAGCAACTGAAGTTTTTTTTTAACTCTTCCTGTACTGGAAAACAATATGAAACTATATTCTTTGCTACTAATATTCTGCTGCTTAGCTGTACTACACATACAATTCTTTATATCATACGTTTATTTTCACTCCACGTTATCATACACGCCTTCCCACTCTCCTCCCGGTCTACTCGGTCCCCCGCAGGCTCCTCTGTCTGAATCTCCCACCGCAGGAGACTTTGGCAGTCTTCGGGAGTGCTCTGGCTCTGTACTGTGCACGCGCGAGTGCTAGAGAGAGGGCGCTTGCACATGCGCAGTACAGAGCGGCTAGTCTTCGGAAGCCCGAGTGCTTCCAAAGACTGCCGAAGCCAGCCCAACCCGGAAGAGAGCAGTCCACAGTCGAACAATGGTGGACTGCTAACGGGTGAGCCTGCAGGGGAAGGCAAAAACCGGGAGGAGAACAGGAGGGCTCTACAGGACCCAGAGCCTTCCCTCTCCTTAGGTGAGTATATGTTTTTTTATTTTTAAATTCGCTTCAGAATCTCTTTAAATTCATATTATAAAACTGGAATTAAAGGCTGACCTGAAGGTAAGACATGGAAAGTACAGCTCCCTTCCAAATGGCGAGTATTCGTGTTTTGTCACAAACAGCGGGGGCGTGTGCCACAGATTATATCGCAGCACAAACACAGCTGATCATTGAAGAGTAAAAACTGTTCATTCAAATCATGTTACAGTAACAGTCCCTGAAAAAAGGAAGTATAAACACCATTGTGGTCGCTCCTTTTGCTGTACAACAAAGTGTAACCATACGCTGCCAACATTAACCGTTTACATGCTAAAGACTCTAAGCGACAGGAAACAAAGCCAATGCTGTCTATGCATGTTACAGCATGTTTCCTACTTTTCCATTTTCATATATCTCATGTTTTTCACAATTTTATTTTATACATCATTAAAATAATTAGCGCGGCATTGGGCTCGATTCACAAAAGGGTGCTAAACTCAGTTAGCACGCCCAAAGCTTTTATTAATCACGCGCAAAGTTTAGCGATGCACGGTGCGCGCGAAATGTCGCACCGGATTCCCCTAAAAGGTCGCACCAGGTGCCCCTAAAACGTTGCACCGGGTGCGCCTGAAACGTCGCACATTGCAACGTTTCATTTGTACATGGTGCGACGTTTTAGGGGGCACCCGGTGCAACGTTTCGCGCGCACCGTGCAGTGCTAAACTAACTTTGCGTGTCTTAAAGGGCTTTAGACGTGCTAAGGGGCTTTTAGGCATGCTAACTAAGTTAGCACCCTTTTGTGAATGAAGCCCATTGTGTCTACAATGTATGTCTCCATATGCAGATAAAGATTCTCACTCTACAGTTGCCCCTCGTCACAGATAATCGATTTAGTAACATTATCACACACTACTATCCAGCTGTATTATTTACAACCACGTGGCACGCGCGTGTTGCGGCGACAGTTCGCCCGTGTGTATGAAACGTCGGAGCTGTCGCCAGGCGATTGACATGTTCAATCGCCGGCTACAGCTGTCGCCGCAACCTCGCCGGAACTGTCGCTAGTCCCGCATGTGTATATGTATGTTAGGCAAGTCTCCCTAACACTGCTACTGCCTATAGAGCGCGCCCTAGTGGCTGCAGCTCTGGCGCTTTGAGTCCGCCAGGAGAAAAGCGCGATATAAATGTTATTTGTTTTGTCTATTTATATATTTTTTTATATTCTGAGCACCACATAAGAAATATACATTCTTTATGCAGATGATGCTGGCAGGCAGGAGCATGGAGCCGCAGGCAGGAGCACAGGGTAAGAGGCAGGAGCATGGGGCTGCAGGCAGGAGCACAGGGTAAGAGGCAGGAGCATGGGGCTGCAGGCAGGAGCACAGGGTAAGAGGCAGGAGCACAGGACTGCAGGCAGGAGCACAGGGTAGGAGGCAGGAGCACAGGGTAGGAGGCAGGAGCACGGGGCTGCAGGCAGGAGCACAGGGTAAGAGGCAGGAGCATGGGGCTGCATGCAGGAGCACAGGGTAAGAGGCTGGAGCATGGGGCTGCAGGCAGGAGCACAGGGTAAGAGGCAGGAGCACGGGGCTGCAGGCAGGAGCACAGGGTAAGAGGCAGGAGAACGAGGCTGCAGGCAGGAGCACAGGATAGGAGGCAGGAGCATAGGGGTTCCGGCAGTAGCACAGGGTAAGAGGCAGGAGCATGGGGCTGCAGGCAGGAGCACAGGGTAAGAGGTAGGAGCATGGGGCTGGAGGCAGGTGCATGGGGTAAGAGGCAGGAAAACGGGGCTGCAGGCAGGAGCACAGGGTAAGAGGCAGGAGCATGGGGCTGCAGGCAGGAGCACATGGTAAGAGGCAGGAGCATGGGGCTGCAGGCAGGAGCACAGGGTAAGAGGCAGGAGCTTGCGGCTGGAGGCAGGAGCACAGGGTAAGAGGCAGGAGTACGAGGCTGCAGGCAGGAGCACAGGGTAGGAGGCAGGAGCACGGGACTGCAGGCAGGAGCACAGGGTAGGAGGCAGGAGCATGGGGCTGCAGGCAGGAGCACAGGGTAAGAGGCTGGAGCATGGGGCTGCAGGCAGGAGCACAGGGTAAGAGGCAGGAGCACGGGGCTGCAGGCAGGAGCACAGGGTAAGAGGCAGGAGCACGGGGCCGCAGGCAGGAGCACAGGGTAGGAGGCAGGAGCATGGGGCTGCAGGAAGGAGCACAGGGTAAGGGGCAGGAGCATGGGGCTGCAGGCAGGAGCACAGGGTAAGAGGCAGGAGCATGGGGCTGCAGGCAGGTGCATGGGGTCACAGGAAGGAGCACAGGGCTACATGCATTTGTATGGGGTCACAAGCTGGAGCACAGGGCTTAGGGAGGTGAATGGGGCCGCAGGCAGGTGCATGAGGCTGATGGCCGGAGCATGGAGCCGCAGGCAGGTGCATGGGCTCAGAAGCAGGTGCACGTTGCTGAAGGCAGGTGCACGAGGCTGCCGGAGCATGGAGCCGCAGGCAGGTGCATGGGCTCAGAAGCAGGTGCACGTTGCTGAAGGCAGATGCATGAGGTCGCAGGCCAGGGCACGGGGCAGCAGACAGGTGCATGGGGTCACAGACAGGAGCACGGAGCGGCAGGCATGTGTGTGGGGTCGTAGGCATGAGCCCAGGGCTGTAGGGAGTGAATGGGGCCGCAGGCAGGTGCACGAGGCTGCAGGCAGGTGCATGGAGTTGCAGGAGGAGCACAGGGCTGCAGACAGGTACATAGGGTGGCAGGCAGGAGCCCAGGGCAGCAGGCAGATGCATGGGGTCACAGGCAGGAGAATGGGGCTGCAGGCAGGTACATAGGGTGGCAGGCAGGAGCACAGGGGCACAGGAAGGAACACAGAGCCACAGGCAGAAGCACAGGGCTGCAGGCAGGCGAATAAGGTTGCAGGCAAGTGCATGAGGTTGCAGGCAGGTGCACGGGGTCCCAGACTGGAGCAGAAACCCCTTAATCAATCCTTGCCATGTACTAATGAGGACCAAAAGTCCGAAACAGGCTGTCTACACGTGGGGTTGGTGTGGCTGTGTCATATTTAAAGCTATAGACTTGCTATACACCAGCAGTTCTGGATGCTAGCCTGGCTTACAGGGGCATAAAGAGATAATTTGCATATTCAGTAGAGGTGCATTGTGGTTAACCACAAATGTTCACTTAAAGCTGAATTATTGCAGAAGTTTTCTTCTGTTTTAAGAAGGCAAATCACTCCACTCTCCATAGGACAGTACATGCAGCTGCATACACCAGTAGTTGCAGTGTTGTTACACAGGGCCAGTTCTCTCATGAAGCAAGGGGAAACATGTGCATCAGGCGCAGAGATTTCAGGGGCAGCATTTCCGTACTGTGTGTACCTTCCTGAGGAGGAATGGAGTGGCTGAGGGTGAGCAGTCTGTTTGTTGTCACAGACTCACAGCCAGCCAGTGTGCTATTGTTTTGAGCTGCAGCATGTCATATGAGAACATTAAATGAAGCAGAGTACATTGTTGGGTGCTGTGTAATCACTCCAAATTAGGAGATGGGGCACATCCTCACAAGTTTGCCTCAGGCAGCAAAAAGTCTAGAACCGGCCCTGTTGTTACAGTGTTTACAGAGGTTTGCTGGGATCACAATATACACAGAAAGACAGCATATACCACAGCTGGGCACTATGTTACTCATTATCAGTGTTGCTTATGAATTTTCGACAAAATCATTTTCGCATAGAAAATGCAATTTTCGATTTCGAGAAATTTTTGTGTATAATAGCTTGTATTTTCAAGTTTTTCATGGAAATGCGAAAAATACATATTTTCCCACAAAAAAAGGCACGACAACACAGAAAAACTATATTTTTATCACAAAAAAATCTGTATTTTTACCATGAAAATTCGAGAAAACTGCAAAAATAACAAAATAACTTTCAGTAGAATTTTCACTCGAAAATCGAATTTAACATTATTTTCGCAAAAATTAATGCAAAAAGAATATTGGCAGTTTTGCTCATCACTGCTCATTATTATTTAGTATTAATATAGCGCCAACATCTTCCGCAGCGGTTTACAGAGTCTTGTAACTAAGGCCTGGTGCACACCGAGCGGTTTTTAAAGTGATCCGCAAACTGCTTATGCCTTGGAAAACGCTTGGCTAATGTATTTCAATGGGATGGTGCACACCGGCGGTTTGCGGTTTTTAGCAAACCGCAAACGTGGGTCCTGCAGCACTTTTGCGGTTTGCAGAAGCGTTTCTGCATCAATGTAAAGCAGGGGTCTCAAACTCAATTTACCCGGGGGCCGCAGGAGGCAAAGTCAGGATGAGGCTGGGCCGCATAAGGGAGTTCACGTGTCCCCGCCGCAAAACGAGGGCTGCAGAGCCCCCAAATCGCCCCGGGGGGCAATCCGCCGGCATTTCCTGGAAGGGGCAGAGCTTTCAGCTTCAGCTCTGCCCCTCCTGACGTCAATCGCGGCGGATCGCCGCCTCTGCCCGCCCCTCTCACTCTTCCTTCACAGAGAGGGGCGGGGGAGAGGCGGCGATCCATTCGGCGATTGACGTCAGGAGGGGCAGAGCTACAGCTGGAAGCTCTGCCCCTCAGCGCAGTCGTGGATGTTTGCGCGGGGGATTTGGGGGTCTGCAGCCCTTGTTTAGCGGCGGGGATGCGGCGGATTACTTGGGAGCACTGAAGCGAACTATAAGGTAAAATGGGCAAATATAGTTCGCTTCCGTGTCTCTTTTGCTTTTGCCGGCAGGCAGGGCCGTTTTAAGCAACAATGGGGCCCCAGAGCAAAATAAACCTGCCCTCCCCCCAACCCCCCCCCCCCCCCCCCCCAACAGATACCCTGGAACAAAAATCAGCATTAAGGGACCTTTTTTGCAGCTGGTATAGTCAGGGTGTGAAGCCCCAATTGGTCGGAGCTCCACATTCTGGCTACCCCAGCCTGCATGGGGGACAAGGGGTTAAAAAGTTTCAGGAGGGGGGACCCCACATAATTTTTTTAAAAAAAATTCCCACACTCTAAACATAAAAAAAAAAAAAATGGGAAAATAGGAAAAAATGCCAGGAATCTTCATACAGCCATATTGTGGCTGTATAGCGATCCCTGGCCAAAGCGCTGCGGCTGCGTATGGACCCCCTGGAAACCCTGTCTGGAAATGTATTGCTCTTTCTTTTGATACATGTAAAATTACACTACCGTTAGGTTTGCTACTAAAAGTGACATTTACCGCATTTAAAAGTATACTATTTTCCTTCGAAACTTTAAAATCGATTTTCTCAAAAACTATAAGGTCTTTTTGAAAAATTGTTTTTTCCTCTTATTCCTAATGATCTCCTTAACATATCCTGCAAATTTAGGCTTTCTAGCATTTGAGGTGGATTTGCTAGCATTTGAGGTGGATTTGCTATTAACCATTAAAGTCGGCGGGTTTTTAAATGTGTAGTTTTTTCCTTTGCAACTTTAAAATCGATTTTCTCAAAAACTATAAGGCCGATTTGAAAACATTTTTTTCCTCTTGTAGCCACTGGGGGCCCCTACAAGCTCTGGGGCCCTGGGGCCACAAAATGTTGTATCGCGGGCCGCAAATGGCCCGCGGGCCGCGAGTTTGAGACCCCTGATGTAAAGTATAGGAAAAGCTCAAACCGCTCTGGAAAACGCTACATCAGAGATGTTTTCCAGGCTTTTTTTTTTACAGAAGCTGTTCAGTAACAGCTTTTACTGTAACAATATTTGTAATCTGCTACATAAAAACGCTCCTAAAAACGCTAGGCATGTTTAGAAAACTTCTCTAAGCATGGCTAGAATTGCTCTGAAATCTGCTCCTAAAACTTCTAGCGTTTTGAGGATCTGCTAGCGGTTTTGGTGTGCACTGGGCCTGACTGTGCCTCAGCTCACAATCTAATCCTTACCATAGTCATGTGGCAGTTGTAGTCTAGGGCCAATTTAGGGGAAGCCAATTACCGTATCTCGTAAAAAACATATTGAAAACCACGTGTGCTGCCAAACAGTGCACCCAATTCTAACAGATAAATACAAGAGTCATACAGAAATTTTTTAGACTGAGTCTGAATTTCTACCCTGTTAGCAGCTGGGGAATAAATTCTGCATTAATAAAGGATTGATGTTGAATGCTGTTTACTCATGAAGACGAAGTGGTGACAAAGCAGTGAGCACCGGTCCAGCTGCAGAGCTAGAATAGGCGCCTACATCAGTGCAATGGCAGACAACTCACATCACAGCACGTAGCAACAAACCATCCACAATGACCTGAAATGTTCAAAGGTTTGTCCACATTAGGTGTCATGCTAACACCTGAACAGAATGACATTAGAGTTCATAAATGCTGTGAGCTTTTGCCAATCCCCAGTTCAGACCCAAAGACATCCTTTGCTTTATTGGTGGCTTTTGATAAATTATCACATTAAAATCACACACCAGAAACAAAACAAAAGTCATTGCAATGGAAGTATAAAGGAATGACCATTCCAAAAACATTCTAGCTAATTGCTTCTGCTGAGAAGAAATTGAGTATATTGTTCTATTATTCTGGGATGTCAAACAAAGGCATAGTAATGGTGAGTATGCTTCAAAAAGTGGTGTTCATCAACGGTGACCACTACACCTCCCATCAACAGTAAGTATTACCCTTTGTAACGTTTGCGGAATCGTTTTCGTGGTCAGCGCACGAGATGCGCACTGACACAGCGAAAACCTTCCACAAGCGTATCATTGGGTGAACCCAGGCTAGGTGCAATGTACCAGCAGAGGGCAATTCCCAGCGGCAGATGGCGCTGTGGAGTGCAGACGAGTACAATCGCTGCACGGCCACAGATGCCAGATGGGGATTGTACAGATCAAGACAATGCGGGGCTGAACAGCCCATAAAGAGAAAGAGCACAGGGACAGGACGAATGTGTGTTCACCAATCTAGTCACGACCCTGCGACGGTGAACACACATCAGCAGAAACAAAAGTAGGAACGCGATCGCGAGAAAGGCGATCGCCAGAAGTGACACAAGACAGACTAGAACAGAACACAAGAGGAGCAAAGGCACAGCAAATAATACAATGAGAATGATAAAGAAAATAACAAACGCTAACTAAAGGCGAACACCGCACTCATTCGCAACAGCGAACGCGTTTATAGCGCGGTCTCCGCGTGTTAAGCACAACAGAGACAAACACGCCTAATTAACCACCGACAGACAAACACAAAACAAAGAACGTGAACGCTTGCTTAACGGTTACCTCACCGAGCCTACAGCAAGCGCCCGTATCAGACAAGACAGACAAACGAGAAACAGGAACTAGGCAGAAAGGATCCACCGCTCTTCCGCCAGAGCAAGTGTGATCCAAGCAGGAACACAGATCAGAAAGATCCACAGCCACTAACGCTAGCGGCTAGTGCGATCTAAACAAGACAGATCAGATGAGGTAGCCGGAAGCAACTGCAGCTCCAGCTTACACTCCAGAAACTAGATCAGAAGGATCCATAGCCACTAACGCTAGAGGCTATTGTGATCCAGGCAAGACAGATTAGACGAGGTAGCCAGAAGCGACCGCAGCTCCAGCTTATACTCCAGAAACTAGATCAGAAGGATCCACAGCCACTACTGCTAGAGGCTATTGCGATCCAGACAAGACAGATCAGAAGGGGCTACCAATAACTACCGCAGCGCTGGTTATCACCCCAGACAAACAGAACGATTTCCTGTCGACCACCGCTGGGACAGGACAATCGTAACAGACAAACAAACAGATATGCAATCCTAACTGCACTAGGGAAACTGCCTAGTGTAGTCCTAAGAATTACTCTAAGATAACTTTAACAAGAAGTAGCATGGCTGACACTCAAAGAGTGTTTACTACAAACCCTGAAGGAATGACCAGCAAAGCATTCTGGGAGCAGAGAGCTCTTATAGTGCCAGTCATCAAAGGAGGCAGGTAGGGGATTTGCATAACGAATGCATGCAAATTCCTCAGCAGCAGAACAGACTAGAAACTTGCAATGGAAATACAGGTCTTTCTTCCAGAGACCTGCAGCCCACAGACTAGAGGAATGGTCAAACAGCTGTCTGCCAGTGCAGCCAGCTGAGCGGATCATCACACCCTTCCTCTTCTTCACACCTGGCTCCATGACGAAGCTCCTGTGTGTTTACCAATTTCCGGACAGCAATAACCTTCAAGCAGCTGTCAGGGAGTTGGTGTGCAGCAACTCCCAAAGATAGGCTCCTCAGGCAATACTGACAGTGATGCAAAGGCTACAACAGTGCATTGTCCTCCAGGGTGAATAAGTGGATCAGGCTGAAGTGAAGTTTAACCTAAGTTCCCCCGAGCATCAATGGCCACATAGTTCATGTGTAGGACCTCTGTAGCTATTTATATTGAATACTAGTGACCTTAGCCCGTTTAAAAACGGGATAGGTCTGTCATCGCTCCGCATGCCTGCCACGCGCTCACATGCCTGCCCCTCCTGGCCCCCCACCACGTCATTCCCCCAGCTCTCCTCAGGGTCTCTGTGTCCCTCCCTGCACATGCGCACTGCAAAAAAACACACACACAGGGACATGGGACGCAGAGACACTTGTATTTATTAGGTAGGATTGTTTTCTTGTCTGGAGTTCTCTTTTAACCACCACAGGTTATTTGCCCTTAAAAACCACAGCGATTTTCACATTTCAAGCTCCTCCCATTCATTTGCCAATAACTTTATCGCCACTTATGATACCAAAATGATTTATACATCGTTTTTTTTGCCACAAATTAGGCTTTCTTTGGATGGTATTTTTTGCTAAGAATTATTCCAGAAATGGATGACCCGTTTGCAACTGTCCTTGGCTGCTGCGGGAGGCTTCAGGAGCCGAAATGTTTCCAAAGACAGGTCGCTCCGTACTGCATATGCGTGAGCACACATTCTCGCGCATGTGCAGTACAGAGCCATCCATCTTAAGGAGCACCTGGGCTTCCGAAGACTTTCAAAGCCTCCTGCTGTGGGACATTTGAACGGGGGAGCCAGCGCTGGAACGAGTAGACTGTGTGAGGAACAGTAAATAGACTCTATAGGACACAGAGCCTTCCCCCCCCCCCCCCCTCTTTAGGTGAGTGACTTTTTTTTATTTAGCTTCAGATTGACTTTAATTCAAGTTCTGCAAAGGCATATAGGAAGGATGGAGGGTGACAACAGTGTCAGAACTGATAACAATGCAATACTGACTGTTACATTCAGCAATCAAAGGGAGTGAACAAGCAAATCAATCAGCTGCTATAAGGAGGACATCCCTAGTTCAGCAATTCTTTAATAACCCCAACCTAACTTTCGTATATCTTATGTCATAAAACTAACAGGGAAGATGCATTGGTGACCTCCTTTTGAAAAGGCTAGAAGCCTGGCTGTAATGTTGATCCTCAGGATATAATACTTTACCAGTCACATACCTGGAACAGGCATATCATGAGTGCAAGAGAAGAAGATCTAATCTTTATACTCATTACAGATTTAGAAAGCATTATGTCCAGAAGCTAAAACAGCCAATACATTAACACCACCTGCCTAATATAGTTTAGATCCCCTCCTTAGGATTCATGAACTATAGCAGCAGGTAATGTTGGCACAAGAAATTACCAATAATTGAAATATCAGTAATAGCTTCACACCTACAAATCAATATTTATGGTCTGTGTAGTATGAGTACAGCTACCTTATTTGTCTGAATACCTCCACACCTGACATTAACCTCCCTCCTCACGTCTAAAACTAACATTTCCCTCTTCATGCCCACCACTAACCTTCCCCATCTTCATGCTCAACACTAACCTTTTACCTCCTCACACCCAGTACTAACCTCCCTCTCTACCATCCCCACTACTACCACACTGTAGCCAAACTCATAATAGATCCATGCCCAAAATAAGCACACCATAGCCGCTAGTCTGCATTGCAGTCAATGAATATGTTTTGCAACATTAGAAAAGAATTGCCCCACTCAGCTGCTCATCTCATTCATCTCTCTTCTCGCTCTTCCTCCGCTGCTCTTCTCTGCCAAGATCTTCATTGGTTGGCAATTACCGAAAGTGTCCATTTTAATGTTAACCCTAACCTACAAAGCTCTCAACAATCTCTTTACCCTATACATTTTCTCACTTGTTTCCAACCCAACCGCAATCTCAGATCAGATCTGCACATGAGCTTCTTTTGTCCTCATCTAGAATCACCTCCTCGCATTCACGTATACAAGACTTCTCACGTGTTTCACCTCTCCTCTGGAATGCCCTTCCACAGCACATCAGTCACTCTTTAACCTTTGAAATCTTTAAATGCTGTCTCACAACTCATTTTTCTGCCAAGCATATGCTCTAACTTAGGCTATTCCTCCTTCGACCTCTCGTCAAGTTTTACTGCTTACTAGATAACCTAAATACACACTGCCTGCATCTATACTGCATACTTCCCCACCTCGTTTCCCCCCATTCCTTTAAATTGTAAGCTCGCAAGGGCAGGGTTCTCTCACCCTTTTGTGTCTTGGAATTTGTCATTCATTTCGGAGCTTGCACTCTGTTATACGTTTTATTCATCGTGTTAAATTTGTCATTGTAACCACCAATTCTGTATTTTGTACCAGTGTCCATATTTGATGTATATCATTGTCTGTATCATTATGTACCCCTTGTTTGTTTTCCTACTTTGTAAAGCGCCACAAACTATGTTGGTGCTTTATAAATCATTAATAATAATAATAACAATACTGAAAATCTGCCAAACTTAGATATTGCATTTCACCATCAGTTTGCAGGGTGCATGCCACGGTGTTTATTATTTTTAGCATTGTTTTCTACATGAACCAGATGTTTTTCACACTTCATCTGTTTCACAAGAATGTGAAAGTCCCCTCTCAGATTCTTGCTTCAGTAATATAGTACTTAAAAAACAGTTATGCTTGTGACGTTTTAACCTGCAAGTATACTTTTATTTTTTAGCCAATATGATTAGAGATCACCCTTAAAATACATATAATCACTTAATAAACTGCACTGCTTTATAAATTGCCACTTTTTCAACTGTCAGAGTATAAAGGATGCAACAGAAAATAAAATTGTCAACAGGGATACTGCTAAGGTTTTTGTAGCCCCAAGCAGCACACAGTCCTCCAGTAGAGGTAGGTAGCTAAAGGTGCCTCCCCCAAATAGGTGGTCCTCCAGTATAGGTAGGTAGCCAAAGGTGCACCTTGTCTCAGTATAGGTGCTCCCCCCGCCCACATAGATCAATGGTGTCAATGGGGTTCTGTATCATCCCTCTGGCTCCCCATTCTCAACACACACACATGCAGATCGCCAGGGACCCGAATAGAGGAGAGCAGCGGCACACTTCAATTGCAGGAAATGAGCAATGACCTCAGTTCTGCAATGTAAATGTACTCTGTGGTCACTGCATCGCTCTCCCCTCTGTTCACATAGCCACTGATCTGAGGTGTGTGTGTGATGAAGCGACCATACAAGTCATAGAACAGCAACGGCCATACAAGTCACAAACAGGGCAGCCTGGGAGGCCCCTGCTGTGGGTGAGGCCCCAAGCAGCCGCTTGGTCGACCTGGGCCTAACTGCATCCCTGATTGTCGATTAATAATCTATTAAACTACTTAGGCATAAAATGGAAATATTGTGAGTATAGTATGTTGAGAGTCATTTGCTAGTGAAAACTGACCAAAATAAAAGAAACATCACAATTTAGCATCAGTTTTATTTGGGTGCACCATTTGCTTTGCAAAGCTAACATTTCGGAAGAGCTCCTACTCTGAACATGGAATGTCCATAGAATTGGACTACTAAAGTAATTACTCATATGCTGAAGAAAAATTGGTTGAAGGCACAAGTGGTGTGCTACAGCTATGACTTAGTATGAGCTGCTCCATGGACCACAGAACACTGCAATAAGGGACTCACTGAAAAAACCCCGTAGCTCAGACACTTCAGATTTTCGGAAACAGTAAAAAAGGGCGCAGGTGGCTAGTGGACAAATCAGGCGCCGCCATTCACTCCCATAATAAATATCGTTTACTGGGCGCCGAACAGGAAAAAAAGGCGCCCGAGAATAATAACGTTTTCCAACGGCGCCCGAAGATTTTTAATGTTTTATAACTGCTTGTGATGATTTACGTTTCCTATTTCAATAAAACATTATTTTAAATGTTATCCCTTACTGTTTGTAAAACATTATTATTCACAAAATAAAGCGATCACTACGTAACGTAAATTGTAATATATTTTATCCCTTACTGTTTCTAAAACATTATTCTACACCCAATACAGTGATCACTAAGGAGGGTCTTAGGTTTAGGCACCACCAGGGGGCGTCTTAGGTTTAGGCACCATCAGGGGAGTCTTAGGTTTAAGCACCACCAGGGGGGTCTTAGGTTTAGGCACCATCAGGGGAGTCTTAGGTTTAGGCACCACCAGGGGGATCTTAGGTTTAGGCACCACCAGGGGGGTCTTAGGTTTAGGCACCACCAGGGGCGTCTTAGGTTTAGGCACCACCAGGGGGGTCTTAGGTTTAGGCACCAACAGGGGGGTCTTAGGTTTAGGCACCACCAGGGGGGTCTTAGGTTTAGGCACCACCAGGGGGGTTTTAGGTTTAGGCACCACCAGGGGGGTCTTAGGTTTAGGCACCAACAGGGGGTCTTAGGTTTAGGCACCAATACGGGGGTCTAGGGGTTAGGGGTAGGTACAGGGAGGGTTACTTACTAAATTTTTTTAAACGTTATTATGCATTTCACTTTTTAAACGGAAGATTAACGTTTTCACAATTGCCGATTTCATGCACATTATTTAATGATTTATAACTTTATAAAACATTATTTATAAACAAAATATAGTACAATATATTTTTAAACGTTATCCATGCTTATCGTTTAAAACCCCGCGCCCTTTTTTCCCAGGGCCCCTTTTTAACGTACACCAGATTTTCCTTGTGACCAGTTAATTCCCCATGGAGACATTTTTAGGAAATTTTCAGTGGATCTCAATAAAGTGTGCACTGTGCAGATGCAATTGCATTCACCGGCATTCACAATGTCACAATGAGCAACATTCAGAGGGTGTTTCTATACATTCTGGTAAACACAGAGGTGCCTGGCTCTTCTACTGACCACATATGCTATTGCTCCGTTGTTATTGCCTGATGAAGCGGGATCAAACCTGCGAAACGCGTTGCATATTTGGAGTTCATAAATAAAATATATTGACTGTGTTTACTACAGTCGTTGTGTGTCTAATTGGAGGAGGTAAGTCCACCACTACCTCCTCTATTTACCAAGAATTTGGTTTTTAAGCTCATTTAGCTTCCTTTTATCCTTTTGGCGCCTCTGTTCTCCTGCATACTATACATTCTGGTGATTACTATAGCCAAAGTGAATAAATAGTGGTGAAAGCAGGTGAGCGGAAGTCACCAGAGTTTTATAAAAAAAAACCAAAAAAAAAAACCTCTTAAAAGTGTATACTGAACAAAAATACCACCAATGTATTCTTTAATCGGACCTGAAGATACCGTAAAAAAAATAAATAAAAGTTTCACTTACCTTGGGCTTCTGCCAGTCCTCTGCCGTTGTCCTGTTCCCACGCATACCTGGAATGATCCTCTGGTCCCCCGCCACAGCTCACTTTCTCTTTCGCTGACTTAGAAGTCAACGTTCACTGCTCCTGGGCGGCCTGTGCCGTACGAGTTCTCATTCGTGTTCCCGTCACTGGGAGCGTCATGCGCAGGCGCAGCACAAGATCTCTACTGCGCCTGCACAGGATGCTTCCAGTGAGGGGAGTGTGACGAGGACGCGTGTGGCCAGGGCCACACAGGCGCAGTGGATGGTGACCGGTGAAAGAGAACGTGAGCCACGGCGGGGGATCAGAGGATCTTTCTAGGTATGTGCGGGCACAGGACGGCTGCAGAGGGCTTGCAGAAGCCCCAGGTAAGTAAAACTTTTTTTTTTTTTTTAAGGTATCTTCAGGTCCACTTTAAATGCATGCTTAAAGGGAACCCAAGGTGAGAGGCTGCCATATTTATTTCCTTATAAACAATACCAGTTACCTTCTGATCCTATGCTTTTAGCCATAAACCCTGAACAAGCATGCAGCAGATCAGATACTCTTACCCCAGCTGACTCAGGTTTTACTGGATTAGCCGTATGCTTGTTCAAGGGTTTTGACTCAGGCACTACTTATGCCAGGAGATCAACAGAGCTGCCAGGCAACTGGCATTGTTTACAATGAAATAAATATGGCAGCCCCCATATCCCTGTCACCTCGGGTAACTTCATTAAAAGAAAGGCAAACTTAAAGAAAAAATCCGACCAAGAACTGAACTTTATCCTAATCAGTAGCTGACACCCCCTTTTACATGAGAAATATATTCCTTTTCACAAATAGACCATCAGGGGGCGCTGTATGGCTGATATTGTGGTGAAACCCCTCCCACAAAGAAATTGTGAGTACGTACTCTTGGCAGTTTCCTGTCTGAACCCTGTTGCATTGTGGGAAATAGCTGTTTACAGCTGTTTCCAACTGCCAAAACAGCATACAGCAGCTACATCACTTGCCAGCAGTAAAAATGTCACCATGTGATAAATGTCAGAATATAAATCAGGGATTTAAAATATTTTACAATGGGCAAACACTGACTAAATCATTTATACATAATTATTGTAAAAATGAAGCACTTTTTTTATTACATTATTTTCACTGGAGTTCCTCTTTAAATACAACCAGGCTAAGTTTACTATAGATTGGACTGGAAAATCCATACTGATTCAGGCCTATTGGCTCACATAATACTGGTGGATACACCCATATCAATGTAGCTATGCCATTTCCTAATTTGGTGTTTATCTTCAAATTTACGATGTGCAACAAGATAACTTGATTTGCTTGATACAGTGCAATACACTATTCTTTCACTCTTATAGATACATTCATGTTCACTTAAAGATGCATTGCATTCTGCTTGGGTATTATCTAATATTTATTCCTTGCCAAATGTTGTGGCAGGTCCCTATCAGTACGTGGTATACATGTAGCACAAACAGGTCTGCCAATATACTTTGCAGTACATTCGAGATAAGCATTATCAGCATTCATGGGGAACCTCACAAAGTCCTCTTCGTTACAAATGGAACAGGAATAAAATAATCAGAATAAAACATGGCAAGTAGAAAACACCTTCTTAACAAATAAATAAAGTGTGTTCTCGTTCCTTTTTATTCTCCTAAGTTTTCTCCTAGGAGATAATTTTCATCTTCCATTTAAAATAACTTTTTCAGCACTCTGCAACTCAAAAAGTACCAAAAAGTAGGTGAAAAAGTACTGCCAACATTATTCTGTGTATTTTCTTGCTTGCTGCCAGTGTTGCTTGCGAATATTTGCCAAAGTCATTTTCGCACTGAAAATATTAGCGAAAACACATTGTATTTTTGCGATATGGTCAAAGAAAACACGACGTGAACATTCATGAAAAATGTAAAAAAATCACTATTTTACCGTGAAAATTCACAAAATGGGTGAAAATTGTTTAATTAACAGCGAAAATTCACTAAAAATGCGAATAAATCATAAACTTATTTCAAAATTATTTTCGATGGCATTTTTGCTCAAAAGCTGAATTTTGCATTATTTTTGCAAAAATAATTGCAGAAAGGATATTGGCATTTTTCGCTCATCACTGCTTGCTGGTGGCATTTTATTAATAAGATGTGAAATATCACCAAGGAGAAAACTTAGGAGAAAAAGCAGGTTGGATCGGGCCCTGTGTATCTTTGCCAAACAGTATTTTAAAAGCCTGATACAAGCTTATGCGCTTTGGGTCCTACGGGAGAAAAGCGCTTTATAAATGTTTCGTTGTTGTTGATACAGAATTGTATAATTGAGGTTGATACCAGCACAAGGTGACTCAAACTATGTTATATAGTGCTCACTTATTTTATAGAAATGCCAGGTATTTGCAAGACACAATAACCTAACAGTGTAGCTACCGATAACTGATGAGAGATGAGATCTCATGACTTGCTAAGAATTATTGATGAACACACTGCCAGGCGATCTTCATGCGCAGTACATAAAATGTGTACAAGGTCATTTAGGGCTGTACTACAAACGGTAATGATGATATGTCTACCCAAAATACTTATTTATGCAGGCAGTGCCAAAAGTAAAGGGGCCCACTAATGATGCTCCTCACATTATGTAGAAGTGGTAAGATTGTACAATCAAAATTGTATCATTATTTGACACCTTAAGGACGATATCAACCAATCAGAATCAATCTTTCACCATATTGCGAATGGTTGTTATGGCTACTGCACTGAGGAAACCATTCTTGCCATAATAAACCAGAAGCACGGACATAGAATACAAAATGAATGATGATCTGTATTTGACATCATCACTTACAGTTGCGTTCATCTATTTAATTCATTATTCATTATTTTACTGGGCACTTGTCTTACTGCATTGGAGTCTCAGGCTCCTGGCCAGCACACTTTCGCATGAAATGTGTTTATTCTCCCCATGTTTGCATGGGTTTCCTCCAGGCATTTCAGTTCCCTCCCACATGACAAAAACATAATGGTTGGTTGATTGGAGTTCCCAAAAAATGGGTGCCAGGCTGTGACAGGGAACAGCATCTTTGATCATATTTGCAGTACTGAGAACTCCTCTGAGGGACAGTTAGTGACCTGCATTGTAGCACTCTGTAAAGTACTATAGAAAATGTCAGCCTTAAATACTTGCATAATAATAATATGTCCCCACATTATATTATGTTACAATGAAGAGATTAATTATTGAGAGAAGAATGTAAAAGAGAGGATGTAAAGGAATAAAGTTCCATATTATGTTATCTTTTCTCATAACTATTATCCAAAGACGTAACAACAAAAGTTGTTTAGGTGATACCTTTAATGTTTAAAGAGGAACTCCAGTGAACATTTTTACTGCTGGCAGGTGATGTAGCTGCTGCATGTTTTTTTGGCAGTTGGAAACAGCTGTAAACAGCTATTTCCCACAATGCAGCAAGGTTCACAGACTGCCAAGAATACGTACTTTTCTTGTTTCTTGTGGGAGGGGTTTCACCACAATATCAGTCATACAGCGCCCCTTGATAGTCTGTTTGTGAAAAGGAATAGAGTTCTAATGTAAAAGGGGGTATCAGCTACTGATTGGGATAAAGTTCAATTCTTGGTCGGAGTTTCTCTAACTGTACAAGATTTCAACTGTACAAGATTTCAACTGTACAAGATTTCAGTTAGTCATTAAAGGTATCACCTAAATGACTTCTGTTGTTATGTCTTTGGATTCTCTCCATGACTAATACTAGACCACACGCAAACAATTATTCAATAGACCAACCAAGGCCATGTGTACTTCAGGCGCAACTAGTTTCCATACTATATTTTCAAAGGCCATTTATAGCAGGAGTTCTGTTTCAATTAACTTTTCTCCTGATTTTTCTCCCTGATGTTGTGTTTACATCTTATCAATAAAATTAATATTCATCCCCCAGCAAGCAAAAAATATTCTTCAAATAAAGTGTCTTTCATTTACGTCAATCTGATATGGTCGTGTTGTTAACCCGCGTTTGCACAGTAGTACGGCCCCAAAAATATTTTATTCATCCTGATTTACTTTGCTTAACCTTTTCTTTTAATACTTTTTACTTGTTAGGTGCTGCTGAAAAGGTATTTTGTAAATGAATTGAGAAAAACATCTCCTGGGAGAAAACTCAGGAGAAAAATGTACTGAATCAGGACCTCTGAGATAAAAATATTTAAAAGATGTGAATTAAATCTTATCCTAGGCATTGCTTACAAAGGCTAGAGAAACAATGAACATATCAGTAAACTAGTCCACTATAATCATGAGAACGGCTCAATAGAAGGTCTATCTACAATATGTGATTATTTCTAGCTTTAAAAAGAAAAAAAAAATTTGTTCACTACTAACAACATTTTTTAATAATCCAAAGTCAAGCATTTTGATCAAGATTCACCATTTAGAGCAATGCAGACTAAACATATGTTAAACCTAAATAAATAAATCATCAATAAAATGAAAAAGATTTGTTTTTTTTAAGAAAGGCGTAGAAAGTGCACAGTAAAACATTCACACTTCCCTTCCAACATCCTTCACGTTGTCTTGGTCTTATTCACGATCGCACTCTCCTTCATGCTAGATATACACAAGGCACCTTCACCATCTACAGTTAAAAGACTATAAATTGGGCACAGAATGGCACATACATGAAAAATGGGTTCCGTAGGTCACTAAACTAATCAGGTGAAAAATCAGTGGCCAAGTCCACATCTATATGTCCAAAAGGGAGTAAAATGTGGTTATATTATCTCCAGGATTGCTTGAAAGTACCGACTGCTTGTCGTTTCTTACAATACATGACTTATTTCTGATTAAAATAAGCCAAAAAGTTTAGGCAGTTACCGGGGACTAGTTATAAAAGATTACAATAGATGCTGTCTTTTCTTAATTTCCTAATTCAACCAATGTAAACACCCGCGTTTAAGTGCCAAGAGTCACATAATTAGTTCATTATTTGGCAATATGGATTATGACATGTTTATTGGCTTCAAATTCTATCAAAAGTGTTCCATTCATGACATGAATACCTTGGAATTTCATTCAAAAACGTTTGTAGTATTCTATTTAGAGTACAGTATGAGGTATTTTTTTTAAATTATTATTAAGGTGACTCTGCTGTTCGCAATCCCATAGCCCCTCTATTATTATAATAATTCAGAGAAATTGGGCAGGACACTTATACAAAATTGGACACTAAGAAATTGGAATATGTTTGCAGCTTCTCGTTAATCAGACTAAAGATTATGCTTAAAACAAAATGAAACATGGTTCCTATTGCGGACTAAATATAATTGTATAATATGTAATCATGACCCATACAACTAGAGTTTTCAGCTACCACTACCAAGTTTTGAAAGATCCTATGTAAAGCAGCAGTTCCTGAACAGCATGTTGTCTCTGGGTGGGAATTAAAAAAAAAGAGAGAAAATATCTTCCAGTATCCTCTGAATACCAGAATCTACCATCAGCGAAGCTTTAGTGGAAAAAAAACAAAACAAAAAAATAAAGACAAATCTACCTACTAGGTCTTTTTATATTTTCACTTCACTACCTGCAGTAATTATTGATGTCCATTTTTGGTCAAATTAAGAAAATCACAATTCGTACAATGTTGTCACTGTAATGACAATGATTAAAGTCCCACCTTTTAAGATGGCAATATTTTGGAGACATTGCTGATTCTCATCCCCTCTATGCATCTCATTGGGGTGCCCATCAATAGCCTAAGTAGGACCCAGGCTAATCCTGCCTGACAGCTTTGTCTATTGATTGGCAGAGGCATCTCTGTATTGCTGTTGTGTATATGGTTCATCGTCCTACCCTCGCCTGTTTCATTACATGTTCCATTGAGTTATGCAGGATGTTAGGAAGCCCCATGAGGACAGATTTTGCCACAGCATTTTCTAATGGAGGATAGGCAACATGGGGAGGAATTTCATTTCTGCATGGAGTTTGTACAGTAAGTTCTTCCTGTGTCTGCACCCATTTTTTCTGGCACTCCGGTTTCCTCCCACATCCCAAAAACATAATAATTATTTGGTTTCCTAAAAAAATTGGCATTATAGTAGGGACATCAGATTATGGCTATAATAGGGAATAGAATGATCTCCTTGAAATACAGCTAGTGATATAAGTTATCCATTGCACTTTGCAAAACTCTGTGGAAGGTGTCATATTACCTGCTTGTCACATTGGTTTGTAGCAACGACTGCTGCATGCTCCTTTCTGAAGCACCTTGATGAGTCGTTAGAAAGTATTACTATCTAATAAAAGTTTACTCTTTGAATCTTTTAACGTTAGCCAAATGGTATTACCCTAATTCAGAACTTTCTGCAATATCAATAATAATAATATCTAGTTTCACTTTAAAGTGCATCTGAGGTGGGGGAAAAAGAATTTAGATTATTTCCTAGGTAGAGGGAAGTCTGTGGATAGTCCAGAGGCTTCCCATCTCCTCCTCACCCCCACTGTTGCTGCACATGGACCCTCTGAACATATCCGACAAGAGCTTGTCAGATATGTTGTTGTGGCCAGGCTCCCTGCCATGTACAAGCACGGCTGTACTGGGCCTGCGTGAATATGGCTGCGCCTGCACAGTAAGCCAAAGCCACTCATCTGTGAGTGGCTCCATGTTACTGCATAGTATGGCTGTGCTTGAGCATGGCTGAAAATAAAAAGAGGGTCCTGGCTATTGGCGGAAGGAGTTGAGGAGGACTTACCTGTTCTTAGGTAAGTATCTACTTTTTTTTCTTACCCACCTCGAGATTGCTTTAAGCAGCTGTAAAATGTGATTTTGAACAGATAACTAAGTTAATTTCAACTATTTTGATCATTTTAATGTTAGCTATAATACTCAAACATTAGATGTATTCTAGGATCTCTGTACAGGAAACATGTATACAACAGACAAAGGGCTGTACAGTATATGACAGAGATCTTTAAAAGATTTCAATTTCCCCCATATCGTCGTGAAACAAACACTAGCAAGCAAGCTGGTAAGCTCAAAAAAGGAACAGTATAGAAATGATCAGACCCCTACAAAAAAAGGTAGAAAAATAACAGGATGAAGAATAAGAAAGTGAAAATATTAATTACCAGTGAATGGCGTAACTCCGTGGCACTGCTAAGGTGGAAATCCAAGTCTTCGAGAAGAGCCAGTGGCATAACTCAGCCGCGTTCAAGTTCCAGTAGACCCTTACACCTCTTGTGCCAGAAAAAGTGATGGAGTTGGCTGTCTGGAGGGTTTGCGAGGGTCTTGCAGTATGGAGGAGGGGGCAAAGGAGGAAGAGATCAAACAGATGTATCATCTGTACTGTGTGATAATCTACTTGCACATATCCGCTTCCTGTCACAGCAGCAGCAAGGTGAGCGTAAGGCTGCTGATGACAAAACGTAGTCTCCACCACAAGTAAGAAAGCTGTCTAGAATAAACTTAAAGAGGAACTGTCGCGAAAATCTAAAAATTTAAAACACATACAAATCACAACTCTCCTGACCTGAACCCCATAGAGAATCTGTGGGATATTGTAAAGAGAAAGTTGAGAGACGCAAGACCCAACACTCTGGATGAGCTTAAGGCCGCTATCGAAGCATCCTGGGCCTTCATAACACCTGAGCAGTGCCACAGGCTGATTGTCTCCATGCCACGCCGCATTGAAGCAGTCATTTCTGAAAAAGGATTCCTGACCAAGTATTGAGTGCATAACTGAACATAATTATTTGAAGGTTGACTTTTTTTGTTTTAAAAACACTTTTCTTTTATTGGTTGGATGAAATATGCTAATTTTTTTAGATAGGAATTTTGGGTTTTCATGAGCTGTATGCCAAAATCATCAATATTAAAACAATAAAAGGCTTGAACTACTTCAGTTGTGTGTAATGAATCTAAAATATATGAAAGTCTAATGTTTATCAGTACATTACAGAAAATAATGAACTTTATCACAATATGCTAATTTTTTGAGAAGGACCTGTATATGCTCTGGGAATGCCCTACGGTAAAAAAAACCCCACTATGGTCACAAGTTGAAACACTATTAAGGAAATTGTTGTCCCTGTCATTTAAACTGACACCAGGTTTAGCTCTTCTCAATCAAGATCTCAATACTATCTCTAAGCAGGCGCAACCTATAATATGCCACTCTTTGTCTGCTGCACTGCACCTCATCACTATACACTGGAAATCCTCTGACTCTATCTCCCTGGTGTCTAAAATTATGCAGCTTAGGAAAAAAAATCAGCAATACAGGCAATTTTAGAAACTCTGATCATGTTGTGACCCCCGAATCCCAAATTACTGAACTGGAATGGGGATACCCTGATTTTTTTCCTTTTACCTTGGTGAACATATTTGTATCCCTACCAAAGCGATGACAAGCCTTGGTTTAAAACATAACCTAGGAAACTTCATCTTGAAAAGAACAGAACACGTTTTATTGGAGACAAGGACCTTGATATATTTACCGTACTAGATACAGAAAAATATAGATGCAAAAAAAAGAAGGCTGGAGAAAAAAATACAGAAAAGGATTCCTCAGCAGTGTGAAGTGTCATGCAGGACATCACAAATTACAAAAAGAAAGTTTCACAGACATTGGATAATATGTAACTTGCAAATGTTTTATTCTGCTGCAGAGTAGCTATGCCAAAAGATCTCCGCCTCCCCCCCCCCACAGTCAACACTCTTAAAGCAACCTCATTATGTATACTAGATTAAAAATACAGTGATAGGGTCATTTTAAGGTACCCCAATTCCTTGTATAATTGGACAATTAACTGATTAAATCTAAATATAGTGCATGGAAACTATTATTTAATACTCTTCCCCTCTGTTGTTTAATGGATTGTTTTGTAGGCACCAATTTTGGAGGAAGGTGATTGTTTCTTTTTTCCATGCTTTTTTTCCTCCTTTTACCTTTCTTCTTGTCCCCTCCCTTCTGTCTTTCTCCTCCTCTGGATGCTTCCATTATGTGGGGTCAGTTTGTCCCCTGATCAGATTTGGTTACTCACATTGTCTACCTTATTCGATTTTAAAACAAGAGTTGACCTGAGAACTTTGCAAGGTGGAATATAATTCCTGAAGAAGTGAACATTACTTATAATCAAAGTCAACGAAACACACCGAGTACTTCTGTGTAAACCTTGGCTAAAAACAATGTATTTTCTATGATACTTAGTAGTTGATGGGCTCACTTCTCTAAAGTGGGGTATACACCAGGGGCGTTTCTAGGGTCCTTGGAGATCGGGGGCACCTGTGGGCACCAGGCGGGGAGGTATATTGCGCGCGCCGTGGCAAAAAATGGGCATGACCATGAGATGAGTGGGTGTGGCTATGGGTGGGGCCAAATGTACATGAACTTAGCAGCGGTGTAAGCTACAGACAACAGGCCTGCCCATCGAAATATTGGAAGGAGCCCCCTGTCCTTTATTTAGATAATTTACAATCAGTATAGGCATAGATCAAAGATGTATACGCACATACAATTTTGATTGGTCAATCACTGACCCCCAATTTTACCACCCCTGTGCAGTAAGTGGGCCAACAGACAATGAATTTTATGAACAGAGCTAAAATTGGCTAATCAAAATTGTATGTGTGTACCAGGCTTTACAGCTAATACTGTACATACTGAAAGTAGCAGGGATCAGCATACAATATAGCTGGTTTACAATCAGTAAAGGCACAGAGTAACACCTTACACTGTACACACTGGAGGTAAATCAGCACACAGTGCAGGCACTAGAGAACAGCGTATACTGTACATACTGTAGGCAGCAGAATTCAGCACACTGCACCTAGCGTGCCAAAAATATGAGGATCACTTTGTGCGGCGTGCTTATCGCGCCGCACCGAAAAATGGGTGGGCCATGGACCAGAATATAGGTGTGGTAACGGGTGGAGACAAATTTACATGAACCTAGCAATGGTGGGACATTAGATTATGACAGTGGTGGCGAACCTTTTGGAGGCCGAGTGCCCAAACTGCAACCCAAAAGTCACTTATCTATCGCAAAGTGGCAACAGCAATTTAAACTAAATACTGTACAAACGTTTTAACTCATACATGAACATTATGGAAAATACAAGTTGAAAATAAACTGTGAAGATAAACAATTTCATCCATCCTACGCCTGAAAAATGTAGTCAATTTTTTAGAACCTCCCAGTTTTATTTTCTGTTTTAAAAAGCTAAAAAAGTAGGTTTAATGCTATTGTCTCAAATGATAAGGATTCAGCTTTTCCCATAGTCTCGCAGTTAGCAATCATGTGACCCCCAACAAGAAAAATTCAGCAATCATGAGGCACCCAACAAATCATGAGGCCCCCAACAAGACAAATTCAGCAATCATGAGGCCTCCAACAAATCATGAGGCCCCCAACAAGACAAATTCAGCAATCATGAGGCCTCCAACAAATCACGAGGCCCCCAACAAGACAAATTCAGCAATCTTGAGGCCCCCAACAAATCATAAGGCTCCCAACAAGACAAATTCAGCAGTCATGAGGCACATAAATAGACAGCATTTCACATAAATAGGCAGAATACCCCCTTAATATGGTAGCCCCCCAAGTTAGGTAGTGAGTGACAGGGACCCCCAGGTTAGCTAGTGAGTGACAGGCGCCTCCAGTTAGGTAGTGAGTGACAGGGACCCCAATAGTGAGTGACAGGGAGCCCTTTTAGGTAGTGAGTGAGTGCCAGGGAGCCCCTTTAGGCAGTGAGTGAGTGACAGGGAGTCCCTTTAGGCAGTGAGTGAGTGCCAGGGAGCCCCTTTAGGTAGTGAGTGAGTGACAGGGAGCCCATTAGGTAGTGAGTGAGTGACAGGGAGCCCCATTAGGGAGTGAGTGAGTGACAGGGAGTCCCTTTAGGTAGTGAGTGAGTGACAGGGAGCCCCTTTAGGAAGTGAGTGAGTGACAGGGAGCCCCATTAGGCAGTGAGTGAGTGCCAGGGAGCCCCTTTAGGTAGTGAGTGAGTGACAGGGAGCCCATTAGGTAGTGAGTGAGTGACAGGGAGCCCCATTAGGGAGTGAGTGACAGGGAGTCCCTTTAGGTAGTGAGTGAATGACAGGGAGTCCCTTTAGGTAGTGAGTGAGTGCCAGGGAGCCCCTTTAGGAAGCGAGTGAGTGACAGGGAGCCCCATTAGGCAGTGAGTGAGTGCCAGGGAGCCCCTTTAGGTAGTGAGTGAGTGCCAGGGAGCCCCTTTAGGTAGTGAGTGAGTGCCAGGGAGCCCCTTTAGGTAGTGAGTGAGTGACAGGGAGTCCCTTTAGGAAGTGAGTGACAGGGAGCCCCATTAGGCAGTGAGTGAGTGACAGGGAGTCCCTTTAGGTAGTGAGTGAGTGACAGGGAGCCCCTTTAGGGAGTGAGTGAGTGACAGGGAGCCCCTTTAGGTAGTGAGTGAGTGCCAGGGAGCCCCTTTAGGGAGTGAGTGAGTGCCAGGGAGCCCCTTTAGGTAGTAAGTCAGTGCAAGGGAGCCCCTTTAGGCAGTGAGTGAGTGTCAGGGAGCCCCTTTAGGCAGTGAGTGAGTGACAGGGAGGCCCTTTAGGTAGTGAGTGAGTGACAGGGAGCCCATTAGGGAGTGAGTGAGTGAGTGAGTGAGTGACAGGGAGTCCCTTTAGGTAGTGAGTGAGTGACAGGGAGTCCCTTTAGGTAGTGAGTGAGTCACAGGGAGCCCCATTAGGGAGTGAGTGAGTGACAGGGAGTCCCTTTAGGTAGTGAGTGACAGGGAGTCCCTTTAGGAAGTGAGTGAGTGCCAGGGAGCCCCTTTAGGTAGTGAGTGAGTGACAGGGAGCCCATTAGGTAGTGAGTGAGTGACAGGGAGCCCCATTAGGGAGTGAGTGACAGGGAGTCCCTTTAGGTAGTGAGTGAGTGACAGGGAGTCCCTTTAGGTAGTGAATGAGTGACAGGGAGCCCATTTAGGAAGTGAGTGAGTGACAGGGAGCCCCATTAGGCAGTGAGTGAGTGCCAGGGAGCCCCTTTAGGTAGTGAGTGAGTGCCAGGGAGCCCCTTTAGGTAGTGAGTGAGTGCCAGGGAGCCCCTTTAGGAAGTGAGTGAGTGACAGGGAGCCCCATTAGGCAGTGAGTCAGTGCAAGGGAGCCCCTTTAGGTAGTGAGTGAGTGCCAGGGAGCCCCTTTAGGGAGTGAGTGAGTGCCAGGGAGCCCCTTTAGGTAGTGAGTGAGTGCCAGGGAGCCCCTTTAGGTAGTGAGTGAGTGACAGGGAGCCCCATTAGGCAGTGAGTGAGTGACAGGGAGTCCCTTTAGGTAGTGAGTGAGTGACAGGGAGTCCCTTTAGGTAGTGAGTGACAGGGAGCCCCTTTAGGAAGTGAGTGAGTGCCAGGGAGCCCCTTTAGGTAGTGAGTGAGTGCCAGGGAGCCCCTTTAGGGAATGAGTGAGTGCCAGGGAGCCCCTTTAGGGAGTGAGTGAGTGCCAGGGAGCCCCTTTAGGGAGTGAGTGAGTGACAGTGAGGCCCCCCCTCTAGCCGCCGCCGCTCCCTCCTTACCTTGCACTGCAGACAGTGCGTCACTCAGACCTCAGGATCAGCGGCGACCCGACCAGTAGTACGAGCGGGCGCCGGACGCACCCGCTCTATATGCGGAAGTGATGTCACTTCCGCATATCAGTGCGGGCGCTATGTCCTAGTGCCCGCATGATTGGTCGCCGCCTGATCAAGGTCTGAGTGACGCGGCGGTGGCGGCTAGAGGGAGCCGCTGACAGAGGGGGTGGCGGCTGGGGAAGAGATCCGTGGCACCCCAGGACAGATTGGGGGCACGTGCCCCCCCAAAATAGGGCTAGTGATGCCCCTGGTATACACAATATTGCATGTGCACCCATCACTGGAAGAATATGCATTTTTTTTGCCCTGCAATACAGAGTATAAAATGCAGAGAAATTGTTACTTGATTGCAATTAAAAAATAAGGTCAATGGCAATATGCTGTGTTTGGTTGTTTTATAATGCCTTTGTGTGACTTTGGTAATAAATGGAAACTTTTAATATAAACGAATGACCTGATTCATGACCTACCTTACCCCATTACATCTTTTTGATACCTTTGATCCATGATAAAACAATATACTAATTAGCCCTTTATTAATATGTATCTAAGTATTAGGGCTAGGGTTTCCCCCTCTTTCAATATCTTCAAGAAGGCCCTTAAAACTCACATTTTTACTCTGGCCTACCCCCCTTACTAGTGTTCTAAGCCCACAGCTAAACTCTGGTCCCCTACCTTTCATGTCCCCACCTCTCCCTCTACATTGTAAGCCTTCGGGCAGGGTCCTCCTCCTTATATCTCCTACCTGTTCATGCATCTCCATTACCGTACACCCATCCTATGTATCTGAGTGAACTCTACTTGCCTAACCTTCATGCTCCCATCCAGTGACTGACTAAGCATCAGTGGTGCTCAGCAGAGCTCGAATATTCGAGTAGCTCGAATATTCGAGCTCTTTTTCAGCTATTCGAGCTCGGTATTCGAGCTCCGAATAGCTGGAGCTATTCGAATGGGCTATTCGAGTGAACTCAAATAGCCCATTCACTATTCGCGCTATTCGAGCTAACAGCGCTATTCGAGCTCGAATACCGAGCTCGAATAGCGTCATAGCCCAGATTGATGTCCTTAGAGCCAATCAGAGGGCTCCCAGGCCCTCTGACGGCAGCCAATCACTGAGGGGGACCCTGGCCAGCCCCTACCCTATAAATAGCGGCCGCCATGTTCCGTTTCTCCGTCCTTGCCCGACTTTGCACAGAGAGAGATCTGCTCCTTTGTGCGTTGGCTTAGCAAGAGCTTTATTGTGGTCATTTACCTAGCGTTTTTGCTCACATACACCTCCTATATACACCTATATTGTTGTTAGTTAGATAGGCATTGTATTTTAGTTAGTAGCTTTTGTGTTACATAGAGAGAGACTCAGACAGCTGCTGCAGGCTTACAGCTTTAGGCCTCAGGGCCTTGCCTGTGTGGGCAGCTGTTCTCTCCTGTCCTCTGTTTATTTCTCATCTATACCAGTATTTCTGCTGTCCTTTAGTACTGATTGATTGTATTTTGTATTGTAGTTATATACTGTAACTGTACTAGGACACTCACTCAGTCACTGTTCATAGGCTACTAGCTCCTGCGTGTGCGTGCACTCACTGTCTGTGTACTGTACACACACTCTATTTCCTTCTGAATAGTTATATACTGTAACTGTACTAGGACACTCACTGACTGTCACTGTTCATAGGCTAGCTCCTGCGTGTGCGTGCACTCACTGTCTGTGTACTGTAGTGTACACACACTCTATTTCCTTCTGAATAGTTATATACTGTAACTGTACTAGGACACTCACTCACTGACACTGTTCATAGGCTACTAGCTCCTGCGTGTGCGTGCACTCACTGTCTGTGTACTGTAGTGTACACACACTCTATTTCCTTCTGAATAGTTATATACTGTAACTGTACTAGGACACTCACTGTCACTGTTCATAGGCTACTAGCTCCTGCGTGTGCGTGCATTCACTGTCTGTGTACTGTAGTGTACACACACTCTATTTCCTTCTGAATAGTTATATACTGTAACTGTACTAGGACACTCACTGTCACTGTTCATAGGCTACTAGCTCCTGCGTGTGCGTGCACTCACTGTCTGTGTACTGTACACACTCTATTTCCTTCTGAATAGTTATATACTGTAACTGTACTAGGACACTCACTGTCACTGTTCATAGGCTACTAGCTCCTGCGTGTGCGTGCACTCACTGTCTGTATAGTGTACACACACTCTATTTCCTTCTGAATAGTTATATACTGTAACTGTACTAGGACACTCACTGTCACTGTTCATAGGCTACTAGCTCCTGCGTGTGCGTGCACTCACTGTCTGTGTACAAACACACACTCTATTTCCTTCTGAATAGTTATATACTGTAACTGTACTAGGACACTCACTGTCACTGTTCATAGGCTACTAGCTCCTGCGTATGCGTGCACTCACTGTCTGTGTAGTGTACACACACTCTATTTCCTTCTGAATAGTTATATACTGTAACTGTACTAGGACACTCACTCACTGACACTGTTCATAGGCTACTAGCTCCTGCGTGTGCGTGCACTCACTGTCTGTGTACTGTAGTATACACACACTCTATTTCCTTCTGAATAGTTATATACTGTAACTGTACTAGGACACTCACTGTCACTGTTCATAGGCTACTAGCTCCTGCGTGTGCGTGCACTCACTGTCTGTGTACTGTACACACACTCTATTTCCTTCTGAATAATTATATACTGTAACTGTACTAGGACACTCACTCACTGACACTGTTCATAGGCTACTAGCTCCTGCGTGTGCGTGCACTCACTGCCTGTGTACTGTAGTGTACACACACTCTATTTCCTTCTGAATAGTTATATACTGTAACTGTACTAGGACACTCACTGTCACTGTTCATAGGCTACTAGCTCCTGCGTGTGCGTGCACTCACTGTCTGTGTACTGTACACACACTCTATTTCCTTCTGATTACTGATTGATTATTGTAATTTCTGGTTGTACTTACTGTTACTACTTACTGTACTAGTAGGGACACTCAGTCACTGTTCATAGGCTAGCTCCTGCGTGTGCGTGCACTCACTCACTGTCTGTGTACACACACTCTATTTCCTTGTGATTATTACTACTGATTATTGTAACTTCTAGTTGTACTTACTGACTCTGTTACTACTTACTTACTGTACTAGACACTCACTCAGTCACCTCGCCCACCAACCCACTCCATTAAAGTACCCCACTTTTCACCCGCCCTTTTAAAAAACTTTTGTGTTTACGCCCAAAACATCGAAGATGTCTGGAAGTGGCAGCCAGCGCGGTCTGGGCAAGGGGAAGGGCAGCAAGGGAATCAGGAGGAGAGGGAGCAGCATTGTGGCAAGCCGCGGGCGCGGCCGCGCCACCATGCACAGTTCCGCAGCAGCAGCGTCAGTGGCAAACATTCCTCCTATAGCCACTGGCCGTGGACGCCTTGGGCGCCGCCCAGCAGGAGCATCTGCAACTCACGCTGCAGAGACACAGCAGCAGCAGCGTGTAGCACCTGCTCCGATTTTCCTCCAGCCGGGTCGGAAACGTCCCATTGAGGAAAAGGATGCAGACACTGTGGTGCAACTGATGACGGAGGATGAGCAGCCCGCCATCAGCTCTGCATCCGAGGCCTCCACCCTCACCACCACCACCACCACCCCTGTTCGCAGCCGCCCAGCAGGGCCTGGGGAGGAGGCCAGTTCACCGTCAGTCGCCGACCTGTCACTCAGCACTCTTTTGACCCCAGGCATGATGAGTCAATTGTCTGCTGTTGTTGGCGATTTGGAGGAGGAGATGCTGATGGGCACTTTGGGGGATGAGGGATTGGACAGCAAGACTGTGGCGACAGTCAAGCAGCCCATCCATGCATCAGGAGAGGAGTCATCATCCCAGCAGGACATGTTTCAGGAGGGGGAGGATGATGATGACACGGTGACAGACAGAGACTGGGTGCCACCAGCTCCAGGGGATGTCGTCATCAGCAGCTCTGAGGAGGAGGAGGAGGAGGATGCGCTTGTGGGCCTTGCAAGGAGGCGCATCATTGCAAGCATTGGCAGCAGTAGGCAGGTCCCCCAGCCTGCTGGTGTCTCAGGCTCCGCAGCAGCAGCAGCAGCAGCATCTGCCAGTACCACCACCAGCCGCACCCAAGCCCCCCCCCAACCACCACAGGGAGACAGGCAGCAGCGGTTCCATGCCGTAGGGGGTTGTTTTTGTCACCAATCTGGCGCTTTTTCACCATGCCCACAGTGTACAGCAAGTACGCCACTTGCAACCACTGTCAGCGGAAGTTGAGCAGAGGTGCAGACCCCTTAAAGTTCAGCACCAGCTCGCTCATCAACCACCTTGCTGCGAAACATTTCCACCAGCATGAGGAGTTCCAGAGGCTGAAGGCATCTGGTGCTGGCAGTGGCACCACACCCATCACTGCACAGCCTTTAGCAGCAGCAGCAGCAACAGCAGCCACCCGCCCTCCTGCTCCTCCAGCAGCACCAGCAGGAGTGCGGAAACGCACTGCTCCTCCCCCCTCTGCAACTCCTGCCGCTGACACTGAGGCCTGTTCTGGCAGCCAGTCCTCAGTGGCCTCCTCTGCTGTGTCTGCTGATTCCCGTGCCAGCAAAAGGCCACGCCAGAGCCTTTTGAGCGAGTCCTTCCAGGGGGTGGTTAGGGCTCTGCCTCCCAGCAGCCGTCGCGTGCGGCAGCTGAACGGCTTGCTGGCACGGGCCATGTGCTCCCAACTCCTGCCGTACACGCTAGTGCAGGAGGGGAGCGACATTCGTGTGCTGCTTGCTTGCGCAGCCCCAGACTGGCAGCTCCCCAGCAGACACTTCTTCGCCCACAAGGCCATTCCTGCACTGCACCGCTTTGTGATGGCCAATGTGGAGCGAGGGCTGGAGCACGCGGTTGGTGAAAGGGTCCACGTCACCATGGACTCCTGGAGCAGCCGCTTCGGGACAGGCCGCTACCTGTCCTTCACTGTCCACTGGGTCAGCTTGGTGGAAGGGGGTGAGGATGGGAGAGCAGCAGCGGGCACAGCAGCAGCAGCAACACAGTGGGTGGTGCCACCCCGCAGGGTCGGGGGAACTGCAGCAGGTTCCTCCGATCCTCTGCCATCCTCCGGCACACCTGGCCAAACCCCCCGCCTCAGCAGCAGCGTGAAGGCCCGCCACTGCCAGGCGCTGCTGCACTTGGTCAGCCTTGGGAAGACCAAGCTGACGGCAACCCATGTGTTGGCCAAACTCCAGGAGCAGGAGAGGATTTGGCTGACCCCCAGAGGCCTCAGAGTCGGAGAGGTGGTGGCCGACAATAGGGCCAATCTGGTTGCCGCAATAGACAGGTGAAACCTGACCCACATCCCCTGTCTTGCCCACGTGCTGAACCTGGTGGTGCAGAAGTTCTTGCGCACCTACCAGGGGATGGGCGAACTGCTGAAAACGGCAAGGAACGTTGTGCGTCACTTCCGGCGCTCGGCTGCAGCCTGTGCGAGCCTGGAAGACGTGCAAAAGGAGCTGGAGCTGCCACGCCATCGGCTGATCCTTGACGTTCCGACTCGCTGGAACTCCACCCTGGCGATGTTGGAGCGTCTGGTTGAACAGAAGCACGCTGTCAACCAGTACCTTGCCCTGGCCACTGTTTCCGCCGCTCAGAGAAGGGACAAGACCAGCAACATCCCGTCCATTGTCCCCGATGATGACTGGAGGCACATGCAGCAGGTGTGCTTAGTGCTGGCTCCCTTTCTGCAGGCCACTAACATGGTGAGCAGGGACCATGCTATGGTCTGCGAGTGGGTGCCCCTGGTTTGTCTGCTGAACAGGGCCCTCGATGCTTTGCTGGAACAGGGAGCGGCAGCCTTGGACCAGCAGGAGCGGCAAGCAGCTGCACAGTCCACCTCTGAGGGGGAGGAGGAGGAGGACTTGGTGGAGGTCCCTGACCTTGCTGCTGATGAGGGGGATCAGCACAGCGCAGCTGAGTTGGTGCGGGGGTGGAGAGAGGATGAGGCGGCAGAGGAGGAGGATGAGGAGGACAGCACTGCCGTCGATGTGCCAGCAGACGTGGCCCGCCTCTTCCCAATGGCAGCGCACATGCTGACGTGCCTGCGCAGGGACCCCAGGGTGATCCAGATGAAGCAGAGGGAGGACATCTGGATCAGCATGATGTTGGACCCGCGCCTCAAGGGGAAGTTGAGCCAGTTCCTGCCGCCTGCAGGAGAAGACCCAGCGCAACAAATAAGGAGCTTGCAGCAGGCCCTTGTTGAGCGCTTGGAGGAAGCCTTCCCCCAGCCTTCCACCCCCACTGTCCAGCCAGCACAAAGGCAACAGCAGGTGCCTGCATCCAGCAGCAAGCGCCCCACAGACCTGCTGTCTCTCAGCCACGAGCTCTACAGGACTGTAGAGGCTCCGGCACCAGTGACTAGAGAGGAGGTGCATGCAGCAGCATCCTCCTCCGGTCACAGCCAGCGCCTGACCCGCATGGTGGCTGACTACATGGGGTCCTACAGCGGGCTTGACAGCGATGCCCCTGTTGATCCCATGGAGTATTGGGTCAAGCGCCTGGAGATCTGGAGCGAGCTGGCGCAGTACGCCCTGGAAGTGCTGTCCTGCCCCCCTTCCAGCGTGCTGTCCGAGCGCTGCTTCAGTGCAGCTGGTGGCGTGGTCACCGAGAAACGCTCACGTCTGTCTCACAAGTCTGTGGACAGACTGACGTTTCTTAAGATGAACCAGGCGTGGGTGGAAGGCGAGTTCCTGGCCCCTGTTGTCGGCGAGAGGGGGACATGAACTGGCTGCCGGAACTTAGAACCATCGTTAATGTGCCTTACCACCCTTTACCACCTCCTGGCTCCTGCTCACTAAGCCAGCCTGGTTCACTTTGACTATTACGTCGCCTGCAGCCACACATTTTACAACTACAGTGGGCTGCTGTGTACTGCCCTTCTGCTGTCTGTCTGTGTTTCCCACTGCCAGGGTACACAGATTTACATTCTGCTGCCACTCTGCCACCAGCTATTACGTCAAAAAATAGCTATATATCTGTGTAATTTGTTTTACAAACAAAACCAAAAAACCATAAAAAAAAAAAAAAGTTTAATTTTTCTGAGGTGCCCGGGTTGAAAACTGTGTTGTCCCAGTTGTGTATTGAACACGATGTGGGCTGCACGACCGCTGTCTGGGACCTCCTGTTGTGTTTATTTACAGCCCTGGTATCACCCACTAGGTACCAGGGCTATTATGTCACGCTGCCTGCCTGCTGCCACACTCACACTACTCCTCCATTCCTCCTGCTGCTGCTGCTGTCTGTCTGTGTTTCCCACTGCCAGGGTACACAGAATTACATTCTGCTGCCACTCTGCCACCAGCTATTACGTCAAAAAATAGCTATATCTGTGTAATTGGTTGTAAAACCAAAACTACAAAACCATAAAAAAAAAAAGGTTTAATTTTTCAGAGGTGCCCGGGTTGAAAACTGTGTTGTCCCAGTTGTGTATTGGACACGATGTGGGCTGCACGACCGCTGTCTGGGACCTCCTGTTGTGTTTATTTACAGCCCTGGTATCACCCGCTAGGTACCAGGGCTATTATGTCACGCTGCCTGCCTGCTGCCACACTCACACTACTCCTCCATTCCTCCTGCTGCTGCTGCTGTCTGTCTGTGTTTCCCACTGCCAGGGTACACAGAATTACATTCTGCTGCCACTCTGCCACCAGCTATTACGTCAAAAAATAGCTATATCTGTGTAATTGGTTGTAAAACCAAAACTACAAAACCATAAAAAAAAAAAAAAGGTTTAATTTTTCAGAGGTGCCCGGGTTGAAAACTGTGTTGTCCCAGTTGTGTATTGGACACGATGTGGGCTGCACGACCGCTGTCTGGGACCTCCTGTTGTGTTTATTTACAGCCCTGGTATCACCCGCTAGGTACCAGGGCTATTATGTCACGCTGCCTGCCTGCTGCCACACTCACACTACTCCTCCATTCCTCCTGCTGCTGCTGCTGTCTGTCTGTGTTTCCCACTGCCAGGGTACACAGAATTACATTCTGCTGCCACTCTGCCACCAGCTATTACGTCAAACAATAGCTGCTCACATTACTCCTCCATTCCTCCTGCTGCTGCTGCTGTCGGTCTGTTTTTCCCACTGCCAGGGTACACAGAATTACATTCTGCTGCCACTCTGCCACCAGCTATTACGTCAAAAAATAGCTATATATCTGTGTAATTTGTTTTACAAACAAAACCAAAAAAACCATAAAAAATAAAAAAAAAGGTTTAATTTTTCAGAGGTGCCCGGGTTGAAAACTGTGTTGTCCCAGTTGTGTATTGGACACGATGTGGGCTGCACGACCGCTGTCTGGGACCTCCTGTTGTGTTTATTTACAGCCCTGGTATCACCCGCTAGGCACCAGGGCTATTATGTCACGCTGCCTGCCTGCTGCCACACTCACACTACTCCTCCATTCCTCCTGCTGCTGTCTGTCTGTGTTTCCCACTGCCAGGGTACACAGAATTACATTCTGCTGCCACTCTGCCACCAGCTATTACGTCAAACAATAGCTGCTCACATTACTCCTCCATTCCTCCTGCTGCTGCTGCTGTCGGTCTGTTTTTCCCACTGCCAGGGTACACAGAATTACATTCTGCTGCCACTCTGCCACCAGCTATTACGTCAAAAAATAGCTATATATCTGTGTAATTTGTTTTACAAACAAAACCAAAAAACCATAAAAAAAAAAAAGGTTTAATTTTTCAGAGGTGCCCGGGTTGAAAACTGTAGTTGTCCCAGTTGTGTATTGGACACGATGTGGGCTGCACGACCGCTGTCTGGGACCTCCTGCCTGCTGTGTTTATTTACAGCCCTGGTATCACCGCTAGGTACCAGGGCTATTATGTCACGCTGCCTGCCTCATTGACTGCCTGCTGCCACACACTCATCCTCCTCCTCCTGCTGCTGAATTTACCTCCTGCTGTCTGTGTGTTTCCACTGCCAGGGAGCACATACAATGGCGCTTCCAACATGCGTGCGCCACCAGCTATTTGTTACGCTCAAAAATAGCTGCATTTCTTTAAAAAAAAAATTGAAAAGAGAAATAAGTGAAGAAGAAGAAGACGATATAGGAAAAGAAGGAGAAGAAGAAGAAGGAGAAGAAGAAGATGAAGAAGAAGGAGAAGAAGAAGAAGATGAAGAAGAAGATGAAGAAGAAGATGAAGAAGAAGAAGATGAAGAAGAAGAAGAAGATGAAGAAGAAGAAGATGAAGAAGAAGAAGATGGAGAAGATGAAGAAGATGAAGAAGATGAAGAAGAAGAAGATGGAGAAGATGAAGAAGATGATGATGAAGAAGAAGAAGATGAAGAAGATGAAGAAGAAGATGATCAAGAAGAAGAAGATGAAGAAGAAGAAGAAGAAGAAGAAGATGGAGAAGATGAAGAAGAAGAAGATGAAGAAGATGAAGAAGATGAAGAAGAAGAAGAAGAAGAAGAAGAAGAAGAAGATGGAGAAGATGAAGAAGAAGAAGATGAAGAAGATGAAGAAGATGAAGAAGAAGAAGAAGAAGAAGAAGATGAAGAAGAAGAAGATGAAGAAGATGAAGAAGATGAAGAAGAAGAAGATGAAGAAGAAGAAGATGATGATGAAGAAGAAGAAGATGAAGAAGAAGAAGACAATATAGAAGAAGAAGAAGAAGATATAGAAGAAGAAGATATAGAAGAAGATATAGAAGAAGAAGAAGAAGATATAGAAGATAAAGAAGAAGAAGAAGAAGTATATACAGTACTGAACAAAATTCTGGACACAACTTCTCTTTCCACCTGTAAGGCTTGGTGGTGTATTCTCCACAGTCAGCATGCAACGCATCAGCTGGCGTGGAGGAGGTACACACACTAGCACCAGGAAACAGGCTATCCCTAGTATAGTGGAGGGGAGGACTGACTCCAATAGGAGATTGTGGCGCACAGAGCCGGTGCAGATCTGACAGCCACAAACAATGCTTACGTTATAACGTCTCAGCGCAAAGTAGCGCTGAGCGCACAAACCAGAACTGAGGAGATCAGGACAGGTAGACAGAATGAACGCTTGCTAGCTAGCGGCTACTTAGCGACAGCAAGCGTCCAAAACCAGACAGACTGGAATGAGGCAGCCAATGCGATGCGGCGATGGCGTGCCTCACAAAGACAGGACAGGACAGTCAGAAAATAGCAGGATTAAGATAGAAGAACGTAACACAGATAAATATACAATAAGTATGTTTTCCTAGCGTATTACAATTACAGCTATCAATGAAACTATTTGTAACGTCTGACTAACATATGTATATATCGGCAATGAACCGATATATGACATAAGCAGGAACGCTGACTAGGACTAGAGTAATACAGGGAACAGGACTCAGAAGGATTCGCTATCTCTTCGCAGAGATGAACGCAATCCACAAACGGTAACAGGACAGGATTCAGAAGGATTCGTTATCTCTTCGCAGAGATGAACGCAATCCACAAACAGTAACAGAACAGGATTCAGAAGGATTCGTTATCTCTTCGCAGAGATGAACGCAATCCACAAACAGTAACAGAACAGGATTCAGAAGGATTCGTTATCTCTTCGCAGAGATGAACGCAATCCACAAACGGTAACAGGAGCAGGGTAACTACCTCAGCACGGGTGGTCACGGTACGCGCAACCTACCAAAACGTGCTGGAAAGCTGACTAACTGCACACAGGATATAAACAGTTCGTGTACGTATACATCAGCGACACTGATGTATTAACGTAACACAAATACAAGGAAAATAATAAACGTGCTGGTATGCATATATATTGGCAATGAACCAATATATGATGCAAAGACCAGCAAAGTATCTTTATAACAAGAAACACGATCGGGGGCTAAAGCGACAGCAAGACTGGCTTACACTGAAGCTATGAAAACCCAAGGAAACCCTGCAGGAAGCAGATCTTTATACTGAGGTCATCCAATGGGAGCAGACATGCAGATTCCCACACAGGTGAATGATAATCAGTCACAAGCTGACAGCAGGGAAAGACAGACAAAGCTATGCAACTTGCATGGAAATAGATCAGAACTGCCTGAGCTGCAGCACTACTACTTCCAGTAATAGCTGCTGCAGCAGCGATCATTACAGTACCCCCGCCTTTAAAAGCGGATTCCAGACGCTTTTCAAAACCGAAATTCCCAACAAAACAGTCTGACTGATAATTCATGATGACCGGGACAGCCCGGCAAGACCGAATTCCAGAATCAGTCCCCACAAGACTGGACCCATCAGAACCAGAACCTACAGAACCACGCCCATCAGTACCACAAGCCCCAGTGTGACACCCATCAGAACCATGATTTCCAGAAGAAAGCCCTCCGGAATTCCCTGAGCGATACCCACCGCCTTCCAGGAACCGTTCAGAAACGCCAAAGCCTTTGCAATGCCCACCGGTACTGTCTTTACCAACACAAAACCCACTGTTGAACCAGTCCAAGGTACCAGGACAGGTTTTCTCAGAGACCTCCCAGAACACCTCGAAGCTCCAAAGAGATCCCCATATGTCAGAACGCCCCTTAGGCTCACATGGAGAACTATCAAGAACCCCTATGGAACCTAGGGCAATTCCCGAGTCAGGGCCACAAGGACAAACATCAATATCAGGGCTTTCAGGGACCAGAACCATCTCTGGGCATGCAGGCAGACTGGCAACATCAGAACGTGTTCCCACTAAGGAAGCATCAGAGCACGCTAACACCTTAGACACACTTGGGCATTCTGGCACACAAAGAACATCTGGGCACACCGGCACAAGAGAAACCTCTGGGCATGTCAAGGAACTGTGAGCCTCAGGGTCAGCCAAGACAGGACCAAAACCAGGACTGGCCAAAAAAAAATCATCATGACTAAACTTCGCAACCACTGGACTTTTACACGAGAATGCTGGATCAGACTTAGATGTCGCTGATTCCAGCAAAGTCAGTAACAAATCAGATTCAGGGGCACCAACAAAACAGGACAAATCTTCTGATGTATGCACTGAACCAGATAGGGACTCCACAACTACCTCTGGACTGGACAGAGACTCATTTAATACACTGGATTGGAGCTCATGAGGCGCTGCAGAACAAGTCAGTATTGCAGCAGCCCCCACTGGACTAGGCAAAACTGAGGAATTCCCTGGACAGGAAGGGGACTCTGGAACCTCTGCCACAGCGGCCAGAGAACTAGAATCTTTCAGGATACAGGGCTGGGTTTCAGGAACACTCATCGGACCGGACTGAAATTCTGAGATTTCTATTATTTTGACCAGAGAATCAGAATTATCCATGTTACAGGGCAAGACTTCTGAAACATTCAGAGGACAGGGCTGGAGTTCCTCGGCTGTTACAACACTGGAGAGGGACTCAACAACATTGGTTAAATCAGACTGTGTACAGGGCAAGGTATCTGACACACTTGCTGACGAGGACAATATTTCAATGGCTTCTGCTTTGCTGGGCAGAAATTCATCAAGTTTTATTAGAGCAGACTGTAATTCCAAAACAGCTGCTAGACAAGTGAATATTACTGCAACACCAACTGAGGTAAGCAGTGCTTCAGCCTCCTCTGCTAGAGGGTTTAAAGTATCCAAAATACTGGGTGAAGCATAAGACTCTGCGACCACAGCTTCACTGGACAGGATCACTGAACAGTCCATATTGCAGGGCAAAACCATGGAAGCACCTGCTGGACAGCATAATGATTCTGTGACCTGAGTTTCATTGGAGAGATCTACTGCACAATTCATGGTACAGGGCAAATTTATTGGAAAATTTTCTGAACAAGGTAATAATTCTGCGATTTCAGGTTCACATAGCAGATGCTCTGAGCTATTCACGAAACTAGAGCGAGGTGTAGAAACAGGAAGATCAAGACACAATGTTTGCGCATCTGCTGGATCAGACAGGAGTTGAACTTTATTAACACAGGTAATTTCTGCAGAAGTGTTTGCAGAGACAGACAAGATTTTTCTGGTGTCTGTTTCACTAAACAAAGAGTCATGAGTACTGGCTAGGCTGGACTCGGAAGTCAGCAGGACCTCTGGATTCTCTGCTGAGAAATTTGCGCAGGGCAAGGTTAAGAATGTATCAGTGGCTTCTGTTTTACTGGGAAGTAACACTGAGTTATCCATGGTACAGGGTGGAATTGCAGGAACTTCAATTTCACACAAAAAGAGCTCCGAATCACCTGCTGAATCAGCCAAAGGTGCTGAAGCAGGCGGGTCAGAACGCCAAATTTGCGAATTCGGAGTCACAAAAAAATCATCCAAAATCAGTTCCCACACATCAATCAATGGAGCCACAAAGTCATACTCACACACACCAGTTTTTATTAGGTTATAGGCAGACTTAATGCATGCATTCAATACCAATTCACTTTTTGCACTGTAAAATTGACAAAATGAACTTGAATCATTCTTCCATTCATTGACCAGAGCTTCCATCTCTCCTTTCTCAAATGGAGGATTCCAAGCATACTTAACAGGCAGATCATGGTTTGCAGATATGATTGTGGCAGGCACATGTATAGGGTTAATTAGCAGGTGATTGGCAGATTCCTTATTCTTAAGAATCTCCAATACCTGTAGCAAGTGTTGAACTGTAGTGTATGCAAACTTCCCTTGGTTCACAAATAAGTTGATTTGTTCAATACTCTGTAATATCTCATCATAATCATACTCAGATAATTATTTTAAACAAAAATCTTTATTTTCCCTAGCCAGGGAGGAAAGTTCATTAGTAGTTTCATAAGTCCATTTAACTCCCCTGAAAGACAATTGCATTTCATTATCTGTTAATGGCAGAATCTCATTATAGGTCTCAGTCGCTAAGGATAACGATTCTGCAGATTGGACACGTTTCTTAGAACGTTTGCGTTTTGCCTTTGACCTTGCGGTTTTTGGTGATTTATTCAAAGCTGCAGGAAAATTATCAGTAACACTTTCTGCTTGCTGCTCATTCTTGCAAGCAATTGAAGGAGCAGCTGATTGGCCTGCTGCCAGGAGTTCATTAAGAGGAAAAGGCAATGGATCTATGCGCAACCAGTTATGGATCACAAACGCTAGAAATTCCAGTGGTCTCTCTTTCAAATCGGAATGATTGAGAACATCAAATGCCCACTGGAATAATTCCCCTTTAAACAAAATATAACTTAGTTGGAGTGCCCAGGTTGAAACAGGAGTCGCTTGGAGATCAGGATTGGTCAGGAACCTGGCACATTTAGAGAAAAACTCATTTTCTGTTTCAGAGCTAAGTTCTTCAAATTTCTTAAAGGAACAGGAACCATAATTAACAGTGTCATACTTTCTGGGAATCCTCCCCACAATGGGGATTGGTAATGGGGTTTTCATAATGTAAGGCTTGGTGGTGTATTCTCCACAGTCAGCATGCAACGCATGAGCTGGCGTGGAGGAGGTACACACACTAGCACCAGGAAACAGGCTATCCCTAGTATAGTGGAGGGGAGGACTGACTCCAATAGGAGATTGTGGCACACAGAGCCGGTGCAGATCTGACAGCCACAAACAATGCTTACGTTATAACGTCTCAGCGCAAAGTAGCGCTGAGCGCACAAACCAGAACTGAGGAGATCAGGACAGGTAGACAGAATGAACGCTTGCTAGCTAGCGGCTACTTAGCGACAGCAAGCGTCCAAAACCAGACAGACTGGAATGAGGCAGCCAATGCGATGCGGCGATGGCGTGCCTCACAAAGACAGGACAGGACAGTCAGAAAATAGCAGGATTAAGATAGAAGAACGTAACACAGATAAATATACAATAAGTATGTTTTCCTAGCGTATTACAATTACAGCTATCAATGAAACTATTTGTAACGTCTGACTAACATATGTATATATCGGCAATGAACCGATATATGACATAAGCAGGAACGCTGACTAGGACTAGAGTAATACAGGGAACAGGACTCAGAAGGATTCGCTATCTCTTCGCAGAGATGAACGCAATCCACAAACGGTAACAGGACAGGATTCAGAAGGATTCGTTATCTCTTCGCAGAGATGAACGCAATCCACAAACAGTAACAGAACAGGATTCAGAAGGATTCGTTATCTCTTCGCAGAGATGAACGCAATCCACAAACAGTAACAGAACAGGATTCAGAAGGATTCGTTATCTCTTCGCAGAGATGAACGCAATCCACAAACGGTAACAGGAGCAGGGTAACTACCTCAGCACGGGTGGTCACGGTACGCGCAACCTACCAAAACGTGCTGGAAAGCTGACTAACTGCACACAGGATATAAACAGTTCGTGTACGTATACATCAGCGACACTGATGTATTAACGTAACACAAATACAAGGAAAATAATAAACGTGCTGGTATGCATATATATTGGCAATGAACCAATATATGATGCAAAGACCAGCAAAGTATCTTTATAACAAGAAACACGATCGGGGGCTAAAGCGACAGCAAGACTGGCTTACACTGAAGCTATGAAAACCCAAGGAAACCCTGCAGGAAGCAGATCTTTATACTGAGGTCATCCAATGGGAGCAGACATGCAGATTCCCACACAGGTGAATGATAATCAGTCACAAGCTGACAGCAGGGAAAGACAGACAAAGCTATGCAACTTGCATGGAAATAGATCAGAACTGCCTGAGCTGCAGCACTACTACTTCCAGTAATAGCTGCTGCAGCAGCGATCATTACACCACCTTTTTTTTTTTTAAAGGAACATCCCCACATAATCACTTGCTGTTGTTACTTGGAAAAAAAGATGTTTCTTGCATCATTCACCCTCAAAACAAGTGTTGGAAGCTATTTAAGGCCAATTCGAATAGTCAGCTCGAATAATGAGCTCGAATACCGACTCGAATAGTGAGCTCGAAGTCCGAGGTCGAATCGAATAGTAAAAATTATTCGACTCGAATATTCGACTGACCTCGAATAATTTACTATTCGAATTCGACCAAACTCGAATTTTAAAAAGGGGTATTTGAGCACCACTGCTAAGCATTACCTGGTACTCATACTGTGCTGTGTGATCTGGTTTGCATGTATTCCTGTATTGTCTTATTGCTGTATGTCACCCCTAAATATTGTCTGTAACCTTAACTAATGTACAGCGCTGCGTAACATGTTGGCGCTTTAAAAATACAATAAATAAATAAGCATAGGATGTGGAGACACTTCTCAATTTTTCTAATTGCACCAGGAGTTTGTATTTACCTATTTTCTATTGTCATAAACATTATCCCAGATGGTACTTTCTCAAAGTTCCTATTTGGCTACATGGCTCAGTTGTTTCACAGTGCCCCCTACTGCTTAAAATCTTCTGTGGGCAATCTGAAGACCAGGAAAGCCCCTTTCTTTATTTCTGCGAAAATGAAGCATATTTTCCCCAATCTCTTGTACTGCAGGTTTTCACATATTATCATGTGCCACGTGTTGTAAAACGCAGTTACGTGGGGATGCAAATCGATAAACTTATCATTTCGGATGGTTGATCAGGCCTGCAAAATCACAGATATATGGTCACCTTTAAGCTACTTTTTTGTTTGTTTTGAGGATTGGAGACACTCATATGTATTGTTTTATAAGAATTCATCACTCTCTGCCAGTTAACTGCCAGTAAATACCACACGTGTAATATCTATTTTTTTTTCCATTATCCTGTTTTCATGTTCTTATTTAGTGATGGTCAATGAAATGCAAATCATTTCCAGTTGATGCAAATTTATCGCGCTTGAAAATGAACCAATCAAATCAGCAGGATTGTTTTTTAAGCTGTAAAAATGTGCATACAAAATTGCATACATTTGCATCAACTTGAAATTGTTTGCATCTCATTGACCATCACTATTCTCATTGTCATAATTGTTCATATGCCTTATTAAGATGTATCTACAGAATGGGCTCGTGCACACCAGAGCAGTTCTGAAGCGTTTTTTAAAACGCTTGCAGGGGGAAAACCGATTGGCTAATGAAAGTGAATGGGATGGTGCACAGTGCACACCAGAGCGGCTCGTTTTTTACACAAACGCAAACGCCAGGGCTGCAGCATTTTTGGGACTTCTGAGGCGTTTCTGCCTCAATGTTGAAGTATAGGAAAGTGGAAACCCGCTCTGAAAAACGCTAGATCAGAGCTGTTTTCCAGGCGTTTTTGTCACAGAAGCTATTCAGTAACACCTTTTCTGTAACAATATTTTTAATCTGCTAGACAAAAATGCTTCAAAAACCGCTAGGCATGTTTAGAAAACATAAAGTTTCACTTCAAGAGGGGGAAAAAAGTATGTGTATGGCACATCCCATCAATAATAAAACTTCATTGAGCAAAAAAGTATTATCACATAGCAAAACAATCCTTCCAGCGTCCTCTGTTATGTGCTTGTTACTGAGTTGTCAATTAAAGCCAACCAGACGTGTGCACAGCTCACCAAAGAAGAAACTCGCATCAATATCTGATTCCAAGAAGAAAGCAAAAAGCGTGCACCTTCCGTGCAAATAGTGAGGTTTAATGGCAGTTAAGACAACCTATAAAATTGTGCAGGCACTTCATATCAGTACAACATGACGTGACATGGGTTTGTCAGACATCTCTTATGTGACCGGCAGAAAACTCGGTGGCTGGTGCTGGAGGTGGGTGCCCGGCTAAGAGTGGAGAGGCGACGGCCGTTTCGCGTCTAAACGACGCTTGGTCACGCGTACCACTATGAACAGCGGAAGCGAACGTCCCGGCCTATAGCGGGGAAAAAACCCCGCCCCTTCCGGTGGCGTCGCTTCCTGGTGACGATGTGTGGAGCGCAAACACTAAGTGGCACGCAACATAGCGGAAGTTATCCGCACAGTAAGTCAAAAAAAAGGGGGCAACATTTGAATAATATTTCTACACAAATATAAAATCAACACTGCCGCAGCAGGTGCCGAGATTCTATAGACACAAAATTTAGAGCTGTGTCATATAAACGGAACCACGCTTTTAAAAGGCAGCATCGATATAAGACTAAATACAGCATGCCAACAGAGCCCATGCGCTCAACACACAGTGCAAACTGTGTTTTTAAAGTGACAGTGCAAGTTAAAAACAGTTTGCTGGGAAAATGAGCTTTCTGGTTAAACAGCTAATGGACCTATCTTGGACCTACCTAAAGGCATCTAGTTAGTTGGGGCCAGGTCTGTAGGAGAAAGAGAAGGTCATGGGATATGGTGGGGTAAGATTATTTACACCCAGTTAATATAAATCCACAGGATAAACATAAAACAGGTAGGGGGATCATATACTTTAACCAAAGTGATCGGAACCCCTTTGCATATATATTATAAACTCCTATATTAGGAATACAATAGAAGGCATTCAATTATCCTTTAGCAAGTTACTCTGGGGTAAATACAAATTCCTCCGAGATAATAGCCAACCTGTCTGAGGAACCTTGACCTATAGTGGATCCCTAAGGGCACCCACGTCTCACACACCAGTCCTCAAATAGGTAGACCCAAAATTTTATACAGTACATTTTGGTACAAGTTATAACAGGGAAAATTCAGAATGCTATTTATATTAATAAATAAGATAGGTCCATTAGCTGTTTAACCAGAAAGCTCATTTTCCCAGCAAACTGTTTTTAACTTGCACTGTCACTTGCACTGTGTGTTGAGCGCATGGGCTCTGTTGGCATGCTGTATTTAGTCTTATATCGATGCTGCCTTTTAAAAGCGTGGTTCCATTTATATGACACAGCTCTAAATTTTGTGTCTATAGAATCTCGGCACCTGCTGCGGCAGTGTTGATTTTATATTTGTGTAGAAATATTATTCAAATGTTGCCCTCTTTTTTTTGACTTACTGTGCGGATAACTTCCGCTATGTTGCGTGCCACTTAGTGTTTGCGCTCCACACATCGTCACCAGGAAGCGACTCCACCGGAAGGGGCGGGGTTTTTTCCCCGCTATAGGCCGGGACGTTCGCTTCCGCTGTTCATAGTGGTACGCGTGACCAAGCGTCGTTTAGACACGAAACGGCCGTCGCCTCTCCACTCTTAGCCGGGCACCCACCTCCAGCACCAGCCACCGAGTTTTCTGCCGGTCACATAAGAGATGTCTGACAAACCCATGTCACGTCATGTTGTACTGATATGAAGTGCCTACACAATTTTATAGGTTGTCTTAACTGCCATTAAACCTCACTATTTGGACGGAAGGTGCACGCTTTTTGCTTTCTTCTTGGAATCAGATGTTTAGAAAACATGCCTAGAATCGCTCTGAAATCTGCCTCAAAAAACCTCTAGCCTTTTGCGGTTCTCTTAGAGGTTTTTGGTGTGCACTGGGCCAATGTCTGCATACCACAGAGTCCTAAATAAACTTGTTTGCATTTATAAAGTAATATACAGCGTCAATGGCAGCTAAAACCAGTCACATGGGAGTAATACACAATGTAACTTCCCATGATTACTTGTATATGGCTGCCTGCAACATATTTGTCAGTTGTGAGTATTAGTGTGAAGATACAATAAAGCTGGTGACAGTTGTGGCTTTTGTACTGGCGAGGACAACAGAAAAGCAGTTGACATCTGTTAAGATTTTTTTTTTCTAAAAAAGCAGTTGTAACTTGTGAAAACTAAAATATTAAACCAAGACTTTCTAAAATTTTCTAAGTACATGTTAAGGACAGGACCAAGTGCAATAACACTATCCTATTTCAGTTTATGTTAGTCAGATGAATTAACAATAATTTTTGATTAGTTGTGTGTTAAAGAGAAACTCCGACCAAAAATTGAACTTTATCCCAATCAGTGAGAGCCTAAGCGCTTTGAGTCCTATGGGAGAAAAGCGCTATAGAAATGTTATTGTATTGTATTATTGTAACTAAAATGTTTCTTTTTGAAATTGTTCTTACTCTGTACAGCACAATGTATTGTATTATGTTAGCACTTTATAAATCAATAATAGTAATCAAAGTATTGGTAGTTCAATCATTATTCAAGTAGGGTCCTCCTGACAAAAAGTTAGATACTTCGCTATGGAGAGGGAAGGCTGTGGATCCCATAGAGTATTACAGATCTTCTCTCTGTGCCTTCGGTCCACTTGTGTCCCCTGTGAAAATTATTTGACCAACTGGTCAAACATATTTGAGGGAGTCCTTATTGATGCATCAGAAGTACTGTATATACTCCTGTATAAGCCTAATTTGTCAGCATAAAAATGTGCTTAAAAGTAACCCCCTCGGTTTATATGCGAGTTAGTGGAGCAGAACAGATGGTGGAGCAGGTTTTGTTAATGGCAGAGGAGCGTAAGTATCGTGCACTAGTGATCCTGCTCTTGCCAGCTGGCTCCCTGCTGTGTCTGTGCCCGCATCCCCTGCAACATGGTGTGCAAAGTGTGGTGCTCAAGACTACCTGTGTCTTCTGGCTTGTGAAGCGGAGCGTGTAAGCAACGTGTCAGATGATCGGGGATTCTTCCTGTGTGGCAATCACTTGTCTCTCATATCTATGACGTCATCTAGTGGCTTCTTGAGACACAGCTGTGTGATCCTGGGGCACATCTGGCTATGGGAGGGGGGCTGACTTGTACTCGGGATCATCTGGCTACTGTGGAGGGGGCTATACTGGGGAGGGGGCTTACACGCAATTCAATCACTATTTCCTGTTTTCTGAGGGAAAAGTGGGTATCTCGTCTTATACGTGGTTTGTCATTTATGCGAGCAGGCATGGGCAATTCATGATTTAAATGAGGCTTAATTGCATTAGGTATGCGGCTGGGAGAGAATGGGTTACTTACCCATAAGTCCGCTGTCTTCTATGCGTTTCAAACGTCTTGCACGTGCCCAATTGGACGCGTTGCAAGACTCACTACCTTCCAGCTTGAAAGAGGAAGTGCGGTAGTGAGTCTTGCAACGCGTCCAATAAGATGCATGCAAAAGGATTGAAATGCATAGAAGACAGCAGACTTATGGGTAAGTAACCCCCTCTCTCCCAGCCGCACACCTGAGGCAATTAAGCCTCATTTAAACCACAAATTTGTGCCCACCACTGTATGAGAGTATATACGGTAGCACCCGTGTTCAGAAACTCCTAAAGTATCATATAGGTGCTCTGAGCCAAGTCACATTTACCTTGAGTCACTAATTGATCTGAGGAAGCGGTGGATGCTCATGAATCGCATTGTCCAGTGTTTTGCATAAATTAATTTTGTATATTATATTAGTCCTCGTCTTGAGGTAAGTATTTTCTTGTCTTTTAACCTATTTAAATAATTTTCTATATCCTTTGGGGTGCCTCCCTCCCAGTATTACATAGTAATTGTTCATGCTATGAAAATAACTCAATGAATGAACTTCTTGCCGACCGCTCCATGCCAATTGGTGTGAACGCGGCGGCAGCCCCAGGACCACCCCACGCCTAGGGGGCGAGGACTGCAGGGGATCGAACGCGCATCCCTGCTGGCATGACGGAGCTCCGCTCCGCCATCAGTCTACCGCCGTCTATTTACTAGGTACAGCGCTGTACAGGGGACAGCCGTGTCACTTGGCTGTCCCCTCCAGAGGCAAAAAGGTGATCCGCTGTCATAGGCTGAAGCCTGGCTGGTGGGGGGAGGGAGGGCGGGGGTATAATAAAATAAAAATAGAACAATTTATTAGGAAAAAAAGACAAATAAAAAAAAATAAACCCGCCGGCAAGGGTCAGACTAGGGAGATATTATGAATGTGTGAACTGGTGACACTTTTGTTCACATTGAATAACACCTGTGCTACCACACGGCATAACGTAACCCCACACAACTCAGCAGACAAGTGATCCCCCCCATCCTTTTCTCCCAACCAACAGAGTTTGCTGTTGGTGTGGAGAAAGGGGGGGGGGGGGGATCACTTGGCGGCCCTGCAGCGAGGCCTTAAAGCTGCAGTGGCCTATTTAGTATAAAATGGCCTGGTCACTGGGGGGGGTGGTTCTGGTCTAACACCGCAGTCCTTAAAGAGACTCTGAAGCTAATGTTTTTTGCTAAATTTACCTTTCCATTCGCTTTAGAAGTCTCACCAGCGCTAAACCGCCGCATCCCCGCCAAAAAACGAGCACTGCAGACCCCCCAAATGCCCGGGCAAACATCCACGACCAACTTGGTCGTGGATTGTGCTGCTCTAAGAGGCTGAGCTATTCGCTGTAGCTCCGCCTCTCCTGCTGTCGATCGCCACCTCTCCCCGCCCCTTTGCGAAGAGTGAGAGGGGCGGGGAGAGGCGGTGATGCGCGGCGATTGACGGCAAGAAAGGCAGAGCTACAGCAGAGAGCTCTGCCCCTTCCAGGAAGTGCCATCCTTAGTCCCCCCCCAGGGATTTTGGGGGGGTCGCCAGCCCTTGTTTTTCGCCGGGGATGCAGCGGTTTAGCGCTGGAGAGAGTACTGAAGCAAATGGAAAGGTAAATTTAGCAATATATTTTCGCTTCAGACTCTCTTTAAGTGGTTAAGTTATGCCGTGTGGTAGCACAGGTGTTATACAATTTGTGTACAAAAGTGTCACCAATTCAAACATTCATAATATCGCCCTAGTATTGTTTTTATCTCACATTTTTCTAAATAAGTTGGAGTTAATATTCAGAGGTATCTTTACTAAGATTAGCGATCAGTGGAGAACTCTACAGAACAAAGGTGATCCAGAAAACCTGTCCTGGATTTTTAAAGCGGGATTGTCACCATAAAAATCAAATTTCAACAGCAACTGGTCTGAATGTATTAAGTGATAAAGATGCTGATCCTGCATTCAAAACTTTTTCTGCTGTTATGATTTGGAGTGATCACATACTTAAGGAGCACTGGCCCTTTAGTAGTCAGTGCTAAACAGTTGCATGCTGGGGGTTCTTTTTATCTATAATATATTCCTCCTCTTCCATTTATTTCCCTGCCTAGCTGCTTATCTGAAACAGGATCCCCTGCTCACTTGTGTTTACAAGCAAGGCTGAGGTGACTCAGCGATTGGAGGAGAAAAGAAAAAAAAAAAGTTAGGGGCTTGTTTCTGGCGTGATTCAGACAACTGGTATTGTTTAAAAGGAAATAAACTTTTACCTCTCACTTTAGTTGCCCTTTAAGTTCTCAGCCTCTGAGACAGTAATCTCGGCTCTTCCTTTTCAGTAAGCCAGCATCAATTCAGTAAGACGCCCTTGGGCAAGGGCTCCTAACACTGCAGGGTGGCCTATTGAGCCAGAGATCAGGTGAGTTAATTGCACACTTACCGCTGTACTCCAGCTCTGAAGGGAGCCACAGGAGGGTGGCCCACGTGGAGGGAGGGAGGATGTCGTCGGCCCCTCTCTACCCACAGTGGCACCTATACAGGCTACCTATACCTGCAACCTATATTGTGGGCACCTATACTTATTGCCTATACTTGCTACCTACAGTGGTTTGCAAAAGTATTCAGCCCCCTTGAAGTTTTCCACATTTTGTCATATTACTGCCACAAACATGAATTAATTTTTATTAGAATTCCACGTGAAAGACCAATACAAAGTGGTGTACACATGAGAAGTGGAATGAAAATCATACATGATTCCAAACATTTTTTTTTCACAAATAAATAAGTGCAAAGTGGGGTGTGCGTAATTATTCAGCCCCCTTTGGTCAGTGTAGTCAGTTGCCCATAGACATTGCCTGATGAGTGCTAATACCTAAATAGAGTGCACCTGTGTGTAATCTAATGTCAGTACAAATAAAGCTGCTCCGTGACGGCCTCAGAGGTTGTCTAAGAGAATATTAGGAGCAACACCACCAAGATGTCCACACACCAGACGGGTGAGGGATAAAGTGATTGAGAAATTTAAAGCAGGATTAGGCTACAAAAAGATTTCCAAAGCCTTGAACATCCCGCGGAGCACTGTTCAAGCGATCATTCAGAAATGGAACACTTGAAACAAAAAGAAAAAACGAGAGCCCAATATAGTGCAGTAAGTCTAACAATTGTTGGCGAAATAATTAACAGATGTGGATATACTCACAAACACGGGTTACCACATAGGCAACCACTTGAAATGCAGGTGGGGAGTATTAGAACCTGACCCCACTCAGGTTTAAGAAGTCGCTCTCTGTAGATAGAAAGAAGGGGACAGTCCCCTCCACCCAAGGTGGACTATATACTGTGCAAATTTGGACAGAGGCGCCAGGCAGGTTAAAATGATCTAAAAACAACTAAAAAGGAGGAGTACAGGTGGACTTACCTCCTGAAATGATGGACAATCGAGATTGTTCAAATCGCAAATAACAATTTATTTTGGCACTCCGCAACGCGTTTCGCAGGTATAACCCGCTTCATCAGGCAAGGAGTGCAAGCTCAAAAAGGTCCAATAGTGGCAATGCGCTGCTTCTGTACTACAGAGGCGCATTGCCACTATTGGACCTTTTTGAGCTTGCACTTCTTGCCTGATGAAGCGGGTTATACCTGCGAAACGCGTTGCGGAGTGCCAAAATAAATTATTTGCGATTTGAACAATCTCGATTGTCCATCATTTCAGGAGGTAAGTCCACCTGTACTCCTCCTTTTTAGTTGTTTTTAGATCATTTTAACCTGCCTGGCGCCTCTGTCCAAATTTATTCAGAAATGGAAGGAGTATGGCAAAACTGTAAACCTACCAAGACAAGGCCATCCACCTAAACTCACAGGCTGAACAAGGAGAGTGCTGATCAGAAATGCAGTCAAGAGGCCCATGGTGACTCTGGACGAGCTGCAGAGATCTACAGCTCAGGTGGGGGAATCTGTCCATAGGACAACTATTAGTTGTGCACTGCACAAAGTTGTCCTTTATGGAAGAGTGGCAAGAAGAAAGTCATTGTTAACAGAAAAACATAAGAAGTCCCTTTTGCAGTTTGCCACAAGCCATGTGGGGGACACCGCAAACATGTGGAAGAAGGTGCTCTGGTCAGATGAGACCAAAATGGGACTTTTTGGCTAAAATGCAAGACGTTATGTGTGGCGGAAAACTCACACTGCACATCACTCTGAACACACCATCCCCACTGTCAAATATGGTGGTGGCAGCATCATGCTCTGGGGGTGCTTCTCTTCAGCAGGGACAGGGAAGCTGGTCAGAGGTGATGGGAAGATGGATGGAGCCTAATACCAATGTTATAGAGGTGGCAATGCATATATTGTTGACTATGCACAAAATTCCTTTAACTGTTCACCGTGCAGCAGCTTCAGACCTCGATCAGCTTAACAACACAGGTAAAGCAGAGGCAGAGAGCAGATTGAATATATGCACTGTCCTCTAGTCTACACAATATAGATAATTCACAGTTGTCTGCAGCTTGAAGCTACAGCTTAAAACTGGACCAATCCAAATAGTTGGATGCTATACAAGACCGCAAAATGTCGAAAGGAGTCAAGTCCTGGGGGAGGATCACCAACATCTTAGTGGGGCGCCCCATAAGATCTGTTGGAATATACTGTCACCCAGCATACAGCTTTTAAGTAGGACCAGTGGATATTGAGAGACTGGAGTGAGCTGGAACGCAGGGAAGCAGTAGTGAGACGCACGGAAGTGACGTCTCTGGAGAGAACCCTGACCCAGGAAACCCTACTGGTGGCTGCCGCTGAGTGCGGTGAATTACGAGCGGCTTCTGGACAGTACTGATCACCGGCGCCTGGCTCGTCTATGCTAACTGGAGGGTTACGGATGAAGTAATCAGAGTCTCCCTCCCTTTGCAATATATACTACGGGAATCTTTATTTGGATCCGCTGCAGTGCAGTCTGGAGGATCTGTCTAAGGAGGTATATTGCAATCACCAGGAAGCCCCTGGAAGTTATACATTTTGCTGCAACTGCATATTTATAGATAAGGTGTGAACAGAGACAATCATATGGTCAGGTAATTTTGAACTAATATTTGTGACTTGTATGAATATATGCATATGGAAGCTTCTTACGCAATTTTGTACATCAAATAGAAGTATAATCAATATACAGGTTTTTAGAATTTTTATTAATTTTTTAGTGCATTTTTTGTGCTTTTAAGGTGAACCTGTTTTTGCAAGCTCGTCAGCATACTCTCAGGTTGTATGAGTGGATAATTGGAGAGAGTGTGTGTTGTTATGTGGTACTCAATTATAGCAATTGATTAATAAAGTAATAACCTTTTGGAAATTACCAGCGCTCCTCACAATTATTTGGTTTATAGGCATCTATTAATATAACAGTCACCTGTGCATTATATGGAAGACATGTTATTTTAATATTCATTTTTTTTTAAATATTCAATTTCCAATGTCCCAGGAGTTGGGTTTCTAATGCAGCTTTTTCAATATTTTTATTTTCAGCAGGACTGTGTGCATAAAAAAAAAAAAAAAAAAAAAAGAACTGACATCTTGAATTCACTTTATTTTTTTTTTTTATAATTTTTAAAATATCAATAAAATACCAGCCAACAGTACAAAAAAGCATAATGCCCAGTGTAAAATGTATTACAGAATTATAAAAATAGAAATACAAAACAATTATTTTGTTTATGATCAACAGTCAACAAATGGCAAGCACAATATTTAGTACAAAATCTTTGGGCATAAAACCAATGACAAAAATATGCATTAACAAACAGGATGCCACTCAAAAATGTACATTGCGTTAGAACAATATGTATACCTTCTGTCTTTGTACATTTGTTCAAAAAGCAGAAAAGTCTGCATCAAGCAAAATTTCTGAAAAATGTTTTCAGTCTTTAAATTGTAAGATAGCACCTAAGTTTACTTTTAATTAAACTTTCACTGTAATTTAAATATTCAATGAGAGGTTGCAGTTTACATCCTTGATTTAATTAATGTGTTTCTGTTATTGTCAGTTTTGAAAACTAATAAACGCTAGTTTATACAGGTCTTTGACACCAGTTGACATTTAACTTGATGCATCAGCTATACCATTGTACAACTGATGGCAAACCGAAGACAATGTCCTCAATTCACTAAGCTTATCTCCTGTCTTTCATAACGTTTCTCTAGTTATCACCATGGTGATGAGGCATGTAGTATTCAGGAAACAATTTACCTCAGGCAAACCTAACGTTAACTCTTCTGTCTTTAAGTTAACTCTTCAATTCTTAAAATAACTCCAGAATTCTAAAGTTAAAGACAAAAACAGGCTGTTAACTGCGTGTGAAAAAAACTACAGAGGCGGTAACTTAAGGAATGAAGAGATAAGATAGCTCTCTCACTGTGCCGTGGCAAGTTTTTTCTTGCCTTATTATCTCTAGCATGATCTTAGTGAATTGAGGCCAAACTGATGTCAAAAGCCAGTGTGCACAAGCCCTAAAAGCAATTATTTTAATTTAACTGAATTCAACATTAAGAGACTTTGTTTTAGAACGTTTCATACATAAAATGTCATGCAGATTTATGTGTCTGTTTCTCTACAAATAAAGAAAAAGTATCTCAAAGTAAAAAAATAAATAAAAAAACATTCGAAAAAAAAATCAAAAAAAAAAATCACTGTTTGAAAAAGTTAGACAATTGTTATTACGTCTCTGTAATGACAGCCTAAAATAACAATCATCAGTACATTTGTACTGTACTCACGTGGTCTTAATATAAGATCAAAGATGTGCAATACCTGCAGCGAACTGATACAAGAAGGCTGTTATGTCATTACACTATTATACTAAACAGACACCAGCATGATGAACTATGGTGATGGTAAAGAAAGTTAAAAATAAATAAAAAGATGAAAAAGAATGAAAAAATTATTTGAGATTCTAAAAATGAAAAAGGTGCTCTAAACTGTGATTAAAAGAAAATACCTATAAAAAGGGGAAGAAATGGTTCAGTGAAAGGCAATTATGTAAAAAAAAAAGTGCAAAAAAAAAATGTACATACTTGTAATGGCACGGTCTACTGGCTTAACCCTACAGATAACAGGTCTTATTGTGTTTTACATTTCCTACTGATGCCTTCTTTGGATTGAAGCTAAACACTACACTTTTTTGTACTCCTGACTGACTTGATGATTAAAGTTCAGAGTGAGAGTCAGTTTGTCTGATAGGGTCAGAACACTACACTTTCATGTCCACAACTTGAGCAGCAATGTCAATTTACAAATCTTGCAAACCCCGAGAGGAGGTACAACTCCAGTCATCATCTAGAACAGAATAAGGGAATGTCAAAAATTCCATGGCAGGTTTTTATGCTGTCTGTCTCTATCAAACAGATTTTTCCCAACCTCCTGTTTCTTTATGACCTTGTCGCACCGAGAGTTAACAAGGGATATAATCTTAGGGGCCCTTGCACACTGCATAACGTATGTGTTATTAATGAGCATGAACTGCACTGGAGACTGGGCATAGACTTTAATACAAAACCTGCATGCAGCAAGTTAGAATAACATGACCAGTTACAATGCAGATCAGTAAACAGCCCCATAGAAGTGTATGGGCAGTGAGTTGGCATCCAGAATTATTTTGCAACGCAACAAATGTAGTGTGCAAGGGCGCAAAGTAGAAACAGACAAAAATATCACAGATTTTCTAATGTCTTTCCACACACTACAGAAAGGAAGTTTTTAATGCTGTCTTTATGCTCAATGGAGAGCTCTTAACCCATTTTCTGTTCTTGGCGACCCTTTTATCGGAACGGGGAGAGTAACTTTCCTTACTGAAATGCCCATACTAATAATAATGGCAATGTTTCCCCACTGTACCCAATACTAAAATAAAAAAAGGACATGTATATTTATTATAAATAGTTAGTCATCTGCCATAATCATCTCAGTAAAATGAATAATTCCCAGGGCTATCCACATAGCACCTGCTCTGGGTCCTTGTGGTGATACAAACAGCTATAGGACAAGGGGAAACTAATAGCAAGCCTATATGTCCCAGCTTCTATTTGTTTTGTCTGTTCTAGAGAGTTTACACACCCCGTCAAATGGTAAATAGTAAGTGGTGGGAATTCATTTTAAGTGTTGATTTAATTTCTATAAAAGCAAGGTAATTCCCAGATCACTATGTAAATGCTGGTAATGTGGTGGTTGATGGAAACCGGAAACCGACTGGCTTTCCACTGTAAAATGAGGCATATGCGTCCCTCAACTGGTACATCGGTTAGTGTATAACATAGCAGGGAGCATGTGGCACAAAGAAGCCGCAACTGAGCCCTATAATCTCAGACCTACACTGAAAAGAGGCTCCATTTTATCTGGCTTTGATCACCTTTTGCTACAGTCCATAAACTTATGGGCTGCAAATGTGCTTTCATTAGTTTGAAGACTGCAGAAAGGGATGTGGCTGAACTCCTGGTCGAGGGAATTCAAAGTCTATTCAGTGCACACAAGATAGGAGTCTTCCAGGTACTCATGAAAAAAATAAATATATATAGTATAAACACTGGTACTTTTAAGCAACGTGCTACTAGCACTTTAGCGATTACATCAGTTTGAGAATAATGCAAACCACAGGTTCACTTTCACAAATTCCCAGAAAAAGCAACCTGCTGGCGGAGATTTGATAATGGTATAACAGAAAAAATACACCAATGGGTAAAATAATGATATCATACCTGCTCATTTCACGTCAACCTTTAAATAAGACTACAGTCATCTAAATTTATGGAAACATCTTCACTGGTACTAATGTACCGGTATGTACCAAAAAAGGTTTCAGAATGCTTACTGGAAACATTTAATTGGAGAAAACTCAAAATATGAAGTAATTTTTGCCACATATGCAGCAAATTGAATTATCAGAGAAGTGGCCCGATGCCTGTTGGTGTATTTGTGGCAGTTTTCATTTATTGCTATGTGGAAGAGAGGTTGCCGCTCATCCACACTGCTGGTCAGGACTGTAATGTAGAGGATAAAGCACTGCTACAAGGTGAATGAGGCTGTCCTGCACTTCAGAGTAAAGGGATGGACTCAGCAACAAACTGCGTGTCTGACAACTAGGGATGACCCTGCCTAGGAAAGCTTACACAGAATCAAGTGTTCAGTTTGATCAGCTGATAGATTTGTAGGGTTCTGATTAGCTGTGATGACTTCCTGGTTTAAAGCATGATCATGACCAGCAAGTCAAAGTCTATCCGCTAATCAAAATAATCACATGCTTCTCCGTGAGTTCTCCTAGGCATGGCCATCCCGATTGCTATAACACCCATGCGCAAGCACTTAAAATTACAATGCAAGAGATCCAAACATATCATCCATGCAACCGATTCAGTTATTCCAAAGCTGAAAATAAAACACAGCATTAAAAGGCAATTTGATTAGTTCAGAAAAAGATTGCACGTCAAACCTCTGCACCAATTTTTTTTAAAAACTGTAATAAAATTAGGTAATGAAGGCAACTGGCAGACCCACCAAACAGGCAGGCAGATTTAGGTGCAAAAAATTGTCTAAGATAGAAAGCATACAATACATGTCCCAATTCAACCCTTTGCATCAGAAAGGTTGCTTTTTTTCTACATAACTGGTACCAGTATCAGCGTCGTATATGTTTTCCTGATTTAAAAAGCAGCTTACTCATCTCTAGGTACAATATATTGCATCTTTTAAATTGCTTTTACAGCAAACATGCACGTAAGGCAAAAGCATATTACTAAGTATTAGCTCTTCAGTTTTCAGCAACAGTCATCTTCCCCTTGACCAAGGTAGGCTCACTTCAGTGGGATACGTAGAACGCCTGGCATCTTCTCCTGAAATCTGAAAAATAATGACCGCACGGGACTTAAATAAAGAAAAGTGCAATATGCTAGATGCTTTAAAACTATGTGCACACTTTAAATTATTGTCACTGGAAACAACTGTTAGGCAATGGCATTATTAGGTTCAGGCACTAGAGGCCCATACGCTGATACCCTTTTCAGGTGCCTCAAACAATATTTTAGCTACCTACTCACTTGCTGGAGCTCAGTGTTTACTGAAAGTTGTTTTTCCCCTGCCCAATCTTACAGTTTTGTAAAACACAGCCACTACTCGTTCCAGCAGCTCTGAGTGATGTCACTTCCTGATTCACCTGTGACACCTTCAGTATGTCATATCCAATAGGTAATTTTAAATACATTGAGCCATACACACATTACAAAATGATAAAAATTCCCTGAGGGCCCTTTTCCACCAGCGCGTTTGCGCTGGCTGAATCGCAAAAACGCAAACCGCTAGCGATTTTACAATCGCTACGGTTTGCTTTTTAACATAGGAATCGCGGTAGGTCATTTCCACTACCGCGATTCGTTTTTGTCGGGAACGCGAACGCGCGGCGGAGCGATAATTGCCGCGATTTTGCTATGCAGTGCATAGCATAGCAAAATCGCGGCCGCGAACGTCGGGGAATCGCCGCTAATTGCGATTCAGCAATCGCTAGCGTTCAGCGTGAACGCTAGTGATTGCTAGTGGAAAAGGGCCCTGAGACACATAAAAACCCACATAATTAATTAGCATCAAAGGGTGCAATTAAGTGGTGTCCAATCACCCCTGCTGTGTAATAATGCCATAAATTTGGCCTCTACCATGGCAGAAATAATACAACCAGGGTCTCTGGAAGAGTGCTGTCTGCAGTTTTCACACCTAGCTCCAGAGCTGAGAGAAGGCTGATCTTATCTGTCTGAATAGCAGCTTCTCTGATCCTCATGTAACCCAGGAATTCATAATCTTCATATTACTTCATATTTGAGGGGATAGAAGTCTCCTATGTTGTTCAGCTTCACATAGGTTGTGGGACTCAGCCTAACGCACGTTCTGAGAAATTTCCAGAATAATAGAACCTAAGACCGCTTAGCAATACAGGTTCGAAGCAACACTGTAATATTACTTATGTCACAACCCTCACATCTCATATCTGCGGACTGGGGACACCTCACTGAATTCCGGCGTGCTGTCCTTGCGTTGGTCGGACTAACGTGCACAAGACAATCACGTTCTGCATGATTTCTGCTCTTTTGTGAGAGGGTTGAAAACCCACACCCCATGTAGGGAGGGCACTGTATCTTATGTCAACCCCTCCCTTCAGGACAAGGTCTTTAAGCGTTTGACACATGCAGACCTCATGGTCCTTTGTTTATCATCTGTTGTTGAAATCCCATCATTGACAGGCCAGCAGGACACTGCCCACCACGCCATTTTGGATTGTTCCTTACAAAGACTATCTTTTATTGGACTCAACCAAACACAGTACTTAAACTCTTCAGACATTCTTCTAATTCCTCCATTCCTCACTTATTTCTATTTAACCAATCCGTTCAAGCGGACAGACATTTGCCAGCTAATGTATATTGTGTATAGTTTTATAATAAGTTTGCATATGTGTATCAGCGCCAAGGAAACAAAGTGGCGGCTGCTGAGAGAAGCACAATGCCCAGAGTTCACAAACAGGTAAATTATATATAATCAGCGCAGAATCCAAAAACAAAAGACAGGTCTTCAACAAAAAATAAGAGCAGGCAAATCTCCACCACAGCTCTGCGATCAAGGATACCCAGAAAAAGGAAAGAGTCTTACCAGCTGGTGACAACCCACATTATAAGGTTGTATCAACGCTTTGGTAGGACATCAGGAAGCAATAGTCCTTCCAGGATCCACCAATTCAGCAATGATTCATATCAAGAATGGATATCAGTAAACATCATAAAAAACAAACAAAGGGCATGTGATGATCCGCTCAGCTGGCTGCACAGGCAGACAGCTGTTTGTCCATTCCTCTAGTCTGTGGGCTGCAGGTCTCTGGAACAGAGACCTGTCTTTCCATTGCAAGTTTCTGGTCTGTTCTCTTGCTGGGGAATTTGCATACATTCGTTATGCAAATCCCCTACCTGCCTTCTTTGATGACTGGCACTATAAGAGCTTTATGTTTCCCAGAAGGCTTTGCTGGTCATTTCCCTTCCATGGTCTGTTCCTGATGGACACTGCTGGAGTGTCAGCCATTGCTATCTAGTATAGTTAATTCCTGGGGGTTGCTTTAGGCTCCCCTTCTAGCCCAGTCAGGTTGTATTATCTGTATTGCCTGTTCTCATTGTCCTGTCCCAAAGGTGGTCGACAGGAGATGGTTCTGATCTCTGTTCTTGGAGTGTAGCTGGTGCAGCGGTTGCTACCAGCTATCTCTTCTGTTCTGTCTCCTGGGATCGCGCTAGCTACTTTTCGCTAGCGCTGGGGATCCTTCAGTTCTGTCTTCTGGGATCGCGCTAGCTACTTTTCGCTAGCGCTGGGGATCCTTCTGTTCTGTCTTCTGGGATCGCGCTAGCCACTTTTCGCTAGCGCTGGGGATCCTTCTGTTCTGCTACTCTGTACCTGGATCGCGCTAGCCACTTTTCGCTAGTGCTGTGGATCCTATCTCTCGCTTGTCCCTGTTTTCGTGTGTCTGTCTTGTCCGCTACGCTTGCTGGAGGCTTGGTGAGGTAACCGTTAAGCAAGCGCTCGCGTCCTCTGTTTCATGTTTGTCTGTTAATGGTTGGTTAGGCGTGCTTGTCTCTATTGTGCTTATCACGTGGAGATCGCGCATAACCGCGTGCACTGTTGCGAATGAGTGCGGTGCTCGCGGTTAGCTAGCGTTTGTTATTTTCCGTATCTCCTTATTGTATTATTTGCTGTGCCTTTGCTACCCTCGTATTCTATTCTGATCTGCCTTGTGTCACGTCTGGCGATCGCACCTCTTGCGATCGCGTTCCTATTTCATATCTGCTGTTGTGTGTGCGCGGTCGCGGGGTGGCGACTGGATTGGCGCACACACATACAACCTGTCCCTTTGCTCAATCTCATTCGCAATCGCCTCTCTTGCGATTGCGTTCTGCGCTTCGTACAATTCCTGTCTGGCACTTGTGGAGGTACAGAGGATTGGTTCCTCTGCACTCCCCAGCGCCATCTGCCGACAGGAATTTCCCTCTACAGGTGCGTAGCACCTTTTGCTGGGTGCCTGCAAATATACGCTTGTGGAGGATTTCCGCCATGTCAGCACACGCGTTGTGCGCTGATCATGGAGAAAGTTCCACAATATAGAGTTTTCATAAAAACAAAACTTACATACGGGGCCCATGCAATGGGAACCCCGAGAATGTTGCACGTGTGTATGGGTCAGCAGTGGAGGACAGTATAAAGGTGCCCCCTGTCGCCTTCCCGACCAGTTTCGCAAACTAGACTCATCAGGGGATAAGGTTTACTGATATCCATTGGTGAGATGAATCATTGCTGAATTGGTGGATCCTGGATGGATTGTTGCTTCATGATGTTCTACCAAATCATTGATACCACTTACAATGTGGGTTTTCACCAGCTGGTAAGCCTCTTTCTTTTTTCTGGTTATCCATGATTGCAGAGCTGCGACCCCAACATTCACTGTGGTGGAGATTTGCCTGCTCTTACTCTTTGTTGAAGACATGTCTTCTGTTTTTGGATTCTGTCCTGATTATATACATTTTATAGTTTTATAATAAAACTAATGACTGAATCATTCCAATTTTGCCCTAGTGATCTGGTTATTCTGATCTATGCTAAGAACTCCATGGCCTCAGAAAAGAGACACCCTACCGCATTGTCTTATTTTTATACATTGTTGATTTGGCTAGTTATATTGCAATTAACCATTTTTTCCTTTTAGGGAGCTAGTTCCGAGGTCTCTCTGAATTGTTTCTAAATACAAAGAGTGTAATTTTACACTGAAAATTAATGGTAATATGCTGCATATTACCATTATTATTATTATTATTCATTGTATTTATAAAGCGCCAACATATTACGCTGCGCTGGACATTAATTTAGGTTACAGACAATATTTAGGGGTGACATACAGCAATATGACAATACAGGAATACAAGAAAGACCACAGTATGAGTACAAGGTAATGCTTCATCAGTCACTGGAGGGGAGCATGGAGATTAGGCAAGTTGAGTTCACTCAAATGCATAGCATGGGTTCACAGTAATGGAGGTGCATGATCAAGTAGGACACAAAAGGAGGAGGACCCTGCCCAAAGGCTTACAATCTAGAGGGAGAGGTAGGGACACGAGAGGTAGGGGACCAGAGTTCAGCTGTGGGTTTAGAGCAATTGTGAGGGGTGGTAGGCCAGAGTGAAAAGGTGAGTTTTGAGGGCCCTCTTGAAGGTTAATTTACAGTACTACCATTAATACCATTAATTTTCAATGTAAAATTAATAATTTTATTATACTTATTGCACATACAATCGAGATTATATAATATATGGGCACACCAACCAATCCTAACGTTTAATATGCTCACACCTCCAGAAGTCTCTAGCGGATGAGACCTGTATGGCAACTGGGACATAGTAATACTGGATTGGCAGGTGATTTGTCACAGCACCTTTAAAGAGAACTGCTGGAAATGAAGCTAGTAGCAGCTGTGTCTATTCAGTGAGTAGTAAGATGGAGAAGGAGGCTGGTTGCTTTTAGTTACATACTAGACCACAAATATTGTCATTGTGCCACTAAGTCCATCAGTCTGCCTCTGAACACTAAAGGTAGCCATACACTGGTCGATTTGCCATCAGATTCGACCAACAGACAGATCCCTATCTGATCGAATCTGATCAGAGAGGGATCGTATGGCTACCTTTACTGCAAACAGATTGTGAACCGATTTCAGCCTGAAACCGTTCACAATCTGTGGTGGTGCTGCAGCCGCTTCCCCCCATCCCGCATACATTACCTGCTCCGCCGGCGCGACTCCCGGGTCTCCGCTCTTCTTCTCCGCTCTGGTCTCCGGCATGCTTCCCTTCTTCCTGTCTGGGGGAAGTTTAAACAGTAGAGCGCCCTCTACTGTTTAAACTTCCTGCCGGGACAGGAAGAAGGGAAGCATGCCGGAGACCAGACCAGAGCGGAGATGGAGAAGAAGAGCGGAGACACCTGAGTCGCGCCGGCGGAGCAGGTAATGTATGCGGCTCTATTGCGTCGGTTGTCAGGCACTCGAACGCCGCTAGCGATGCGCTCTTTACCCGCGGGCGATCGACAGTTATTTTCCGCACGGCGCGATCGACGGGATCGGACGGAATGGATCGAAATTCGGGGTGTAGCGTGAACGATTGGCAGCAGATTCGATCCCAGTGATCTAATCTGCTGTCGAAACGGCGGCACATCGGGCCAGTGTATGGCCAGCTTAAGGGCTCTTTCACACCAGGAGCTGATCCGTGCGTTTTGATGGATCGCTCCTAGGATGCGGTAAGCGGGGTAACACGAAAGACTATTAACTTTCATGTTACCTTTCACATTAGACAAAGTGTTCCAGAGCGTTACGTTGTAATGTATCTGGGAGCTTTTAATCGTTGGGCATCAGCGGTTTCCTGCCAGGTGAATTATAACTAGCATTGCTGATAGGTCATAACGCGTGCACAAAATTGGTTATCTATTGTGAAAGAGCTCTAAGGCCTCTTTCACATTAGACAACGTGTGCAGGAGCCGTTCTCCTGCATGCATTGATAGCCTGCGGCATGTCGTCGGGAATCTTCGGTGTGACCCTCAGTAGCGGCGTTAGTAATTAATTAACCCGACAGTGAAACGCCGATTCCCGACAATAAAATGCTCCCCGGTGCGTCGTACTGTAACGCATCGAAACGCAGCGTCGGGTGTGAAAGGTAAAACGAAAAAGTCTATGGACTTTCATTTTACCTTGGTCAACAAAAAGGGCTCTAGTGTGAAAGGGCCCTAAGGCCTCGATCACATCACAAACGCGGATGGCCATGCGTGCGGAACGCAATGCAACGCATGCAAACGCACGCCATCCGCGTTTGTGTGCGTTGTGTGGCTGATCCCATCACTGAAAGGTGATAGGGACAGCCACGCGTTTTGGCAAAAAATGCGTGCAGCATGCTTTCCCGGATCGCACAGGTCCAGAATGCATGCAGTGTGAACATCATACAGTGCACTCTATGCACTGTCTGATGTCGTGCGTGCCGGCCTCCCGCACGCGTTTCCAAAACGCAGCTGGAAACGCGTGCAGTGTGAACTAAGGGCCTGTCTCTACTTGTCAGTTTTTCTATGCATTTTCTGCACAGGAAAACTGCAACCAATGTTAATCAATGGGCTAGTTCAAACTTGCAGAAAAACAATTGACAGAAATGCAAAACTGTCATGCAGTGGCAGGCCCTTAGTGTACACTTACAGTGTGGCAAATTTGTTCCTCTGCTACATTTGTCAGACAGGGGTCACACACTTGTCAAATTGCGTAAATTTCTCACTATGTGTGACGGTTTAGTGCCACAACTCAGATGTCTGATTATTGGTGATCTGCGGAATCACCAACAATGCAGATGCTATACCCGATTATGTGTGATCCGCAGAATCACCAATAATACCAGTATAGCAAGACCAAGAGCAGAGTGTGTAGTGTTTGGTGCAACCGTAACTTTAATGGTTTTACAGGACCTTACCAGAGGAGTTGGTAAGGAACAATCTGGATACAAACAAGACAGATTTAGACAAAAGGCTCCCCAGTGGGGCTGGGAAGGATACAGACAGAGAATACGGAGGTAGTATAGCTGGTCTCTGCCAGGGATGCCGGCGAGAGACCAGAACCAATCAGACAGATACTAACAGACATTCACCAGATAGCAGACTAGTCCTATCAGAGGAGCTGGCAATAAGCTAGCTTAACTGGCAGCCAGAAGCTACCCCAGGCCTTTCCAGTAGAACTGGAAAGGTGACACAAGTGACTTAGACCGCTTTGGTTAAACCTTCCAGAGGAGCTGAGAAGGTACCATCAATCACTAAGCTCTACCTCACCAGTGGAGCAGGTGAGGATGGTAAATACATAACAGGTGCTCATCAGTGGAGCTGATGAGCCTCAGACACCACGCAGACTAGGCCCCTACAGAGAAGCAGGCTGGCACTAACTGAAACTAATAAAGGCTAGACCTCTACAGAGGTGCTGGCTAGAACCAGCTACACGGCCCTGCTAAATACGGCCAGACCTCCGGGGCCCTCAGAGAACAAACTAACACATATGATAACAGTATAGTTTGGCAAGACCTCGCCAGAGATGCTGGTGAGGTACTAAAGATACACAGGCCGTCCGTATAATAAAATACAAACAAAATACAAACCCCAGCCAACTGGGGAAACTGAAATTGAATCTCCCGAGAAGCGGGTGATTCAGACTGCACTGCAGCCTAGGAACAGGAGATACAGACAGTACTGCACTAGCAGGTGATTCAGACTGTACTGCACTAGCAGGTGATTCAGACTGTACTGCAGCCTAGGAACAGGCGATACAAACAGTACTGCACTAGCAGGTGATTCAGACTGTACTGCAGCCTAGGAGCAGGAGATACAAATAGTACTGCATTAATGAATAACTTCACCAGAGGAGCTGGTGAAGTTATCATCTCACCAGTGGCGAGGGCCCACTGGTGAGTAGGGTGGTCTGACAGGCAAGGTTCGGCAACAGGGAGGCAAGTATCGGTACAGAATCGTGAGACAAGAGAGTAATCGGTAATCAAGCAGAGGTTCAGCAACTAGAAGACAGACAGGCGGAAGCACAGGACCAGAAAGCAGGATCAGAGTCAGAGTAGTTAGCTAAGAGTCATACACAGAAAACCATACAATACAATATCCTAGTCTAGGTGTGAAATCCTTAGCATCACACCTGGGATCTAGTCTAACAGATAACAGAAGCAATATAGCAATATCCTAGTATAGGTGTGAAATCCTTAGCATCACACCTGGGATCTAGTCTAACAAATAACAGTAGCAATGTAGCAATATCCTAGACTCGGTGTGAAATCCTTAGCATCAACACCTGGGAACTAGTCTAAGGTCTGAGCGCTAACACGCAAGCATTCACGACAACAGACAGGGACAGAGTAACAACTCCAGGTTTAAATACTGAAGGCAGATTCAAGCAGCCCCGTCCGAGGGGCTGAACCAACCTGCAAGGTAGATTGACAGGTAGAAGACAGCTGACCACAATGTCAGCTGATCTGTCTCCTACGCCCATAAAGGTCCTTTTGCTCCATGCGCAGGCGTGTGGACCTAAGCTGCTGTGCAACAGAAACCCCTGTCCCACCTGAGTCGGGAAGCGACACCCGGGATGGCGTGGCCGCAGAGGTGACATCAGGTGTGAAAGCAGCTGCGCTGCTTTCCACCACAGAGGTAACATCTTTGATCGTTACACTATGCAAAAATGCACATGATGCTTCCTAATGCACAATATCAGTGCAAAAAATCTTGCATAAGAACCGCTTTCCCACAGCCAGAACACTGAAGATGGGTCTTAAGCTTTAAGTTCTCAAACGGCAGTCAAGAAACCTACCGGTTTTAGAACGTTTCTGTAAACAGGAGTGGACCAAAATCTCTCCTGAGATGTGAGCAAACCTGGTTATCAACTAACATCTTCCTGCTGTACTTTCCGAGTAAGTATGTAATCAGGTCTTGATTAGGGTTTAAATACTTATCAATTTATAACTTTTATGTAATGCTTTTATGCAAGTGTTTAATTGATATTCTCTCTCAATTAATTGGAAAACTACCACAAAAAGTAAAAATTGCTCATTTGTTGGGCACATGGGCAAACTTTAGCAGGGGGTTAAATAATTGTTTCGCACACTGCATGCTGCCATCTTGTCCCCATAGATCATATACTCCCGGTCAGAGTGTCTCTATAAAAGTACAAATCTCAGCATACAAGGTGGATTTAAGAATATGTATTTCCACAGAGGGTAGACGTAAAAAATCTCACCATGTGTAGTGGTACTTTTAAGTTGCAAAGATACACTTCTATCCTGTGTATATGATCTGTGGGAGAAACATAAAATTTTTTTGTGGTAGTGGGTGGAGAGGGGGGCACATTACCTATTTATTATTTGGGGTGCACATCCTCTTATTATGTTGTTTTTGGAGATACTCTGCTGTGCTGGTCGAAGGGACACGTTTCTCAAAGCAGACCCAGTCTCTTGCACAGCACACAATGAAAACTTGCTATTCCACATATAAGTACTGTAGAAATCCACTGCACTGTGCCCTTGTGTTTGTTTAGCTACACCAGAGTGTAATTAGCTTTTATCAGCAGCTGTGAGCACTGCGGCTCTGGCTATAAAGGAAAGACTGAGGCAGCACCCTTTATGTGCTCCCAGCAAATTTAATCCAGTTAAAACTTCATGTTATAAGATTTCTATAAATTGTAAATCATGATCATGCGGGACAAGTGGGACTCGCTTACCTATTCCTAGAGCAGCTCTCTGCCCGCAAAGCAAAGAAACTATGTACGCCAATACCTAATAACGCCAGATATTACTCTAGGGTGAATAGAGGAACAGTTTATTAAATCAGTTTTCTATTCATGTACATTTGAAACATGTAATAGAGAAAACCACTGAATACTTTCTTTGCATCTACTGTAATTTTTAAAATATTTCCTGATGCCAGCTGTGGCTCTAAGGCCCTGGCATTGGTCACATGCTCCAGCCACAGAGCAAGATCCCAGTTCAGCTTCTGAATGAGCATTATACACAGTATACTGACAGTCAGTTCTCTACAGAAAGGTTAAAGGGAACCTAAACAGAGGGATAAGGATGTTTCCTTTTAAACAATACAGTTGGCTGGCAGTCCTGTGGAACTCTTTGGCTGCAGTAGTGGCTGAATCACACACCTGAAACAAGCATGTAGCTAATCCAGTCTGACTTCAGTCAGAGCACCTGATCTGCATGCTTGTTCAGGGGCTTTAGCTAAAAGTATTAGCGACACGGGATCTGCAGGAGAGCCAGGCAACTGGTATTATTTTAAAAGGAAACAATCCATATCCTTCTCAGTTTAGGTTCCCTTTAAAGGGAATGAGGAGCAGAACACTTGCTTATTTATATGATATGCATTTGTAGCACTGCGGCGATACATACCTGTAGTCATGGTTGGTGAGGTAGTCTACGACTGCTGGTTTAATGCGCGGGACACCTCCCTGGCTATGGTTCCCCCTTCCAGTTATCACAAGAAGATGTGGCTTGCCTCCGTTCTTCTTATATTCTGTTGTATATGTAAGATTTAGCACAATTACAAGAGTCTGCGTGCCGGTTTTATTTTTACACTCTGTACAAGACTGCTGAAAAATGATCATGAAAAAAATAAGCTGCGACTACAACTGTGTTTTGTTTTTAACTTTGCATTTTTCATTGATTTTTTTTTTAATAGGTATAGCTTTGTCGAGACAGGTAAAAAGTGCTGCCAAGAGGCTGAGGACATTTGGGTGGCACCACAGGCCGTAATGTGAGTCACGGCTATAGCAGCGCTTAATGAGTAATTTGGGCGACGGCAAAAGATGGAGCCCAAATTATAACAAAAAGCAATTCAGCCACCAGCAATAGCTGGAAGCCAAACTGCATCTTACCCCCCTGTACGGTGCCTTGGAAGCGGAATAGTAATTAACACTGCTGGGAAATTTGCCACAGTGGGGTGAGCCATTTTTCGGCTTCAACATGCGGTCAAATTTCACGGTGCCCTTTATACATGTTTGCTAGCACCATACCTTCAGTCTTCTCCTGCAGGACCCTGCGGAAATGCTTCATAGCTTCGTCCACATGAAGCCCATGCAAATCTAATATATTCTCTGGCAACAGATACTCGTTAGCTCTTTCAAAAATCTGCACAGCAGCTCTCAGATTCTCTGCCTTCATCTTCTGTCCATACAAATAGCCCTAAAAGAGGAAAAAAGGCAGTGAGTAGCAACACACACAGGCCTCAATTCACTAAGCTTTATCAAACACTTTATCAAACATTTGATAATTTACCTCATGGGTAAAATCTAATTTTGAATTCACAAAGGTGTTATAGATAGATTGAACGTTTTATCAATAAAGCATTCGATAAATATATAACACCTTATTGAATTCAAAATGAGATTTTACCCATGAGGTAAATTATCAAACGTTTGATAAAGTGTTTGATAAACGTTTGATAATGCTCTGTGAATTGAGGCCACTTGTGTGTAAGCTGAGGGACAGCAAGTTCAAATACTAAATGTGAATTTTACTGTGTCCTCTATAAAATCCTAGAATACAAGTACAGGTAGTCCCCGGTTAACGAACGAGATAGGGACTTTAGGTTCGTTCTTAACCTGAATTTGTTTTTAAGTCGGAACATTGTGCCATCTCTGTCTCCTGTACCTCCTCTGTGCCCCCTAGGCCTTCAGTGTTTCCCTCTGTGTCACCTCTGCCCTCTGTACTTCCTTATACAAGTTTAAAAGCCATTTTTTCTTTGAATTTTTTTAAATCAATTTTCTCAAAAACTACAAGTCCAATTTGAAAAAAAATTTTTTTTTGGCTTGTTCCCATGGAAACACAGAATACATGTCGTTCGTAAGTCGGGGAGTACCTGTACACAAAACTCTCAGTAATATGAACCTCAGTGCAAAGCATTAGAAGATCCCTATGCAGAGTTACACTATACTATAAGATTTGTATACCGTATATATTCAATTACAAATGGCTGCTGGCTTTCCCACTTCTAATGTTATAAAGTACAAAGTTCAGAAGTATAAAAACTTGAAAGAGTGGAGTTCACAACAGAGGTATTTTTCCCCGCCGACGCCACCAGTACACATGCCTACCTCAAAAACTACTATGTGCCAGAGTGTGCTGGGGAAGGAGAAGCCATAGCCATTTCCCCTGCACTCTACCACTCTACCTTCCATTGCTGGAACATGTCCTTTCTCTACGAGTCAAAGCCACTTGTTCTCTAGGACCTCTCTGTTGCCAAACACCACTACCTTCACTCTGGCTTCTAATTTCCTTTTCTGACATAAAACTTAATGTTAGTAACGGGAGGACTAAGGCTGGAAAACGTCAGCAACAGAGGTGATAAGAGAGCTGTAGCAAGTGGAAGGAGACAGATATACATGGGCAGTGTGGAAGAGGTGGCTATGGCAATCCTCTGAGTGTGTGTACATGGGGAAGAACTCAAACTGCAAATTCTGCTTCTTTTAGGACTTCACAGAGCATAACAGGTGCTCAAAGAACACCAGTGAGTGAGAGACTTGCAAGCAGGGACAAACAAATGTTCTGCTGTATGTTCTGCTAATCCTAGTACATAAATGAATACCGAGGTTAAAATAAACTGATGAGATAAACAATTGTATCTATCCTCCTAAAAATGATGATTTTTTTCCATCCCAGAGTTTTATTTTATATTTAAATCTACTTTTTAAGTTTTTACTGTTTCATTGTCTCAGCTTAATGATACATTAATTGAAGTATGCCAGAACTAAAATCTATGAACTATTGCCCCTTTTTTAACTCTTTACTGCTCTCAGAAGCCATTTCCTGCCAGGTAAGTGTTTTATGGCTGTTATTACTTATCAGTGAGGGTTACTCTACAGTCTGACCAGGTCCCGACCAGACAGAAACCGTCACTTGCATACCTGATGCATAACTCAGGCAGAGAAAGAAAAAAAAGGAACATAGCATAGTTATGTGTGGTACAGTACATACACATGTCTATCTCATCATGTCACCTCAGTATTCCTTTAACAGCATAACAAGAGGACATAAGTTGAAACAGGATCAAAACAGACAGAGGGGAGAATTGATATTGGGACTGGGCGGTGTGACCGAAAGAAGACAATAGTGTGCTTGCAGGAGTGTTGGTGGGAAGAAGAGGTCCCTTTGGTTTATAATCAAGTCATTGATTTTTACCTGTTGCAATAAGCATCAAAGCGACATCTTAGAGGTGTCATCCAGACAATGTAGAAAATATTTTACTGAAACAGAATTACAAATATTCATATCCATTAACCTTCCTGGCGGTAAGCTGAGCTCGGGCTATGCCGCGCAGGAGTATTTCTCAGGCCCTGCTGGGCCAATTTGCGCAACTTGTTTTTTGTTGCACGCAGCTAGCACGTTGCTAGCTGCGTGAACTCACCGATCGCCGCCGACCCCCGCGTTAGAGAGTGTCTACCCCTACCCCACCCCCCCGACCCCTGTGCAGCCTGGCCAATTAGTGCCAGGCAACGCTGAGGGGTGGATCGGGACTCCCTCTGACGTCACGACGTCCATGACTTCATCGCGGGGAAGCCCTAATGGAAATCCCGTTCAGAACGGGATTTCCAGACGGGCCTGATCGCCGGAGGCGATCGGAGGGGGTGGAGGGATGCCGCTGCTCAGCGGCTGTCATGTAGCTAGCGCTAGGCTAGCTACATGATTTAAAAAAATAAAAACTGCTGCGCTGCCCCCTGGCGGTTTTATTTGACCGCCAGGAAAGTTAATATGCTTTCCTTCTGCATCCAAACATAGTAGCATGCACTTCTTCTATTAAACACAACAGTGACAGAAGTTCATGTCAGACCTTCCTTAGGCTTTGTTCACATTATGCAAAACAGATAGCTATACGTTTACAACTCAACACACATCTGCATTACTCTCCGTTCTTGTGCTGATGATTCCATTCACTGACAATAAATAGGTCATTGCTGCGTGTGGACAAAAATTCAGGGCTGTGGAGTCGGTCCAAAAATCCACCGACTCCGACTCCTCAGTTTAGGATTCCACCGACTCCGACTCCTCTAATTTGCATATTACAATTTTGTTGATTAAAAGTATGTAACATGAAATTCGTCTCTTAACTGCCAACGCTTAGGAATTTTCCAAGACAACTGAAGTGAGAAGGATATGTAGACTTTTATATTTATTCCCTTTAGACTAAAACTAGTCCTTGGTAAGAGTACTTGTAAAAGGTACAAACCGGAACAAAGAACATCTATCAGGCCCTAGGCAATGTAAGTGTGGGTACATGTAAGAATGATGTGCAGGTACTCTGCAGGGGAATGAGGAGGTTGTAAACAGACAACACCTCTGTGTTCAATGTGCACAGCTTTCTCAGTGGATTCCCTGCAGCTCTGTGGGGAGTGCATATGTAGAGTATAGTACTACTGTGTAACAAAGTAAACCTGAGACAGATGAAATTAAAGTTTTATACATACCTGGGGCTTCCTCCAGCCGCCTTCAGGATAATCAGTCCCTCGTTGTCCTCCTCCACCACCTGTATCTTCTGCTATGAGTCCAGGTACTTGAGCCAGTCGGGCGTAGTGCGCATGCACACACTCCGCCGCCAGGAGCATACTACACCTGTGCAGCACTGTTGCGCAGGTGCAGAATGTTCCTGGCTGTGGGAGCGGCATGCGGCCGGACAGCGCTGACTGGCTGAATTACCAGGACTCATAGCAGAAGATCCGGGTGGTGGAGGACAGCGAGGGACTGATTAGCCTGAATGGGGCTGGAGGAAGCCCCAGGTATGTATAAAACTTTACTTTTCATCCATCTCAGTTACCCTTTAATTTGTAGTCACCAAACCAAATTTTAACAACATATCAAATTATTTGATTTCATCAGCAAAGGGAGTGCATACATTTGCATAAATCAGCATCAATGCAGAATTATTTCCATCTCGTTGACCATCTCTATTAGTGACACAGCTACACATCAGGCTTTATTCTTACAGCATAGATGTTATTTAGTATATATAAGAGATTCCTGTGTACACATCATATATACAGTCACAATCAGATATGTATATCTGACCTTAAAAATACGGGGACTGCTTTATTGAAGCAGCACAAGTAACTAATTTTGATTGGTTTATTTCATTTTTGTGGACTAAGCACAGCTATTACTGTATATATAGTGTATATATACATTATTTTTAATGACTATTATCTGAGAAATAGAAAATTTTATCATATTTTCTATTTTAATTACCGTTACAAATTCATTAGGAGTCGGAGTCGGTGCATTTTTTCCCCGACTCCGACTCCAGGCACCCAAAATTGCCCGACTCCACGACTCCGACTCCACAGCCCTGCAAAAATTCATGCAGCAATGTGCTATTGCAACGCATTGCTCTGCATCGTATAAGAGAATGTCAGCCAGTGCAGCCTATGCACTTCTCATGTTCTTGCTTATTGCACGCTATAGTCATTACTGAAATGTACACAGGAACACGTACAGTGTGATTGAGGGCTTAGGGCCATTTGCACTATTCTACATTTTGCGATCAGACTCCAATCGCTAATGGTTTGTTGCAAAATGTAGGATACGGTAAAAACTATGGAAACGGCAGTGCGATTTTCTGCCTACGGCAATTGTAATCCTGCAATTGTAGTCCTGCAGTGTTTTGGCTGCAATTAAGCTTTTTATACTTTGTATAGAAACTAAATTGCAGTAGTAGTAATTAGGAAGAAATGCAATCACATTGTAGCACGATTGCGCTTGCATTTCATGATAGAGAAGAGGCCAATGTCTCTATTGTACCTTTTATCATGCTGTCAAACATCTTCGCTTTAATGCAGTTTTGTATCAACATTTTCTATGAGATACTGTAGTACAAAATACTCACACAAATGTGGGCCATTGATTTCAAACAAGATTTGTTAAGTTGCTAAAGTTGTTAAGTTAACAAATGAATTTAAGCCAGGGGCGTTTCTAGCCATTTTGTCACTCCAGGCAAGAAAACCTGTGGCGCCCCCCCCCCCCCCCTTTCCCAGGGCGCCCTCCTCCCAGGGCGCCTCCACCCCACACAGCAGCAGTCCTTATTCCCACACACACAGAGTGTGCTGAACTACCTGCTGCCTGCTGTGCCTCTGGAGCTCTGAAGGAGACACACAACAAACAAGCGAATGGGGCCAGGGGGGGGGGCACGTAAAGGAAGCACCGTCTCCTGTCTGAAGCCAGCGGTGGCGCTCGAATGCCTGGTGCGTCACACGCTGGCTGCACTCACGTCATACCTCCCAACTTTTGGAGCCTGGAAAGAGGGACACTAAGACATGCCCCTGCCACACTTTTAGACACGCCCCATTCTTACATGCTGCGTATGCCTTCCTCCCATTCCTATACAGTTCCCTGGCGTCAAGGTATGCATCATGTTACATCCAACAACACAGTCTCATTCTTTACATACCAAAGGGATGATTATCTTTACTTTTAATACAGTTATGTGTAGCTTAGAAAGCTCAAGCATTCACAGCAAATTGATAATTAATGCATTCTATCATTTCAGGCACTGACACTCAGTTGTTTAAGAGACACTGAAGCGAGTAAAAAACTCGCTTCTTCTCTTATATTCAGCAGCTGCTAAACCGCCGCTATCCCGCTGCACAACGGGGGTCCCTTACCCCCGAATTCCCCCCCTGCAAAATCAACGACCAAATTGGTCATAGATTTTGTTGCTCCTAGAGGCAGGGCTAACGGCTGCAGCCCTGCCTCACAGCGCGTCTATCAGCGGCGCATAGCCGCCTCTCCCCCGCCCCTCTCAGTGAAGGAAGACTGAGAGGGGCGGGGGAGAGGCGGAGATACGCGCTGACAGACGCGCTGTGAGGCAGGGCTATAGCAGTTAGCCCTGCCTCAATGCGGAAGAGATCCCCGGCGAGGACGGAGGGGATTTGGGGGGTAAGGGACCCCCGTTATGTGGCGCGATAGCGGCGGTTTAGCAGGGACACACATGCCCCTGCTGAATATAAGAGAAGAAGCGAGTTTTATACTCGCTTCAGATTCTCTTTATGTGGACCTCAGACAGTTCACTGTGCCTAATTTATACTTGAGGTTTCCTCCCACCCCATAAGGACTGCCAGCTTCCTCGTCATCCACATCAACCACTCCTTCGTCCCAGCATCGCCTCACGTATCTTTTTCAGTTGCAGTGCTTTGTGCATGTGCAGCTTGGTCACACGTTGCCGTGGCTGGGAGTATTTTGCGCTTGGGCGAAGAATGGGGCACACTCGTGATTGGGCATGTGCAGAACACCACGACTGGCCATGACTTAAGAAAATACAGAAGGCGACAACAGAGCGACTAGGGAGGATGGTGAGGGAGCCTACAGTCCTCATGGGGCTGAAGGAAGCCCCAGGTAAGTATAAATAAGGCACAGTGAGTGTACTGTCTCAGGTACACTTTAAGCATGTAACCAAAATCAGTGCTAAATATACAGACTGCTGCATCAACACAAACGTTCATTAGACATCACATTATATTCATGTGCTATACTTGTGAAATGCAGGGCACAGCAGGGATGCAGCATACATTTACACCTGACAACATCCCTCTGCTGATCCTGCATGGACAGTCATCCAGCTCCTGTGACACCCGACACCACAGTACAGGAGATAAACTCCTGTCAGAAACGTCTCTGCAAAAGCCATGCCCATCCTTCACTGATCCCTGAAAGAGCCCAGCAGCACCCAGCCTGCATCACACAGCAGAAGCCATGCCCATCCTTCACTGATCCCTGAAAGAGCCCAGCAGACACCCAGCCTGCATCACACAGCAGAAGCCATACCCATCCTTCACTGATCCCTGAAAGAGCCCAGCAGACACCCAGCCTGCATCACACAGCAGAAGCCATACCCATCCTTTACTGACCCCTGACAGAGCCCAGCAGACACCAGGCCTGCATCACAGTGCAGAGGAGAAACAATTAGCTCCATCAGGCAGGCAGGAAGTAACTTTGCAGTGAGCCCGTGTGTCTCTCTTTGATGATGATGATGATGATGATGGGGATTGGCAGCTGGGATAGATCAGTAGGGGAAACGTGAAAGATGCGTGTAATTACTTACTGTGTGCTGCCCGCAGTCTGTGCCCTTGCAGGGTTTGATGTAGCCGTTTGCTTGCTGCCCTCTCTCTGCCTAAGATCACTTTGGCAGCCAGCATAGATGAGCCTCCGAATCCCCATCATCTCCAGCAGCATCTACCTCTGGAGGCTCTGCATCACGGATCAGCTCTGCCTCCTTCTTCCTCCGCTCTCTGGCCTCTTCATTCCTGCTTGCCGCTCTCCTTTTCAAACTGTGTCAAGCACAGTAGAGAGAGGCAGGAAGGGGCGGAGCAAAGCAGTGTCTCCGATCTGCTGGATCAAATCTGTGTGGCTGCTCGCTCTGAATGAGAGGAGAGGGGGCGGTACGAGAGGCGGCACTCGGGCACTGAGTAGGGCAGGCATGAATGTAAATAAATAAAAAAACACACTGCAGTAGCGGTGGTTTTGCACTCTCTCCGCCTGTGGCGCTCCAGGCAATAATTTAGAGTTGCCTGATGGGTGAGACGGCTCTGATTTAAGCCCATGTTGCAAAAACGAGTACACCCCAATTATAGTCTTAGAAGAAAACTAGGACTACAAAATACTAATTAACAGGCATTTAACCACAGGTGAGTCTAATGATTCATTTAAGAGGTGTCCAGCAGACAGGTGACTAGAAAAGGGTATTACTTAACAAAGAAAAGCCCTTCCCATTTTATGTTTTCAGCAATGGCTCCACATGGAAGAAAAACGTCAAGAAAATCTGAGAAAGGGAATCATTACTTTACACACAAAAAAATGAGGGCTACAAGATCAAAAAAGCTTTACAATTACATATATATATATATATATATATATATATATATATATATATATATATATATATATATATATATATATAGTGAGACTCATCCATGTACTGTACTTCCATGAGAGTTCCAAATTGAAATGTAAGATTGGCTCAGTCAGATTATTATTAAGAAAAAAATCCTAAAATCCCAAACCTGTTGTGCATAGTAAGCTGCAACTTGCTTCATGCCTCGGTGGTGGGCTTCAGCTGCCTTTTTGTAGCTCTCCTGCTGCTTCTTGCGATACAGAAAAGCTTCAGCCCTGAAATCATGATAATCTGGGTCTTCAAAGTCTTGGTAATATCGCCCATTGAAGCCTTCTTTATCTGCTTTCACCTTCTTAAAAAAAAAAAAAAGGTAGACAATTGTAAATTACTGGTGTACTCTGTATATGGTGGTTTCCCCCCTAGTTTCTGTATACTGCAAACAAATTTAGGGACAAAATGCATTGAAAATGTCATACCACAGATTAAATCTAATGGTTAAATGCATTTAATTTGACCCATTAACTAAATGTTTATTTAGAAAAAAAAACAGAAAAAGAGGTTAAGCCCTAAAATGTCACAAAGCACAAATATACACCACCACAGAAATTGTGCAACTCTGCACATAACAGATAGCGGAAACGGCACGACCATTGCATCAGATGGTTTGAAATGCAAGAAAAGTGTGTGAAGATATTACACCCCAAATCACAAAGGTGTTACATTTATGAACTTACCTTCTCCTTAGTCTTATCAGCTGATGCAGTGGATTCCAATTTAAACCCTGCAGCCACAACATTCTGCACAGGATCAGCCGCCAAAATAGAGCTCAGGAATTCTTCCGTCTTTTCAAAAGAATAACTGGGGATCATACATACAGCATTATTTCCATTAGTCATGTCAGATAATGCTTTTCTTTAGTAATTTTCTTAAAGAGAAACTGTGACCAAGAATTGAACTTCATCCCAATCAGTAGCCGATACCCCCTTTTACATGAGAAATCTATTCCTTTTCACAAACTGATCATCAGGGTGCTCTGTATGGTTGATATTGTGGCGAAACCCCTCCCACAGGAAACTGAGGACCACGGTCCTGGCAGTTTCCTGTCTGTGAACCATGTTGCATTGTGGGAAATAGCTGTTTACAGATGTTTCCAACTGCCAAAAAAGTAAGCAGCAGCTACTTCCAGTGACATCACCTGCCAGCAGTAAAAAATGTCGCCATGTGATGTTAGAATGTAAATCAGGCAGAGAAAAGATTTTACAAAGGGGAAACACTGACTAAATCATTTATACATAATTATTGTAAAAATGAAGCACTTTTTTATTACACTATTTTCACTGGAGTTCCTTTTTAAAGTCAAGCAAACTTTGGGTTTGCTTGAAAAATTATTTTTTCATTTCAATCTGCAGCTAGTGAACAATTTCCAAAACTGACAGCAAGATCAACTAAAAACCTTAGCAACAGTACTCTGAGCAAGGCAATTATGGTAGTAGGGATGGTCAATGTGAAGCTAATTATTCCAGTATTTCATATGCCGTGGCAATGCCCATTAGTTCATACTTTCTGGGAATTAATTTCCAGGTGTACAGATCTTGGACTTAACAACAAATAACTCTCCAGAACTATCCCGGTTATCTTTACTTCCTGACCGAGTAACCAGAGTTACATTTTAAACGATACCAAATGCCTGGCAGCCCTGCTGATCTATTTGCCTGCAGTAGTGACTGAATCACACCAGAAACAAGCATGCAGCTAATCTTGTCAGATCTGACAATAATGTCAGAAACCTCTGATGTGCTGCATGCTTGTTCAGGGTCCATGGCTTAAAGTATTAAAGGCAGAGGATCAGCAGGACAGCCAGGTAACTGGTATTGCTTAAAAGGAAATAAATATGGCAACTTCCATATACCCCTAACTTCAGTTGTCCTTAAAGTTCAGATTTTTATTTTTTAAAAAAGCGCAGTATTTAAATACAAAACTTTAAATTGTAAAAAAAAAACAACCAAACAAAAAAAAAAACAGGAGGGTAAACTAAGGTTTTAACCTACTTATAAAAATTCTTCTACCACTAGCTCAGTTACACTTTCCAAAAAACACTAATTCAATAAGAAAAACAACTCAACAACTATTCCTATATTTGGATCAAATGAAAGGTACAAAACAGGACCAGCATTCAGCCAAATGCAGAACTTTATGCACATAAAAAGCAAATTGCGTATCAATTCTGTATTTCGAATTCAATGGAAATCATTGCCCAGAAATGACATTGCCCTTACTTGTGTTCCTTAAAAATATCCAAGAGTAGTTTCTGTTCTAAATTAGGAAATAATTCCAAGAGCTGCTTCTCCTTCATCTTCACGGCACAGTTTGTTATGGACAGAGACTTCTTCTGCAATAGGAATTTCATTACATTATTCAACTAGAACAGTATGCTGTTAAAGAAAAATTAAATGGTTTCTGAAATACACATTTCAAGATATGTGCTACGATTAACAGGAAACATGTTGGATATAATTACACATGGCCAGATACAGTGTAATCTTGTTATAGTAAACTCTGCTATAACTATTTGGGCGTAGTAAACTAAATGTCCAGGTCCCATCCAAGCACCATTGCAAGTATTATCGTAAGAGAACAGAGGCGCCAGCAGGATAAAAGGTAATAAAAATGTTAAAATTTGCTGGGAGGCAGTGGTGGACTTACCTCCGGAAAGCAGACTCAAAATACTGTCTGAATTAAACAAATAAATGTATTATTGGTACCCCAAAAGATGCAAAGTATCCAAACCATTGCAAGTATGTGGGAGTAACACCTGATATAGTAAACCGGATATAATAGAACTTCAGTATTGTGAACCTGTCTTTTGGCTCCAGCAGTATTCGGCTATAGTGGAAAGTGAGAGGGCGCGTGTGTCAGTTGGAGACCCATGAGCCGAGGTTGGTATGTAGGCTGGTGGACACTTGTAGCCTGCTCGCCTCGTAAGAAGTGAACAGAGGTGCCAACAGGATAAAATATACTAAAAACGTTAAAATTGCTACAGAGGCAGTGGTGGACTTAAATTGTCAGTTTTCAAAAAAGCATATATTTATTAACATACTCCAACAGTGTTGCAACGCATTTCATACGTATAGTCCTGCTTCATCAGGCAATAAACAACGGAGTATTTTACAGTCATATGTCACGATAATGCCAAGTGCCTCTGTGATCTACTGGTGAGACCTATACTTCCTGTTTAAGCTGCTGCTTGATTACTGAGGGAATTGCCTTGCTTGTGCATGGCTGCAAGGCTACAATATAATCCAGGCTGCACAGAAATGTGGACAGAAAAAGCGCACTATCAGTACTATACCTGCATTAACTGGTGAGACCTATGCTTTCTGTTCAAGCTGCTGCATACTTATTGCATGCAATTCTCCAAATCCCTGCATATTGAGCACTGCCAATTATTGACTGAATTAAAACAGTACAGTTAAGTGCAGTAAACTACTTGGCCCGCTCCCTTGGAGTGCACTAGAAAGGGATTCTACAGTACAATGCATAGAAAGAAGTAAGCAGGGAAACCAACAACACACCTAGATGTGCATGTTGAACGTTTAATTTCAAAACCACAGGCACTAATGTGAAGTTTGTCTTCTTGGCAGTCAGAGCTTTTGGCCACTACGAATTCTGCACTGTTTTACTGACCTGATGAAGCTGCTTTTGGTCGTGAAACGCGTTGTCAATTTTTGTGCTGAAATAAAAGTCTGAATCTTGTGATCAGTGAAACTTCTAAGGTAAGCTACTGTAAGTATTACCAGTTTTATTATGATTACTATTTATGTTTGGATATCATCCAATGATCTAGACCTCTTTTTTGGGTGTCTCTCGGTTTCTTCTTTTAACTTTCCATCTGTCATGCTGATTTGTTGGCTTCAGTAGTGTAAATCATTTAACTGCAACTAGCATGCAGACAGTGGTGTCAGTGCACTTGAAATGCGTACCCATCCTCGGTCAAGTAATCAGAATATATTAAAGCCAGATAATACACATAACAGCCAAGAAATATTGCAGTACCCTCCATCTTAACTCAGGTTCCTGTTAAAGATTTCCAATTCCATTACTGTACTGCAATTGCTCTAACTTATTGACACAAGAGTCGTGAAGCAACCTTGGCCTTGGAATTCCACGACTTTCAATGAGTTTCTCAGACAAACAGTAAAGAAAGCTACTTGGTGTGACCCAAAACCACAAGGAGAGTATAGGGGACTAAGGGCCCTTTTCCACTAGAGTGATTGCTGAATCGCAAATCGCTAGTGATTTTTAAATCGCTAGAGTTGTTACTTTATCATAGAAATCACGAGAAGTATTTTCCACTACAGTGATTCGATTTGGAAATCGCTAATCGCAAATCGCAATCGCTTGCTGGAGCGATTTTTACAATGATAATGCAATGCAAATGAAAATCACAAATCGCAATCGCATAACAGAATTAATGAAAAATCGCAATCGCTGGTGTTTGTGATTTGTGATTGCGATTGCTAGTGGAAAAGGGCCCTAAAAGAGACTGAAAAGCCCTCCTACTGAAAAGCAAGGTTTACCCACAATGCACTGCTACTGAATATGCAAATTATCTCTATATGCCCCTGAAAGCCAGGATAGCATCCAGAACCGCTGGTGTCTAGCAAGCCTATAGCTTCAAATGTTCTACCCAGGCTTTTAGAAGCATAAAGAGATAATTTGCATAATCCATAGCAGTGCATTGTAGGTAACCACAGATGTTCACTTAAAGCTGAATTATTGTAAATTCCTTAGTTTTAAGAAGGCAAACCAAACTCAGACAAGCAGCTGTGTTGTGCCAAAAGCTATGAGCTTCCCAGATACAATCCTCCCCCATCCATTCATGATTGCTGCATTGTTCCATCTTACCGCTGAAAGATAGACTCCCCAACACGGAGGGATCCATCCTCTCCCTACTGTGGCAGCAGTGCAGAATACTGAACAGAAGCACACAGGCAACATTACTTAATCCCATCAGGAACATACAATATCTGCAATTTTACTTTCCATCTATATAAAGTAAATTACCCCTTTTCAGAAATCTGGACCTTTAAAGAAATCCTGTAGCAAAAAAATAGCCCTTTTGGGTTTACTTACCTTGGGAGGGGGAAGCCGCTGGATCCTAATGAGGCTTCCCCCTTCCTCCGGTGTCTTTCTGTTAAGTGCCGGGTCCCCCGAAGTCTGGCGATGTAAATATTTACCTCTCCGCGATCCTGCGCAGGCGTACTAGCGACTTTTCATTCGGGTAAGGCGGAAATAGCCGAACCCGATTGATCTGCTCTATTGCGCAGACGGGAGTCTTTTTTTTTTTTATACAGAGTCTCTTTAAATCAGAGTAGAACCCTTACCGTATCTTCCCGAGCCTGTATTGCCATTTCTTCTGACATGATCTGCCGCAGGGAAACTTTGTTCGTTCTGGAACTCCAGTGGTCCACGAATGGAAAGGGGTCTGTGTCCTCCTGAGTACCATTAAACTCGCGCTCAGTCAGCCAAGCCTCCTGTTCCTGCAGAAGACTGTCTAGCTTTATGTAGTCATTTGGTGAATTCCCTACAAAAAAAAGTTAATTATGTTCTATGTCGTAGTTTTAACATCAAAATTTTATAGCACTCTACAAAGTTAGACTTAGCACAGTAACTGTGAGGCTAGATTCACAGTGGGGCATTGTGGTGCGCTATAATGGCTGCATTGTAATGTATAACGTCACAATGCAATACAAAAGCAATGCGACGTTCACAGTGCGGCCGTTGCAGTGCCATCTGATGGAATGCGGTATCCCAATGCATTGCATTTAACCCTTAACACCCACGTTAACAGTACAGAAAGCATACTTTATATCAACAGCATGCTTTACTGTATGCGACGCAATGTGCAGATGTCGTGCGCTGCTGCTTTCCTGTTCTGTTGTGTTCCTGCTGTCACAGGGAACACAACTCAACTCCCGCTGTGAACCTAGCTGGACAATTAAAAAAAATAAAGGAAATAAAAACACATGGTAATGTGAAGACTGTATAATCGCCTGTTGGCAGCAGTAAATTGTATTAATAGCCAAATTCTCAGCATAGATTTAAACTTAAAGGGATACTAAGCAGCTTTCAAAAATACAATTTGCATTTACCTGGGGCTTCCCCCAGCCCACCGTAGGCCATGAGGTACCCCGGTGTCCTCCTGGCTCCTCTCTCGGTCCTGGTGGCGGCTCCATTAATCAGCGACTTCCATCTGAAGTCGCCAGTACGAGTCCCCACACGTCACGTCATCACACCGGCTGGCGTGAGAGTCCTGCACATGTGCGGTTCTAAGTTAGAGAACCACACATGCGCAGGACTCTCACACTGGCCGGCGTGAGGTGTAGCGGCCCTCATGATGACGCGTAGTGTGCACGGCGGGGACTCAGACTGGCGACTTCAGGCCAAAGTTGCCGATTAACGGAGCCGCCTTCGGGACCAAGAGAGAAGCCAGGACGCCGCCGGGGGACCTCGTGGGCTACGAGAGGCTGGAGCCAAACCCAGGTAAGTGTAAATTGTGATTTTAAAAGCTGTTCAGTATCCCTTTAATTTCAAAGAGCACAGTAAGCAAAATAACCCAGAATATTTTTTTGGGTGCATCAAAAGTTATCTTCAGTAGCCAAACAAAAATCTGAGCCTAAATGTCTGGTCACATGAACTGAGGTGTCAGAGCTGAATTAAAGAGACTCTGTAACAAAATTTTGAGCCTTATTTCTTCTATCCTATAAGTCCCTATACCTGTTCTAATGTGCTCTGGCATACTGCAGCCTTTTCTAGTTGCACTGTCTCTGTAATAAATCTTATCTTCTTTCCTCTGTCGGGCTCAGGCTGGAATGTGTGGAATGTGCAACACTGCTTGTGATAGGCAGAAGCTTTACACACCCTCTCCAAGCTCTCCTCTCAGCCTATCGCACTCTGGTTAGCAGCCATGTCTTTTGTTTGTAAACACTGCCTAAAACTGGCAATTACAAGCCAGGATTGCAGCAGGGAGTGGCAGAAACAGCACAGAGGGGCCCAGGAGAACATAATGAATAGAATGGTATGCTTTTTATTGTAAGAATTTTAGAGTACAGATTCTCTTTAACTCAGGCTCAGAGGGAGACACAGTCATGATGCTGCTTGAAAACTAAGTGAGCAAAGACAGTCCTCTGAGATGCCGGAAACCTATAGAACTGGAAGTCGAACACGAGAGATCCTGACCAGACACTATAAAAGGAATTTATTTTACAGCCGTACAGGCAGCAATAAATCAAACCTGCACACACATCAGATTGTTGCAGAAAGGATCACAATTATTTTGAGTGAGTCTAATGCCCATTTGGGTCTTTGCACTGCATACTTTATGGGCGGTTCAGCTAGAGTAATTTGGCTGCACTTGACAGTGGCGCATCACTGCCATGGAACCAGGATGAAGCAGACAAGCAGGGAATCCGCTTTGTGATGGACTCAAAAGACTTACATTTATTTAAAAGAATTTTATTTAAAAAAAATAAAAATAAATAAATAAATCCTATGAAAATATGCTATATGTTCATATAGTAAAAGTATTCTACATGTGATGTGGTAAGAAAACAATAAATATATGTCTGAGTGTTTAAAGGCTAAAAGATGAATACCTTCTTCAAATAGGAGTTGGTAGGCTAGTGCTTCTTGGTTATGCCTCTCCTGTGGGAAACAAAATACATTATTTACACAAAGGAACATAATTCCAAAACTACACGGCTACCAAGCAACTTAGAACAGTAGTAGTCAGTGTGGGTTATCAGATTTCCACTGTCTGCATCATGCAACAGATATGATTCCCACACTATGTGCGCTCTGTTCACTATGTGCCCCCATCATTCTGCTTTCCTGAGACCTGCCATCCTCTTGCTTGTTAAGTCAGCACTACCCATCGCAACTTAGCAAAATCCTGTGGGTGTTCTTTCTAACACTATGGTCAGTTGAACTAGCTGATAACAGACTTTGCAGCTGACAATCTGTTCATAAAAAGAACTTTTAGTATCAGAACAAAAGAGCTCTCTGAAAATTGGGAAAAATCCCACACCCTCCAGGATAAATTCTTATGGCTGAGCTCCAGGAAACCAACACGTATCTAACGTTACCCAGTGGTAAAGGTGCAAACTCAGTTCGCTGCTTCACTGGAAATTCCTGAAGCCCAGGTTTTGAAAAGTGAAATGTACAGCAGATATTGCAGTCTATTCATGTCCATGGGCTAGTCTGCAAATGGTAGACTGACTGTAGGGGATTGCTTGTCAACTACTTGCAGGTTCCAATACATGCATCAATTTGCTCCCAATGCTGCAAACCAATCGATCACTCTCTGATTAGAATATGATTGGATTGTGATTCCTACCACACACAGCACAGATTTTTTAATAGATTTAGGCACGGGCTTACAACGTAATCCCATTGATATGCTGTGGCGTGACTTGAAATGAGCTGTGTATGCAAGAAACCCCTCAAACATCTCACAGCTGAAAGAATTCTGCATTGAGAAGTGGTGCAAACTTTCCTCACACTGATATCAAAGACTAGTAGATGGCTACAAGAAGTGTCTCGCTGTAGTTACTGTATATACTCACATATAAGACTAATTTTTCAACACAAAAAATATGCTGAAAAGTTACCCTCTCTGCTTATATGCGAGTCAGTGGAGCAGAACAGATGGTGGAGCAGGTTTTGTTACTGGCTCCCTGCTGTGTCGGCACCCCCCCCCCAACCCCCTGCAACATCGTGTGCAGAGTGCGCTGCTAAGGACTACCTGTGTCCCCTGGCTTTTGGAGCAGATGATCGGGATTCTTCCTGTGTGGCAACCTCTGTGTCTCATATCTATGATGCCATTTAGTGGGGCCTTGAGACACAGCTGTATCATCCTTGAGGCACATCTGGCTATGGGGAGGGAGGCTGACTTTTATTAGGAGCACATCTGGCTACTGTGGAGGGGGCTTATACGCGAGTCAATCACTTTTTCCTGGTTTCTGAGTGAAACATTGGTACCTCGGCTTATACGCGGTCTGCTTTTATGCGAGTATATACGGGTATTTCAGTCAAACAGGTTAACATTACTTACTGAGGGGTAGGGTGTCCCTTTCCTCAGTGTGAATAAACATCTTTGTTTATTCTGTATCTTTTATGTAACAAGTAAATCAAGATTCATTTTTTTTTATTTACCTGAAATTAAATCACTTTATTTTCCAGAGATAAATAATAAAGAACTGAATATTTCATAAAGTGTCCTAATTATTTCACATGGATGTATGCTGATATGTCAATGACAATAAAGAAGTGATGACAGTTTGTTGAGGTGTGTCACATCATGTGGATACACATACTAACCATGATTGATTCTTTCCACTTTTTATGAAGAACTTCAGCTAGCTTAAGGTCTATGGGAACCACACAATCTTCAATAGTTAGAGAGCCTGAAAGGAATGAGATAAAGTACTGATCAAAGTTAAAATGTATCTGCCTTAAAGATAGAAATATAATGCTGAGAATTTGAATTTGAGCACCGATGAAGTTGCACTTCACAAGCAACGAACAGCCTAGTTAGAACGGACACTGTCCTCATAGGCTTCCATTGCGTCCGTGCCCCTGTTTTGTGGTCAAGTTTCAGAAAAGCACTGCAGCTTGGGACTTTGCCTTCCATTTACGTAAACGTATCCTTTTTAAAAACTTAACTGGAAGCAGACCCCATCTTTTACATAGGACCAGTTTGCTGCAGAAAACATACCGAGCGAGTAGGTTTTCTGTTGCAACGGGAAATCAACCTCCAGTGCCTGTCTGCTGGAATCTCCTCCATGCCCTTAAGACAGCAAATCTTCTGAGTCTGGCATATATTGATGTGCCATTTTGGAGGCATTGGACTACCTGTACAAACTACTGTATGTAGGATCCAGTTATCACCTCATATTAATCAAAAGTGAAACTGACTATATTCAAATACAAAACTAGTGAGAAAACAATGAGAATAATGTCAGTCAACCTCCTCTTGAAACCATTCCTGCTTTGGCAGTCAACCTATTGTTGCCCCTCGGTTGTCACTGACACCAAAGCAGCTGAAAATAATTAACAAATTTGAGCAGTTTAGATTAAGTTTCCAAAACAGAAGAACTGCTGCACTATCATAGATAAAAGGAGTGAGGTGCTCTAGCCGCAAATTTTTAGCAAATAAGTATATCAATAAACAATTCTGTTAAGGAACGTAAATAATGCTATTTAGAAACAATCATATAGGCGTTCCAACAGCGTTAACTGGAAATGTATTATGGGAAACCACACTTGTTAACTTATAGATGAATTATTTATTGCAAATACCTAGTGTTTTAAGAAGGGAAATCTATACTTAGAATCACTTTTCTTTAGTATGAGGACTTTTTGGTCTCTTTTAGCCCATTATACTCTTCCTAGTGGTTCTGTGTCACCATGAGCTCTCAGGGTATTCTATCCTAAGAATGTGATACCAAACCCAGGCAATGAGACCTCTCTTCCCCAAAAACTCCTACTGTCAGGTTACAACAGAATTATTGATACCAGTATATTGTTCCTGCTCTTATGGTCGATGTACTGCTGCTAAAAGCCATTCGACAATGCTTTTGGACAGCTTCCTTTATCAGTGCACATTCCTATGCTAGAGCTTTATAATGGAATGCCCGGAGGTAGTGCACTGATATCACTATGGAATAGAGTGGTAAATTACCATTGCATTTATCATAGCTTTCTAAATATGCTCATAGAAAACGATTTATACCAGATGACAAATTTTAAAAATGAGAGTTAAATAACATGTGCAGCTTTGTTTGTCACATACCTGGATCAATTCCTACAGGACCAAACAGTTCAGTGAGTTGGAAAGCAAGCTCTGGAGGTAAGGAAAATTCCAAGTAGTCAAATTTTACAGAATCCTTAGGCGGTAACAAAGCGCTTTTCTGTGCTTCATCTTTTGGAACCCTCAGAAGTTTCTCATTAGTATTTTGTTTGCATGAATCAACTGGTGGTATTGGAATTTGACCTTGACTCTCATTATTTTGATAAAATCCACAAACATCAGGATAATTTAACCTCTCTGCAGTGTCATCTTCGCTGAAACTCTCATTTAATACCTCATTGGTGGCGATATCCAGACTTTGAATTGCATTTGGACAGTTGTACTGCTCTTCCTCTAAACTGGAAGACCACACCTCGACAGTAACATCTACTGGGTGTTGGTCTGGTAAAAGAGGGTCTAGAATTACCTCCTGATTGATATGAGGAAGTTCTTCAATAGAAGATGAAGCACTCACATTATTTAAGTCTACCTGAACACTGGGTATGATAACAGGAGCACAGTTTTCCAAAGCTATGCCATCACTATCTAGCATACTGATGTCTTCCACTTTTAAGTCCATGGATTGTTCTTCATTTACTATTAAATTATCGTTGGTGGTTTGAGAACCATCATGGTGTATACTGGCATCTAAGTGGTTAGAACTTTCTAAAGGTTTGCTGCTTTCTTCTTCACAGGTATACAAGTCCTCTGGCTGGTATTCATCATCTTTATAAATATGTTCTCCAGCATCAATTAAAACGTTGGTTGCCCATAACAGATCTTTATTGCACTTTTCGAAAAGATCTTTCAGTACATCGAAAGAGAGGGCTCTAAACAACTTAGAAAGAATCTGCAAGCCATCTTCATCTGTTAGACTAATCAACTCATCTTCTTTCACAGAAGTACCTTTGTGATGTATCATTCTATAAGGTATATTTTCTTGAGAATTTTCTGGGGTGTCTAGGGACTTTGGCTTAAATCGATCAGCTTTTCCTGTAAGGATTTTTAAAGATTCAAAGGTATCCATATTTTTCTTCTCTACTCTCCATGCTACTGCAAACATATGAGGTTTAGTCTGACAGGACTGGTCTATGGATTCTAGGTATTCACATACAGGCAGGGAGCCATGAGGTGTGGAGTTGCTGGAGCAACTATTACTAAAGGTTACAGCCAATTTCCGTTGTCTTGAAACTCGCTTACCAGATTTTTGCATCGATTCACTATCTGTTTTAACACTTGCACTATCTGGATTACCTGCAGTTATTTCAGGATCTTCCTGTGGAAAGTCAGTGAGATGACAGCCAATAGATTCACCAAAACTGTGTTCTAATAAAGCTCCATTTTCATTATTAGTGAAAATGGGAGTCATATTCAAATTATTTTCCATTTTTTCCAGTTCTGTGATACAATTATCATCATTTGTGGTTTCATTATTAAGGTTGGCCCCCAAGGTGCTGCTTCCATTACTAGGAATGGGTTCTGGATTACTGAGTATCTGCTCCAAATTATAATCTACACTTTGGTCATCTTCAGCAGTCTCTTGAACAGATGCCTTTGTTTTCTTTCTATCCCGTGGTTTTCTCTGACGCATTGTTTGCTCTACAGGCCAGTCCCCAATAAAACTTAGCAAATCATTTTTTTCACCCAACTGCAATACTTTGCTGCTTAAATTAGAAGGATCTTCTTCATCTTTAGCTACCCCTTGTTGGCAGATTTCACTGGGTACATTTTCATGACTGCTTAGCTCATTTTCAATACAAATATTTTCTAAGCCTTGGATGATATCGGAATAGGTTTCATGGCTATCTAAATTTTGGAGGGACTGCTGTTGTGACTCAGTAAGGTCCAGTAAGTTTTCAGGGCTGCTGTTTTCTATTTCTGAAACATGGGTTTTCTCTGCACTTGCTGCTGTATTAGATGTATTTTTAGGTTCCTCCTCAGTACAAAGATTATCTTCCAAGGCAGATGCTAATTTGCTGCAGCCCCTAAAAAGCAAAACAATATCATTACTTATCTCTGTATACAAAGCATGTAAACAGCACATAATAATCAAAAAACAAACCTCATTACCATATATAAAACTGCGGTAAACCAACCAAATTTGGGGCGTATAGTGTGTGTTCGTTTATCTGAAAGTGATTTATACAGCGGGCCCCCGTATGTAGAGCTGGTGTTGGAGCACACTGCAGAATGAATATCGACTGGTCCTTGTTCCAGCATGCATCCATGCGTCTACCTGAAAAACTCTAAACTGGCCACCAGAGCTCCAGGCTCACTGTGGTCACATAAAATTGAGCTTGCTGCTTTAATGTGCACTCAGCACCGACCAGCACGCTCCAACTTGCTCTCCATGGGGGCTAAGGTAGCACATTGGTGGGTGGGCTAATCGAAAGGTCGCGGCTTTTGGTCTATTTGTTAGGCTATAAGTGGAGGGTGGGCTTATGCAAGGGTCTACCTATGCACACGCATATATGGGATAGCAGACCTACAGTTGATTATTATTTATTTTGTTTAAAACTTACCCTCATTCCCAGAGATCATCTCCACCTTTTAATTATACTCATATGGTCCAACAATGACAACACTGGAGTTTTTTTCCAGGTTTTTATTAGCTTAGGGAGGCAGGCTGAAAGGTACAGTGGCATTGATGGTTTATTCCTCCAGTGGTTTTCATTCTGTCTGGCAGAACAAAAAAATGTAGCCTTGGGGCCTTTACGCTCCAACCCTGTACCGCTACAATATGGTGTGCACCAGTCTTCAACACTATGTTTTTGTTGTTCACCATATACATGCTATCACGTGATAAAATCCTCCAAAAATACAGCCTGGCATATCACTACTATGCTGTTGACACTCAGCAATATTTATCATATTTAATGAATGCAATTAAATGGACAGAAATAAACACAGGCAGATTTATCCCATACATGTTGTCCTTCAATAACCCATAATCCAACACATCTTAATATTTTCCACTTTTACCTGCTATGTGCATCAGCAGGCATTAGGCGGATGTAGTATTAAATTAGAACAATAAATATACCTATTTACTTCTGCCGTTAGCGGCTTTGTAACAGTGCTTTCTGGTTTCTTCGGATGTGACAAGTTTAACATAGAGTTCACTGTAACACGTTCATAATGTTCTAACATTCTAATTATCTTGTCTTTCTTTACTCCATGAGAGTTACGCCTGGAAGTAAACAGAAGTGAATAAATAAGATGTCACAGATAAGACATCATACATATGTAAGGCTTCACAATGTTCTTAATGGAATTTCAACCTTCTGAGAACTGCAGATTCTTCCTTCAGCCCAAAAACACATGATAGCTTAAAAAGTGAGTAACTAAAATTGTATCCCGATGATACAATCTTGATTGAACACATTTATGTAATAGAAGGGTAATCTGAGTGAATGTACTTTGTATGAATAATTTAGGCAGCCCCTATACTGTACATATATCATATCACATACAAGTGGTAAAATTGTACAAGCAAGATTATATCATCGATGGGCACCTTTAGAGATAGGGACAGTTGTGAATGTATGTGCTTTGTAAAGCACTGTGTAATGTCAACACTATACACATAAAATGAAGCTAGCAACCAGTGAAAATTGAATAGGCATATATAACCACTTAACCACACAAACTATTTTACCCTTACTGCCAAGAGCGATTTTCTCCTGTCAGTGCTCCTTCCATTCATTTGGCCATAAAACTTTATTACTATTTATCACACCGAAATTACCTATATCTTGTTTTTTTCACCAAACAAGCTTTTTGGGGGTGATACTTGTTTCCAGTAATTATTTTCTATGCATTTGACAGGGAAATACAAGGAAAAAATACACAGTTTCCCCAATTCCATCCCCCATAGTTTTAAAATGAACAATTCTACTATAGATAAACCCCACACACATTTTATTTGCCCATTTGTCCTGCCTATCACAACATGTAAATTATGTTCCTAGTACAATGTATGGCGACAATATATTTTTGGGATTCAAAGGTGTATTTTTTCTGTTTTGCGGTTTTTTTTTTGTACCCCATCAATAATTGCAAGGCTTTACTTTAACAGTAATATACCCTCATATAATATGCCCTCTCTTGCGCATCTGCAGTACAGAGCCGCCGATCTTCAGGAGCTCGAGTGCTTCCGGAGCCTGCGGGGGAATGATGACACCGTGAGGTGAACGGGAAGGCTCTATACGACCCAGAGCCTTCCCACTCCTTAGACGAGTATCTGATTTTTATTCTCACTTCAAAATTACTTTAACAGTGACAGTGCAAACAGTAGAAATAGTGGCTGCAATAGTCATACCTCCCACTGCAATCAATGCACTGACTTAGGCAATAAAAACTGTGACAGGAAGAGGTGGCTGTCACACAGTATTAAGCCCTATGTCCAGATCAAATAACTTAATTATATGACTGGGCTACTCTCAGAATATGGTTTAAGATAAGCAAAGCGGTTATTTACCGTACCTTTCAAGTTCTTTAGGTCTGTACCTCCACCATGTGTCTGGTTCCTGAAACTTTACCTTATACCTATGCGCCATGGCCTAGTGACAAAAATGAACAATACATTATTATACACAGACTTAACACATTGGCTTCGATTCACTAACCGGTGCTAACTCAGTTAGCATGGCTTTGGACGTGCAAACTAGAGTGCCAAGTAGTGTACACGTCCAAAGCTGTTACTTAGCTGTTACTTATCGCACGCTAAGTTTAGCGCTGCGCGCGATACGTCGGACCCGGTGCACCAAAACGTCGCTCCGATGCGCCGTTTTGAGCGCACCGGGTGCGACGGTTCCAGCGCACCGGGTCCGATGTTTCGCGCACACCGCTAAACTTAGCACGCGCAAAGTTTTTGCGCCCATATTACCGCACGCAAAGTTACTTTGCACGACTTAAGGGGCTTTTAGGCGTGCTAACGGAGTTAGCACCCTTTAGTGAATCGAGCCCATTGTGTATCAAACATGACTGCTTCGGCAGTGTTTAAAGAGGCACTGTAGTGAGAGTAGAATTCAGTAAATTATTCAGGACAGCCACTTTTACGGTAATTTTCCTTGTTTCAACAGCAGAAACACTTCCTATCTACATATTGTTGTGTATTGGTATGTATCTCCACCCTCTCAGTGGCGTTGAGCTTAGGCTGATTAGCTATGCAAAATTCTCCCCCTCCTTAGAGCATTCTGGGAGACCAGGTATATTTTGCACTGCAGTGTGCTCCCCAGGCTCTTTTAGCCGGGTGCTCCACCCTGCTGCCATAGGTTTGCCTCCTAATCCTCCTCCTATGCCAGAGTTAAGCAGAGAAGCTCCAGCCCTGCATTCCCTCAGTTGCGCCCCACCCAGCTACTTTGTCATGCCACCCGGCTGGAAAACATTTCTGGGGGGGAACACTGCACTGGCTTTGAAACTCTAAGTAACTAAACATTCTACAGAGCCGCACCTGACAGGACTAAAGACGTGATAAATTTCAGAATGTAAATCAAGGTGAGGAAAGATTTTACAATGCTCAAACACTAACTAAATAATTTCTATGTGAATATTTTAAAACAACCTATTTTATTCATTGTTATTTTTACTACATTTCCTTTTTAAGATAACCCTCTGTAAACAGAAGGTAAAGATTCACTGTCCGTGCATCTTTCTGTAAGGAAAACATGTTTGTCTTTTAGCAGACACAAATGATGAGGCTGCCATTGTTAATTTTGTCCTGGAACCGGTAAGTACTACGATTCAAAATATGGAAGCTACTATATTCAGCACTATTTTTTAAAAGAAGAGGTCACTAACAATAGACTTTTTGCCTGGCTGTGCTGCTGCCCCTCACCCTTTAATACTTTACTGTAGACCCTGAACAAGCAGATCAGGTGCTCTCACTGATGTCTGACTGGATTCGCTGCATGCTTGTTTCAGGTGTGTGATTCAGACACCACTGATGGCAGAAAGATCAGTGGGTCTGCCAGGCAACTGGCATTGTTTTAAAAAGGAACATGATCAAACCAAGTGTTCTAAAATGACAATGACAATGTACAAATAATGTCTAAATAGCTGTGTAAACATTTTCCTACTTTTCATGTTAAATATAAGAGGCAAAAGCTGTAATTTGATGTGTATACTTCAGGTTGTAGCTGCATTGGAAGGATTTATTAGCAAAAGGGAGTCTGTGCTTAGTGAGGTATGTGACACAGGCACTCCTGTTCTTTGCATGTGAGACTACAGAGTTATATGAAAAGCCTCGTGTTTTAAGGTTTGAGAAACCATTACAAAAAACATTTTCACTGCTATCTGTGCAGACAGCTCATTCAGAAACACAAGCAGCTGCAGTTAGTGAGACCTGTCTCACACACAGGGTTAACAGATGTAGTGTGAGGGATTTCCCCCCCCCCCCCCCATCATGTTTCACTGGTCCGTCACCCTGGTCATCCTGGCCCATCGGTGAAGTGTGAATGGAATTTGAGAACAGTACACAAAGAGGTAAACAGTGCAATGTATACATCAATAGTTAGGATCACTTCCCAAACTATTCCCATCTCAATTGCAAAATTTCCTATGTATGCCCTTTCTTCAATTTGCATGATTTTATAAATGTAAAAGAACCATTCTTTCACTGAAGGGACCTTCCCTGTTTTCAAATATCATGGTTGTAGGCCTTTAAAGTGACTCTGTAACAAAAATTACAATGTTTTTTCTACCATCCTACAAGTTCCTAAACCTATTTTAATCTGTTCTGGCTCACTGCAGCACTTTGTACTATCACGGTCTCTGTAATAAATCAATGTATCTTTCCCCTGTCAGACTTGTCGGCCTGTGTCTGGAAGGCTGCCAACTCTTCTGTGCTGGTCTGTTCCTCTATGCACACTCCAGTGTGTGTTTTATTTACATAAGCCAGCAGCTTCTCTGCTATCTTATCAGTGATAGAAGAGAGCTGGATAAAAATCCTCCTCTGTTAGGCTGTGAAAGTAGCTGGCTGACACATACTGAGGAATTACAAACACAGGCAGAGCTGTCTGCAGGAAGCCTGTAATGTTCAGTGCATGAGAGAAGAAGGGGACAGAAGATAAAACACACAAATGATATTTTGAGATTCAAAAGGAAAGCTGTATACAGCCTGCTTGTGTATGGATGTATTTTCTATGTGTGGACATATTGTACATCAATCTACTTCCTGTTTTGGTGGCCATTTTGTTTGTTTATAAACAAACTTTTTAAAACTGTTTTTGACTACTTTTAATGCGGCGGGGAGCGGCAAAATTGTGACAGAGGGTAATAGGAGATGTCCCCTAACACACTGGTATGTTTACTTTTGTGCGATTTTCACAATACAGATTCTCTTTAAGACTTTCTTCATGTTGATAATTAAAAGTGATGTTAGGTGTCTTGTTGGTCATTTCTGAGTATAATAATCCAGGAGTGGTCAAGTGAATATAGAACGCTGATACCCCAACCTTACACTTCTTCTAAGTAACTTACAGAAATGAGTTTTCTCAGAATTTGGGTATGACATGGTGGTAATAATCTGCAATAATGTTTAATTGCAATTTGTAAAGTTATTCTGGGAATAGTTGTTCTTTCAAACTTTAACAAAAGGAATGCTATACTGCCAAGTGTACAGAACATGAAAGACTAAGTACAACAATATGCTGTAATCTAATGCATGTAATGTGTATTAAAGCAGTTCTGACCATAGAGACATAGGGCTTCATTTCCCAGGCTTGTAAGTTGGTATTATCTATTATGACAGGTGAGACAGTCTTCTCAAAGGCCTCCTTAGCTGAAACAAAAATAAGTTTTGTAAATATTCACTATAATTTACCAAAGCCAACTTTAAACTAGCTAGTTTCTTTTTTTAAAAATGTATTCTGAAGCATATAACTTCTGCGTATTCTCCTAGTAGATAATTTTTTCATCTTCTCTTTAGGGAGTCTGAAGCAAGATTTAAAAACAAAACAGATACTCGCGTAAGGAGAGGGAAGTCTCTGAGTCCTATAGAGCCTTCTGGTTTCTCTCCCGGTTCAATCGATGGGTTAGAGACTGCTCTCTCTGCCACTGCCCGAGGCTTTGGGAACCAGAGTGCATCTGAAGACAAACCGCTCCATACTGTGCATCTGCACATTCTTGCGCACTCGCAATATGGAGCGGCCCGTCTTCTGGAACACTCGGGCTCCCAGAGACTTCTACAGCTGCAGTAGCGGCAGTGAGAGCAGTCTCTCAGGTCGGTGACTGCTAACGGGGGAAGCCAGGGCAGAAACTACTGGACCAGGACAGAAACGGGAAGGCTGTCAGACCCAGGGCCGACCAGGTGTGAAAATATCACCTGGAAGAAAAATCAGGAGCAAAAGTTAATTGCATGTGGGCCATACTGTCTAATTTATGAAACCGAGAGCAAAACCTCGGCCGTCTCCCAAAAGACTAATTGTGAGACACGTTTTCTCCCCCAAAAGAGATTTTTAAATGTAAAAAAAAAAAAAAATTAAACGAAAAAGCAAAAATTAAGATTTACACTACTACAACATCTCTGCTTTTAGAACTGAACAACCTCAATTCTGGGTTTAGATGGATTTTTAAAGGAAAGAATATTCTTTATGTAATTTTTAATTTAATTGCAGAAATATACTGCAGCATTACACAAATAGTAATAATAAAAAAATGTAATTGGGAAAAGAAAACCACTTATTTGCAGCACAAAATCGCTCTTATATGTTATATGAGAGCTTGGCAAAGTTTTCGTTTGGGAGAATCCTCCATCTTCTGTATTGATTCAGTTACCCAGTTATGTAAATAAACTAACAAGAAAGTAAAGGTGTAAATATACAGATTTTCCCTATCGATTTGATCACTCTGATCGAGTCTGCCAGAAACCTATGACCAAACATGTTAGCTTGATAAGTTTGATCCCTTTTAGCTAAAAATCAAACAAAATTATCGATCTTACCGGATGGAAAAACTGGACTGGGCAGGAGCTGCGGCAGATCGATGGCCCATAATGTTGCACTGCATAAAGCAGCGCAATGCTGCCGTTCAATAGATTTTCATTAGATTTTATACTGAAATCTATTGAATATCTACAATGAAGTAGCAATAGTGGATGCAGAGGTTGCAACCGCACCGGGGCCCCTGGACCAGAGGAACCCACATCCATCTTATTAGCTTTTCATTGGTGGTATGCTGGTAATGAAAACCTCTATATGTGCATTGCATAGTGGTAATCTTTACCTGTTTCCTTACTCTAAATACACCTAACATTGAAGCAGGGCTTTTTGGTGCCGCGTATCGCCGACGCTTACTGTGGCTATAACAGCAGTGCTGTAGTCTGCGTCCCACGCATGGGTAATTTGGGGATTGGCGGATTGCCAGACCCCGAATTACTTCTCCCCGCAAGCTACTATGACTCGGAAGAGGAATAGAAATTAACAGTAACCGGAATTTGTGTGGCAAGAGGGTGAGCCGACGTGCCATGTACGCCCTAACACTGCAGCTGTCCTTGATAAGTTTTGTAGCTCCATATCAATAGATTGCTTGGGAGCCCCATGTAAAACTCACCGGGGCCACAAGCTCCTTTGTTACCCCATTGTTAATCTATGAGGAAGAAATAGATCCTTCTCTGATCAGATTCATATCAGAGAGGGATCTCTCTTTTGCCACATTGGGCTCTATTCATAAAAAAGTTGTTGCGAGAAAACTCCTGGAGGGAAAATACCGCAGCGGTATTTTACACTTCTGGGTGGTCATTTAAAGAAATCTTGAAAGCTGCGATGCAAGAGCGGAGATCTCCCGCTGAAAGCTGGCGGTAAGCTGTCGGAAGGCATGCGGAAACACTTCAGCCGGCAGAGTCCCTCCGTGCACTGCTCTCTCTGGGAGGTCTGTCCCATTCACTTGTATGTAATCCGCAAAATCAGAGGAAGCGGTATTTCCCGTCCACATACCGCTTCCTCTAATCTTTATGAATGGCCATTTTGTTACTTTTTTCTAGATAAATCTAGAAAAACACTGGAGAAGGCGGAAATTTCTCGCTCTGCTGGGGGATTGTAGATTTTCATGCGGGAACAGCTTTTATGAATGCCCACTTTGCTAAATGGACGGGAAAATCCGCTGTTTTGAGCGGAAAACTTGCGGTAAGGTTTTATGAATAGAGCCCATTGAGCGGCAATCTATAAATGTGTGCGCCCGTCAAAGCCTCGTACATACGTATGAAATATGTTGTCAGGCAGGGATCGGTACCAGATGCCTAGGGAGATATTGCAGGGCTGACATTGTGCAGATGCATCGCTAGCCTTTATGCTAGCATTGTATTCTGTCAGGCAGGGGGTGAATGATTGGAGTGGTTGGAGTGACACGGTTGTAAAGACACTCGGTGGATGAGGTGAATAGGGAGAACAAAGTCCTTGGGCAGCGATTGGCTGAATCGATACCCCCGGCTGATTGCTGGCTGAGGCATCGGGGCTGCTGTACACACACTAGATTATCGACCTTGGCCAAGTTACACCTAGCATGTGTACAAACGCTTTCCACTCACAGATAAATCTATGCAGTGTCTTCCTCTGAGTTTTCCAAACAGAGAATACTTACTGAATCAGTACATGACAATATAATTACAGTTTTTCTCTACGTTGTCTGCTTTATAAAACGCAGGGAAGATTGTGCAAATATATACGTAGCATAACAGCAGCCAATTTCCATACCTCGCTTATGATTCCATTCATGGGCTTCACTTAGGCAATTTACATCATAATGATATTTGCCATTGAGGCAAAAATAATCATCGGTGCTTAGAATAACTCCTGTTGGATTCTGCTGGAGTATCATTCTAAAAAGAAATGACAACATGCCACATAAGACATAAGTCTAACGAAATAAAACTATTAATATAAAAGAGGAACAGGAAAATGTATGGCATTGTGTGAACTTGCAGAGTGCTGACCTTAAGGTTCCCATACACATAGATTTTCCCATTCAATTCCCTGGAAAGGTGATCACTCTGATCTAACTGAATGGCAAATTGATAGAAAGTTTTGATCAGAAAGGATAGAAGATCTAGGTCTAGGGCTCATAGCGTTACACTGCATTAAACAATGCAACTCTGCTGTTTGATCTATTTTCAATAGATTTCAATACGGAATCTATTAAAATACTGATGTGATGTGTGTGGTAGGAATAGATTTCTTTCATAAAGGAATTGATAGTTATGGAATATTGGTTGGAAATCTATATGTGTATGTTCAGCTTTAGAGGTGCGTGCACACGTCCAATTTTGATTGGCCAATGCCAGTGATTTTACCACCTCCATGTAGTATGTGGGCCAACAGATTCTGAATACTATGAACAGATTGTGTAGTTAAAGGATGCCAGAGCTCAAAAACTTCATACGTCATACGCATGCGAAGAGCACTCATGGGCGCGCGCTGTATGACGTGCGCAGTCCGGCGCCTGCACAGGAAGTCCTGACTTGGCTGACCAGAAAAGGATGCCTGGGGGCTTTTAGGTAAGCTACTGGGGGCAAAAAGAAGAACAGGGGAAGCGGTAGGCATAAGGACAGGTGGTAGTATATGCCTATTCCCCCTGTTTCTCTAAAGTTTTTAAGCTCTGGTATCCTTTAAGAACTCATAATACATGGAAGAGGTAAAATTGTCCAATCATTGGTCAATCAAAATTGTATTCACTTGTGTTGGCTAGAGATGGTCAATGAGTTGCAAATAATTTGCTTGTAAGCAAATTTAATGCAGCTTGGCTAGGGATGGAACAAAATCGACAGTAGGTGCATTTCAAGGGCCCAGTTCCAAACTGCATACAATGTGAATTCCTGTTCAAATCACTTAGAGCCCATTCACACTTGCTGATCGCAACACACTTGCTGATCGCAATTTTGCTAGCGTTTTTTGGCGATTAACGCCAAAAAAAAAAAATCACCATTCACACCTGGCGATTTTTTAGCGATCGCTTTTTGCGCTTCTATAGCACTAAAACACGATCGGCGGGAAATCGCCTGAAATGGTGCAGGCTATGAGTTTGCGTTTTTTTGGGCGATTTGCGGCGATTAGCGAAAATCACCCAAGTAAGAACAGCCCCATAGGGTTTCATTGCACTAGTGCTTTTAAAATGCGCTAGCGTTTGAGCGTTTTGCCGAAATCGCGGCAAAACGCTCAAGTGTGAATGAGCCCTTACATCTGATAGACTCTTTTCATAGCCTGTGGATAGAATTCTCAGTGCACAAGGGAAGACAGAGACAATAGGCTGAATTTTAAAGTTACTTGGTGTCCATGGATAGGTTAATTTAGAGATTGGTTTGTGTTTCAATCATGTTTTAATAAATCTTTGTTTGGGTATTTTTGTTGCAAGTGTTAGTTAGTTCCTTAAGGGAACCTGAAGTGGGAGGAATAAAGAGGCTGCCATCTTCATTCTCTCTGATAAACAATGCCAGTTGCCTGACTTGTGCACTGACTCTCCCTCTTATACATTAAGTCACTGGCCCAGAATTTTCATACAGATAAAAGATGCTCTGGTTCTTCTCTGACTCCACGGGGCTGCAGGTGTGTGATTTAAAAACAACTAAAGCCAAAAGCTCAGCATGGCAGCCAGGCAACCAGCATGGTTAGGTTTTCTAGTCTCCTAAATCCTCTTTAGTGATTGCAAACTGATTCTCTGTGACATAACTGTTACTGATGACAAGATGAGGTGAGAGAAAGCACCAGACCTCAAACTGCTGACAAGTCTCACAATTTTATACATCACACTTTCCATGGGGGGGGGGGGGGGGGGGGGAGTGAGGGGGGCTGTTGCCTGGCTGTCCTCCTGATCCTACGTCTCTAATACTTTTAGCCTTAGACCTTGAACAAGCATGCAACACATCAGGTACTCTTGACTCCGGCTTTAGTGGATTAGCCATAAACTTGTTCCAGGGTTTTGTCTCAGAAGATTGACAGGGCTGCCAGGCACCTGGCATTGTTTACAAAGAAATAAATACGGCAGCCTCTATATCCCCCTCTCACCCCGGGTTCATTTTAAAATTGGGAAACAGCATAAAAAATGTAAAGGTAGAAGACCGAGAGCCCAATATAGTGTAGTATATATTAGAAAGGGAGGGGGTGTAATATGAAGTGTAAGTATTATACTCACAAACCAGGGTTACCTCCAAGGCAACCACTGTAAAGGCAGGTGGGGAGAACAAGCCTGTCCCCACTCAGGAATAATACTTCGCTCTCTGTGGATAGGGGGAAATTTCAGGGTAGATCACCCTTCCACCAAGAGTGGACTTCTAGATGCGCAGAGATGTACAGAGGCGCCGGTAGGATAAAAGTCATTAAGAAAGTTTAAAATTGTTCCGGTTGCGGCGGTGGACCAGCCAACCATAAACAGACTCATGTACTGTCAAAATTCAAAAAATGTACAATTTATTCAATTACTCCCAATGAAAGTCGCAACGCGTTTCGCAGGCAAGGACACGCCTCCTCAGGCAATAAATAACAGGAGCAATACACAGCATGTAGTCAAGTATGTAGAGGTGCCAAGCAACTACTTGACTACATGCTGTGTATTGCTCCTGTTATTTATTGCCTGAGGAGGCGGGTCCTTGCCTGCGAAACGCGTTGCGACTTTCATTGGGAGTAATTGAATAAATTGTAAATTTTTTGAATTTTGACAGTACATGAGTGTTTATGGTTGGCTGGTCCACCGTCGCAACCGGAACAATTTTAAACTTTTTAATGACTTTTATCCTACCGGCGCCTCTGTACATCTCTGCGCAGCATAAAAAATGGCTTGACCTGATGAACGTCTGTAGGCCTGATTGCTGGATTTCACTTTGGCCAAGTTTCCAGCATATCATTTACTAGGACTGTGTAACATATATACTTGAATGTAATCCGTCCCGAGTATAGGCCAACCCCCAAACTTTCCACCCTCAAAAAATAAATGAATAATCTGCCACACAATTATAAGCCAAAACCCCAATTCTCTCCGAGCCTCTCCCCATGTATGTGATGCAGAGTGCACATTATACGTGCTTGTCTCTCTAGTTACCTTTAGGTACAAGGACGAGAATATGGCTGCCAGGAATGAGGAGAGGTAACCATAGATAAAAGCACACTTCCAATGCATGCAGTGTCTACGGGGTCCCCCCAACACACACACACACACACACACACACACACACACACATTTGTTCAGTCAGCTTATTTTCAAGTATATATGGTGGTTTATAAATATAATAGTGCTTTATTCATCAGCTTGATAAAGAGTTTTTTGGAGCCCAAAAGTGTCTTGCATCATCGCAGCATTACACTCTGAAGCATTTAAAAAAGTGTGTGTGTGTGTGTATACACACGTGTGTGTGTACGTGTGTGTGTACGTGTACGTGTGTGTGTGTGTGTGTGTGTGTGTGTGTGTGTGTGTGTGTGTGTGTGTGTGTGTGTGTGTGTGTGTGTGTGTGTGTACGTGTGTGTGTGTGTGTGTGTGTGTGTGTGTACGTGTGTGTGTGTGTGTGTACTTGTGTGTGTACGTGTGTGTGTGTGTGTACGTGTGTGTGTACGTGTGTGTGTGTGTGTGTGTGTGTGTGTGTGTGTGTGTGTGTGTGTGTGTGTGTGTGTGTGTGTGTGTGTGTGTGTGTACGTGTGTGTGTGTGTGTACGTGTGTGTGTGTGTGTGTACGTACGTGTGTGTGTGTGTACGTGTGTGTGTACGTGTGTGTGTGTGTACGTGTGTGTACACGTGAGTGTGTGTGTGTGTGTGTATACACGTGTGTGTGTGTGTGTATACACGTGTGTGTGTGTGTGTGTGTGTGTACACGTGTGTGTATACACGTGTGTGTGTGTGTGTACACGTGTGTGTGTGTGTACACGTGTGTGTGTGTGTACACGTGTGTGTGTGTGTACACGTGTGTGTGTGTGTACACGTGTGTGTGTGTGTGTGTACACACGTGTGTGTGTGTGTGTGTGTATACGTGTGTATACGTGTGTATGTGTGTGTGTGTGTGTGTGTGTGTGTGTGTGTGTGTGTGTGTGTGTGTGTGTGTGTGTGTGTGTGTGTGTGTGTGTGTGTGTGTGTGTGTGTGTGTGTGTGTGTGTACACGCGTACATGTGTGCGTATGTACATGTGTGCGTACGTGTGTAGGTGTAGAGGGGAGAGAGAATATATGTTCTTCTCTTCTGATTTATTTATTCAGACTTCTATAAGGTGTGATCAGCTTGGATATATGTCCCTCTATGATTCAATTTATCTGACATGACTATAGAAATCGAGACAGATCTCAAAACACCTGAAAAATGTTCCTGTTTGAAAAACCTTTTACAGAATTCTTGATAAATTAAATGAATTGACTAAATGACAGTTGCAACACCATAAAACAACAATCTTGTAAAGCGTGGCAGAACCTACCTCAAATTCTGTCCTGGGTATAAACACATTATTATTATTATTTTACCCACATGGGCTGTTGCTATGAACGGCAATAGATTCCCCTGTATTTTCTAAGTACACAGAAAGCACATTTGTTACCTTGCCAGAGTAGATTTTCCAGATCCCGGGGCACCTCTCAACAATACAAGAACTTTCCCCACCAAACGCAGCAGCGCCTTTTTAGAGCTCTGAGGACCAGGCTGCACTCTGGGTTCCGGCTCAACTACAGGCTTCACATTTTCAGGAGGCCATTGTGTCTGAACGATCGGACGCCAGACATAAGGTGAGGGGACTGGGGCACTGTAGCATATTACTCCTCCAGGTTCTCTTGCGAGTGCTGGAAAGTGCCAATGGTTAGGATTAGGAATTACTGGAGTGATAAATGCGCCTCCAGTTGGGTTGGAGGTTGGGATGAATGCAGGTGCCATTGCATTCCATTTGATTTGCTGTGTAGAAGAAACACCTGGTAGATGAGACTGTGCTGTAACTACAACTGACTGAGTCCCGCTTTGATTGGGATTCTGAGTAGCAGATACTTCACTGCTCATAAAAGTGGTTTCCGAATTACGTTGCAGAAAACAGTCATTTGTGTCAGGCAAAGTTTTAAAATTTAAGGAATCTCCCATTGGAGTGACAGCATCTTTATTATGATTGTAAGCCGTAACACCTGAGTGTAGCTGGTCTTTTCTATCCAAGCTATTCTGAGTGTGAGAAGTCTCTTCCGATTGTTCTGTCTGGAATGAGGTATCCTCAGGTGGTGGCCCTGGCTGAGCAGTGCTGGACGATGCTCTGGATGCTGGGTTCTCACACTGTTCCACAGTATATAGATCTTCTGAATCTGCTAAAGCATAACGATCCAGTGCCTCATCCAACAACATATCAAAGTCATGGTAGTCAGGTCCATCTAGAGACTGGTGATCTAGGTGTCCTTCTGATGTGTCAGGTACAAGGCTCACATCTTCAGAACTGTGTGAATTAACATAGACATCATCCATATGATGAAAAATCTCTTCAAAACCTGTTGACTCCAGTCGATCCTCCCCTTTAGCAGATGTTGAAAGCTCCAGGAGATAGTCCATAACTATCTCAACTAGTCATAAAAAGCAGAAGAGGTGTCAGATCAAACATAAACCATGCAACAACACTGTCTCCTAAAGATAAGATGAAGATGTGATAGTCCTTTCCAAGATATACATTAGTTTCCGACAAAGATCAACAGTCAGATTTAAAGAAGCACTATGGTGAAAAACAACTTTAAAATACAAATACTGTATACACATAAATACACTTGTCCTAGAGCCCATGCATCCTCATTTTTCTCGTGTGGCAGTCCCTTACAGTAGGTAATATCTGACAGCCCAGAACCTCTGGTGACAGTTCTTGGATTAGTGCATACCCTCATGGGGAAGTTTCTCTTAATTGTTTCAAAATGCATTCCCTGGAAAGGACCTATATAAAAATGTCAGCGATAGATTAGCATATTTACCGTATGTGGCAGCTACATAGGAGGTATAAAAAAAAAACTAAAACAAAAAAAAACTGGTCTCCTCTCTGTCGCTCCTCTAGTGATGGCTTCTGCAATACGCGTCATCGGTGAAGTCATCACTAGATGAGCTACAGAGAGGAGACCAAGTCTGCGTTCCCAGAGAGCGGCTGGAGTAAGTAACAGTGCCGCTATGCGGACACCCGGAGGGAGCGCACATAAGCGAGGAGGGGAGAATGGGAAGGGGACCACACGAGGAGCTTGGCAGTGATACATGCCGTCACACTAATTATTACATAATGGGGAAGCGGACCACACCAGGAGCCTGGCAGTGATACATGCCGCCACACTAATTAGCACACAATGGGGAAGTGGACCACACGAGGAGCCTGGCAGTGATACATGCTGCCACACTAATTATTACATAATGGGGAAGCTGACCACACTAGGAGCCTGGCAGTGATACATGCTGCCACACTAATTAGCACACAATGAGGAAGTGGACCACACGGGGAGCCTGGCAGTGATACATGCTGCCACACTAATTACACGGGGGGGGGACACCACACGGGGAGCCTGGCAGTGATACATGCCGCCACACTAATTATTACATAATGGGGAAGCTGACCACACGGGTGCCTGGCAGTGATACATGCTGCCACACTAATTACACGGGAAAGGGGGGAGCGGACCACACGAGGAGCCTGGCAGTGATACATGCTGCCACACTAATTAGCACACAATGGGGAAGTGGACCACACGGGGAGCCTGGCAGTGATACATGCTGCCACACTAATTACATGGGGAAGGGGGGAGCGGACCACACGGGGAGCCTGGCAGTGATACATGCTGCCACACTAATTACACGGGGGGGGGGGGAGCGGACCACACAGGGAGCCTGGCAGTGATACATGCCGCCACACTAATTACACGGGGAAGGGGGGGGGAGCGGACCACACGGGGAGCCTGGCAGTGATACATGCCACCACACTAATTACACGGGAAATCAGGGAGCGGACCACACGGGGAGCCTGGCAGTGATACATGCTGCCACACTAATTACACGGGGAATGGGGGAGCGGACCACACGGGGAGCCTGGCAGTGATACATGCCGCCACACTAATTACACGGGGAAGGGGGGGGGAGCGGACCACACGGGGAGCCTGGCAGTGATACATGCCACCACACTAATTACACGGGAAATGGGGGAGCGGACCACACGGGGAGCCTGGCAGTGATACATGCTGCCACACTAATTACACGGGGAATGGGGGAGCGGACCACACGGGGAGCCTGGCAGTGATACATGCCGCCACACTAATTACACGAGGAAGGGGAGAGCGGACCACACGGGGAGCTTGGCAGTGATACCTGCCGCCACACTAATTACACGAGGAAGGGGAGAGCGGACCACACGGGGAGCCTGGCAGTGATACATGCCACCACACTAATTACACGGGGAATGGGGGAGCGGACCACACGGGGAGCCTGGCAGTGATACATGCCGCCACACTAATTACACGGGGAAGGGGAGGGGGGAGCGGACCACACGGGGAGCCTGGCAGTGATACATGCCACCACACTAATTACACAGGGAATGGGGGAGCGGACCACACGGGGAGCCTGGCAGTGATACATGCCGCCACACTAATTACATGAGGAAGGGGAGAGCGGACCACACGGGGAGCCTGGCAGTGATACATGCCGCCACACTAATTACACAGGGAAGGGGGGAACTGACCACACGGGGAGCCTGGCAGTGATACATGCCACCACACTAATTACACGGGGAAGGGGAGAGCGCACCACACGGGGAGCTTGGCAGTGATACATGCCACCACACTAATTACACGGGGAATGGGGGAGCGGACCACACGGGGAGCTTGGCAGTGATGTATGCCACCACACTAATTACACGGGGAATGGGGGAGCGGACCACATGGGGAGCTTGACAGTGATACATGCCGCCACACTAATTGCGCGAGGGGGGGGGGGAGCGGACCACATAGCAACCTAATGCATTTGCCATATAAGACGCAGCAATTTTTGACGCAGCAATTTTTTCTACCCTTTTTTGGGGGAGAAAAAGTGCGTCTTATACAGCAGAAAACACGGTACATCTTATATGCATGTGTACAAATGAATTACATTTTATGGTGTTTCACCCCATTAAGGTGAATAAACAGTTACCATTTTTTTCTACTTGTTTCTCTCTCCCCCCATACATATGGTAAACGGTGATATTGGACTTCTGTTCTTTATTAACCATTTCCTGACCGCTGGAACGTATATTTACCCGATCCCGATCTCTGCGGACGTTTTTTTTTTTTGCAATCCCACCATACCGTGCTAGGTGAATGGGAACAGCTTGTTCCCAAACCCGATCACAGCGCCTGTGATAAATGAAAGCCGGTGTCAGCGAGACACCAGCATTCATTAACAAAGTGAAAGTAAACAGTTACACTTACTACATCGCATATACTGTTTACACTACTCGGGTCTTTAACGTACTGCCATCTCGTGGTTAAAAAGCACCTTAATACACTATTATAGAAATACATTTTTATTAATTTTTAACCCCTAACACCCCTACCCTATAGTTACCAAAATAAAACACTTGTAAAAAAAAAAATAATAAAAAAAAACAACAAATAGTTACCTTAGGGACTTTTTAATATGTATCTCATGAGGGTATAGTACTGGTATTTGTGTAAATAAAGGCTTGTAATTATTCATAAAGTATAAACAGAAAAAATACACATTTGTTTCCAAATGAAATATCATCGCCTTACATTGTACTAGGGACACAGTTCAAACCTTGTAATAATCGGGGAAAATTGACAAATAAAACGTTTTATTTATCGTAGCACATTTTATTTTAATACTATAATGGCTGAAAAAATGAGATTTTTTTATCATTTCCTTCAAAATGCATACAAAATAGAATAATTGTTAGCAAAAAGTACCACCCAAAAAAAGCCTAATTTGTGCCGAATAAAACAATATATAGATCATTTTGATGTGGTAAGTAACTATAAAGTTATTGGTGAATGAATGGGAGGAGCGTGATGTGAAAATAGCTCTGGTTTTAAGGGGGAAAAAAAACCTGCGGTTGGGAAGTGGTTAAAGGAAACATCATTATTCTTCTTGTTAAAATTACTATGTCTGCCAATCTTTTAAGTTAAGCAGAATCAAACATTACCTTCATTTCTGTTTGCAGCCCTCCAGGACTTCAGCAAATTGCAAACAATTCTACAGCATCATCCTTGCAGTGAGGGTAACATTGCTTAGTTTGCAGGCAGGACTTCAAAAATCCTTAAGCCCCTGCTAATGGCCTGCTGCCCCTCTCACAAACATGCACAAAATTTCAGGACAGCGCAGGCAGACTGACGAATGGCATTCCCCAGCATCGTTCTTACTGTTCAAGGGGTTACATCACCGCTGAGATATTGTCAATAGTTTTTCACATCTTCAGAAATGCTTGACGATTAAATATTTATAGTTGCAGCAATGGGATTCCATAGGTTATTACAGTAAAGATATAGACTGCCATTTAGAAATCATTAAGAGAGAACTCAGCACAAGTACTGGGCATCTCATTATCTATAGAAAAGAAGAAGACATGGATCTTTACTACATTTTTTTGCCATGTAATAACTGACCCGGGGGACATTTTTTCCTAGAGAAAATTATAATTTTTAAATGGCAAACATAGGTGGAATTTGAGCATACTCCTATATACTAAATGAAGGTTGTAATTATGCACGGCACAGACACACTGCGGTCAGCTGACAGTTAGCAAGCAGCAATGGCTTATTGAGGGCCTGAGCCCACTGACACAGTTGTCTCCACTTTTCAGTTACACCTCGATGTAAAGGTGCCCATTAATTACAATTTTTTCAACAAATGCGATCTTTTGATGCGATTTTTACGATCAAATTGTATACAAAATGCGCCATTTAAGAAGGCAATTGATAAGGAACGATTCTTCGGTCAATTGATAAATAGGATAAAATCGATCTGAATGTTGGATTTTATGATCGCATTTGAAGTAAATGTGAACAATCGATAATTGCTTTCCGATTTGTTACGATCATTCAAATCGCATCGAAAGATCGCATCCAGTGAAAAATTGTACTGTTAATGGGCACCTTTACAGATGCTGAAAACAGATAGAAGCGGACACAACTGCATCAGAGGTCTCAGATTCTCAATAGCTGATCTGCCAGGAATCCTATATACTAATGAAAGGATGTACATATGCACAGACACAGAAGCACCATACGTGGGGGTGGCAGCTTAGTGGGGTGGTTAAAGGACTTACGAGCCCAAACTGTCTAAAAAAGCAAAGTACCTGTAAGCTGTTTAAATGCACGGAGGACGCCGTCCGCGCCCTCCGTGCAGTTCCGCCGGGTCCCCTTCCTGAGATCGCCCCCCGCGCCGACCCCGACCACCCAGGCCGGGTCGGGCTCTCGTGCCGCTCTCAATATGGCCGCTTCCATTGGCCGCGGCTGCGCAGTCCGCCTGGCCGCGAGTGCGGCTGCGCAGCTCTACGGCCAACCCCCCCCGAACCACGCACTGTAGCGTGGATCAGAGGGGTTGGCCGTAGAGCTGCGCAGCCGCACTCGCGGCCAGGCGGACTGCGCAGCCGCGGCCAATGGAAGCGGCCATATTGAGAGCGGCACGAGAGCCCGACCCGGCCTGGGGGGTCGGGGTCGGCGCGGGGGGCGATCTCAGGAAGGGGACCGGGCGGAACTGCACGGAGGGCGCGGACGGCGTCCTCCGTGCATTTAAACAGCTTACAGGTACTTTGCTTTTTTAGACAGTTTGGGCTCGTAAGTCCTTTAAGGTGTGCTGCACACTAAGGGACTGAGCCCACATATGTGGTTGTGTCTGCTTCTCAGCATCTGTAACATTGATGTGTAATTGAAAGCGGACACATCTGCGTCAGTGGGCTCAGACCCTAAGTGTGCAATTCTCTTGAGAATTGGGAGGTTACCTGGTAATTCGTAACGAATGACTAAGGGCCCGTTTTCACTGTTGCGACGCGATTTCGCCGGCATCCCGACACTTGTAAAAACGCATGCGGATGCGTTTCCGCATGCGTTTTTACCCGTGATTTCGCGTGCCATTTCGCAATGGCAGGGTGCCATGCGAAATTAACCATGACTCTGCCAGGGCAAAATAACATTGAAAAAGGTGCGAAATCGCACGCGAATCGCAGGTAAAAACACATGTAAAAAACGCATGCGTTTTTCCTATTAAATACATTAGCGGCGATTCGCATGGATTCCCGACGCAGGCGAATTCTGTTGGTCCCGTCGTGCAGATTTGGCCCGCCGCCAAATCGCTCCCGCACGCCGCACATATGGAAACAGCCCCGGCCACTTCAATGTACCAAGCGAATCCGCATGTCGGCGCCGCATGCGGATTCGCTATGGTGGAAACGAGCCCTCACAACAAACAGTTTTAGAAGACGAATGAAACATGGAACTCGAAACAGCTCATTTATCCTATATAATAATTTGCCTGATCCTGCGGACTTCTGTGTCTGTGCGTCAAGGTTGCCCACTGTGCACACACAGGTGTACGCGAGCCGAGCTTCGCGCAGTGGTCCTGATTGTGCGTGCGCGGGGGGGGCCAGAGCCGTCAACGCAACACACGGCTGTGGATAGCGCATTGCCTAGCGCATGTTATGAAACGGGCGGGCTTTTTTCTAGTTATACTAATAGGCATTATTGCTGAGCCTTATTTAATACAGAGTTCAGCAGAGCGTACAGCAAAACTGTGAGAGAGACTTCCTTATAATGACCCAGGAAATGGGGCAGAGCTGAGAACGAACAAGCACAGATCCTGCCTCTAAAGCCACCAGACATGATTATAAAGACATTGCTGGGAATAGACACTCACACATGAAATAACTCCTACCTTCTTTATAATCAGAGAGCACCATCTCTACCAAGGAAGGATCCAGGTTGGGGAACATCTCACACATACCGCTGAGTGTCATCTCCTTATTATCCCCCATGGCGGGTGGAAGGGGCAGTGTGGCGGATGAGGATAGGGCCACCGAGGCACTGGGGTTATACACTTTCCTCTGGGGACTCACAGACAAACTCTTTCTTTTTCTAGGCATCTCCAAACTGTGCTGTTGTCACGTTGTACATTGCATCTTATTTGCTTTCCATAACAAGTACAACATTGTTTCTTAAAAACTACAACATGAAGGAATAGCCCCAGATGTGCATGGCTGCAATGGCAATAAAAAGATGGGAGGTAAAGCCTAGAAGAAAAAAACAAAAACAAAAAACAAATTGGTCAGGTATGCATTCCTTCTCTTAACCTCTTCGGACTGGATAGCTCTGGCCCCTTTAAGGACCACTATCACGAAAAAGCACATACAAATAACAAGTATGTTTCTTCCAGAGTAAAAATGAACTATAAATTACTTTTCTCCTATGTTGCTGTCACTTACAATAGGTAGTAGAAATCTGACAGAACCGACAGGTTTTGGACTAGCTCATCTGCTCATGGGGGATTCTCAGCATGGCCTATATTCTTTATAAAGACACTCTCAGAAAAGGATTTATACAAATATGCTGGCCAGCCTCCCTGATCGCCGCACACTTTTTTGGCACTTGGATGGAGCAACTGCCTTTCACTAAGTGCTTTTGAAAATAATGAAAGCCCCAAGAATCCCCCATGAGGAGATGAGGTGGTCCAAAACCTATCGGTTCTGTCAGATTTCCACTACTTACTGTAAGTGACAACAGCATATGAGAAAAGTAATTTACAGCACATTTTACTCTGGGAGAATAATATGTTTGCATGTACTTTAAATTGTACAATTTTTGCTGTAGTGGTCCTTTCCCTTCAGTACACACAGTTACTAATGTGATTCGCTCAGTAATCCTGAGGGTAGAAGGTCTCCTGACAGAGACATGGAAACTCTGCTGGTACTGTGACAGCAGAGCCAGCAGGCGGCGATGTTGCTGGATTGGTGAGAATGACTGGAATGGCGGGAGGAATCTACACCCTGGCAGGCTTAGACAGAACCCGAGGTGGTACGATGGAGGGGCAGATGGGACACAGGGGCATGTTCTCTGCGTCATGACATGCCTCTGTGCCAGACCCCCCCCCCCCCCCCCCCACCGCCATGCTATCACCCCCTGAAATCAGCGACAATAATTGTCGCTAATCTTGAGAGTGATGGGAGAAGAGGGATTCCCTGATCAAAACACCCACTGGGGGCGTTCTACGTTTCTACAGCTGCCATTGGGCAGCTGTCTCTCCCTGGCCACGCCCACTGCCGCTTCCCTGCACGCTGAGAGAGAATCTCTTTCTCCTTCCAGCATTGTGACCTCTGAGGTCACTAAAGTGAAAGTGACTGCATGCGGGCCAACGGAGTGGCGGAGATGGTGGCTACCTGATCAGCGCAGCACCCTGGATCAGGAAGCATAGTTGTTTTTTTTTGTTTGTGTCCACCTCAGGCTCTCTTTACATAAACAGGGTGTAGATTTCAAATGCAGCCGTGTGGAAGCAGTTAAACACGTACAGGTAAGAAATACATTACTATGGACCTACAAAGACTACATAAGCAAAGTACTTAAAATACCTCATTAATTCTACAAAGAAGAATTTGCTTTTCATTGCAAACATATTGGGAGATGCAGAAACACTTTTTGAAAGCTCGTTAAGGCAGGGTTCACATTTGCGTTAGCAGTCCGGATTTTCTGGACCGGATCCGGAACGTATACTGTACAAACGGAACGGACGTTTGGCAATCCAATGATAGTCTATGGATGCGTACATACTCGTCTGTTCCATGCGGACCGGATCCAGACGCCGGACACTTTTCCAACTTGCTCCATTTTTCACGTACGGAGGATCCGGCCACCGCACCCGGACCGGATCCTGATTGCACCATCCGCACAGCTGAAACCAATGAGAAACGGAAAGGAGGCAACACACTGGCTAGCAAATCTGGACGTTCTACCCACTTCCTATGCGTTTTCTATGGTCATAGCGGCCATTTTGGATGGTACATGGGCCCAGCGTTTGAGGAGTGGAGCAGCAGTGACTTGTGGCTGGAGATATTTGGCAGCATGTCGGACGAAGAGGTGAGGCCCTACACACCCGAGGACCTGATTCTACAGGTGCAGCAGCTACCTGCCTGGTACACCCACCATCTCCTGCGAGGAGCACGCCTTCTTCCCACATAGTAATAGGTAAAAATCAAAAAGGAGACAATTCCCAGGTAAAATGAGTACAAAAACACTGGATCCATGGTCCAAACTGCAGTCTCTATATCCAAGGATGGTCACCACACGTCAGGCTGTCTCCAACAATGACCCCAGGGCTTCTGCAGACCTCCCAGACCCCAAGAATTTATATAATCTATCTCTTTAAAAAACGGATCCGGATATCAATCGGATCCCTAACGGATGAAAAACCGGATGCAAACGGAACGCATCCGGAGTGCAACCGTACGGATCCGGTCCGGATGCGCATGCAACGGATCCAGACATCAGTTCCGTTTTTTGCAAAAACGCAAGTGTGAACGGGGCCTAACAGTCACACGATGATTCAATTTAGCAGGGCTGACAGCAAAACTTACAATCCTTGTCTGGATTTAATATCTATTGGCAAGTTCCCAACATTGCTTGCATTTACTCTGCATACGGTAAGATATATTAGATAAAAACAAAACAAAACCACACACACAAACAAATAAATACACAACAAAACAATGATGCAACAAACCTTGCCACCGAATTATTAATGCTTAACCACTTGAGGACTACAGTCTTTCTAACCCTTAAGGACCAGGCACTTTTTTTCCACTCAGACCACTGCAGCTTTCACGGTTTATTGCTCGCTCATACAACCTACCACCTAAATGAATTTTGGCTCCTTTTCTTGTCACTAATAAAGCTTTCTTTTGGTGCTATTTGATTGCTCCTGCGATTTTTACTTTTTATTATATTCATCAAAAAAGACATGAATTTTGGCAAAAAAATGATTTTTTTAACTTTCTGTGCTGACAATTTTCAAATAAAGTAAAATTTCTGTATACATGCAGCGCGAAAAATGTGGACAAACATGTTTTTGATTAAAAAAAACCCATTCAGTGTATATTTATTGGTTTGGGTAAAAGTTATAGCGTTTACAAACTATGGTGCAAAAAGTGAATTTTCCCATTTTCAAGCATCTCTGACTTTTCTGACCCCCTGTCATGTTTCATGAGGGGCTAGAATTCCAGGATAGTATAAATACCCCCCAAATGACCCCATTTTGGAAAGAAGACATCCCAAAGTATTCACTGAGAGGCATAGTGAGTTCATAGAAGATATTATTTTTTGTCACAAGTAAGCGGAAAATGACACTTTGTGACAAAAAAAAGAAAAAAAAAAAAGAATCCATTTCTTCTAACTTGCGACAAAAAAAAATGAAATCTGCCACGGACTCACCATGCCCCTCTCTGAATACCTTGAAGTGTCTACTTTCCAAAATGGGGTCATTTGTGGGGTGTGTTTACTGTCCTCGCATTTTGGGGGGTGCTAATTTGTAAGCACCCCTGTAAAGCCTAAAAGTGCTCATTGGACTTTGGGCCCCTTAGCGCAGTTAGGCTGCAAAAAAGTGCCACACATGTGGTATTGCCGTACTCAAGAGAAGTAGTAGAATGTGTTTTGGGGTGTATTTTTACACATACCCATGCTGGGTGGGAGAAATCTCTCTGTAAATGACAATTTTTTCATTTTTTTTACACACAATTGTCCATTTACAGAGTTATTTCTCCCACCCAGCATGGGTATGTGTAAAAATACACCCCAAAACACATTGTACTACTTCTCCCGAGTACGGCGATACCACATGTGTGGCACTTTTTTGCACCCTAACTGCGCTAAAGGGCCCAAAGTCCAATGAGTACCTTTAGGATTTCACAAGTCATTTTGCGGAATTTGATTTCCAGACTACTCACGGTTTAGGGCCCCTAAAATGCCAGTGCAGTATAGGAACCCCACAAATGACCCCATTTTAGAAAGAAGACACCCCAAGGTATTCCGTTAGGAGTGTGGTGAGTTCATAGAAGATTTTATTTTTTGTCAAAAGTTAGCGGAAAATTGATTTTTATTGTTTTTTTCACAAAGTGTCATTTTCCACTAACTTGTGACAAAAAATAAAATCTTCTATGAACTCACCATACTCCTAACGGAATACCTTGAGGTGTCTTCTTTCTAAAATGGGGTCATTTGTGGGGTTCCTATACTGCCCTGGCATTTTAGGGGCCCTAAACCGTGAGGAGTAGTCTGGAAATCAAATTCCGCAAAATGACCTGTGAAATCCTAAAGGTACTCATTGGACTTTGGGCCCTTTAGCGCAGTTAGGGTGCAAAAAAGTGCCACACATGTGGTATCGCCGTACTCGGGAGAAGTAGTACAATGTGTTTTGGGGTGTATTTTTACACATACCCATGCTGGGTGGGAGAAATAACTCTGTAAATGGACAATTGTGTGTAAAAAAAATCAAAAGATTGTCATTTACAGAGGTATTTCTCCCACCCAGCATGGGTATGTGTAAAAATACACCCCAAAACACATTGTACTACTTCTCCCGAGTATGGCAATACCACATGTGTGGCACTTTTTTGCACCCTAACTGCGCTAAAGGGCCCAAAGTCCAATGAGTACCTTTAGGATTTCACAGGTCATTTTGCGAAATTTGATTTCCAGACTACTCCTCACGGTTTAGGGCCCCTAAAATGCCAGTTCAGTATAGGAACCCCACAAATGACCCCATTTTAGAAAGAAGACACCCCAAGGTATTCCGTTAGGAGTATGGTGAGTTCATAGAAGATTTTATTTTTTGTCACAAGTTAGTGGAAAATGACACTTTGTGAAAAAAACAATAAAAATCAATTTTCCGCTAACTTTTGACAAAAAATAAAATCTTCTATGAACTCACCATACTCCTAACGGAATACCTTTGGGTGTCTTCTTTCTAGAATGGGGTCATTTGTGGGGTTACTATACTGCCCTGGCATTTTAGGGGCCCTAAACCGTGAGGAGTAGTCTTGAAACCAAATGTCGCAAAATGACCTGTGAAATCCTAAAGGTACTCATTGGACTTTGGGCCCTTTAGCGTACTTAGGGTGTAAAAAAGTGCCACACATGTGGTACCGCCGTACTCAGGAGAAGTAGTATAATGTGTTTTGGGGTGTATTTTTACACATACCCATGCTAAGTGGGAGAAATATCTCTGTAAATGACAATTGTTTGATTTGTTTTACACACAATTGACCATTTACATAGAAATTTCTCCCACCCAGCATGGGTATGTGTAAAAATACACCCCAAAACACATTATACTACTTTTCCTGAGTACGGCGGTACCACATGTGTGACACTTTTTTGCAGCCTAGGTGCGCTAAGGGGCCCAACGTCCTATTCACGGGTCATTTTGAGGCATTTGTTTTCTAGACTACTCCTCGCGGTTTAGGGCCCCTAAAATGCCAGGGCAGTATAGGAACCCCACAAGTGACCCCATTTTAGAAAGAAGACACCCCAAGGTATTCCGTTAGGTGTATGGCGAGTTCATAGAAGATTTTATTTTTTGTCACAAGTTAGCGGAAAATGACACTTTGTGAAAAAAAACCAATAAAAAATCAATTTCCGCTAACTTTTGACAAAAAATAAAATCTTCTATGAACTCGTCATACACCTAACAGAATACCTTGGGGTGTCTTTTTTTCTAAAATGGGGTCACTTGTGGGGTTCCTATACCGCCCTGGCATTTTACGGGCCCAAAACCGTGAGTAGTCTGGAAACCAAATGTCTCAAAATGACTGTTCAGGGGTATAAGCATCTGCAAATTTTGATGACAGGTGGTCTATGAGGGGGCGAATTTTGTGGAACCGGTCATAAGCAGGGTGGCCTTTTAGATGACAGGTTGTATTGGGCCTGATCTGATGGATAGGAGTGCTAGGGGGGTGACAGGGGGTGATTGATGGGTGTCTCAGGGGGTGGTTAGAGGGGAAAATAGATGCAATCAATGCACTGGGGAGGTGATCGGAAGGGGGTCTGAGGGGGATCTGAGGGTTTGGCCGAGTGATCAGGAGCCCACACGGGGCAAATTAGGGCCTGATCTGATGGGTAGGTGTGCTAGGGGGTGACAGGAGGTGATTGATGGGTGTCTCAAGGTGTGATTAGAGGGGGGAATAGATGCAAGCAATGCACTGGCGAGGTGATCAGGGCTGGGGTCTGAGGGCATTCTGAGGGTGTGGGCGGGTGATTGAGTGCCCTAGGGGCAGATAGGGGTCTAATCTGATAGGTAGCAGTGACAGGGGGTGATTGATGGGTAATTAGTGGGTGTTTAGGGTAGAGAACAGATGTGAACACTGCACTTGGGAGGTGATCGGACGTCGGATCTGCGGGCGATCTATTGGTGTGGGTGGGTGTTCAGTTTGCCCGCAAGGGGCAGGTTAGGGGCTGATTGATGGGTGGCAGTGACAGGGGGTGATTGATGGGTGGCAGTGACAGGGGGTGATTGATGGGTGATTGACAGGTGATTGACAGGTGATCAGTGGGTTATTACAGGGAAGGACAGATGTAAATAATGCCCTGGCGAATTGATAAGGGGGGGTCTGAGGGCAATCTGAGCGTGTAGGCGGGTGATTGGGTGCCCGCAAGGGGCAGATTAGGGTCTGATCTGATGGGTAACAGTGACAGGTGGTGATAGGGGGTGATTGATGGGTGATTGATGGGTGATTAGTGAGTGTTTAGAGGAGAGAATAGATGGAAACACTGCGCTTGGGTGGTGATCTGATGTCGGATCTGCGGGCGATCTATTGGCGTGGGTGGGTGATCAGTTTGCCCGCAAGGGGCAGGTTAGGGGCTGATTGTTGGGTGGCAGTGACAGGGGGCGATTGATGGGTGATAGGTGATTGGCAGGTGATTGACAGGTGATCAGTGGGTTATTACATGGAAGGACAGATGTAATTAATGCACTGGTGAATTGATAAGGGGGGGGGGGAGGGTCTGAGGGCATTCTGAGCGTGTGGGCGGGTGATTGGGTGCCCGCAAGGGGCAGCTTAGGGTCTGATCTGATAGGTAACAGTGACAGGTGGTGATAGGGGGTGATTGATGGGTGATTGATGGGTAATTAGTGGGTGTTTAGAGAAGATAACAGATGTAAACAATACATTTGGGAGGTAATCTGACGGCGGGTTTGCGGGCGATCTAATGGTGTGGGTGGGAGATCAGATTGCCCGCAAGGGGCAGGTTAGGGGCTGATTGATGGGTGGCAGTGACAGGGGGTGATTGATGGGTGATAGGTGATTGGCAGGTGATTGACAGGTGATCAGTGGGTTATTACAGGGAAGAACAGATGTAATTAATGCACTGGCGAATTGATAAGGGGGGGTCTGAGGGCATTCTGAGCGTGTGGGCGGGTGATTGGGTGCCCGCAAGGGGCAGCTTAGGGTCTGATCTGATAGGTAACAGTGACAGGTGGTGATAGGGGGTGATTGATGGGTGATTGATGGGTAATTAGTGGGTGTTTAGAGGAGAGAATAGATGTAAACAATGGATTTGGGAGGTGATCTGATGTCGGATCTGCGGGCGATCTATTGGTGTGGGTGGGTGATCAGATTGCCCGCAAGGGGCAGGTTAGGGGCTGAATGTTGGGTGGCAGTGACAGGGGGTGATTGATGGGTGATTGATGGGTGATTGACAGGTTATCAGGGAAGATAGATGCATACAGTACACAGGGGGGGGGGGTCTGGGGGGGGGTCTGGGGAGAATCTGAGGGGTGGGGGGGTGATCAGGAGGGGGCAGGGGGCAGGGGGGGATATAAAAAAAAAATAGCGTTGACAGATAGTGACAGGGAGTGATTGATGGGTTATTAGGGGGGTGATTGGGTGCAAACAGGGGTCTGGGGGGTGGGCAGGGGGGGGTCTGAGGGGTGCTGTGGGCGATCAGTGGGCGGGGGGGGGCAGATCAGTGTGTTTGGGTGCAGACTAGGGTGGCTGCAGCCTGCCCTGGTGGTCCCTCGGACACTGGGACCACCAGGGCAGGAGGCAGCCTGTATAATACACTTTGTATACATTACAAAGTGTATTATACACTTTGTATGCGGCGATCGCGGGGTTAACATCCCGCCGGCGCTTCCGTACGGCCGGCGGGATGTTACGGCGGGTGGGCGGAGCCAGTTGCCGGGGGAAGCGCGCGTCATCAATGACGCGATCGCTCCCCCGGCATGCCTAAAGGACGCGCCGCCTGAAGGCGTATTGCGGTCCTTTAGGCGTCCACTTTGCCGCCGCCCATGGGCTGTGGGCGGTCGGCAAGTGGTTAACTTCTATTAAAGCAGACCTGAACTCAGAACTTCCTCTCTGCTCTAAAAGTTAAGCAACAGCATAATAACCATAAAGAAAAACATGTATTTGTTACAGCTGATACAAATCCTAAAAATAAAATCTGAAGTTTGTCTACTTCCTGCTTTCATGGCAGCAGACATATTGGTAACATCCTGTGTTTACAAATGAGCTCTCTATGGCTACAAGTATTAGAGACAGAGGATCAGCAGGATAGCCAGGAAACTGGTATTAATTAAAAGGAAATATGGCAGCCTCCATATACTTCTCAATTCAGTTGTCCTTTAAGAACACCAGCAAACAAGCTTCTGACAAAGGAATAGTTCTTGAGCTTACTTAGCCAGCCGGAAGCTGCTTTATCTTGCACCACCCATTCATCCCTCCTCCCCTCACCACTGAACAGTGATGTGTCTGTATAGCATTTGTTGCTAACAGTGTTGCCCTAACAATTGAGCCACGATCACTATGTGTGTAGTTTGCAGCTCACAGATTCATACACCTAAAGGTCAACTGTAGTGAGAGGTATGTGGAGGCTGCCATATGTATTTCTTTTTAAACAATACCAGTTGTCTGGCAGCCCTGCTGATCTATTTGGCTGCAGTAGTGTCTGAATCACACACCTGAAACTAGCATGCAGCTATTCTTTTCAGATCTGATCTGCTGCATGTTTGTTTAGGATCTATGGCTAAAAGCTAAAAGGATCAACAGGATAACTAAAAAAACTGGTATTGCTTAAAAGGAAATGAATATGGCCACTTCCACATACCTCTCCGCTACAGTTATCCTTTTAAAATACATAAAGACTGTCCTCAAATTAATACATTTTAGAAAGCTTTGCTGCAAACGTAAAATGGGATGATAAACAAAACACTAAACTTTTACCAAAACAGGTTTTAAAAAGTGCAACAGTGAATACTAGAAGGTAGAACCACTGGGGATATCAACACATAAATGTAACAATTCTTACCATGAAGGCAGCACAAGACCCCTTGCAAACTCTCTCTTTGCACTCTGCAGTACATGCTCTTATCAGCACACAGCTATTAGCAGCCAAGGTCTGCTAAACTCACAGTTTAACCAATAGAAAATGTGGGACCTTGACTGTTAATATCCTGGTATGAGAAACATCAGGCGGAGCCTGTTTGGGCCACATTTACCTACTCAGCAAAATAAAAATCCAACAATCTAATGCTGGCCATACACTGGTCGATTACAGTGTGATCGATTGACAAAATGATAATTGAAAATGATTCAAAATAAAACTTAATCGACCAAGCAATAATCAATTATTTTGCCATATACTACACAGCATATCTACTAATCTGTGTTCGATCATGCATATACCAATCGATTCATACAACAACCTGCACACGAACTTCTTTTATCCTCTTCTACAATTACCTCCTCACATTCACATGTACAAGACTTCTCACGTGCCTCACCCCTCTTCTGGAATGCCCTCCCACAGCACATCCGCCACTCTCCCACCTTTGAAATCTTTAAACGCTCCCTCAAAACCCACCTTTTCCAACAAGCACATTCTCTAGCTTAGGCCATGCACCCACTAAATAACCTAATAATGCACTGCCTGTACATATACTGTATACTTCCCCCACCTCTTGTTTCCACCCCATTCCTTTAGATTGTAAACTCACAAGGGCAGGGCTCTCACCCTTTTGTGTCATGGAATGTTATTAATTTAATTGCTTGCACTCCGACATTTATACATTTTAGTCATCATGTTAAATTTGCAATTGTAATCAGCAGAGCTGTATTTTGGATCAGTGTTCATATTTGATGTAAATCATTGTCTGTATCATTATGTATCCCTTGTTTGTTTTCTTACATTGTACAGCGCCACGGAATATGTTGGCGCTTTATAAATAAATAATAATAATAAATAACTCTGTTGTGTGGAAAACCTAAACTGCTGAAAGTGCACGCATTGAAAAAAAAAGATTGATTAAAGATTGAGCAAATACATAATTGAAAACACTCGATTCTTGTTCCATCTACAGCAAAGTACCCATAATCCAGAATTCAGGCAACCAGAAGTCTCAACTACCCGGCATGCCTGCAGGGATAACGAAGACTTCTTTTTTTGGAGGCTTTCTGAACCAATGAGAATCCTCCCTGGGAAAGGACAATTGCCATTGGTCTATTGCAAAGCGTGCTGTACAGATTTGTCGCTCTGGTATCCCAGAGTGATGCGTACTGCTGCTATGGGGAGGAGAGGATGGATGATTGCTCGGCACAGGGTGGAGCAGCATCTAATAGACAGGAATTGTGGAATAGTTTTATTAGGAGAATTCTTTAAGAAAAAAAAAAAGCGTTGGCTGCAATTCTTCACTCATATCTAGAAAATACTACTTTTTGGACTACCATCCCCTGTTGTGTGAGACTATACTCGGCTTGTGTTTAACTTTTTTTTTCTTATGAGAAATTTTTATTGTAAATTCTATTCCTTGGGGCTAATACTCTGATTACTGGTGTCTAACCTGCTTTCATAAATATTAAAAACAGCTCAGCACCACCATATGAGACAACAGAAACAAACACAGGCTATCTCAATAACAAGCCTAAGGCCTGGGACCCACTACAAAATGCAAAGTGTTATCGCAATCGCTAGCGATTTGTGGTAGCGCTTTGTAAGCAATTTTAGAAGCGATTTCCCTGCTCCTAGAATATATTAGAATGGAAATGCTCCCAAAATGCGGTATGTCCTGCAATTCAATTTCTCTAATTGCTGCAGTAGGATCTGCTCCATCCACTTACATTGGCAAAACATTTTGGGAAATCACTAGCGATTGAAAGCGATCCAAAACGCTGCCAAATATGCTCTAGTGGGTCCCTGCCCTTAAAGTCCGTACCCACCATGCGATTTTCCAAACTGGCGATTTTTTTAAGCGACAAACGTTTGTTTCCATGATCTCACGATGTGGGTACATGAACTACGTTCAGCGATCAACGCTGATAATGACTGTCATGGCAGATCCCTGACGACTCAGTACCTGTTGTGAAATGTCACGAGCAGGAAGAGAAGTCGCTGAACGCTAGTCGTCAAGGAGACGGCACTGGACCTATCGGGTGGTGAATGCTCAGCTTTAGAACTGATTACACAGCCAGTACTGTGCAAAGAAAAGAAAATAATATATAAGCATCTGACTTGTGTAAGAATATTGCTCAGGTAAATATTCATAAGTATTTAATACCTTGCTCTATGTTATCTTTTATTTATAAAGTGCCAGCATATTACTCAGCGCTGATGTTGTGATGTGACAACTGAGTCACACAGCTTGTGGAATAGGCTCGGTAAACTGGCAGATTACCATCCCTATGTAGTAAAAACAAGTCTTATTGCTAGACTCTGCTCCTACTGCTGCTAAGTACTGTATTTTTTGGACTATTAAGACCAAAAGTGGGGGAAAAAAAGTCACTGCGTCTTTTAGTCCAAATGCAGGGAGTTCCTTACTTGTGAACGCCTGCCAATAGGAACCTCCAACCCGCCGCATTGTCAGGGACTCCCTGTACTGTGCCCATGCAGAGGACATGAGGGACAAAGAGGACACAAAGGTGCAAAGAGGACACAAGGGAGACACAAAGGGTAATAGAGGAGGACAGAGGCAGACACATTAAGAAGTACAAGGGGGCATTAGGTAGAAAGGTGGCATAATCCACAGCGCAAGGTTTAGTGTGTGTGTGTCTCAATAGATATAAGAAGCGTGTGTGTGTGTGTGCGTGCCAATAGATATAAGAAGCATTAGGCCTCTTTCACAGTTAAAACAACATTTAACGCAGATTAACTCACTGCAATTGAAAATCAATGCCCCATTCACAGTGCACACGTTGCGTTCGTGACTAACGCGGCACATTAAGTGAAAGCACTGCATGCTGTGCGTTATACACATTATTAGCATACACATTATTAGCTGCGTTGGACTGTTTGCACATGCTCAGTAAAGACTAGGAAACATACTTTTCATTGCCTGTATGCTCTACTGTATGCGACTGTAACAGGGCATTAAGTTGCGTTGCGACTTTTTTGGGTCATTGCATTGTAATTTACGTTGCGACTTTAGCGTCGCATCAAACCGCAATGTCCTACTGTGAGGCCTTACTGTCGCTGAAACCATGATACACAAGGTAAAAATGTGTATCCTAAATAATTTACGTTCTACTATATATTTCAGTTGCTTTATAAGCTAATGTACACAATTGTTGTCGCTCAAAATGAACTTTAGGGTGCATACTTACATGCAATGTTGATTAGCCAAAAACTGGCCAATTTCACCACTTCCATATATTATGAGGGCCAGCAGATTTGGAATACTATGAACAGATTGAATAGAAAACCTCTCATTTTACATGAAGGAGGTAAAATTGCCCAGTGATTGGCCAATCAAAATTGGATGTGTGTATGTACTCTTAGGTTTCATTTTGGTGATCCTTTAGAATCGAGGCCTGTACAGTCAATATTAACAGTGTGGTTACAGTCTGTCAGCAACAACACGATGAGAGTTTTGTCAGTCACCTGTGAAAGTGTGTTAATAGTCTCTACAATGTGTTCAAGGTTTACGGGTTGCAGCCTCTTCCTGTCAGCAGCGCAGTGTTCTCCCCAGGCTCTTTTAGCCGGGTGCTCCACCCGGCTAGATTTGGTGACCACCCGGCTGTCATCGGCTCAGCTCCTCACCTCCTCCTATGCTGTAAGCAGTGTTGCCCTGCATTTTCATCTCGCCCCACCCGGCTACTTTTTCATGCCACCCTGCTACTATTTCATGCCACCCGGCTGGAAACAAATTCTGGGGAGAACACTGTAGCGACCGAGGTTTCTCTCCATAGATATTCAACCTGATGCCAGTCTCTAGGCCAGTCTCTAGGCCAGTCTCTAGGCCAGTCTGTCAGCAGAAACAATCCCACACTAATAAGGCTCATACACACGGGGTACGGCTGGTGGCCGCAACCACGTGGCACGCGCGTGTTGCAGAAACAGGTCCCCCGTGTGTATGACACGCGCGCGCCCCGAACCGTCGCCCGTCGGAGCTGTCGCCAGGCGAATGACATGTTCAATCGCCGGCTACAGCTGTCGCCGCAACTTCGCTGGAACTGTCGCTAGTCCCGCGTGATTATGCGGGCTAGCGACAGGAGACCTACGCGAGTGAATGGAGCATCCGGCCGGGGGATGCGCCATTCACAAACAGCTTCCGCCACGTCTCTGCCTTTCTGGCGAGACGTGTGGACAGCTGTCGCCGGCAGGGAGCTGTAGCTCCCTGTTCACGTGCACACATGCACAATTGTCCCCCGTGTGTATGTAGCTTAACAACAGCATGGCAACGGTCTGTCAGCAGGAACAGTGCAACAATGGTCTTTCTTCATCAACGGCAACAGTGAAGTGACAGTTTTTGTCTCTCATTAGCAGTAGCAAGGCAACATGGTGACAGTCTCTGACTCTGTGCCAGTGACAACAGTGTGGTGACTGTCGCTCCCTCAGTTTTAACATATGTCTCCATCAGTGGTAACAGCGTGGAGACATTCTTGCTGTCACCAGAAAAAAATGTGAAGATGGTCTTTGTATGCAGTAACAGCAACACTTTTACTTCTGACAGTGAGACTGTCACCGTGCTGTCTTTGCTGACAAACAGAGAGTTTGTCAGCAGAAACAGCATGGTGACAGTCTCACTGTCAGAAGTAAAAGTGTTGCCACTGTCTTTCTGTCAGTAGTGAAAGTGAAGGAAGTCTCTGAAAAAAGTAAAACTGTGGTCAGTGTCTGTATACACACCTTAGATTAGAACTATGTTGCCCAAAACGAGCCTTTGTGATCACTTTGGGTGGAAATCTAGAGTGTGTACAAGTGTCCCTGGATAATGGTGGCCTCCCCTTTAACAACTGGGCAAAGCAGAAAATCCTTTATGCCACTGAAGCTTCCAACTTGTCCTCTCCACTCCAAAGAATAGAACTGCTTGGCTCTCTACTGAGTAGCCCATTCTGTTCTATGGTAGAGGATGAGAAGCAGGTGATATCCCACTGCAACTTGTAGAAGTTTAAGGCTTCCCCAATCCTCCACAACTCTCTGCTGTCGGGCCGGGAAACTTCAACTTTGCAGCCGCACTCCCGTCCATGTAGAAGCACGGCCGCACTGTGCAGACGTCAGTAGGGTTTGCAACAGTGCAGTAGCACATAGGTGCTTGGAGGAAAAAGTCACACATGGCTCTATGCTACTGCACAGACTCTACTTTGCTCATACACTAAGGGGAGCGCAGCCGTGAGCAAAATTCAACATAAATATTGAATACTGGGTAAAGGGTCCCAGTACAGGAACAGAAGATCAGGGAAGCCTCTGGACAATCCAGAGCATTTCCTGTTCTGAGGTAAGCATCTATAATTTTTTTCCTTGCTTCGGGTACCTTTCACTAACACTTTAGTTGGTCAGCTTGTAAGTGATAAGTGTGAAGACAGGTTATTAAAAAAAAAATCTGTACTTATCAATATTTGCTTTAGAAATGGTGGTAACAAATATTGTACACAGTACAGGCCAGTTGGTCATCCAGCCAATATCCTATGTGCAATGTGCATAACTGAACATATGCTGCCAGGGTAACTGGTGGTTACTGCTCAGCTTGCTGAAACAAACATCAGAATCAATTTATTTTCGCCAAGTAAGTTTGCACCTACAAGGAGTTTGCACCAACACAGAAACAGAGCTCCACATCCTTCTGTCAGTGGAGTCACATTTAGAGGATTCAACTAGTCAGACTGATTACAAAAAGGTTAAAGGGCACATGAGGCAATATAAATATAGTATTGTATATATACACCGTCTTGCTAATGAGTAAAGCACTAAAATTCAGTAAACTACTGTACTGCCGATGAGCCAACATTTGTCCTAAATAGGTTAGTGTTAGGCACAGGAGAGGGGGAAACTAGTTGTAGGCATTAGAGAGGGAGTTGGTAAGTTTTAGGCCTCATTCACACTAGTGCGCTTCTGTCCGCTTTTCAGCAACATGTATAAATCAGTAACACTGATGTGCTGAAAAAAAGCAGACAGAAGCATACAAAGTGTGAATGAGGCCTTAGGCATTGAAAAGGTTGGCGTTAGGCAGAGCAGAGGCGGGACCTCGGCGTTAGGCAGAGCAGGAGGAGGGGGTCAGCGTTAGGCAGAGCAGAGGCGGGACGTCGGCGTTAGGCAGAGCAGAGGCGGGACGTCGGCGTTAGGCAGAGCACAAGGGGAGAGGTTAGATTTAGGTGCAGGAGAGATTAGCGTTATGTGAGAACATGGAAATATTAGTGTGAGAGTAAGAAAACAGGATAGTCAGCATAATGTATGCCAGTTCGATGGTGTAGGCCAATATTGGGATCCCATTTTATCACCAATTGTACAGTGTAGCTCTTTTGCAATTCAATTTTGTAAATGGTCTTAAAACCAATAAAGATTTTAAAGATGTACGGTGTTTTCATCTACACACACACCACTATAATAAACACAGCACTTTTGCGTTTAGTGCAGTATTTTGTGCTGCAGCTCCACAGCTGTCATGTGCTGTGTCTGCTGGCTCAGCGGATATTTCTCCACCATGAGAGCCATGTTTGTCCATTCAGGTATGCCATTTTACAACAAGTGCGACTGACCCCTGTGCAGTTTCCCCGTTCAGCACTGCCCCCCACCAATGAGGCCCTGCAAGCATTGTAAACCTACAACAGAGGCCTTCCAACTATAACAGTACATAGAAGGTCGTTCGCAACGGGAAATCATATTGAAATTCGAGAACTACAAATCCCACAATTCTCTGCGACCACCCAGCCACCTGCCTGGCACAACCCAGCTACTCCCTCTTCTAAGGTTTGCCTCGGGCAACGAACACAACTACCCACCGTGCTCTCTTCCGCCAACACTCGCAGTAAATACACCGAAAAGCAGACACCCAAACAGGAACTCCAAGCAGCCAACAGCAGCGCGAATTACGCGTCACGTGACTCCGCCCCTTCAGCTGCAATGTGCTCACACCGTACAACAACAATGCGGCAGCAAAGAGAGCTTTGACGGCGATCGCCACCTGGAGGTCTGGAGTCGTGTTCAAGTTGGGCAATGGGCATAAGATAATAGAACCATAGCTACTGTACAGATGCGAAGTTCGGATCTTTTCAATGATCCGGATGATTCGAATCGGATCATTGAAAAGATCCGAATCTCGGATCATTTTACAACGGAAGCATTCGGGGGGTGAAATGACTAGCAGGACAGAAGGGGAGGGGGGTGGACACACAGAGAAGGGGAGAAGATGGACAGAGGGCAGGGAGTGGACAGAGAAGGGAGGAGGGACGAGCAGAGAGCAGAAATGTTTGTTTGCACACAATACCCACATGCTGCAATCATTATGCTTTACATGTATTTCACCTATAAGTTCATCTGTATACCCCCAACTCCCATTCCCCAAAGCATTCCCAGAAGTAAAGTGCAGCTGCAGGGGAGGACTGGGACATTTTGACCTGGGGGGAAAACATAAACTAGAGGCCCGTTTCACGGCATCCCCAGCCCAAATTCATATCTTTCTTGCGTGCAAAACTATTAATGGTAGCACGAAGACAATACATCAAGCAGGTGTTAGCTAGCACTAGGCTAGCTAGTATAAGTGCCCTCATCTCACCGATTGCCTCCGATCCAGCCGCTTATACATTACGCAGCCTCTATCCAGCGATCGCCGCAGCCTTTCCACACAGCTCCGGTCTTCTTTATGGGGAGGACCGTCATGAAGTCACAGACGTCATGCGCAGTCCTGTTCCTGCCCATAGAAAAGAACAGAACTGTGAGGAAGGCTGCGTGATCGCTGGAATCAGGCTGGGTAATTTATAAAGAGCTGGATCGGGGGGTGTAAATCGGGGGTTTTGGACACTTATACCAGCTAGCCTAGAACTAGCTAACACCTTATGCAGCCATATAACCTAATAGTTTCATATGCGGGGGAGACGGACTCCTGAGGCCAGCAAAACCTCTTGAGCGGTATATATTATATAATAAATATAGATACACACACACACACACACTATATATCCATATATACACACTATATATATTAGACACATTGTCCCTGCATATCAAATGCAGCCATGATATGATACCTCCACAGATCAAATGCAGCTCTGACCCCCACATATCAATGCACCAATGACCCCCACATATAAATGCACCAATGACCCCTACAGATCAAATGCAGCCAGGATACCCACATATCAATGCACCAATGACCCCCACAGATCGAATGCAGCCATGATACCCACATATCAATGCACCAATGACCCCCACATATCAATGCACCAATGACCCCCACATATCAATGCACCAATGACCCCCACATATCAATGCACCAATGACCCCCACATATCAATGCACCAATGATCCCCACAGTTTAAATGCAGCTATGATACCCACATATCAATGCACCAATGACCCCCACATATCAATGCACCAATGACCCCCACATATCAATGCACCAATGACCCCCACATATCAATGCACCAATGACCCCCACATATCAATGCACCAATGACCCCCACAGATCAAATGCAGCCATGATACCCACATATCAATGCACCAATGACCCCCACAAATCAATGCACCAATGACCCCCACATATCAATGCACCAATGACCCCCACATATCAATGCACCAATGACCCCCACATATCAATGCACCAATGACCCCCACATATCAATGCACCAATGACCCCCACAGATCAAATGCAGCCATGATACCCACATATCAATGCACCAATGACCCCCACAAATCAAATGCAGCCATGATACCCACATATCAATGCACCAATGACCCCCACAAATCAAATGCAGCCATGATACCCACATATCAATGCACCAATGACCCCCACAAATCAAATGCAGCCATGATACCCACATTTCAATGACCCTCCACAGATCACATACTCACCCACTTGATTTGTATCTGTCTTCTCTTGTGTCTCATCAGCTTCTTCTCTCCTTCTCCTGGGGCTCCATGCTCTCTTGTCGTCTTCTCTCTCGCTGTGTCACTTGCTCGCTTGTTCTCTTCACTCACACATAGTTGCGGCTAAGATCAGTCCGCCAGCTGCAGATAAGATGAATCCGCCGGCTGTGGATAAGATCAATCCGCCGGCTGCATCAGCACAGTGGAGTGGGACTACTTTTTCCCACGAAAATGGGGAAGCCAGACTATCTTGGCCCGCAGATGTAGCAAAATGCTGCAGAACCCCTGAATTTTCCCATGGAACCCTAGGGTTCCACGGAACCTCAGTTGAGAATGGCTGGCTTAGGAGGTTAAAGAGAAACTCCGACCAAGAATTGAACTTTATCCCAATCAGTAGCTGATATCCCCTTTTACATGAGAAATCTATTGCTTTTCACAAACGGATCATCAGGGGGCGCTGTATGACTGATATTGTGGTGAAACCCCTCCCACAAAGAAATTCTGATTACGTACTCTTGGCAGTTTCCTGTCTGTGAACCTTGCTGAATTGTGGGAAATAGCTGTTTACAGCTCTTTCCAACTGTCAAAAGAGCAAGCAGCAGCTACATCACCTGCCAGCAGTAAAAATGTCACCATGTAACAACTGTCAGAATGTAAATCAGGGAGAGGAAAGATTTTACAATGGGCAAACACTGACTAAATCATTTATACATAATTATTGTAATAATGAAGCAATTTTTTTTATTACATTATTTTCACTGGAGTAGTTCCTCTTTAAATACCATACAAACTACCTGCCTGAGGTCTAACCACATCCTCATCCTCCCCCCCAACACACAGGCTACCTGCTAGGCCTGAACGATTTTAGGAAAAGATTGAATCGCACGATTTATGTCAGAAATTGCGATTTCGATTCGATTCACAATTTTCTTTAAATCAAGATTGAGCTCTAAATTCACAATGTACGGTAACATTTACAAACATGCATCAACAGAAAATGACATACTATCACATAGCTAGTATGAGGTCATTTTCTGTCATGTTTGTAAATGTGACTGCAGTGCATTGTGAATTTATCAAAACACTTTTCTTGCCACATCAGTGCTATGCAGATAATTCCTGCAAATTACAACGATGTCCATGGAGGAGGGGGGTGTCAGTGTATTGGCATTGCATAGACAGAAGCAGCCTGTGGGGTGTTTAGTGAAACACACGTCATAGCCAGCCCCCTGCACTCTCACGATTTCACAGGGCCCCGGCTGACTCACCTAGTCTGACAATGCAGTCACGGCGGGTGGCCTCTGCTGGAGACGCACTGGCCTCCCGTTCTGGAAGTGGCTCTCCCTCTGCTCTGTCACCGTGAGGCCTTCCACGGACTGCGCCAGGCTCTCGTGGCCCTGCCGGCGCCACCGCAACACCCTGAGAGCAGACATGCTCTGCCTGAACCGTTGCGGAACACGTCACTGACGTCAGCCGCGCGACGCAGGAGACAGACGAGAGCTTCCACTCGCTACTTTGCACGGAGCGGTGAGCTGTGCACAGCAGAAGGAGGACTGCGCTGCCCAGGGGAATATCTTAAAAAAATCGCCGCCTTGACGGTCTCAAGATCGTCATTTCCAATATCGCGATTTCGATCGCAAAACGATAAATCGTTCAGGCCTACTACCTGCCGCCTAAACACCTCCACACTAACTTCCTTCCTGATGCTTAAAGTGAACCTTAAGCCAGAAAAAAATTTTCTGTTTTACTCCCCTGGGGCTTCTACCAGCCCCCTGCAGCAGTCCTGTGCCCTCGCAGCCACTCACTAATCCTCTGGTCCCCCGCTGCCAGCTAGTTTCATTTTTGCCGACAGGCCCATCAGGACTGGCCACGCGTAGCTTTTTCCACATTCCCGACTGCAATTAGCGCCATTGCGGGCCGCAACACGTACAAAAATACACGTTGCCGCATATCTATGCGTTCGTAATGCGGCAACACGTATTTTTGTACACGTTGCGGCCCGCAATAGCGCTAATTACAGTCGGCAATGCGGAAAAAGCTACGCGTGGCCAGTCCTGACGGGCCTGTCGGCAAAAAGGAAACTAGCTGGCAGCGGGGGACCAGAGGATTAGTGAGTGACTACGAGGGCACAGGACTGCTGCAGGGGGCTGGTAGAAGCCCCAGGTGAGTAAAACAGAATTTTTTTTCTGGCTTAAGTGTCCTTTTAACAGCCAACCCCCCCCCCCCTCCCCGCAAAACACAAACTACTTACCCGATGCCTAACCCCCTTTCCCCACACAAACTACCTGTCTGACGCCTGCCTCCCCCTCCCCTGCCTGCCGCCGCCAACCGCAAGAAAAAAAAAGTAAGTTCTCAGGCTCCGCTATAGCCGCCTATAGAAATATCAGCATTGAGCCGTAATTTGGGTAGTGGGGGCTGCGCTCAAATTACGGCTCAATGCTGATATTGCTATAGCGGCTATGGCGGCACTCAAGCATGAAGCATCAGGCACTAGCAGGCGCCCAAATCGCCTGATTTGTTACCTCAGGCCAGAGTCGGAACTTGTCATTGACATAAATAAACTGATCAGATCATCAGAGCCAGGGCAGACAATTGAAATCAAAATGCCAAAAAAAACAAAAAAACACCAAAATCTTTAAAAACCTCCTCTGGCAACTTCAGACCTCCACAGGCACAGGCAACTTACTTGGTGACGTCTCAATCCGACAGGCCTATACCACAGGTGTCACAGGTCGGTGACAGGCAGCAGGTCGCCAATGGCAATGCCTCAGGCAGGCTCAGCAGCAGCAGTAGCTCCAGGTCCATGTGGGGGGCGGAGTCATGTCCTCCTGAGTGACAGCACTGAGCAGCAATGAATGGCTCCAGGTCAGGACTCCAGGCGGGGGGCGGAGTCACGTCCAGAGCATCAGCGTGAACCATACACGCTGCGGCTGCAGGCACCAGGGCTCCCATTGGCCAATGGCCACCCACGTGACGTCACACGCACACCACGTGATTTAGAAGAGGTAGCCAGTCGGGCCGGCCCGGCGCAGCCTGCGCACGTGCGTCATCATTCATTTTCAGCCTCTGAGCCGCCGGGCCGACCCGAACACCCAGTAACTTGTGTGTCTGTGTGTCACTGTGACAGGGGGCGGGCAGGCGGGGCCGGCATGGAAGCGAGCGGCCGCGGCCGTCGCATACACAATTTTAAAGGCTGCGCAGTGTGCACACAATTCTGGGTCTCGGCTGCGGACGGTGCAGTTACCTGACCGGCCCTAATCAATTAGGATGAGGCGGCCTGGGGGGAAAAAATCCCCCGTCCCCTCGGGCCAGTCCGCCGCTGTGCAGCTGTTTAGAGCAGTGCATGAGGATCATATTGCACAGCAATTACAGTGCCTGCCCTGTCCAGCCCAGCATGCTGCCTGTAACGTTACTGAGCTGTACCAAAAGTTTCCAATGTGTTCACTGTGCACAACTACGGAACAGCCTATAATGAGCAGCACATTTCAGCCAGTATGTGTGCTCTACACATATCTGGCAGTGGCACCCATGTCCCCTCTCTCTCATCTACCTGTGGCTGTGCAAGGCTGCCTCCCCTTCAACAGAGCGATCCATCTCTTCTCTGCTTCCAGGACCCCGCTACCCGCTGAGAGGGTGTGTGTCGCTCCTGGCCCCGCCCCTTTTGAGATCCGAATCACTCATTTTGATGATTCGGATGATTCCTCACAAAATAGATTCGGATCGTTCATGATCCGGACAACACTACTGTACATACATCTGCAGAGGGAAGCCTCTGGATATTCGGAAGGCTTCCCTACTCCTCCAGAACAACTGATCCAGTGCTGGGACCCCTGTCTGTAAATGAGCACAGCTGCATAGCTCCCAACTGTGCCTCTTTGGGAACCAAATCCCCCTGTCCCTCTCTATTCCTCATTTGTCCCTCTTTCAGGACTGATGTACACAGATCGTAAATATAGGTATTTTTCTACTGAAAAAATGTGTTTAACTGACTCAAAACTTTGTACCTATTATTTAAATTTGATTGATATTTAAATTGGTATACTATTTCTTATTTTTAAATGTTAATACGAAAGGAAACTAATGATGATACCAGAGTGGCTGTGGCGTAGCTAAGAGGCTGTGGGCCCCAGTGCAAGTTTTGCATTGCCCCCCCACAAGCTTTCTATACATAACAATTGATATGCCACACCAAAACCAATCAAGGACAAGGACAGTGTCAGAGGTGCAAGAAGGGGGATGGGAAACTGTGTTAATGATCACTGCTATTCTAATCATCTATAGAAATAAATATTATCAGCATAGGACCAATAAAGAGATAATACTGTAGTTGAGGGTGGGCCCCTCTAGCCAGGGCCGGCCCGCTCATGAGGCGGGGTGAAACTTTTGCCTCAGGCGGCAAATTTCTAGGGGCGGCATCCGCCCATCGGTGGGTGCGGGGAGCCGGCCGCCCAGCTGGAGAGGTAGCGGGCAGGACGGGGGTATTGGGCCTAGCGGCGGGGAGGGGGGTCGGACCCCCCCCCTCCCTCGCCTGGGTCCCCCGTCCTCCGCTCCCTTCCAGCCTTAAATAGATAAGAAGCGCAACTGGTAAGAGGCAGTGGGCGGGGAGGACTCACCTCTTCCTCGACCCAGACTGCGCTCCACTGACGTCACTTCCTGCAACGCCACCCACTGTATTGTAAGTGGACGGCGCTGCAGGGAGGGACGTCAGTGGAGCGCACGCTGGATCGAGCGAGGAAGAGGTGAGTTCTCCCCGCCTACTGCCTCTTACGAGTTGCGCTTCTTATCTATTTAAGGCTGGAGGGGAGCGAAGGACGGGGGACCCAGGCGAGGGAGGGGGGGGTCCGACCCCCCTCCCCACCGCTAGGCCCAATACCCCCGCCCTGCCCGCTACCCCTCCAGCTCGGCGGCGGCGGTCCCCCCCACAGGGGGGCGGCGGCAACAATCATTTTTTCCTCAGGCGGCAAAAAGTCTAGGGCCGGCCCTGCCTCTAGCCCAAGGGCCCAGATGCGATCGCTACCTCTGCACCCCCTATTGCTACTCCCCTGCAGAGTGGTCTGAATTATAAAACTACATCTTTTGCTTATTCATTCTTTGTGGTATGTGTGACTTAAAGACACTCAGAGACGAACATAAGTACAGCTCTGATACTTACCCAGGGCTTCCTCCCGCCCCATAAACACGTCTAAGTCCCACGCAGTCCTCCGGCGGTCTGCCGTTCAGCCGCGGTGAGCTCCGTTACCAGCCTCAGTGATGTCAGTCCGGGTCTACTGCACATGCGCAGGAGGTTACATTATGTAATGCAGTTATTCACCTGGTTCCAGAAATGGCTCACATCCCTAATACTTGATAGGCATCCTGTACCCAACACCTACCACCACTGTCCTTCCTCTCACTCTGGTATGTGTACAATTATATGAATCATATCTGCAAGCCTGCACTTTTGATTTTTTTATACTTTTGTACCAATAAATCAGTGTTTACAGCAGTGCCAGCTTCACACATTTTTTCTCCAAAACTGTACCTGCTTCACTGCTTGAGCACGCTAGTGAAGCTGCTTCTAGAGGAGTGCGCACCATAAAGCCTACAGTTCACAGCTCTATGCACCAGATGTTATGCTGTAGTGCCAACCCAATACTACGTTTTTGTTCCCTAACGCAACACAATGTAAGGCAATGGGGCCTAAAACACTTACCTTATTGCGTTGCGCCGGAAGTGCCCAAACAGCCACCAACCCACCGTAAAGTCAACAGTGCGTTACTGTCGGACTTCCGCGGCCTCGCAGAAGCAGTGTAAGTCAATGGGTGACGCAGGGATTTTAAATATGTTGGCATCGTTGGAGTGGCATTCATGCGTGGAATGACAGAAATACAAGGGGGAAACCCAGTGACGTACTTACTGTGCAGCAGGAAGTACATCATGGGGTGTGCAGGGGGGGTGCCTCTATGCATATGATCCAGTCGGCGCACTCTGCCACAGGGTCAAATGAATTAAGTTTTTTGCATTGCTGTGCGGTGCGATGTGGGCAGAGAGTAAAAGTGGCCTAAAAGGGACACTTGCCATGGTGATTCAGACAGGAATATGGATGTTGGCATGACAGCTGAAACATGAGTCAGGAGCTGGTGTTACTACATCATGATAGCAACCAGATAGAGAGGAGCAGCACACAAATGACATGGGTATATGGAGTGTGTGCAGAACCTTCACCCGTGTACCAACAGGACCAGCGAAGTAGCTAAGGAGCTATGGGCCCCAGTGCAAGTTTTGCATTGGGCCCCCCAAGCACTCGATACATAACAATTGATATTGCGCACCAAAACCTGCCAAGGAAAACCACAGTGTCAGAGGTGAAAGCATCTATAGAAGGAACAGGACTAATAAAGAGCTAATACTGCGGTTGAGGGAGGGCCCTATGGGGCCCCTCTGGCCCAAGGGCCCCGGTATGGTTGAGATCTCTACAACCCCTATTGCTATGCCACTGAACATGACAAGCAAAGACTTCACTCAAGAAGGTCCATCACACATGATCTCTAGGGCAATAGTTCAGGGCCCAATGCTGTACAGATGTGCCGCTGGTCTACAGCCTAATGGAGCGGGACGGAGGGACGATGCGAGGCATACATCAGAGCAGGAGGGGTAAGGTGGAAAAACAATGGACTTGGTTGGCTCTTGGACGAGATGACCCAGCAGACGAGATGACCCCTGGGGAAATTGGAGGCTTCTGCTGGATTCCAGGCAAAGGTGGCTCTAAATGGTCACCATACCCGAAAACCATCTCCCACATGTACAATGCTTTAGTCTTGTGAGGATTCAGTGATTGTGGAAGGGAGGCTTGCACTGCAGAAAGTGGAGGCACCTTTGTGGGACATACCCCTGAACTGCTGGACCTTCTTCTCATCGATAGGATTAGACCACTCTAGTATAGCAGAGAGCTTCTGGGGATTTATAGCTCTCCCTTCTGGGGAGGTGATTAGCACCAAAAGCTGGATGAAGCTTTTTAAGCTTTGCATACAATCTGTGAACTTGGAGGTGGTTCAGGACTTTCCAGGATATGGAAATGTCACATTTAACATGCAGGTGCATTTTTTATGTGCACATTTTTCCAGCAATGGGGAGAAAATTAAAAAGTTGCATACATACACACAGCCAATAACCAGGACCAGATTTACCATAAGGCACTGCAGGCATGTGCCAACACGCACCTGATTACAGAAAGGCAGCTCACTCCTCCCTCCTTCCCTATGCAGAGTCCTGCGCACACAGCATAAATGAGAGTTTACTCACCCAGCTCTCGGCATTCCACTGACAAAATCTCCCTTCATTCGGGGGCACTTCTAGCTAACTTAAAGTGTACCAGAGACCAAAGCATTGAAATAATCAATACTTACCTGGGGCTTCCTCCAGTCCCATAAGCATGTGTGAGTCCCTCGCCATCTTCCCGCGGTCTTCCATTCAGCCGTAGTCATCCCCGGTAATTGGTTCAGTCGCGTCAGTCGAGGTCTTGTGCAGAAGACCTGTGAAAAACTGTGTACCCATTCATTGATCTCCCGGCTAACGATTGGCGGTGGTAACAATTGCAGGAGCGCGCGGGGCACCGAGCGGGAAGGAACGTAGTAGCAACGTCCCTGCAAGGTGATATGGGATTTTGCAGGGACGTAGTTACTTGTCCCGGGGAGAGGAAGTGGTTAAAGCATGTATACATGCTAGATTATGGAAAAGTACGGATACTCCGATGGAAACAGAACAAAAAGGCATCGGGACATTTGGGCGCACCATCATAGGCCTTAATGTGAATTACAGCTATAGCGGCGCTCAGACAGTAATTTGGCCGCAGTCAAAAGACAGAGCCCAAATTACTTTTAAAACAGTGTAATTTGGCAGCCAGCAATAGCTTGCAGCCGAATTACGTCTTTCCCCTGTGTTCATGGTGGCCTGGAGGGGTAAAGTAATTAACGCCGGTGGAACTTTTGCTGGAGCAGGGTGAGACGTTTTTCGGCTTCACCCTGTGCCCAAATTTTCAGGCGACCTTTTTGCATGTATGCTACTCCCACACACTCTCCCCCGGTATAGACAGTAGATTGTTCTAGGACAAGGCGGCCGGCCAAATCTAATGTGTTTATGGTGTCCCCTCACACTCTGGAATGCTGTCTCTTCTTAGTGCCAGCCAAGGCCATTGTTCTCCTCCATACCCCTTTTCCTGGTCCTTGCTGCACCATTGTATGTCCTGTTTTGCCTCTCCTCCCCCTGTACAGCAACAGAAAGCTTCGCTAGCGCCTATGCTTGCAACGTTATTGTACAAAACTCAGCCTCAAACCATTTAATGAGGGATTGGGTCTCAATCCGTGCAGGCGACAGTAATTGCGTTTGAATACGTGTGGCCAGTGTAGCAATCCCCTCATAGCCAGTGACTAGTACGGGGCTGGGCAAACTTTTTGCGGCCCGTGTCTGATTCTGCGAGCTGCGGTCCTCAAATGTCTGCCCTCCTTACTCTCTCCCTTCCTGCGGAATCGCAGGTGGCAAGTGGGAAACTTAAAGAGAACCAGAGATGAAGCAACCTCATGTATTTTACCTTATAAATCAGTGGGAACATGACAGTAAACACCTAATCTGCTCTTTGTTACATTGTTCTCTGTTTAATTTGCCTGTTATCACCTCTAAGATAAGAATTAGTCGGTCTGGCTTTGCTACAGAAAGATTATAGCTGAGACTGTGTTCTTTTGTGTCTTTTCAAGTCCAAGCCTGCCCCCTGCTGGCTTTGCTCAGGAATCATTATAGCTGAGCCATTATAGCAAAGCCAGACTCAATGCTCAGTCCGGGATTCTTATCTCAGCTAGATAACAGACACTTTTAGCAGTGAGGATGGAACAGAGAGCAGGGTAAATGTTTTCTCTCTGTTCCCACTGATTTCTATGGTAAAATACACAAGGGTGCTTCGTCTCTGGTTCACTTTAAATCTCACCATCTCCAATTCCAGCGTTGTCTCCATGGCAACAGGGCGTCACATGACTGATTATTAAACACTTCTACAAACTGTATGCCCCATATTGATTCACCACAAAAGACAGTACTTTGTATACTGTATCCAATATGATATTTCTGTCTGCTGAACTGCCACTTTTTTATTCTAATAGACGTATGTTATTAAAGGGGTTCTTTCGCGAAAAAAGTAGGCAGTTAAAAAATGTGACAGATGACAGGTTTTGAGCCAGTCCATCTTTTTAAGGGGGATTCTCAGGGCTTTCTTTGTTTTCAACAGCATTTCCTGAACAGCAGTTTAACTGCCAAAATAGCAAGATACCAGCCGGCCTCCCTAATCACTTGCACACTATTATGTCAGTTAGATTTTGCAACTGTTGTTCAGGAAATGCTGTTGAAAACAAAGAAAGCCCTGAGAATCCCCCTTAAAAAGATGGACTTGCCCAAAACCTGTCATCTGTCACATTTTTTAACTGCCTACTTTTTTCGCGAAAGAACCCCTTTAAAGAGACTCTGTAACAAATTTTTCAGCCTTAGTTCTTCTATACTATAAGTTCCTATGCCTGTTCTAATGTGCTCTGGCTTACTGCAGCCTTTCCTAATTGCACTGTCTCTGTAATAAATCTTATCTCTTTTCCCCTGTCGTGTCTGCCGGGCTAAGGCTTGAATGTGTGGAATGTGCAGGGCTGCTTGTGATTGGATAGAAGCGATACACACCCTCTGCAGGCCCCCTGCACACTCTGTATGACTCACACACTGTTTATGTGAGCCTATTACAAGCTGGTTAGTTTGTTTGTAAACACTGCCTATGGGCCTGTACACACTGCTGCGCTTGCGTTGCGTTTTTAAAAACGCATGCGTTTTTAAAAACGCACGGTCTTTTGAAAAAGAATGAAAATCGTGATGACTTGTACACACTGGTGCGATGCGTTTTAAAAAAAAACACAAACGCAGTGCCTGCTGCGCTTTTTTAAGCGCAGCGCATGAAAAACGCATTAAAAACGCATGCGCTTGCGTTTTTGCCTGCGTTTTTCAGAAGTCAGTATCCCAGAAGACTCTGCAATGTCCTGATTCCTGTTGAAATGTAAACTAGAAAAAAAACAAAGGATTCTTTAGCCAATCAGCAATTACAAGAAAAACGCAAACGCACAAAAAACGCAGGCACTTTAAAAACGCATGCGCCTGCATGTGTACAGGCCCTAAAACTGTTAATTACAAGCCAGGATTGCAGCAGAGAGTGGCAGAAACAGCACAGAGGGGCACAGGAGAAAATAAGGAATAGAATGGTATGCTTTTTAGTGTAAGAATATTAGAGTACAGATTCTCTTTAAAGCAGACCTGAACTCAGAACTTCATCTCAGTTCTAAAAGATAAGCAACAGCTGATACAAATCCTGCAACAGATATGCAGTTTGTCTACTTCCTGCTTTCATGGAAGCAGACATATTGTTAACATCCTGTATTTACAAATGAGCTCTCTGTTGTGGCAGTCAGCTAACACAAAGAAGGGATCAAATTACAACTTGTGCTTAGTCACAGATGAGGGGGGATTAGACAGGCAAAATTCTGTAAGTACATACAGGGTGCATTTCTCTATGTTTTCCTTCTGCCCAGTGCAAGAGTTCAGGTCCACTATGGCCTAGTGCACACCAGAGCGGTTCGGCTGCGTTTTACGATCTGCTTGCGGATGTGGAAACGCTTGGGTACTGTATTTCAATGGGCTGGTGCACACCAGAGCGGGAGGCGTTTTGCAGAAACGCATACTCCCGGGCTGCTGCAGATTTTGAATTGCAGAGGCGTTTCTGTCTCAATGTTACGTTTTTTGTTACAGTAGCTGTTCAGTAACAGCTTTACTGTAACAATACATGAAATCTACTACACCAAAACCGCTACACAAAACCGCAAAATGCTAGCTGAAACGCTACAGAAAAATAAGAAAAAGCGTTTCAAAATCTGCTAGCATTTGGCGGATCTGCTAGCGGTTTTTGGTGTGCACTAGGCCATTAAAGTGAACCTCCAGACTAAAAATTGACTCAGCAGCACTGAAAAGGCCTGGTGTTTCTTTAACAGTTTCACAGCATCAGAACTTTGTTTCTCTTATACAAGCCTCATTTTTAGCTGCACAGAAGAAAACTGCCCGGGCAGTTTTCCCCTTATGCTGTGCAAAGCATGATGGTATTTCTGATGTTGTTGTTCTCATTCTGCTGTTTTGGTGCAAATTTTTTTTTTACATTTTTAATTTGACATTTGAAGCCTAGTGCGTGCAGCTGGGAGGGGTTATCAGGACACCGGACAGTTGGAATTGTGTCTTAAGGCTCATACACACATCAGACTATAGTCTTTGGAAAATGAAAGAACACAGACCAATCTTACCACCCTTCATGTAGTATGAGAGCCATACTCTACACAGTCTTTTCTATGGAGCTGAACTCCACATCAGAAAAAAATCTTTGCAAGATGCTGCACACACAGATGCTGTACAGACACAAAAGATCAGTATCTGCAAAAGATCTGTTCCTGCCAAAAATCCATTCCTGCAAATCGCAATGATAGTCTATGAGATCTGCAGATCATCATACACACATGATTTAACCGACATTCATCTGCAGATCAAGCAATCATCTGCAGATCTGAAAATCCATCCTGGTGGATCTGATCTGCAGATGAATGTCCGTTAAATCATGTGTGTATGATGATGTGCAGATCTCATAGACTATCATTGCAATTTGCAGGAATGGATTTTTGGCAGGAACAGATCTTTTGCAGATACTGATATTTTGTGTCTGTACAGCATCTGTGTGTGCAGCATCTTGCAAAGATTTTTTTCTGATGTGGAGTTCAGCTCCATTGAAAAGACTGTGTAGAGTATGGCTCTCATACTACATGAAGGGTGGTAAGATTGGTCTGTGATCTTTCATTTTCCAAAGACTATGGTCTGATGTGTGTATGTGGCCTTATGCTCCTTGTCACCTCCTTTCAACCAAAAAGATGGCTGCCCCCATGACAAAGATGGCAGCCCCCATGAATCACAAACATTTGCCTGTTGTTTTAAAACAGGGTGGGTAAAAGATTATATAACCTATCTATTCTAATTAACATACCTAATGTAACTTAATGACAGTATGTTTGTTTAGGCTGAAGTTCCCCTTCAAGTATTTTTTACAGAAATGATACAATACAATGTATCAGAAACAACCCCAACATGGTGAGTCCCAACGACCCAAAGTGAACCTGAAGTGACTGCGGAATGGAGGAACAGGACGGCTCTCTAGTATCCAAATCCTTCCCTCTTTTAGGTAAGGCCTGGTTCAGACGGGGATCCCGCAGGGTCTTGTTAAAATGCTTTTAAAAGCATTTGAGAGCTTCCTGCATCTTCCTGCATAATGTAATAGTTAAAGGGAACCTAAACTGAGAGGGTTATGGATGTTTCCTTTAAAACCATACCAGTTGCCTGGCAGTCCTTCTGATCTCTTTGGCTGCAGTGTTGGCTGAATCACACAACTGAAACAAGCATGCAGCTAATCCAATCTGACTTCAGTCAGAGCATCTGATCTGCATGCTTGTTCAGGGGCTGTGGCTAATAGTATTAGAGACACAGGATCAGCAGGAGAGTCAGGCAACCGGTATTATTTTAAAAGGAAAAATCCATAGCATTCTCAGTTTAGATTCCCTTTAACCTTCCCAGCGTTCAATTTCCCCAGGATTTCTGTGCAAACAGTGATAAAATTTATTTTTAAAACTTTTTTTTCCTGTAACTTGCCAAAATGTGTCAAGCAAGGGTCTAGTATACAGTGCAGGAGAGTATTGATGTGTATGCATGTTTATACTGTTCACAGCATGTTTTTTTGAACGGACATTTCTGTCCATACCGCTAGGGAGGTTAAGGGCTCTGACTTTGATGTAGGTGACCTTGTTTGAATTTTGGCTTCCTGTTTAGTAAGCCACAGGGTTGCCACCTCATTCCTTTAAATACCGGCACATCTAAGTTATATACTTTCTGGGGCTACTCACACATAAGCAGTGCCTTAATTGCATCTAATGCTGAATACACACGGTTCGTTCCCGCATCGAGTGCGCCGCTCGATTCCCGACTAATCGATTATTCCCGAACATTTCTGAGCGCATTTCGATGATTTTTAAGTCGATTGCCATGTAAAGTTTGGCAAATCGACCTAACGATCCATCGAACCGTGAATCGGACATGTCAGAAATAAACGAATCGACGGGAATCGAGCGGCGCGTCGATGGGAATCGAGTTTGGGAACGAACCGTGTGTATCCAGCATAACTAGCCACAAGGCAGGTATAATTCATATGTGCCGGTATTTAAAGGAATGAGGTGGCAACCATGGTAAGCCAGTACCTATTCAGTAATGAGTCCTTGGGCAAGACTCCCTAACACTGCTACTGCTTACTGAGCGCACCCTAGTGGTTGCAGCCCTGAAGCATTTTGAGTCCGCCAGGAGAAAAGCGCAATATAAATGTTACTTGTCTTGTCTTTCCGGTGTACGTCGTTTTTAACCCCCACTGGGGGGCATTCATGTAAACGGCGGTAAATGATCATACCGACCTCGTCCATTTATTTGAATGGACAGCACTTAAAAAGAAACCGTGACCAAGATTTGAACTTCATCCCAATCAGTAGCTGATACTCCATTTTACATGAGAAATATTTTCCTTTTCACAAACGGATCATCAGGGGGCTCTGTATGGCTGATATTGTGGTGAAGCCCCTCCCACAGCAAACTGTGAGGACCATGGTCCTGGCAGTTTCCTGTTTGTGAACCTCGTTGCATTGTGGGAAATAGCTGTTTAAAGCTGTTTCCAACTGCCAAAAAAGCAAGCAGCAGCTACTTCCAGTGACATCACCTGCCAGCAGTAAAAATGTCATCATGTGATAAATGTCAGAATGTAAATCAGGGTGAGGAAAGATTTTACAGTGGGCAAACACTGACTAAATAATTTATACATAAGTATTGTAAAAATGAAGCACATTTTTTAAATTACATTATTTTCACTGGAGTTCCTCTTTAAATAATGAGTGCCTCGGTCCGACGTTTAGCGCTGTGGGGCGCCCTTGTGAACCTGCCCTTAGTATCGAACCCGAAGTGAGTCACCTCAGGTTTGCTTTAACTCTCCACTTTGGTAAACAAAAATCAATTTCCTGGAGGAGGATGTTAGTGATTAGTTGTCTGTGCATTTTATTATAAATTGTGTGTACTATTTACTGGTCCCTTCTGATAGATGTGCAAATTAGCAGTTGTCTGTGGACACTGTAACAAGTTTATTCAGTTTTACAAGCCCTAGAAGTTACTTCTCTTCAGGATAGTGAATGAATATATGCAAATCACTTCTTTTCAGGGATATGCAAAGGAGAGTCCTTGGATAAAAAAAAACCCTTTTGGGAAGGCAACTTGTACTTGGCATAGCTCTCTCAGTGTGTGTGTGTGTGTGTGTGTGTGTGTGGGGGGGGGGGGGGGCTCTTTGTTTTCTTCTGGCCTTGGGCAAAGACCCTAGTTGTTCTAGTTCCCTATAATGTACAGTGCTGCCCATAATTATTCATACCCCTGGCAAATTTTGACTTCAAGTTACTTTTATTCAACCAGCAAGCAATTTTTTGATGGGAAATGACATAGGTGCCTTGCAAAACATAATAATATGATGTACAAGTGGTATTATTGTGGGGAAAAAAATCATTTCTTAGCTTTTATTTACATTTGAGCTAAAAGTGTCCAGTCCAAAATTATTCATACCGTTCACAAACTGTCACAGTCTGTGGGAAAATCCAAAGTTTTATACCATTACAAATAGTCCAAGCTGTTCTAAAGCATCCTAATTACCTTAATTAGTTGGGAACAGCTGTTTTAATCAACTAAACAGGAGAAAAACACCAGCTCTCTGCTATTGGTTTGTGGACAGTCGTGGCTAAAACAAAGGAGCTCAGTGAGGACCTGCGGCTGCACATTGTGGCTGCTCACAAGGCCATTTTTTTAGGAAAGGGCTACAAGGCCATTTCAAAATGTTTTCAAGTTCCAGTGGTTACAGTGCAAAGCATTATTAAAATATACAAGATGTTCCGCACTGTGGAAAATCTCAGAGGACGTGGTCGGAAGCCAAAAGTGACACCTGTGCTGGACAGGAGGATAGTGAAAAAGGTGAAAAAGAATTCAAGGATCACCACCAATGCCATCCTGGTGAATCTGGGCTCTGTTGGTGGCAATGCCTCAAGGCAGACAATCCAACAGACACTGCACACTGCTGATGCAGACCAAGGAGGACACCACTTTTCCAGATACGGCACACAAAAGCTCACTTGGCCTTTGCAAATGCTCATCTGGACAAAGAAGACTTCTCGTCTTCTGCGTTATGGTCAGATGAAAGAAAAATGTGATTGTTTGTTCACAATGATGTTTCCTTCATTTGGCGTAAAAAAGGAGAAGCCTCAACATACAGAACACCATCCCCTGTAACGGTTGGGTGTCGCAACTCAGATGTCTGATTGTTTGGTGATCTGCAGAATCACCAACATTGCAGACGCTATACCTGATTATGTGTGATCTGCAGAATCACCAATAATACCAGTATAGCAACACAAAGAGCTGAGTGTGTAGTGTTTGGTGCAACCGTAACTTTAATAGTTTTATGAGACCTCACCAGAGGGGCTGGTGAGGGACTATCGGTACACTGACCGTGTAATGGAGTTCAAGCTCCAGCAAGCTGGAGATACAATACTGAAGAGACCGAATCTCCCGAGGAGCAGGTGATTCACAGTGTACTGCAGCCGAATGATCACCCGAGGAGCGGGCGACTCAGACTGTACTGCAGCCTAAGAGCAGGAGACACAAGCAGTACTGCACTAATGATCGTCTGAGAAGCAGGTGATTCAGACTGTACTGCACCCTAAGAGCAGAAAACGCAAATGTAATGGATTGCGGAGACACCGCCGCGCGGACTGACAGCGGGGCGGCTGAATCCGTGTTCAGACCGGCGGTTTCTCCGCAGCGACATGCGTCTGGGTTGTCTGAGCCTAGTAGAGCACACAGATGGAGAGCTACGCGCGCGCGCTAACAGGCAGGCCCTTTATGCCAATAGGAGAGGGATCAGCTGATCAGGTCAATCAGCTAATCCCAGCGCAGCAGGCGATTGGTTGAATGGGACTGGGTGGCGCTGAGAAGCGCTCTGCTATATATACTTCTCGGCTGTCAGTGGCTGGTTGTCTGCCATTGCGAATACTTATGTGTTAGCACTCAGACCATAGTCAGATCCGTCAGTGTGTTTGAACCAGGTGGACCTGGGAATTCACACTTAGCCAGATAACTGTTTTATTGCTGTGTTATACTTTAGACCAGTCCCAGGGTGTCGAGACCACGGACCTCACACCCAAGACTAGGGAAACTGTGTTATTGCTGTGTTATACTTTAGACCAGTCTCAGGGTGTCGAGACCACGGACCTCACACCCAAGACTAGGGAAACTGTGTCATTATTGTGTTGTGCTTTAGATCAGTCCCTGAGTGTTGAGACCACGGACCTCACACTCTAGACTAGGCCTCTGCTTGACATCTGTTATGACCGATTGCTCCCTTGACTCTGCTCCTGCTCTCTGATTCGGTAACTTTGCACATCTGATTACCTGTTGCCAACCCTGCCTGTCCCTGGTTACCGAATCAGCCTTCTGTCTCTGTACTTTATCTGCTCGTGTGTTGCCGACCCGGCCTGACCGACCCTTCTACCTGTGACACCCCCCCCCCCCCCAGTGGGGGGGGGGGGTGTCACAGAGGGACCTCAGAGGGACCTCCTGCAATCCAGTCCAGAGTGCAGGGAGGTCCCTCAGACCTCCCTGCAATCCAGTCCAGAGTGCAGGGAGGTCCCTCAGAGGGACCTCCCTGCAATCCAGTCAGGGACTCAATCTCACAGGAGTCCTTTGACTGCAGTAGAGTCTGATTCCCAGCGGTTCAGGGAATCATTGACTCTCTGTGTACTCCAAGCCAATCAGGAGATACTCGTTATACTATCTGGAGTCGCCTGCTCCTCAGGTGGTCCAGACTCATATACTGTTGCACCAAACACTTACACTTATCCGGTGTCCAGAGGTTAGTTTTACTTGTATTATTGGTGATTCTGCAGATCATCAATAATCAGGTATAAATCTGTATTCTTGGTGATACTGCAGATCACCAATAATCAGATTCTCTCTGTGTGCTGACACCGATCGTTACAGCAAACAGTACTGCACTAAAGAATAACTTCACCAGAGGAGCCCACTGGTGAGTAGAATGGTCTGACAGGCAAGGTTCGGCAACAGAGAGGTAAGTATCGGTACAGAATCGTGAGGCAGGAGAGTAATCGGTAATCAGGCAGAGGTTCAGCAACGGAGAGGTAAGTATCGGTACAGAATCGTGAGACAAGAGAGTAATCGGCAATCAGGCAGAGGTTCAGCAACTAATAAGGCAGATAGGCAAAAGTACAGAATCAGAAAGCGAGATCAGAGTCAGAGTTTAGCCAAGAGTCATATACAGGTAATCAGTACAATAACAATATCCTAGTCTAGGTGTGAAGTCATTGATATCAACACCTGGGATCTAGTCTAAGGTCTGAGCGCTAACACACGAGGTATTCACGACAGCAGACAGCGGCAGACTGAAGCCCGAAGGCTTAAGAAGCAGCGGTTCAGGGAATTATTGATTCTCTGTGTACTCCAAGCCAATCAGGAGATACTCGTTATATTATCTGGAGTTGCCTGCTCCTCAGGTGGTCCAGACTCATATACTGTTGCACCAAACACTTACACTTATCAGGTGTCCAGAGGTTAGTTATACTTGTATTATTGGTGTTTCTGCAGATCATCAATAATCGGGTATAAATCTGTATTCTTGGTGATACTGCAGATCACCAATAATCAGATTCTCTCTGTGTGCTGACACCGACCGTTACAGAACGGCAGACCTGAAAAACAAAATGGACGCACTTAGCAGCCGTCTTGATACGCTCACCACCTCGGTGGAAAATTTCATCAGAGTGCTGGACGGTCAGCAGGCCCAGATCTCTGCTTTATCTGGGTCCTTACAGGTCCTTCAGACGGCTGTAAATTCAGTGCGATCTCCTCCAGTTACAGACTTACGCATGTCTGTACCCGAAAGGTTTTCTGGTCATAGATCTGACTTTCAGAATTTTAAGAATCGTATAATGTCGTATTTTGAACTGAGACCCAACTTGTCAGAAACAGAGGCACAGAGAATCACATTTATTAAGACCCTGCTGTCAGGAGATGCTCAAACTTGGGCATATAGCCTACAGACAGGGCATGAGGCACTGACATCAGTAGAGGCATTTTTTACGTACATGGCCATAATTTATGACGAACAGGACATTGCCTCTACTGCTGAGCGAAAGTTAAAAACCTTGCGTCAAGGCAAGGATCCAGTAGAAGTCTATGCGGCTGAATTCAGAAAGTGGTCTGTATCAGCTAGGTGGGGGGCTTTTGCACTATTAGATTGTTTTTTATCAGGGTTGTCAGACGCAGTTTCAGAGTTGATGTTGGGACACCCTGAACCAAAGACTATTGATGAGGCAATCTCGTTAGCAGTGCGGGTTGACCGCCGTTTATGGTATCAGAAGCAAACCCGTGGTAGGAGCGTGGTCAGATATGTCTCTTACGCCTCTCCTCCACCCGTCTCACCTCCGTCAGAACCAATGCAAATTGGTCAGTCCAAGTTGACACGGATGGAGAGGAATCGCAGGAAAACAGAACAGCTCTGTTTATACTGTGCAGAGGAGGTCTATAGAGTGCAGTATTGCCCTAAGAAGTCGGGAAACGCTGCCGCCTAGGTGTAGTTAGAGGTAATACCCTAGGCGCGCAGTCTTTACCTCTAGACAACAATCGTTTGCTCCTTCCCTGTTCTGTCACATGGAAAGGTCAGACTGTTACCACCGAAGCTTTCGTTGACTCTGGTTCAGCAGCTAACTTTATAGATTACGACTTTGCAAAAAAATTGGGAATACCTATACTCCCATTGGACCAACCGATTTTGGTCACTGCTGTAGATGACTCTCCTCTGCAAAGTAAACATCCTCTGTCTCGTACTCCGAATTTGAGGTTCAGTGTTGGGGTACTGCATGAAGAGAATCTGCAATTTCTGGTCTTGCGTATGGCAACCTCCACCGTCATTCTGGGCATGCCTTGGTTACAACTTCACTCCCCTCAGATAGACTGGGTTTCAGGTCAGCTAACGAGCTGGTCGACCCATTGTTATCATCATTGTTTAGCGAAAGTAACCATGGGTAATACCAGCATTCAGGTTGAAGGTGTGCCAAAACAATACGCAGAGTTTGCTGACGTATTCTGTCCCAAGTCGGCAGATAAACTTCCCCCCCACAGCACCTTCGATTCTCCCATTGATTTGAGATCCGGTTTTATGCCTCCCAGGGGTCACCTCTATAACCTGTCTGGGCCTGAGAAACTAGCTATGCAGGAATACATCAGAGAAAATTTGGCTAAAGGGTTCATCCGTCCCTCCCGTTCACCAGCAGGGGCAGGATTCTTTTTTGTGAAGAAAAAAGATGGAGGCCTTTCGTCCTTGCATTGATTATAGAGGCCTAAATAAGATCACAGTGAAAAATCGCTACCCTTTACCTTTAATTGACGATTTGTTCACTCAGGTGACCAACGCCAAGATTTTCTCAAAGCTAGATCTGAGAGGTGCATACAATCTGGTGCGTATTAGAGATAGTGACTAATGGAAGACAGCCTTTAACACGCCCGACGGGCATTACGAGTATCTAGTGATGCCCTTCGGGTTGTGTAACGCCCTGGCTGTCTTCCAGGAGTTAATTAACGAGGTATTCAGGGAGGTGTTGGGGAAGTTTGTCTTAGTCTATCTGGACGATATACTGATTTTTTCGTCCAATCTTTCTGAACACCGCAGGCATGTTAAGTTTGTGCTGGAAAAGTTAAGACAGAATCTGCTTTATGCTAAACTGGAGAAATGCCTCTTCGAAGTAACCTTGGTTGCCTTCTTGAGGTACATTATCTCCACCTCTGGCCTCTCAATGGATCCAGGGAAGGTTTCCACTGTCCTGGAGTGGCCTCAGCCTGTTAGACTGAAGGCGCTCCAGAGATTTCTGGGATTTGCCAACTACTACAGAAGGTTCATAAAGGGGTACTCTACCATCATCTCGCCCCTCACCAGTCTCACAAAGAAAGGGGCTGATACTCATCACTGGTCACCAGAGGCTCATGCGGCTTTTTCCACACTTAAGAAACTGTTCTGTTCCACACCTATATTGAGACATGTCGATGTCACCTTTCCCTTTATTGTGGAGGTTGATGCTTCAGAGGTGGGGGTGGGAGCTGTATTGTCTCAGAGATCAGGCTTACAGGGCAAACTCCACCCATGTGCCTACTTTTCTCGTAGATTTTCACCCGCAGAGAAAAACTACGACATAGGCAACTGGGAGCTTTTGGCCATCAAGTTGGCTTTTGAGGAATGGCGACACTGGCTAAAAGGTGCAGAACACACTATCACAGTTTACACAGATCATAAGAATCTGGAGTACATAGAAGGTGCTAATAGACTAAGCCCCCGCCAGGCCCGGTGGTCCCTGTTCTTTGCAAGATTCAGATTTGTAATTACATATACCCCGGGTAGCAAAAACATCAAAGCCGATGCCTTATCCAGGTGTTTTGAAACTGAAACAGTACAGCCCTCAGCCCCTGAGACCATTCTACCTCAGAAGGTAGTCCTGGCAGCCACTGAGACCTGGAGGGATTGGACAGTCACTCTGAGTCCTTACCAACAGGATGCTCCAGAGGGGAAGCCTGGTGGGGTCATGTTTGTACCACTGCCTTTCCGTTTACATCTCTTGCAGATGTTTCATTCCCATAAGAATGCTGGTCATCCCGGGGCCACCAGAACTCAGGATTTACTGGCCAGATGTGCGTGGTGGCCTACTTTGGCGAATGATTGTAAGGAGTTTGTAAGAGTGTGTGCAGTGTGTGCAAGAAGTAAACCCTCTCGTCAAGCCCCTGTTGGCACCTTACAGCCCTTGCCAGTTCCAAGTGAACCATGGACCCACGTCTCCATGGATTTTGTGGGTGAACTCCCTCGGTCTGAAGGCAAGACGGTCATTTGGGTGGTAGTGGACAGATTCAGTAAGATGGCTCATTTTGTCCCTTTGAAAGGACTCCCCTCGGCCCAGGAATTGGCTGATCTCTTCATCCAGCACATTTTCCGGCTGCATGGCATTCAGGAGAATGTAGTGTCAGATCGGGGAGTCCAATTTGTTTCAAAGTTTTGGAGAGCCTTCTGCCATCAGTTGGACATGGATCTGGCATTTTCATCAGGTTACCACCCACAGACCAATGGTCAGACCGAGAGAGTTAACCAATCCTTGGAGCAGTTCCTCAGGTGTTACGTTGCAGATGCGCAATCCGATTGGGTAAAGTTTTTGCCGTTTGCGGAATTTGCGCACAGCAACCTGAAAAGCTCTTGTTCTGGGTTTTCCCCATTCCAGGTAGTGTCAGGAAGGTCACCTAAGTTTGCTCCTTTGCCAGTCGCATCTACATCGTTCCCAGCCCTGGAGGATTGGTAGAGGGCGCTAAGGGAGATTTGGGGAATGGTTAAAAGGAATCTGGGGAAAGCATTCCAAACCCAGAAGAGACAGGCAGATAAAAGACGGTCTGTGGAGTGGAAGTTTTCTCCAGGAGACTTGGTGTGGGTGCCCACTCGACATTTGGCCTTAAAACAACTGTCGCCCAAACTGGGCCCTAGATTTATAAGACCATTTCCAGTGTCTAAAAAAATCAATGATGTCCCTTACGCGATTGATCACCCAGCCAGTATGAGAGGTGTGAGATCATTCCATGTGTCTCTTTTAAAGCCAGCAGTTCACGTGGATTCCTCCCCCCCCCCCCCTGTGTTGGTGGATGACCAACCAGAGTATGAAATTGAAAAGATCTTGGACTCTCGCTTAGTGCAGAATTCCGTGCAATATCTGGTCCACTGGAAAGGATATGGTATAGAGGAAAGATCTTGGGTGCCAGATTGCCGCATGCATGCGGAGAAATTAAAAAAGGAGTTTCATGACTTACATCCTGGGAAGCCTGGTGGGAAGTGTCCGGAGTCCACTCCTCGGGGGGTACTGTAATGGATTGCGGTGACACCGCCGCACGGACTGACAGCGGGGCGGCTGAATCCGCGTTCAGACCGGCGGTTTCTCCGCAGCGACATGTGTCTGGTTTGTCTGAGCCTAGTAGAGCACACAGATGGAGAGATACGCGCGCGCGCTAACAGGCAGGCCCTTTATGCCAATAGGAGAGGGATCAGCTGATCAGGTCGATCAGCTGATCCCAGCGCAGCAGGCGATTGGTTGAATGGGACTGGGTGGCGCTGAGAAGCGCTCTGCTATATATACTTCTCGGCTGTCAGTGGCTGGCCTGGTTGTCTGCCATTGTGAATGCTTATATGTTAGCACTCAGACCATAGTCAGATCCGTGTTTGAACCAGGTGGACCTGGGAATTCACACTTAGCCAGATAACTGTGTTATTGCTGTGTTATACTTTAGACCAGTCCCAGGGTGTCGAGACCACGGACCTCACACCCAAGACTAGGGAAACTGTGTTATTGCTGTGTTATACTTTAGACCAGTCCCAGGGTGTCGAGACCACGGACCTCACACCCAAGACTAGGGAAACTGTGTCATTATTGTGTTGTGCTTTAGATCAGTCCCTGAGTGTTGAGACCACGGACCTCACACTCTAGACTAGGCCTCTGCTTGACATCTGTTATGACCGATTGCACCCTTGACTCTGCTCCTGCTCTCTGATTCGGTACCTTTGCACATCTGATTACCTGTTGCCAACCCTGCCTGTCCCTGGTTACCGAATCAGCCTTCTGTCTCTGTACTTTATCTGCTCGTGTGTTGCCGACCCGGCCTGACCGACCCTTCTACCTGTGACACCCCCCCAGTGGGGGGGGGGGGGGTGTCACAGAGGGACCTCAGAGGGACCTCCTGCAATCCAGTCCAGAGTGCAGGGAGGTCCCTCAGAGGGACCTCCCTGCAATCCAGTCAGGGACTCAATCTCACAGGAGTCCTTTGACTGCAGTAGAGTCTGATTCCCAGCGGTTCAGGGAATCATTGATTCTCTGTGTACTCCAAGCCAATCAGGAGATACTCGTTATACTATCTGGAGTCGCCTGCTCCTCAGGTGGTCCAGACTCATATACTGTTGCACCAAACACTTACACTTATCCGGTGTCCAGAGGTTAGTTTTACTTGTATTATTGGTGATTCTGCAGATCATCAATAATCAGGTATAAATCTGTATTCTTGGTGATACTGCAGATCACCAATAATCAGATTCTCTCTGTGTGCTGACACCGATCGTTACAGCAAACAGTACTGCACTAAAGAATAACTTCACCAGAGGAGCCCACTGGTGAGTAGAATGGTCTGACAGGCAAGGTTCGGCAACAGAGAGGTAAGTATCGGTACAGAATCGTGAGGCAGGAGAGTAATCGGTAATCAGGCAGAGGTTCAGCAACGGAGAGGTAAGTATCGGTACAGAATCGTGAGACAAGAGAGTAATCGGCAATCAGGCAGAGGTTCAGCAACTTATAAGGCAGATAGGCAAAAGTACAGAATCAGAAAGCGAGATCAGAGTCAGAGTTTAGCCAAGAGTCATATACAGGTAATCAGTACAATAACAATATCCTAGTCTAGGTGTGAAGTCATTGATATCAACACCTGGGATCTAGTCTAAGGTCTGAGCGCTAACACACGAGGTATTCACGACAGCAGACAGCGGCAGACTGAAGCCCGAAGGCTTAAGAAGCAGCGGTTCAGGGAATTATTGATTCTCTGTGTACTCCAAGCCAATCAGGAGATACTCGTTATATTATCTGGAGTTGCCTGCTCCTCAGGTGGTCCAGACTCATATACTGTTGCACCAAACACTTACACTTATCAGGTGTCCAGAGGTTAGTTATACTTGTATTATTGGTGTTTCTGCAGATCATCAATAATCGGGTATAAATCTGTATTCTTGGTGATACTGCAGATCACCAATAATCAGATTCTCTCTGTGTGCTGACACCGACCGTTACAGAACGGCAGACCTGAAAAACAAAATGGACGCACTTAGCAGCCGTCTTGATACGCTCACCACCTCGGTGGAAAATTTCATCAGAGTGCTGGACGGTCAGCAGGCCCAGATCTCTGCTTTATCTGGGTCCTTACAGGTCCTTCAGACGGCTGTAAATTCAGTGCGATCTCCTCCAGTTACAGACTTACGCATGTCTGTACCCGAAAGGTTTTCTGGTCATAGATCTGACTTTCAGAATTTTAAGAATCGTATAATGTCGTATTTTGAACTGAGACCCAACTTGTCAGAAACAGAGGCACAGAGAATCACATTTATTAAGACCCTGCTGTCAGGAGATGCTCAAACTTGGGCATATAGCCTACAGACAGGGCATGAGGCACTGACATCAGTAGAGGCATTTTTTACGTACATGGCCATAATTTATGACGAACAGGACATTGCCTCTACTGCTGAGCGAAAGTTAAAAACCTTGCGTCAAGGCAAGGATCCAGTAGAAGTCTATGCGGCTGAATTCAGAAAGTGGTCTGTATCAGCTAGGTGGGGGGCTTTTGCACTATTAGATTGTTTTTTATCAGGGTTGTCAGACGCAGTTTCAGAGTTGATGTTGGGACACCCTGAACCAAAGACTATTGATGAGGCAATCTCGTTAGCAGTGCGGGTTGACCGCCGTTTATGGTATCAGAAGCAAACCCGTGGTAGGAGCGTGGTCAGATATGTCTCTTACGCCTCTCCTCCACCCGTCTCACCTCCGTCAGAACCAATGCAAATTGGTCAGTCCAAGTTGACACGGATGGAGAGGAATCGCAGGAAAACAGAACAGCTCTGTTTATACTGTGCAGAGGAGGTCTATAGAGTGCAGTATTGCCCTAAGAAGTCGGGAAACGCTGCCGCCTAGGTGTAGTTAGAGGTAATACCCTAGGCGCGCAGTCTTTACCTCTAGACAACAATCGTTTGCTCCTTCCCTGTTCTGTCACATGGAAAGGTCAGACTGTTACCACCGAAGCTTTCGTTGACTCTGGTTCAGCAGCTAACTTTATAGATTACGACTTTGCAAAAAAATTGGGAATACCTATACTCCCATTGGACCAACCGATTTTGGTCACTGCTGTAGATGACTCTCCTCTGCAAAGTAAACATCCTCTGTCTCGTACTCCGAATTTGAGGTTCAGTGTTGGGGTACTGCATGAAGAGAATCTGCAATTTCTGGTCTTGCGTATGGCAACCTCCACCGTCATTCTGGGCATGCCTTGGTTACAACTTCACTCCCCTCAGATAGACTGGGTTTCAGGTCAGCTAACGAGCTGGTCGACCCATTGTTATCATCATTGTTTAGCGAAAGTAACCATGGGTAATACCAGCATTCAGGTTGAAGGTGTGCCAAAACAATACGCAGAGTTTGCTGACGTATTCTGTCCCAAGTCGGCAGATAAACTTCCCCCCCACAGCACCTTCGATTCTCCCATTGATTTGAGATCCGGTTTTATGCCTCCCAGGGGTCACCTCTATAACCTGTCTGGGCCTGAGAAACTAGCTATGCAGGAATACATCAGAGAAAATTTGGCTAAAGGGTTCATCCGTCCCTCCCGTTCACCAGCAGGGGCAGGATTCTTTTTTGTGAAGAAAAAAGATGGAGGCCTTTCGTCCTTGCATTGATTATAGAGGCCTAAATAAGATCACAGTGAAAAATCGCTACCCTTTACCTTTAATTGACGATTTGTTCACTCAGGTGACCAACGCCAAGATTTTCTCAAAGCTAGATCTGAGAGGTGCATACAATCTGGTGCGTATTAGAGATAGTGACTAATGGAAGACAGCCTTTAACACGCCCGACGGGCATTACGAGTATCTAGTGATGCCCTTCGGGTTGTGTAACGCCCTGGCTGTCTTCCAGGAGTTAATTAACGAGGTATTCAGGGAGGTGTTGGGGAAGTTTGTCTTAGTCTATCTGGACGATATACTGATTTTTTCGTCCAATCTTTCTGAACACCGCAGGCATGTTAAGTTTGTGCTGGAAAAGTTAAGACAGAATCTGCTTTATGCTAAACTGGAGAAATGCCTCTTCGAAGTAACCTTGGTTGCCTTCTTGAGGTACATTATCTCCACCTCTGGCCTCTCAATGGATCCAGGGAAGGTTTCCACTGTCCTGGAGTGGCCTCAGCCTGTTAGACTGAAGGCGCTCCAGAGATTTCTGGGATTTGCCAACTACTACAGAAGGTTCATAAAGGGGTACTCTACCATCATCTCGCCCCTCACCAGTCTCACAAAGAAAGGGGCTGATACTCATCACTGGTCACCAGAGGCTCATGCGGCTTTTTCCACACTTAAGAAACTGTTCTGTTCCACACCTATATTGAGACATGTCGATGTCACCTTTCCCTTTATTGTGGAGGTTGATGCTTCAGAGGTGGGGGTGGGAGCTGTATTGTCTCAGAGATCAGGCTTACAGGGCAAACTCCACCCATGTGCCTACTTTTCTCGTAGATTTTCACCCGCAGAGAAAAACTACGACATAGGCAACTGGGAGCTTTTGGCCATCAAGTTGGCTTTTGAGGAATGGCGACACTGGCTAAAAGGTGCAGAACACACTATCACAGTTTACACAGATCATAAGAATCTGGAGTACATAGAAGGTGCTAATAGACTAAGCCCCCGCCAGGCCCGGTGGTCCCTGTTCTTTGCAAGATTCAGATTTGTAATTACATATACCCCGGGTAGCAAAAACATCAAAGCCGATGCCTTATCCAGGTGTTTTGAAACTGAAACAGTACAGCCCTCAGCCCCTGAGACCATTCTACCTCAGAAGGTAGTCCTGGCAGCCACTGAGACCTGGAGGGATTGGACAGTCACTCTGAGTCCTTACCAACAGGATGCTCCAGAGGGGAAGCCTGGTGGGGTCATGTTTGTACCACTGCCTTTCCGTTTACATCTCTTGCAGATGTTTCATTCCCATAAGAATGCTGGTCATCCCGGGGCCACCAGAACTCAGGATTTACTGGCCAGATGTGCGTGGTGGCCTACTTTGGCGAATGATTGTAAGGAGTTTGTAAGAGTGTGTGCAGTGTGTGCAAGAAGTAAACCCTCTCGTCAAGCCCCTGTTGGCACCTTACAGCCCTTGCCAGTTCCAAGTGAACCATGGACCCACGTCTCCATGGATTTTGTGGGTGAACTCCCTCGGTCTGAAGGCAAGACGGTCATTTGGGTGGTAGTGGACAGATTCAGTAAGATGGCTCATTTTGTCCCTTTGAAAGGACTCCCCTCGGCCCAGGAATTGGCTGATCTCTTCATCCAGCACATTTTCCGGCTGCATGGCATTCAGGAGAATGTAGTGTCAGATCGGGGAGTCCAATTTGTTTCAAAGTTTTGGAGAGCCTTCTGCCATCAGTTGGACATGGATCTGGCATTTTCATCAGGTTACCACCCACAGACCAATGGTCAGACCGAGAGAGTTAACCAATCCTTGGAGCAGTTCCTCAGGTGTTACGTTGCAGATGCGCAATCCGATTGGGTAAAGTTTTTGCCGTTTGCGGAATTTGCGCACAGCAACCTGAAAAGCTCTTGTTCTGGGTTTTCCCCATTCCAGGTAGTGTCAGGAAGGTCACCTAAGTTTGCTCCTTTGCCAGTCGCATCTACATCGTTCCCAGCCCTGGAGGATTGGTAGAGGGCGCTAAGGGAGATTTGGGGAATGGTTAAAAGGAATCTGGGGAAAGCATTCCAAACCCAGAAGAGACAGGCAGATAAAAGACGGTCTGTGGAGTGGAAGTTTTCTCCAGGAGACTTGGTGTGGGTGCCCACTCGACATTTGGCCTTAAAACAACTGTCGCCCAAACTGGGCCCTAGATTTATAAGACCATTTCCAGTGTCTAAAAAAATCAATGATGTCCCTTACGCGATTGATCACCCAGCCAGTATGAGAGGTGTGAGATCATTCCATGTGTCTCTTTTAAAGCCAGCAGTTCACGTGGATTCCTCCCCCCCCCCCCCCTGTGTTGGTGGATGACCAACCAGAGTATGAAATTGAAAAGATCTTGGACTCTCGCTTAGTGCAGAATTCCGTGCAATATCTGGTCCACTGGAAAGGATATGGTATAGAGGAAAGATCTTGGGTGCCAGATTGCCGCATGCATGCGGAGAAATTAAAAAAGGAGTTTCATGACTTACATCCTGGGAAGCCTGGTGGGAAGTGTCCGGAGTCCACTCCTCGGGGGGTACTGTAATGGATTGCGGTGACACCGCCGCACGGACTGACAGCGGGGCGGCTGAATCCGCGTTCAGACCGGCGGTTTCTCCGCAGCGACATGTGTCTGGTTTGTCTGAGCCTAGTAGAGCACACAGATGGAGAGATACGCGCGCGCGCTAACAGGCAGGCCCTTTATGCCAATAGGAGAGGGATCAGCTGATCAGGTCGATCAGCTGATCCCAGCGCAGCAGGCGATTGGTTGAATGGGACTGGGTGGCGCTGAGAAGCGCTCTGCTATATATACTTCTCGGCTGTCAGTGGCTGGCCTGGTTGTCTGCCATTGTGAATGCTTATATGTTAGCACTCAGACCATAGTCAGATCCGTGTTTGAACCAGGTGGACCTGGGAATTCACACTTAGCCAGATAACTGTGTTATTGCTGTGTTATACTTTAGACCAGTCCCAGGGTGTCGAGACCACGGACCTCACACCCAAGACTAGGGAAACTGTGTTATTGCTGTGTTATACTTTAGACCAGTCCCAGGGTGTCGAGACCACGGACCTCACACCCAAGACTAGGGAAACTGTGTCATTATTGTGTTGTGCTTTAGATCAGTCCCTGAGTGTTGAGACCACGGACCTCACACTCTAGACTAGGCCTCTGCTTGACATCTGTTATGACCGATTGCACCCTTGACTCTGCTCCTGCTCTCTGATTCGGTACCTTTGCACATCTGATTACCTGTTGCCAACCCTGCCTGTCCCTGGTTACCGAATCAGCCTTCTGTCTCTGTACTTTATCTGCTCGTGTGTTGCCGACCCGGCCTGACCGACCCTTCTACCTGTGACACCCCCCCAGTGGGGGGGGGGGGGGTGTCACAGAGGGACCTCAGAGGGACCTCCTGCAATCCAGTCCAGAGTGCAGGGAGGTCCCTCAGAGGGACCTCCCTGCAATCCAGTCAGGGACTCAATCTCACAGGAGTCCTTTGACTGCAGTAGAGTCTGATTCCCAGCGGTTCAGGGAATCATTGATTCTCTGTGTACTCCAAGCCAATCAGGAGATACTCGTTATACTATCTGGAGTCGCCTGCTCCTCAGGTGGTCCAGACTCATATACTGTTGCACCAAACACTTACACTTATCCGGTGTCCAGAGGTTAGTTTTACTTGTATTATTGGTGATTCTGCAGATCATCAATAATCAGGTATAAATCTGTATTCTTGGTGATACTGCAGATCACCAATAATCAGATTCTCTCTGTGTGCTGACACAGATCGTTACAGCAAACAGTACTGCACTAAAGAATAACTTCACCAGAGGAGCTAGTGAAGCTAGCACCTCACCAGTGGCGAGGGCCCACTGGTGAGTAGAATGGTCTGACAGGCAAGGTTCGGCAACAGAGAGGTAAATATCGGTACAGAATCGTGAGGCAGGAGAGTAATCGGTAATCAGGCAGAGGTTCAGCAACGGAGAGGTAAGTATCGGTACAGAATCGTGAGACAAGAGAGTAATCGGCAATCAGGCAGAGGTTCAGCAACTAATAAGGCAGATAGGCAAAAGTACAGAATCAGAAAGCGAGATCAGAGTCAGAGTTTAGCCAAGAGTCATATACAGGTAATCAGTACAATAACAATATCCTAGTCTAGGTGTGAAGTCATTGATATCAACACCTGGGATCTAGTCTAAGGTCTGAGCGCTAACACACGAGGTATTCACGACAGCAGACAGCGCCAGACTGAAGCCCGAAGGCTTAAGAAGCAGAGGAGACCTCACTGGCACGTCCCCCTGCGCACAGCCAATCCTGGGCGCCGTGAGTCTCCTCTGCGATCAGCTGACCAGCGGGTCAGCTGATCGGCTTCTTCCCCGCATAAAGGTCCCGTCTGTGCGCGCGCGAGACGGTGACCCCCCTACTAACCGAACGTTCCGTCCTCGGCGCCTAGACGCCGGGAGGACGGGTGGCAGCATGGCGGCAGCTGCGGCGGCGCTGTTCACCGCAGCTGCCCCATTCATGACATCCCCACTGTCAAACATGTTGGTGGGAACCTAATGCTTTTGGGGTGTTTTTCAGCTAATGGACCAGGGAACCTAATCACAGCAAACGGCACTAGGAAGGAAGAACAATACATGAGGATTCTCAACAACAACATCAGGCAGTCTGCAGAGAAACTTGGCCTTGGGATCCAGTGGACATTTCAGCATGACAGTGACCCAAAACACACAGCAAAAGTGGTGAAGAAATGGTTAGCAGACAACATTAACGTTTTGGAGTGGCCCAGCCAGAGTCCTGACTTGAATCCAAATGAGAATCTGTGAAGGTAGCTAAAGATCAGAGTGATGGCAAGAAAACCCTCCAACCTAAAAGATTTGGAGCTCATTGGTAAAGATGAATGGGCAAAAATACCTGTGGAGACATGCAAAAAGCTGGTCTGCAATTAAAAGAAGCGTTTGATTGCTGTAATAGACAATAACATTTTTCTATTGATTATTGAGAATGGAATGAATAATTTTGGACTGAACACTTTTTGCTCAAATGTAAATAAAAGCTGAGAAATTATTTTTCCCCCCACAATAATGCGTCTTGTACATCTTTTTATCTTTTGGGAGACACCTATGTCATTTCCCGTCAAAAAATGACTTGCTGGTTGAATAAAAGTAACTTTTAAGTCAAAATTTGCCAGGGGTATGAATAATTATGGGCAGCACTGTGACTTTATCATGTTATGCTTGGAATACACAATGCGTTTTTTGGTCGATTTTCCGTCCGATCGATTTCCTGCTCGATTCTCTTATCTTTTCTTATCTATTTCCATTCACTTCCATGAGAAATCGATCAGAAAAATGATTGAAAATAAGATCGAACATGTCGGAAATTATCTATCGAACCCTCTATCTGCCGAAAACACGTATGGTGTATTCCCAGCATAATATCTGAAGCTCTTCCACTTGCTGTAATCTCATCTGCTCAAAAAAGCTGATCGCAGTCCTTATGCCGATCGGTGCGATCTACGGATCGATGTGCTCCTCTTCCATCAGTGTAATTCATTTTTACTTGAATCACAATCGCTGGCCTGCGATTTGGTGCAATTGCAATTTGTTCCCCACATCTGCACGGCACAACTGCGGCGAGTGGAGAAAGCAGGTTGTGCAAACGCAGTGCGATTGTGCTTGCGTGTTCAAGTGGAAAAGAGCCCTAGTGTACAGTGAATGCCCTGCGCCAGCACATCCACTGCCTTGCAGATTCCATGTCTTTCTCAATAAAATGGCAGTGGATCCGTTGTGAGTGAAAAATGTATGTAGCATTGTGTGTGCGCTGCAATGGATGCATTGCTATTATATTGTATTGGCATCACATCACATCTAAGTGGCAACTGGTGTACTGACCAAGCACATTCACTCCATGGCAGATTGTGGCGACAGGTATAGGGTAATATGCATAGCTCCTTCCTAACCCCCAACAGTGATGTGCTCCCTGCTGAACAGGAAGTACATCACTGATTTTCAGCTGATCGGCTCATGCACGCAACACCGCCACCACAACAATTTAAATAGGTTGCTGCAGTGCTATTGACGCCAAAGTAAATAGAGACGAATGCCCACTACAATAGGGGAGTGGCACACCAGTGGGGAGAGAGAGATGTCCTGCGCACGCGCGAGTGCGTGAAAGAGGGTACTCGCAGTACAGAGCTGCCTGTCTTTTGAAACCCGAGTGCTTCCAAAGACTGATCAGCCAGAGACTGCTAACGGAGGAGCCTGCGGGGGAAGGAGAACACCGTGAGGAGAATGAGAAGGGCCTTCCCTCTCCTTAGGTAAGTATCTGTTTTTTTATATATTTGTTTTTTTTTTAAACTTCAGAACCTGTACTGAGTAAAAATATTTAAAATAAACACATGAGGTAACTTCAAATGAACATTACATAGTTACCTTGCCATCAGTTCATCTCAGAAGCTCACCATTTTCTTCTGACAATAATCCCTTCCAGTTCTGACAATATTTTGTCAGATCTGAAATATGTCAGTTGCTGTCAGTAAAATATCAGTTGCTGTCAGTTATAGCTGAGAGGAAAACTTATGTACCAGGTAATGTCCATGTTTCCCTATGGCTCAAGTGGGCGATGTTACAGTTTAACTGTGTGCTGACCAGAAAGCTGTTATGGGTAATGCCCATTTTCAAAATGGAGGACGGAAAATTCCCTTGATCACAGTGAACAAACAGGACGTGGGACAGGAGAAAGACACCGAGGAGTAGGCTACATGGAAGGTAAGTATGAATTGTGTATCCTTATTTTGACTTTAAATTTTCAGTTCAGGTTTTCTTTAAAGAACATTGTAGCTGCTCATTTTATAACATTTGAGCACAAACACCTCTCTGTTTGAACGTGTCCATTTTGGGGCCTTATCCCAGAAATTGTGTCCTTAGAAGGGTATCTTCTCATAACTTTTGGTCATGAACAGCTTTCTGTATGAAAATTTCCATTGTGAATTACATTTTTTGTTATCTTATCCTTGGAATTGCCATCCTTGGAATTCTTCTGATAAATTCCTCATACATTTATCTTCAGCAGATAACGTCAATGTTTTTAACCACCACTATATATAGCACATAAATGGTCTGTTTCAGGGGAGCAACTAGAAGTCACCCCAACAAAATTTTGTATCGGCCCCCTCACTCAATTACCTGTTAAGTAGACTTTGGGCCCCAAGATATTAGTATTAGGTAGCCTTAACCCCCCCCCCCCCCCCCCCAAGATCAGGGAATCTCTGTGCACTGCTCAGATTGAGGTAGCATGGTAGATAGCTTTTATGTCTTTTCTCTGACAACAGTATCTGGTAGTCTTCATGTTTCTCTAAGATTGAAGTATTGGGTAGCTTTTGGGCTCCCCCTCTTCCCCATGCAATAGTATTAAGTAGTATTTTTCTATCCAGCCCTAGGTAGCATTATTAGCCAGCCTCTGCACCCCTCCCCCCACAGAGAGATGTAATGGGCAGCCTCTGTGGCGCCCCTCCACCAGATAGCAGTAATGGGCAACCATATGGAACATAATACCAGGGCTGTGGAGTCGGAGTCGTGGAGTCGGAGTCGTGGAGTCGGGCAATTTTGGGTGCCTGGAGTCGGAGTCGGGAAAAAATGCACCGACTCCGACTCCTAATGAATTTGTAACTGTAATTAAAATAGAAAATATGATAAAATGTTCTATTTCTCAGATAATAGTCATAAAAAAGAATGTATATATACAGTAATAGCTGTGCTTAGTCCACAAAAATGAAATAAACCAATCAAAATTAGTTACTTGTGCTGCTTCAATAAAGCAGTCCCCGTATTTTTAAGGTCAAATATACACATTTGATTGTGACTGTATATATGATGTGTACACAGGAATCTCTTATATATACTAAATAACATCTATGCTGTAAGAATAAAGCCTGCTGTGTCACTTATAGAGATGGTCAATGCGATGGAAATAATTCTGCACTGATGCTGATTTATGCAAATATATGCACTCCCTTTGCTGATGAAATCAAATAATTTGATATGTTGTTAAAATTTGGTTTGGTGACTACAAATTAAAGGGTACCTGAGACGGATGAAAAGTAAAGTGTTATACATACCTGGGGCTTCCTCCAGCCCCGTTCAGGCTAATCAGTCCCTCGCTGTCCTCCACCACCCGGATCTTCTGATATGAGTCCTGGTAATTCAGCCAGTCAGCGCTGTCCAGCCGCATGCCGCTCCCACAGCCAGGAACATTCTGCACCTGCGCAATAGTGCTGCACAGGTGTAGTATGCTCCTGGCGGTGGAGTGTGTGCATGCGCACTACGCCTGACTGGCTCAACAACAACAACAACAACAACAAATAACATTTGTAAAGCGCTTTTCTCCCGTGGGACTCAAAGCGCATAAGCATGGCTCCGACCATCGTGGTACAGAGGAAGAATTTTATAAATCTGGAAATGCCAGGCTAAACAGGTGGCTTTTCAGTCTGGATTTGAATAGCTCCAGGGATGGTGCTGTCTTTACTGGGTGTGGTAGGGAGTTCCAAAGAGTAGGGGCAGCATGACAGAAGGCTCTGTCTCCAGATTTTTTTGAGGTGCACTCTGGGAGTGACCAAGTTTATAGAACTTGCTGATCTGAGGTTGTGAGAGGTGTGGTGCAGCTTCAGCAAGTCCTTCATGTATCCAGGGCCCAGATTGTGCAGGGATTTGAATGTCAGCAGTCCAATCTTGAAGAGTATTCTCCATTCTACTGGTAGCCAGTGCAGTGAGCGAAGGATCGGTGTAATGTGACAGTGGCGAGGCTGGTTTGTTAGCAATCAGGCAGCAGCATTCTGCACTAATTGCAGGCGACGCAGGTCCTTTTTGGGGAGGCCAGCATAAAGGGCATTGCAGTAGTCCAGCCGTGATGTGATGAAGGCGTGGACTAGGGTTTGAAGATCCTCTGGGGGAATCAGATGTTTAATCTTTGCAATGTTCTTCAGATGAAAGAAGGAAGATTTAACTACAGATGAAATTTGGTTTCTGAAACTCAATTCCCCATCGATTAGTACGCCAAGGCTGCGCACAAGGTTGGAGCTGTTTATGTCTGAATTCCCAATCCTGATTGGTGTTGCTTTAGGATAGAGCTGTTTTGATGGCGAGCACTGGCTTTGGACAAACAGGACCTCAGTTTTGTCAGCATTCAGTTTCAACCAGTTATCATTCATCCATGCCTGAAGCTCAGCTAAGCAAGAGTTTATTTTTGGGGTAGGGTCTGTTCCACCAGGTTTGAAGGACAGGTATAGCTGTGTGTCATCGGCGTAGCAGTGGTACGTCAGGCCATGTCGTTGGATAAGTGTACCGATTGGCAACATGTAGATTGCAAACAGCAGAGGGGATAGGATTGATCCTTGTGGCACTCCGAATTGTAGAGGTGCAGGTTTGGACATTATAGGTCCTAGGGATACTCTCTGTGTTCTGTCAGTCAGGAATGATCTGAACCACTGGAGGACTGATCCACTGATGCCACAGTACTCCTGCAGTCTGTTAAGCAGGATTTTATGGTCAACTGTATCAAAAGCAGCTGAGAGATCCAACAGGATTAGGATGGAGCATTCCCCTCTGTCCCTTGCCATGAGCAGATCGTTGCAGACTTGGATGAGGGCTGTTTCACAGCTGTGGTGTTTCTTAAAGCCAGATTGTAGAGGGTCCAGGATGTTGTTTACTGACAGCCTGGTTTCAAGTTGCAGATAGACAGCCTTTTCAATAACTTTACCTAAGAAGGGGAGGTTGGAGACAGGTCTGTAGCTGCTCATAGCATCTGGATCCATGGAAGGTTTTTTAAGAAGGGGCTTGATGATTCCTTCTTTTAGAGAGGTAGGAAACCTCCCTGCTTGCAGAGAGCAATTTATTATTTTGTGAAATGCTGGACCAAGCAGGTCAGGGCATTTCAGCATATGTTTAGTTGGTCCAGGTCAAGTACCTGGACTCATAGCAGAAGATCCAGGTGATGGAGGAGGACAACGAGGGACTGATTAGCCTGAAGGGGGCTGGAGGAAGCCCCAGGTATGTATAAAACTTTAATTTCATCTGTCTCAGGTTTACTTTGTTACACAGTAGTACTATACTCTACATATGCACTCTCCACAGAGCTGCAGGGAATCCACTGAGAATGCTGTGCACATTGAACACAGAGGTGTTGTCTGTCACCCATAAACCTTGTTCAGATTGTGCATGAAGAATGTGTAATAGAGGAAGAATCTCCTCATTCCCCTGCAGAGTACCTGCACATCATCATACTTACATGTACCCACACTTACATTGCCTAGGGCCTGATATATGTTCTTTGTTCCGGTTTGTACCTTTTACAAGTACTCTTACCAAGGACTAGTTTTAGTCTAAAGGGAATAAATATAGTAGTCTACATATCCTTCTCACTTCAGTTGTCTTGTAAAATTCCTAAGCGTTGGCAGTTAAGAGACGAATTTCATGTTACATACTTTTAATCAACAAAATTGTAATATGCAAATTAGGGGAGTCGGAGTCGAGGAGTCGGAGTCGGTGGAATCCTAAACTGAGGAGTCGGAGGATTTTTGGACCGACTCCACAGCCCTGCATAATACTTACGCTAAAGTTTTTGGTGCCAAAGCTGCCATATAAGCTACAAACTAGCGTGGATCAAATCAGCAGAGGAATTAGTGACTCACAAGCTGGCAGATTCACAGGCAGAAGGGAGACATACTTCTCACCAACTGTAGAGGTGACGTTTGGTTTAACAACAGAACTGTACTCCATACAAGGTGTTTCTCTACAGTGTGGTGCCTATGAAGACCCCTTTGGCAGTGTTCAAGCATTATCAAGAACTGCAAAGGAAACCAGAGACAGCACACTACAAAGATTTTTTTTTATTTACCTGGGGCTTCCTCCAGCCCAATAAGCACGTCTGAGTTCCTCGCCGTCCCATCCTGGTCCTTCGTTCAGCAGCAATCAGCCTCGGTAACTGACTCAGTCGTGTCAGTCGGAGTCTTCTGCACACGTGCGAGAGGTCCATGCATGGGCAGAAGACCCAATTATTTTAAAGGGAACCTTAACTGAACCTAAAAAAAAGTCACTTACCTGGGGCTTCCACCAGCCCCCTGCAGACATCCTGTGCACTCACCGATCATCTGGTCCCCCGCCGTTGCAGTTTCGTTTTCGGCGGCTGATCAGTTGCCGAGCAGTGAGCCTGTGCCGGTCTATGTGAGTGCGTCCGCGATCACAAGCCTGTCCCTGTGGCCATTGTACGCCTGCATAGTATGCATACATACGTACATACGTAGTACTACTCTTACGTATATATGTAGTACGCGTACTGCGCAGGTGCAAGACAGCTACAGGGACAGGAGCGCGATCGCTTTAAAATAATTGTTCTTCCTCTGTTAACCATGATTACCTGGTAAATACGGGTCAGCTTCTGCTGATCGCGTCAGTAAAATTGCGATTGAGCTCACTCTCTTGCACAAGAAGCAGCCCCACACATGAATGGTCTCAGGATGCTTGACTGATGGCATAGGACAGGACTGATGGTAGTGCTCCCCTTTTCTTTTCCAGGAATATGTCTTTTTAAATATGTATGCCATGAGGGTATATTACTATTATTTTTGCAAATAATGTCTCGTAATCATCGATAGTGTACAATGAGAAAGCAAAAAACACATTTTCCAAATACAATATTGTCACCATACATTGTGCTAGGAACATAATATAAATGTTGTAATAACCAGGATGGATAAGTAGTAAAAATGTTTCTGTGTTAGCCAAACAAATTCTGTAGGTAGAAAAAAACAAAGTCTTGTAAAAACAAAGTCTTATAAGCTTGCATTATTTAACTTTATCAATTAGCCATTAATATTACGTTTACAGGACTTTTTTTTTCTACCTACAGGATGGATAAGCAAATAAAATGTGTGGGTTGAACTTATAGTTAGCACTGTTTATTGTAAAACTATAATGGATGTAAATTGAGAAATAGTGTTTTTTCTATTTTTTTACTTTAAATTCCCTTTAAAATGCATGGAAAATAAGGTAATTACTAAACAAACTTTTCAGCCTAATTTGTCCTAAAAAAACAAAATATAGATAATTTAGGTGTGATAAATAGTAATAATGTTATTGGCAAATGAATGGGAGCAGCACTGATATGTGAAAATGTCTCTAGTCCTGAAGTGGTTAGTGAAAAAAAATTGCAAAATGCAAAAAAAATAATAATAATTAAAAAAAATGCATGCTAAAATTGCTTTGCAGTGTGATTTCGGTCCAGGATTCTCTGCGTGATGCTTCTTTGCAAGCCTTTCCTCTGTTCTGAGAGTAGGAAAGTCATATTCTTTCCTTGTTTCTACAACTTAGTGCTTCTGATATACAGTAACAGTATTATGTGACCCTTTAGAAAGAGTCCACTTTATCCAGCAGACATTCATTCAGACTGTTCATTTTAGAGGCATCTGGTAGCTGTAGAGCTGCACAACAGCTGGAAAGCCAGACCTGTATAGGATTGGTAAGGTGCAGGTCACAGGGTTACTGTGACTGAGAGAAGCCCTCTCAGGTTACACAGCTGCCCTCTCTAGGCGGTTGCTAGTCGCCTGTTGCACCGCGCAGAACAAGAAGGAAAAAAGGTGAGACAGGATTTGTGTTGATCTAGCCTGCAACGCTAGCAGCTCGCCGCCAGCTTTTGGCGCCAACCGCTAGAGGTCGCTATTCGGCCGCCTCTGCTAGTCTGCTGCTCCGGTCCTCGGCGAGGAGCAACTCCACAGGCCAGGGAGCGTGGTGGCGGCGGCGGCGAGCCTGAGCGCGTGTCCGCCCCCCCTCCTCTCCTCCCCCTCAGCGTTCCCGCTAGTGGCCAGCAGTAGCAGCGGAGAGTCTGAGCGACTCCAGCTAGTTTAGCCGCCAGGATACGGGGACTGCAGCTGGCGGGGCACGCGGAGAGGCCTTCCCCCCCTCCTCCTCCACACTGTGCGCCGGATACATGCGGGGGGAGCTCGCCCTCCTCTGGAGGTAAGAAGACAGAGGGCGCTGTACTGTACCGAGGGCTGATAGCAGCCGCTGCCCGGCATGAGGGAGTCGGTGTGGCCTCGCGCGCCTCTCCTGTATGGGTGACTGGGCGGCCTTCAGCGGACTAGCGCAAGGCATGCTGGGACTGGTAGTTCTCTAGCAGCTGTGCGGGGGTGAGGGAGAGCTGCGCGCTAGGCCCGAGCAGTTTGTGTGCACTCTGCGTCCCTCTCTCACAGCAGGCAGGCCTCCTTCAGCTAACTACTAGGCAGCCTGGCCTTTCCTGTTCCGCCCTCCACTCTACCCCACACACCCGAGGGCGCCACTCCGTCCCACCCGGCCTGGGATTTAGCCATTAGTGCGGGAAGTCGGGCATGTTTTTGGGCTGTTTTTTGTTCCATACGCTGTGTATGTGACAGTTTGTTTTCTGACCGATAGAGGCCGCTAGAGGACTGTGGAAGAAGAAGCAGCCTCCTCCGGCAGAATGGACTTCCCTGGCACCCAGCAGAAACCCGTCGACGGGAAGATAGTCTACCCGCCCGGGGTGAAGGACATCACCGATAAGATCACCAACGATGAAGTGGTCAAACGTCTTAAGGTGAGTAGCCAGCCATACAAACAGATGGGAGCAGATTGTGATTGCATTGCAAGCTTTACCACCAGTTGTTGTTTTATGTGAATTTGGATTACAAGCTATGCCAACACCCCCAAGTTCATTACTCTGCCCTGTAAGTACCCTCCATCACTTTCTGTGTACTTCCTGATTGTGTGCTGAGAGCCACTCCCTCTAACATGGTGCCTAAGCAACCAATCACAAGGCCTGGGCTTGGTCACATGGGGTCAGGAGCAGCTGTGTGCATTTCTAAATCCTCGGGGTTTATTCATTCTGGAGGTGTGTAAAGAATACCTGAACTGAAAAAATAAACTAATCAGAATTACTTTCCTGGTGTCTTGTGATGTTATTTTCACTTATTGGTGTTTAAATTTGATCTCTAAAGTTTGCACACCAGCCATATCAGTGTGATGTAAAGTTTGGTTCATTCAGCTACCAAGTAAAAGAAATGGCTGAAAGTTTCTCAGCCACCTGGTGCTATTGGGAATTGTTTAACTGAGATAAGTGTTTTGGCTTCTGTTTTCATTTTTTAGGAGAGCCATAGCTGATTACAACTGCGGTTTGTCTCTTTTGCATACTAAAAACACTGGTCTATTACTGTGACTCTTGCGATGCAATAGATAAAAAGTGAAAACAGGCAAGTTCTAAGTAGGCTTTGTACTATATGTATCCATGTTTATTTAGTCTTGTTCCATGTCAGTTATGGTAAAGGGAGCAGTGACTGGCGAGTTTAGCAAAAGTTAACTTGTGTTTCCCAGTGAAAATAAATGGTAAATGAGATTGTTCTAGTTCCAGCTTGCATAAAAATATAATGTTGACGATTGCTCAGTGTTGGTGCCTGTAAATTTGCTGTGTGCTACTTGAGCATGGCAAGTTTGCTGATAATGCACTGAAATTTTACTGGAATTTTATGCATCAGGCCCATCGTTCTAGCATTTTGGTAGGGCTGTAAAGCACCCCATTTATATTGTGAAGTTGCTTTATGGTTCTAAGATAAGCATATCATATAGTGGATTTCAATGAAAAGGTTTTGTACAAATGCGATACTTAACAGGGCTGAGGTGGTTTTGAATTGAGTGTGTGAACAAGTATCCATTTAGCTTGTTTCAGTTGCTGGATCTTTAAAGGAGAACTGTAGTGAGAGGTATATGGAGGCTGCCATATTTGTTTCCATTTAAGCAATACCAGTTACCTGGCTATACTGCTGATCCTTTGCCTCTGATACTTTCAGCCATAGGCCCTGAACAAGCATGCAGCAAGTCAGTTGTTTCTGACAATGTTGACAGATATGACAAGATTAGCTGCATGCTTGTTTCTGGTGTGATTCAGACACTTCTTCAGCCAAATAGATCAGCAGGGCTGCCAGGCAACTGGTATTGCTTAACCACTTCACCTCCCTTGCTACGCTTATCTACTCCCCACAAAACTTTACTTGAAGCTCAGGGGAGTAGATAGGCTTACTTGTGGTAAACAGTGTGCTGTATGCCCAATAAGCTATCTGATTATGTATATAGGGTATCATTTTAACCGTGACAAGTGAGAGAATAGATTTTGTGGTGTTTGACAACTGAGGGCTAAGTCATGTGATTTTTTTTTTTTTTTTTTTTTTTTTTTTTTTTTTACCGGAAAACTGAATGAAAAGCAATAAAACTGTTGTTTTCATGTACTCTGTACCCCTAAATAAATACTTGTAAAAACAACAAAAGTGACAGCATTGAAAAGAGAATACATAGTTACCCTAGGGGACTTAGCTTTTAAAATATGTATGCCATGATAGTGTATTACTGTTAATCATGAAGATAAGGGCTTTCAATTACTGATAGAGTACAATGAGAAAACAAAAAACACAAACCAGAAACTAATATATTATCGCTATACATTGTACTAGGAACATTATTTAAATGTTGAGATAACCAGGACAAATTAGCAAATACAATGTGTAGGTTTTAACTATGGTAACATTGTTTATTTGAAAACTATAGTGCATGGAAATGGAGAAATAGTGTATTTTTTCTTTTTTTTTTCCTCATTTTTCCCTTTAAAATGCACAGATAATAGCATAATTACTAAAAGCAAATATCACCCTCACAAAGCACAATTTGTGGCAAAAAAAATAAGATATAGATCATTTACATCTGATGAGTAGCAATAAAGTTATTGGTGAATGAATGGGAGGAGCGCTGAAATGTGAACATTGCTCTGGTTTTTAAGCAAAAAACCCTGTGGTGCTGAAGTGGTTAATGTGGAACTGTAGATAGAAAATAAACACATTGTTTCACTTACCTGGGGCTTCCCCAAGCCCCCAGCAGCTGTCCTGTCCCGCGCCGAGTCTCCACTAGTCTCCGTGCCACCGCTCCGTCCCGTACCTCGACTTGTAAGTCGAGGCCAGCGCAGCCCTGCCAAGCGTACCCTTTCTTCGCGTTCCACTCTGCAATAGCGGGGAACGCGAAGAAAGGTTACGCGTGGCCAGAGCCGAGCAGTGGCCCGGTGGCGGGAAAACGGAGGCTCGTCGAGGAGCGGGACAGGGCGGCTGCTGGGGGCTTTGGGAAGCCCCAGGTAAGTGAAAAAATGGGCCTGATTCACAAAGCGGTGAAAAGTGTTTGCACGCCTGTGAAAAGCCCTTTATCACACCTAAACTCAGTTTAGGCATGATAAAATGAAACTCGCGTAGTTTTACGCGCGCAAACGCGTAATTCCGCGCAATGCGCCCATTAAACCCTATGGGCGCTGCACGTGGAATTACGTGTTTGCGTGCGTAAAACTTTACGCGCGGGACTTTGCGCGCGATAAAGAGCACAAATCGGGGCTAACTCAGCGGTGCAAAGGTTATCACGCCTAAAGTCTTTTAGGCGTGATAACTGAGTTATCACCGCTTTGTGAATCAGGCCCAATGTGTTTATTTTCTATCTACAGTTCCGCTTTAAAAGGAAATAAATATGGCAGCCTCCATATACCTCTCACTACAGTTCTCCTTTAAGCAACAGCAACCCCTGAACACATTATTCCCTGTTCTGTCGTGCTTTGCGTGTCGTTCTATAGGGAGTACTCTATAGAAGCAGACACGTTGCTCTGCAAGGTGTCTGTACAGCACTTGGCCCCTGATTTGTTGCCTGAGGGATCCAAAGGGTCCAGATGAAGGCCAACTTAACCCAGATGTGAACAAGGCAAATCCTCTAGAGGCATTTAGGAAATCTGAGTGTATAGATTTATACTTACCTGGTGTTTCCTCCTGCCCCCTGTAGTCCGTCTGCTTAATCATTGTCGTCCTGATCCCCTCCATTCTCCTGCAGTGAAGTCCATGATCCAGCCCAGTCGCGCTCCACAGCACCCGTACAGGCTGTGAACACCGGTTGCGGTCTGCAAATGGCAGTTCCTGTCTTGGCTAACTGTGCATGCTTAGAACTCTCCCTGCAATGGGAGACCGGGACTACACATGAGCAGTGGAGTACAACTTGGCTTATCGGGCTACTATGTGGGAGAATGGGGGGATCGGGAGAACGGTAGTGAAGCAGACATACTACAGGGGACTGGAGAACGCCCAAGGCAAGTATAAATCCAGGGCTGTGGAGTCGGATTCGGGGCAATTTTGGGTGCCTGGAGTCGGAGTCGGGAAAAAATGCACCGACTCCTAATTAATTTAAACTGTAAAATAGAAAATATGATTAAATATTCTATTTCTCAGATAGTTATCATAAATAATTTATATATACAGTAATAGCTGTGCTAAGACCTGGTCCACACTAGGTCCGAAAACGTATCCGTGGCTGCGTTTTTCAAACCTAATGAAAAACGGAGTCCCGGATACTAATGTTCAAAATAGCAGCCAGCCTCACCCAAGTAAAAAACGGATCCGTCTGCGTTTGCGGGGACCCGTTTTCAAAACCTGAACGGAAGGTCCGGATCTGCTGCATTTTCACGCAACGGATCAGGACCACGGCTACACGCAGGGGTAGTGAAAGCAATGAGAAATTGCATCTCCAGCTCCACAGGCAAAAAACTGATGTGAAAATGGATAGCCTGAGCTTTATGATTGGCCCAAAAAAATCCTCCCACTCCTTCCTAATGATGGAGACGTTTTCTGTCAGGGAAAAACTGAACGGAAACTGATGCAAAACTGATGCACTTTCATCAGTTTGCAGTACGGTGGGTACTTCCCCTAATCTTCCCCTGATCCGGACTGCAGTGTCCGTCCTGCAACTGTGTCTAGTGTGGACCTAGCCTTAGTCCACAAAAATGAAATAAACCAATCAAAATGAGTTACTTGTGCTGCTTCAATAAAGCAGTCCCCGTATTTTTAAAGTCAGATATACATACAGTGGAGGAAATTATTTGACCCCTCACTGATTGTGTAAGTTTGTCCAGTGACAAAGAAATGAAAAGTCTCAGAACAGTATCATTTCAATGGTAGGTTTATTTTAACAGTGGCAGATAGCACATCAAAAGGAAAATCGAAAAAATAACCTTAAATAAAAGATAGCAACTGATTTGCATTTCATTGAGTGAAATAAGTTTTTGAACCCTCTAACAATAAAAGACTTAAAGAGACTCCGTAACAAAAAATGCATCCTGTTTTTTATCATCCTACAAGTTCCAAAAGCTATTCTAATGTGTTCTAGCTTACTGCAGCACTTTCCACTATCACAGTCTCTGTAATAAATCAATGTATCTTTCCACTGTCAGACTTGTCAGCCTGTGTCTGGAAGGCTGCCAAGTTCTTCAGTGTTGTGGTTCTGCTATGAACTCCCCCTTCCACGCCCCTCTATGCACACTGCCTGTGTATTATTTAGATTAGGGCAGCTTCTCTCTTCTCTCTCATCTTTTACAAGCTGGATAAATCGTCCTCTGAGCTGGCTGGGCTTTCACATAGTGAGGAATCACAGACAAGGGCAAAGCTGTTTGCAGGAAGAAACGAGCAGCCTGAAACTTCAGTGCATGAGAATAGGGGGAAAGAAACACACAAATGATCTCTTGAGATTCAAAAGGAATGCTGTATACAGCCTGCTTGTGTATGGATGTATTTTCTATGTGTGGACATACTGTACATCAACCTACTTCCTGTTTTGGTGGCCATTTTGTTTGTTTATAAACAAACTTTTTAAAACTGTTTTTAACCACTTTTAATGTGGCGAGGAGCGGCGAAATTGTGACAGAGGGTAATAGGAGATGTCCCCTAACGCACTGGTATGTTTACTTTTGTGCGATTTTAACAATACAGATTCTCTTTAATACTTAGTGGAAAAACCCTTGTTTGCAAGCACAGAGGTCAAACGTTTCTTGTAATTGATGACCAAGTTTGCACACATTTTAGGAGGAATGTTGGTCCACTCCTCTTTGCAGATCATCTCTAAATCCCTAAGGTTTCGAGGCTGTCTCTGTGCAACTCTGAGCTTGAGCTCCCTCCATAGGTTTTCTATTGGATTAAGGTCCGGTGACTGACTAGGCCACTCCATGACCTTAATGTGCTTCTTCTTGAGCCACTCCTTTGTTGCCTTTGCTGTATGTTTTGGGTCATTGTCGTGCTGGAACACCCATCCACGACCCATTTTCAGTTTCCTGACAGAGGGAAGGAGGTTGTCGTTCAGGGTTTCACGATACATGGCTCCGTCCATTTTCCCGTTAATGCGATTAAGTTGTCCTGTGCCCTTAGCAGAAAAACACCCCCAAAGCAAAATGTTTCCACCCCCTTGCTTGACGATGGGGACGGTGTTTTGGGGGTCATAGGCAGCATTTTTCTTCCTCCAAACACAGCGAGTTGAGTTAATGCCAAAGAGCTCTATTTTGGTCTCATCAGACCACAGCATCTTCTCCCAGTCACTCACAGAATCATTCAGGTGTTCATTGGCAAACTTCAGACGGGCCTGCACATGTGCCTTCTTGAGCAGGGAGACCTTGCGAGCCCTGCAGGATTTTAATCCATTGCGGTGTAATGTGTTTCCAATGGTTTTCTTGGTGACTGTGGTCCCTGCTAATTTGAGGTCATTCACTAACTCCTCCCGTGTAGTTCTAGGCTGCTTTTTCACCTTTCTCAGAACCATTGACACCCCACGAGGTGAGATCTTGCGTGGAGCCCCAGAGCGAGGTCGATTGATGGTCATTTTGTGCTCCTTCCATTTTCGAACAATCGCACCAACAGTTGTCACCTTCTCTCCCAGCTTCTTGCTAACGGTTTTGTAGCCCATTCCAGCCTTGTGCAGGTCTACAATTTTGTCTCTGACATCCTTGGACAGCTCTTTGGTCTTTCCCATGTTGGAGAGTTTGGAGTCTGCTTGATTGATTGATTGATTGATTGATTCTGTGGACAGGTGTCTTTTATACAGGTGACTAGTTAAGACAGGTGTCCTTAATGAGGGTGACTAATTGAGTGGAAGTGTCTAACCACTCTGTGGGAGCCAGAACTTTTAATGGTTGGTAGGGGTTCAAAAACTTATTTCACTCAATGAAATGCAAATCAGTTGCTATCTTTTATTTAAGGTTATTTTTTCGATTTTCCTTTTTATGTGCTATCTGCCACTGTTAAAATAAACCTACCATTGAAATGATACTGTTCTGAGACTTCATTTCTTTGTCATTGGACAAACTTACAAAATCAGTAAGGGGTCAAATAATTATTTCCTCCACTGTAGAAGCTGCCATGATTATATCCTCTTAATACCAGTTGCCTGTCTGTCCTGCTGATCCCATGCCTCTAATACTGTACTTTTAGTAGTAGACTCTTAACAATCATGCAGATTAGGTGTTTCTGACTGAAGTCTGACTAGATTAGTTACATGCTTGGAGATTCAGATACTCCTGCAGCCAAAGAGATCAGCATGTTGCTAGGCAACTGGCAATGTTTAAAAGTAAATAAATATGGCAGCCTCCATTTCCCTCATTTCAGGTGTCCTTAAAGGATACACAAGGCAATTCAAAATCAGAATTAAGTGGGGCTTCCCCCAACCCCCAGAAGGCTATTTGTCCCTTGCCGCAGCTCTGTTCTCAGCCAGGGTTGGCGGCCTCTACGGAGGGGACCCCCAGGAAACTGGCTTAGAGCAGAGCTGTGGCGAGGGACACATGATAGCCCCAGGTAAGTAAATCTGATTTACTCTGAATTGCCTCATGTATCCTTTAAAGAGAACCCGAGGTGGGATTTAATAATGTTAGTAGGGTACAGAGGCTGGTTGTGCACACGAACACCAGCCTCTGTTGCCGTATAGTGTGCCCCCAGGACCCCCCTGTGCTCTGCTGTCCCCCATAATAAAAACAGCCGTCCTAGCGACATGCACCTTTGCTGTTTACCTTTGTGGTGCCATTCAGTGCCGCTCCCCCCCGCCTCCTCTATATCGCCGCTCCCCGCCTGCGTCCCTTCCCTCCAATCAGCGGGAGGGAAGGGACGCGGGCGGGGAGCAGCGCTGAATGGCTCCACAAAGGTAAACGGCGTGCTAGCGGACAAGGTGCATGTCGCTAGCACGCCGGTTTTTATTATTGGGGACAGCAGATCGCAGGGGGGGGGGGGGGGGGCCTGGGGGCACACTATACGGCAACAGAGGATGGTGATAGTGTGCACAACCAGCCTCTGTGCCCTACTAACATTAAATCCCACCTCTGGTTCTCTTTAAAACAACATATATATTGCCTGGCTGTCCTGCAGATCCTATGCCTCCAAGTGTCATTTCATACTACAATTTTTGTCATAACACCCATGCTGTTGCATACGCTAATGGTTGCGATGTATGCATATGTCTATGGACTTGTATGGATCTTGTTGCATCTGTAATGTGCGATGTGATGGATGCACAATGCAATGTGTATGATGTGAGAGTAACCTTATACTTACACCTCTGGCAGGGTACAATTTGGCTGTTTACCATAGCTGGGAGAGCTATGGATGGTCCAGTGGCTCCCCAGATCCTCTTTGAGCCCACTGTTCCTCCATGGTTTCTTGTGACCGTTCTTTCTCTGTCCATGTACAAGCCTGTCCATACTGGGCATGTGCGTGTACCCAGTACAGTGTTCTCCCCAGAAATATTTTCCAGCCGGGTGGCATGAAAAAGTAGCCGGGTGGGGAAGTAAGGTTAAGCAGGGTGCTGCTGGGTCAGAAAGTAAGGAAACGCTGAAAGGAGAGTGAGGGTCACACTGGGTGGGGAAATCACACTGGCTGGGGAGAGGTCAGCATCACACTGAGTGCTACTGGGTGGGACGATAACTTGTTCAAGAAACAAAAATCGCATTGCGAATGCTCCCAAAATGCTGTATGCAGTGCATTTGTGATATTCATACAAATCGCAACTGTAGTGTGAATGCCACCATAGGGCAACTTTGTCATCGCAATTCTCTATTCGCTGGCGTTCAGCAAAGCTCTAAGAATTCCCTGAAAAGCACCTCAGTGTGAATGGGGCCTTAGTGCCATAGCCCCATCATCACATATATGACCTGACACCATTCACCATCCCTGCATGCAATGTATGTTACTCCTGCTGCTGCACATACACTAGTTGCAGAGGAGTGCTGAACACGGGCAGGCGACATGAGTGGTGAGAACTCCAGCTAAGACTTTGCAAAAGCCATGCTAATTTAAAGGGGAACTGAAGTAAGAAGAAGATGGAGGCTGTCATATTTATTTCCTTTTAAACAATACACATTGCATGGCAGCCCTGCTTATCTATTTGACTGCAGTAGTGTCTGAATCAGACAAGAAACAGGCATGCAGCTAATCTTGTCAGATCTGACAAAATGTCAGAAACACCTGATCTGCTGCATGCTTGTTCAGGGGCTATGGCTAAAAGTATTATAGGCAGAGGCTCAGCGAGGCTGCCAGGTAACTGGTATTTCTTACAATGAAATAAAGATGGCAGCCTCCTTATACCTCTCACTACAGTTGTTCTTTAAAGCACAGTGATTTGTGAACATACAAGTATTCTGTCTGAACTCAATGGATGCATGTCTTTCTCAACCTAAATAACCAACTGCTGAAACAAAAAAAAAGGCTAAACTTGATGTAAAACGCTGAACTAAACTTTTTGCCATTAATTTGCCCATACTGAAAGAAGCTGGATAGCAGTGATGGAACTGAACAATTTGGGGTTAATAGCTAGCAAACCACGTGTCAGTTTGTGATAAAGTGCAGAGACACAGGAGGCAGAGTGAAGGCTGTACCTGGTTCTTTTACAGCCTCTGTAAAACCACTTATGTCTCTCGCTGAATGCTCGGACTAATGGCCCATACTCACGAGGGACTTTTGTCGCCTCAACACGCGGCGCGTGCGTGTTGCGGCGACAGGTCGCCCGTGAGTATGGGCCGTCGCACGCGCGCGCACCCCGAACTGTCGCCCGCCGCTCATGTCGCCATGCGATTGAAAGTTTCAATCGCATGGCGACAGTCGCCGCCGCACCTCCCCCGCAACTGTCGCTAGTCCGCGTGAGTACGCGGACTAGCGACAGCAACCTCCATTGTATCAAATGGAGCTTCCGGCGGGGGGAGGAGGAACATCGGCGACAGCTTCCGCCTCGCCGCTGGTCCCTCTTTCGCGTGTGTACGCGGAGAGACCTGGCGAGAAGCTGTCGCCGGCCTGTCGCCCACACGCTCACGTGTGCTGGCGACAGGCAACATTTGCACCCCGTGAGTACGGGCCTTAAAGAAACACGTTGATATGTTAATATGCGGCTGCCACACTTCAAAATGTTTCCGGACATTCTTGTGACCCGAAGGACCTGGGGAAGGGGGCATTGTACATGCTGCTCTGACAGGGAGAGGAAGAGAAGAGCATCTGTCCACTGTAGTAGCCAGCGGGAGTGACTCACCAAAACATAACAAATCAAACCGCACTTTCTTTTCAGTGCGGACTCCAGCTGAAAGTTCCCGCAGTCTGCCTGTTCCTCTCTCTATGATATTTCCCCGCCCTTCCACACTGCTGATAGGAAGGAAGGAGCTGAGGAGGAGGGCGGAGATGCTTGCATTCCAAGTCGTCATGTCTACAGTTCAGAGGAAAGAATTTATGATGCAGACAGCGGCCAATCACAGCAGCCGGGCGGGAACAGAGATCAGGTGGGCGCTCCGCCCAGCTAATAGGCTCTGGGGAGAACACTGCCAGTATAACTCAGCAATTTTGCACAGATAAAAAAAAAAAACTATACATAAGCGGATTTGTTCTATGGTGCATGCGCAGACTCTTGCATGCCCTGTCCAGATCAACTCTAGCGCAGCAGAAATGCAGCAGATAATGGAAGCCTCTGGACTATCCAGATCCTTCACAGTACTGAGGTAAGTATCCGGTGTTTTTTTTAATTATTTGTGTGGGTGTTTTTTTTATTGTCTTTGCTTCAGGTGTACTTGAAATCCTCTGTTCCAGAGCATGTATGCTGCCCGGTTCTTTAGTCCACATTTGGCTGCATCGGACAGCACTGAAGTAAAAAGATCAATGTGTCAGCTAGGAGATTGGCATTGTTTAAAAGGAAATTGATATGGCAGCCTCCATATCTCTCCCTCTTACTACAAGGCCACAGTGAAGTGCGTACACACCTTTGACTTATATAGCCCATCAGGATGGAGACCTGATCCCAGATGCGAGTCAGCTGTATAGCTGTGTTGTTTTGCAGGGAGGTAGAGGGACGACGGTGTGTATGTGGCGGGTGGGGGAGCAGTGTAGACAATGGGATTGGCGGTCGCGGGGGAGTGAGTTGATCTGCTGGTTGGGGGTTGGGTCGTGAGCCACTGTACACAACCTAATTATCGGCTGAGGCGGTCGTTATTGGCCACCTCTGCCGACTTTAGTCAAGCGTGTGTACAAGCCTTAAAGCAGACCTGAACTGAGAACATCCTCTCTGCTCTAAAGATACCAGTCTCCTCAGTTTGTGAAACCTCCAACTCCGACTCTAGGTACACAAAATCGCTGAGACTCCGACTCCTTAGTCTTATACTTACTAGGGCTGTGGATTTGGTACAAAAATCATCTGACTCTGACTCCTCAGTTTATGAAAGCTCCAACTCCAGGTACCCAAAATTGCTTTGACTCCAACTCCACAGCCCTGAAAGATACGCAACAGCATGATAACCTTTAAACAAAAAACATTTCTTTGTTACAGCTTATACAAATCCTAAAATAAATCTGCACAGTTTCTACTTCTCGATTCATGGAAGCAGGCTTATTATTAACAGCCTGTGCTTTCAAATGAGCTTATCTGCCATCTCTGCCGTGGCAGTCATGTGACTCGGGAGAGATCAAATTACAACTTGTGATTAGACACAAATAAGGGGGAATTAAACAGGCTAAACTCTCTAAATACATACTGGGTGCATTTCTCTGTTTTCCTTCTGCCCTGTGCAAGAGTTCTAGAGCCCTTGTAGTGTTTTTTTTTTTTTTATATACAACAAAATAAAGGTCTTAAAATTTTCACTGTTCCCCGAACTTGAAGACCACTTCCTCAGGCAGACACTTGGTATCATCTGTAATGCATGGGTGTTGGGAAATGTAGTCTGGCATCTATTGCTTTCCTACTTTTGTGTGTCACGTGGTCCCACCTGATAGACCTGTCACAGGCTAAATCCTGAGAGGTTAGAAATGGAGTTGTATGCCGTTTGCAAAGTACGTTAAGCCCATGGATCGGGTATTTTGTCCAGCAATTTGATTTTGTTTGCATTTTTTTTCACTTACTTGATTACCATTAGTATTTTTCTTGTTCAGTTTTGGACTTAGTTGGTCCTTGAAGGGTTAGAACTTTTGTTTGAGTTGCTGCTGTTTTCTGTTAGAGATTTCCTATAATTTCTGCCTCAGTGACCTGAATTGGAATGATTATTCTCATGCATTTATATAGGACTTTTTTTCTGAAGTGCTTCAAATATAAATTTGAACTTCAAGTCCTGTCACTAACTTTTATCAGAGGAACACCCAAACTTAACCTTATAATTATAGCCCAGTGATCTGCAAACTTGGCTCTCCAGCTGTTAAGGAACTACAAGTCCCACAATGCATTGCGGGAGTCTGACAGCTACAATCATGTTTCATAAAGTCAAATGCATTGTGGGACTTGTAGTTCCTTAACAGCTGGAGAGCCAAGTTTGCAGATCACTGTTCTAGCCTAATGTCCCAGTTACAGTCTGTCATATTTTATTTTTGGGTAGAAATCAAATTTAGTATCATGGATTTGAATGTGACAGAAAAAAACATGCTAAGATGAAGATAAAATTGTTCTAAGGGGTCTTTGCTTAATTAACCTGTTTCTGCCAGCATAGTATTGAGGGATTACAGTAAAAACCTGGAAATGGTTCTCCACTCAATACATTTGTTTTTTTTTTTATCTCAGCCTACGTCATTGTTGAAAAGATTTAGACCTCTTTTACACAGGGCTGTGGAGTCCGAGTAAATGTGGGCACCTGGAGTCAGTGGTTTCATAAACGTAGGAGTCAGTTGATTTTTGTACCAAATCCACAGCCCTGGTAAGAATTAGACTGAGTCGGAGCCATTTTGGGTACCTGGAGTCGAAGTCGGCGGTTTCAAAAACTGAGTCTGATCATTTTTGTACCGACTCCACAGCCCTGCTTTTACATGGGATGCTGAATTACGCTCTTGACAGGCAATTCAGGCTACCAGCTGCAAGAACATTTTGGGTGCTACGCCGAATGGCACGGTTTGTTACCCCACACAAGTCATTGTTTGAAATGCAGTGAAGTTACCCAAAGGGCAAAAAAAGTGTCCTGTCACATCTGAGCACAGTTATAATTAGACTTCACTCCATCGGGGGACTGCCTTTCCACCAGGGATGAACTCACGAGTCATTACGAGTAGCTAGCTACTCAAATTCGTGATTCTAATGAGGCATAATTGGAGGAAGTGCGCTGTACTGAGTCGTGGATCGCGTCCCATTGGACGCGTGCGAGGCTGTGATTAGTATAGAAGCGGCTGGCAGCTGGGCAATTTACCCCCTCTCTCCCTGTCTCCCAGCCGCACACCTGAAACAATTACGCCTCATTAGAATCACGAATTTGAGTAGCTAGCTACTCATAATGACTCGTAACGTGAGATCATTCCTGCTTTCCACCATCCATGCCCAGTACCAGCAAGTGCACGGGAGCAGCTGACAGGGGGTGAATTCACCGCTTTCAGGCTCACGTGTGAAAGAGGCCATTTACCTCTTGACTGTAGAAATATTGAAAATATAACTTTTTCCTCTCTGTCTATAATAGTTTTTGCTGAAGCCAAACTTGAAGATTTAGTCAAACCATCCAGTATGTTAGGTGAGGTAGATGCTGAAAGGTCTATTCCTTGAAATGTGTTTTGTTAAATCTTAAAAATTCCTATTGCTTGTTCTGTTTGGTCTCCCCGGATTGCTTTGCTAGATCTTGTTGATCTGGTGCCAAATTGTCTTTACTGTCAGCCTGCATGTTCTTTCATCTTGGTGCTCAGATAAAGGGATAGTCTATGAGATGCGAATTCGAGTTTATGTGGGAGTATGCAAATCCTGTATGCAAATTAATGCAGCTTTGAAATTGACCAATCGAATCCCACCAATTTGGAATGCTATTGGTTTCTCTTCAAGCTGTATAAATTTGCATGCAGAAATTCCAGAATACAGTATCATCTTGTTATAGTAAACGCTGGTATAGTAAACATTCGGTATAATAAACTAATGTCCAGGTCCCAGCCAAGCACCATTATACGTACATGTGAGTAACGCCTAGTATAGTAAACCTCTGGATATAGTAAACTCAGTCTTCAGGTCCCAGCTAATATCTTTGTAAATATACCATGTATGACCAATCCTGATATAGTAAACTTGATATAGAAAACTACTTTTCGTGGTCCCTTGGAGTTCACTATAAAAGTTTAATAGAACTTCTGTAATAGTAAACCTGTTTTTTTGGCCCCTGCGTTATTGTGTATGTGGCTATAGTGGAAAGTGGGCAGGGGCATGCACCATATGTCAGAGGGACCCATGAGCCGTGGGCAGCTGGCAGCAAAATGTAAACTGCTTGCTATTTGCACACTACTCTGGGCCTGCAAGGATTACCTCAAAAGCACCAGCTGGTGAGACCTATGCTTCCTGTGTAAGCTGCTGCCTGATTACTTAGGGAATAGCTGTCATTTGTGACTTGCTTGTGCATGGCTGCTGCGCTACAGCATCATCCAGACTGCACAGAAATGTGGACAGAGGAGCACACTATAATTACTGTACCTGCATTAACTGGTGAGATCTATGCTTCCTGTGCAAGCTCTTGCATATTCCATGTATTGCATCTTTGCATATTTGAACTCTGTGCATTTTTGATCTAGCTTAGACACTGTGCTTGCTTGCTTAAGCATTGAAAAGAAAAAATGACTCCCAATTATTGACTGAATTAGGATATAGTATACTTTAAGTGTTTGACTATGACGATTTCTGATATAGTAAACTTCTGCTATAGTAAACCACGTTTCCCGATCCCTTGGAGTTTACTATAAAGGAATTCTACTGTACTGCATGAACTCATAATTAAGTGCATCTCATTTACAATACCTACAAAGATGCTGCTGCCTTGTAGAAGTCCTTGTTTTGGCACTTGTTACATGATTGCAACAACACAAACTGTAATGTAGAAACCTTTCCACAATGTTATAATTTGATCTTGAAGCAAACCTGAATTGAAAATGAGCTTGAGATAAATCTTGTGTAGCAAAAGTATATACAAAATATCCTGTTGTCTCATATCATTATTCTATTCATAAGGCAATACATTTTTGACTGAAATTTGCACAGCAGCTGTGCCTGGTGTGAAGTAAAATTCGATTCATTCAGCGGCTTAGAGAACTCTACTGTATATACTTGAAAATAAATCAAACCAAGTATAATTTTTAGTTTTTCCTTCAGACATTAGACACATTGTTTGACTCACACATAAACCTAGGGAAAAACCCAGGCCAGTACTTTTAACACCCCCATATCATTTCTCGGGTGGTCTACTGGTCCCCTCTCCCTCCCCTATATAGCATGCCCTGGTATCCCTCAGACACTCCCACGGGAAGACGTAGCCGCCGTGCGTACCCTCTGCCCTCTGACCCAGACATACTAAATGCGCGCGTGTGCAGTATGTCCTTTCGGGCACCAGAGAGTGCACATGGCGGCTACATCTCCCGCAGCAGTGCGCGTACTTCTGCAAACATACTGCGACTGCACCGACCCCGCTGACCACTGCTTTTAACCACTTGAGGACTGCAGTGTTAAACCCCCCTAAAGACCAGACCATTTTTTGCTAAATTGGCCACTGCAGCTTTAAGGCCTCGCTGCAGGGCCGCACAACTCAGCACACAAGTGATAAGTGATTTCCCCCCCTCCCTTTTCTCCCCGCCAACAGTTTTCTGTTGGTGGGGTCTGATCGCTCCCCCAGTGCTTATTTTTTTTTTTTTTTTTTTTATATATAAATATTTGTTATTATTTTCTTGAATGATTTTACTATTTATTTTTTATTAAAAAAACGTTTTAGCCATTTATTTAGGAAAGGATTCTTTACAGTAAGAGTGATTAAGATGTGGAATGCATTGCCACAGGAAGTAGTTATGGCAAATTCTATATCTGCATTTAAAGGGGGCTTAGATGCTTTCCTTGCATTGAAAGACATCCATGGCTATAATTACTAGGTAATGCCCCATGGTGTTGATCCAGGGATTTTATCTGATTGCCATCTGGAGTTGGGAAGGAGTTTTTTCCCTTTTGGGGCTTATTGGACCATGCCTTTCTCTTTTTTGCCTTCCTCTGGATCAACAGGGATATGTGAGGGAGCAGGCTGGTTTTGTACTTGTTTTCTGGTTGAACTCGATGGACGTATGTCTTTTTTCAACCCAAATAACTATGTAACTATGTAGCTATATAGCTAAATAAAAACATGACTCTTTTCTTTGCTACAAATGTTCTATTACTTATTTGTACTGAACATACAATTCATTCTCTTTCTTTCTCTCTTTCTGATGGTTGCCAGTGACTGATGGTGAGGTATTACACTTCAGTTCTATACTTCAATTGCAGATCTTCCGCTTTGTTCGCCTGTTTCTCTTATGCTAGGAATACAGGGTACGTTTTTTTACCGTGTAATCGAGCCTCTGGATCGATTCCGGCGCGTCCCCGCGGGCGCTTCTTATCTTCTCCTCGTTTTCTTCCATTGTCCTGCCCACGGTATTGAGCGCGGAATCGATCCGGCTGGTGATCGGACACGTTGGATTTTATCAATCGAGCCATCAGCGGCTCGATTACACGGTACAAGAACGTACCGTGTATTCCTAGCATTAGGGCCCGTTTCCACTAGGAGCAGTGCGATGTGGCTTCATAGCCGCATCGCACCGCAGGTGTCCTGAAACACATGCACAGCAATGGAAGAGTTTCCACTGCGTGCATGTTGTGTGGAGCGATCCGAGAATCTGCAGCATGCTGCAGATTCTCGCACGACCGCAGCCGCATCCCATCTCCTCCAATACACTTCCGCATCGGGAGATGCGGAAGTTATGCGATGTGGCTAGGTAGCCGCATTTGCATCACTTTGTAGTGGAAACCGACCCTTATTGGTTGCCAGTGCCTTAGTGTGCTTTCCTGATTGGTGTAGACTGATGCTAGTCATTCTCCCATAAGGTCCGCACTGGATACAATTTTTAACATGCTTTTTATTCTGTCATGGTGATAGGTCAGCACAGCGATCGTATCTCTTTTGATTGGCTCCTTTTCAGGCAGCCGCCTATATAAGGTTCAGGACATTGTGGTTTAATCAGAGGCTATGCAGGCTTGATATAGGGAGGAGGCACCTCCTGGAACGTTGCAGTCCAGATGTACTAGCCTATTTGATATAACTTAAAGAGTAACTGTCAGGCTGCAGAAGCTAATTTAAACCTCTATTCTCCTGTGTTAAAGAGGAGCTGTTAGGTATAAGGTCTCAGAGAAAATAAACACATATATCAGTAGCTAAAGATTGGCTGTACTTACATTACATATGCATTTCACTGTCCACGTTTGGATTTCACAGAATTTGTATATAGTATATGCAGAGATAGATGCTCCTGACAGCTCATGGCAGGCTCCATGTTTTTCTGTCAAATGTGTCGTCATGTCCTGCCTGCTTCCTGATCACAGATAAGCTTGTACTTGAACAACACTGTGTCCAGTGAATATTAATGAGCCATGTGGCTAGGAACAATAGCTGACTCCTGCAGTGTACTCTGCCCGAGATTTATCAGTGCTACGCGATTACAAGCTGCTGTAACGTCTCATTAGCAGCCGAGGGGAGAGCCCCAGAATGCTTTGCAGTATGGTATGCGGCTTGCGTCTTCTTAAGAATAACAGACTTGCTGATAAGCACACATCAAAGGTAACTGAGATTTTTATCTTCACTAATTGCTTTTGGGCTTCCTTCTAAACTGTTTAACACAGGAGAATAGAGGTTTAAATTAGCTTCTGCAGCCTGACAGTTACTCTTTAAACAGTTTAGAAGGAAGCCCAAAAGACATTAGTGAAGATAAAAATCTCAGTTACCTTTGATGTGTGCTTATCAGCAAACTGTTAGACCTAAGCAGGACGCAAGCCACATACTATACTGCAAAGCATTCTGGGGCCCTCCCCTCGGCTGCTAATGAGACGTTACAGCAGCTTGTAATCAGTCCAGCGCGTAGCACTGATAAATCTCCGGGCAGAGTACACTGCAGGAGTCAGCTATTGTTCCTAGCCACGTGGCTCATTAATATTCACTGCACACTGTGTTATTTAGTACGAGCTTTTCTGTGATCAGGAAGCAGGCAGGACATGACGACACATTTGACAGAAAAACATGGAGCCTGCCATGAGCTGTCAGGAGCATCTATCTTTGCATATACTATATACAAATTCTGTGAAATCCAAACGTGGACAGTGAAATGCATATGTAATGTAAGTACAGCCAATCTTTAGCTACTGATATATGTGTTTATTTTCTCTGGGACCTTATACCTAACAGCTCCTCTTTAACCTGTTCCATGTACTGAAGATTTAATTTAAAAAAAAAAAATTTTTTTTGTTCTTTTGTGTTTTTTTTTCTTTTTTACATTACAATACAGTAAAATGGGAATAGGGAATAATGATAGGAATAATCAGCAAGTTGTCAGACTTTTTTTTGTTTTTTTTTTTCTGTGCATGAAGAGACGCATAAGATGTGAACCAGACAATTGGATTGCATGGGCTGTCAGGACCAATGCATTTTTGCATTCAGTAAATTCATATAAAATGTGCTCAGTATAAGTGGGTCTTAGGGCTCGTTTCCACTATCGCGAATCCGCATGCGTCCAACGCATGCGGATTCGCACATGTAATGCAAGTGGATGGGCCTGTTTCCACTGTAGCGTTGTTGAGGTGCGTTTTTTTTCAGCGGTGAAAAAACGCACAAAAGAGCCGCAGAATTCGCCTGCGAGTGGAATGCATGCGAATCGCATGCAATGTATTTAATAGGGAAATCGCATGCGGTTTCCCCATGCGTTTTTTGCTGCAAATTCGCATAGGTACCAATGTAAATTCACACAGGCAGTGACATGAAACGCATGGGGAATCGCATCCGCATGCGATTTAATCAGCGGTGGAATCCAGGCGATTCCGCAGCGTAATAGTGGAAACGAGCCCTTAAAGAGAATCTGTATTGTTAAAATCGCACAAAAGTAAACATACCAGTGTGTTAGGGGACATCTCCTATTGCCCTCTGTCACAATTTCGTCGCTCCCCACCGCATTAAAAGTAGTCAAAAACCGTTTTAAAAAGTTTGTTTGTAAACAAACAAAATGGCCACCAAAACGGGAAGTAGGTTGATGTACAGCATGTCCACACATAGAAAATACATCCATACACAAGCAGGCTGTATACACCCTTCCTTTTGTATCTCAAGAGATCACTTGTGTGTTTTTACCTTCTGTCCCCTTCAGCTCTCCTGCACTGAATACTAGTGACAGGCTGTGAGTCTGATCCTTTCTTCCTGTCTAATTCCTCAGTATGTGTCAGCCCAGCTCCTTTCACAGCCTAAAGGCCCAAAAACACGTTGGATTTTTGCGAACGACCCATCGTTTGAACGTTCCGTCGTTCGCACGTCAAATCCGGCGTGTGTACAGACTATCGTTCGGGTGATAAGACTGGTTTTCAACGAGTCTTATCACCCGAACAATAGTCTGTACACACGCCGGATTTGACGTGCGAACGACTTGTCGTTTGCAAAAATCCGACGTGTGTATGGGCCTTTACAGAGGAGGATTTTTATCCAGCTCTCTTCTATCACTGATAAGATAGCAGAGACCTGCTGGCTTATGTAAATCACACACACACTGGAGTGTGCAGAGAGGGGCCTGGAGGGGTGTGCATAAACAGACCAGCACGGAAGAGTTGGCAGCCTTCCAGACACAGGGCGACAAGTCTGACAGGGGAAAGATACATTGAGTTATTACAGAGACAGTGAAAGTAGAAAGTGCTGCAGTAAGCCAGAGCACATTAGAATAGGTTTAGGAACTTGTAGGATGGTAGAAAAAAACGTTGTAATTTTTGTTACGCAGTCTCTTTAAGCTAAGTGTCAGAATTCTAGTGCTTTATTTATGCAGGAAAAGCTGTCGTGTATGGTTTAATTGTTCTATGCAAAATTTCATTGTAAAGTTAGAGTACGTCTTTAAAATACTGCTCTGAGACATCTCAGCATATTCCAGGCAGTGAAACTCATAATTGGATTATTTTAGTTTAGAAGCCAAAACAGTCTTTGTTATGCTACGAGCATCTTTCAAATGTCAAGGTTATAGACACGGTGCACTGTGTGAGGACTGAAAAGAAGTTTAAAATTCACATTACTATTATATATATATATATATATATATATATATATATATATATATATATATATATATATATATATATATATATATATATATATATATATATATATATATATATATATATATATATATATATATATACACACACGTACTCACACACACACACACACATATATATATACATACACACTCAGTTATTACACAAGTATTATTAATCTAAATAATCAATACAGCCTTTCTAAATAGAGAAATAGTTATTGTTGAAACCTATAATTACAAATAATAGAATTTAATACTTTGAAATGCATTTAAAAGCTGGATTCTACCAGTGATGCTTTGGGTCTGTGAAACATTCTCATGGGATTGTTTTGATTCCGGAGAATTGTTGATGTGTTCTTGATACAAGGCTGTCTAGTTGAGCACTCATAGCTAATATACGCTATGTTTTGGGAACAAGGCCTTATAAAATATAAAACAAAGAAGGGGTTTTCCCAACTAGTTAAAGATGATGAAATGCTGACATCTGCCAGTTGAAGTTATTATATTTATTAATAAGAAAGGCAAATATACAGAACATTATTTTGTATTATAAAATTTTAATGTGCAGTTATATCTTATGATTAATTGTTTTAAGAAGAATTATATAATAAGCTTTATATTTAAATGAGTATATTAGAAGCCCTGTATGCTTCAATAAGCCTTAAATTGCTGAAGACTCTCACAGGTCTGGTTACAGTGTCAACCTGACCAATCCTATTTCTGGGAAGGAAGACACATTCCAAACTAATTAGCAGAAGGATACATTATCAGAAATGAGTCATGAATGACATTGTTTAGTCTTAATGTCTGGGGAAAAAAAGTCAACCAGCAGACAAGATGGCTGGTGACGTTCATTTTTAATCAACTGCGTCCGAAATGACCTAATCAGAATTTATAAACAATAATATTATGATTTAGATATTCAAAACATGATAAAGCATTGACGCACTGAAGCTTTAGCCAATCAGAACCTGGGATTCAGGGAAATTCCAGATTAGGCAGCCATATTGCATCCAATCCCTATAAAAGTAGGAGCTGAAATAGTTTGCAGAAGCCCAACCATCTCCTGAGAAGACACACGAGGCAGGAGCTACCTTCCTACAAGTGGTTCTAGATGCTGAAGAGATGACAGAGAAGGGGTAATATGCTTAATATTCTGGTGATTTACTTTATTAATTTTTCAGCATTAAGTTCTGTTAAGATGTTGGCTAGAAGTTTGTTTGTTTTTTTTAGAAGCTATTTTTTATGCTATGTCTTTAAGAAGATTACTACAAGTGTTACACAGCTACTAGATACACAGCTATTGATACAGATGAGACTACTTTTGATCTTATTCTACATAACACAACTGTTATAGTCTTTTTTGAATGTACTTGGAAGATTGATAAACGCTTGGTTATAAAGGCCATGATGAGATGGAATACTGTTAGAAGGAAACACTACTTGGCACTGTTCATATTTTGTATATATGCTGTATGATAAGCAAATACAATTTTTTTATATAAATCATATACTGAGTGCTCTGATTCATTTCAAGGTATACCGTCAATCTATAACTACTGTTAGAGGGTTCAGACCCCCCTATGCCGGATTTATATGATAGCAACGCATTAAGGGCTGGTCCATTACTGAGTTAGCAATCACGAAAAAGGCAAGAACTGCTCAGATTTTTGACATAAGTACTCACCTAAAGATGGATCAGGGGGCCATGATGATGCAATGAACTAGCGAATCCCCGATCCATCTTCCGCAATCTCATAATGTGGGGACAAGTGCTAGGCCTGAACGATTTATATGTTTTGTATCGAAATCGCGATCACGGAAGTGACGATTCCGTGATCGCCAAAGCGGCGGTTTTTGCCGATATTTGCTGACCTGCGCCCTCTAGCTGTGCAGTAGCAGCAGTTCAGCAGCATCCTTCTCCCACTGTGCGCAACATATACAAATAGCGGCGGCTGTCACTCCCTGCGGCAGCGCTGTATCTCTATACTTCTGCCTAATTATTGCCACCTTCTCCTCCTCCTCCTGTCATCAGCAGACCCAGCGGCAGGCTCTTGCTCCCTCTCGCTCCTCCTAGGTACATCGTCAGCTGGGACTCCGCCCACAGTCTCTCGCTCGCTCCCTATGTGTAGCTCATACTGTAGGTGTTAAAAACACTAATTTGCTTCAAGGATTGTTTAATGTTGCACAGAGGGGTGCAGGTCACAGCGAGACAAAGGCTGTTAAGGTAAACCAGGCTATTGTCTGTTCTGACTTTTCCTCCGCATTTCAAAGCAGCTCTGTGCCTAGCATGGAGCAGAGAAGGAATTCCTCCCCCAGAAGTTGTCACAAAGTACAGGAGAGAGCACATGGATCTATCTGCGCAGCATGGGGAAGATTTAGTAGGCAAGACTGAAGTGTGTGACTGTGTCTATCAGTGTGTGTGGATAAGTATGTGTATGTGCATTTCAATGTGTACTGCAGGATGTGTGTATCAGTGAGTGCTGCAAGATGAAGTGTGTATCAGTGAGTGCTGCGAGATGGAGAATTAAGTGTGTGCGTGTGTATCAGTGAGTGTATCAGTGTAAATCCCCCCCACTGCTTACTTTTACCCTACCTACCTCATGCCTAATATTTACTGTCCCCACCGCCTCTGTGACATGACTCATACCCCCCATAATAAGTGCCGCATGGTGAAACAAGGGATAGGCGACATGATGACCTTTCCGCCGGCCCTCGTTGACTCTTGACTTGGTCTAATTAAGCTTGATTTGAATAAAATCGTAAATCGAATCGAAATCGCAATTTCTGATTGAAATCGTGCAATTCAATCTTTTCCTAAAATCTTTCAGGCCTAAGTGACACTCACATGATAAGAAGCCTGAACATACCTCTGTGCTTACCTTGGATAGTTTTTCCTTGGGTCAGGTATCCTTTAAAAAGAAACCGTAATCAAGAATTTAACTTCATCCCAATCAGTAGCTGATACTCACTTTCCCATAAGAAATCTTTACCTTTTCACAAACAGATCTTTAGGGTGCTCTGTATGGCTGATATTGTGGTGAAACCCCTCCCACAGTGTGATGTCAGGACCATGGTTCTGACATCACACTGTGGGAGCCTTGTTGCATTGAGGGGAAAAACATCTGTTTACAGGTTTTTCCAACTGCCAAAAAAGCAAGCTGCGTCTCCTTCCACTGACCTCCCCTTCTAGCCAGGGCTGTGGAGTCGGAGTCGTGGAGTCGGGCAATTTTGGGTGCCTGGAGTCGGAGTCGGGAAAAAATGCTCCGACTCCTAATGAATTTGTAACTGTAATTAAAATAGAAAATATGATAAAATGTTCTATTTCTCAGATAATAGTCATAAAAAAGAATGTATATATACAGTAATAGCTGTGCTTAGTCCACAAAAATGAAATAAACCAATCAAAATTAGTTACTTGTGCTGCTTCAATAAAGCAGTCCCCGTATTTTTAAGGTCAAATATACACATTTGATTGTGACTGTATATATGATGTGTACACAGGAATCTCTTATATATACTAAATAACATCTATGCTGTAAGAATAAAGCCTGCTGTGTCACTTATACAGATGGTCAATGCGATGGAAATAATTCTGCACTGATGCTGATTTATGCAAATGTATGCACTCCCTTTGCTGATGAAATCAAATAATTTGATATGTTGTTAAAATTTGGTTTGGTGACTACAAATTAAAGGGTACCTGAGACGGATGAAAAGTAAAGTGTTATACATACCTGGGGCTTCCTCCAGCCCCCTTCAGGCTAATCAGTCCCTCGCTGTCCTCCACCACCCGGATCTTCTGATATGAGTCCTGGTAATTCAGCCAGTCAGCGCTGTCCAGCCGCATGCCGCTCCCACAGCCAGGAACATTCTGCACCTGCGCAATAGTGCTGCACAGGTGTAGTATGCTCCCGGCGGCGGAGTGTGTGCATGCGCACTACGCCCGACTGGCTCAAGTACCTGAACTCATAGCAGAAGATCCAGGTGATGGAGGAGGACAACGAGGGACTGATTAGCCTGAAGGGGGCTGGAGGAAGCCCCAGGTATGTATAAAACTTTAATTTCATCTGTCTCAGGTTTACTTTGTTACACAGTCGTACTATACTCTACATATGCACTCTCCACAGAGCTGCAGGGAATCCACTGAGAATGCTGTGCACATTGAACACAGAGGTGTTGTCTGTCACCCATAAACCTTGTTCAGATTGTGCATGAAGAATGTGTAATAGAGGAAGAATCTCCTCATTCCCCTGCAGAGTACCTGCACATCATTCTTACATGTACCCACACTTACATTGCCTAGGGCCTGATAGATGTTCTTTGTTCCGGTTTGTACCTTTTACAAGTACTCTTACCAAGGACTAGTTTTAGTCTAAAGGGAATAAATATAGTAGTCTACATATCCTTCTCACTTCAGTTGTCTTGTACAATTCCTAAGTGTTGGCAGTTAAGAGACGAATTTCATGTTACATACTTTTAATCAACAAAATTGTAATATGCAAATTAGAGGAGTTGGAGTCGAGGAGTCGGAGTCGGTGGAATCCTAAACTGAGGAGTCGGAGTCGGTGGATTTTTGGACCGACTCCACAGCCCTGCTTCTAGCAATAAAAATGTTACCATGTGATAAATGTCAGAATGTAAATCAGGGAGAGGAAAGATTTTACAATGGGCAAACACTGACTAAATCATTTATACATAATTATTGTAAAAATGAAGCACTTTTTTTATTACATTCTTTTCACTGGAGTTCTTCTTTAAGAAGGAGAAACAAAAAACAGTCTCTCGTGGACCGGAGGGGAAAGGATGGTGCTGTGTGCTAGTCGCACCAGTAACAAAAATACTAAAAATATCGGGGCCAAGGTCGGGGTCAGGGGTACTTTGATTTGAATATTCAGCAGCACCAGCTTGAATAATTTCAAATACCCTACTGTTTTAAAGAGAATCTGTATTGTTAAAATCTCACAAAAGTAAACATACCAGTGCGTTAGGGGACATCTCCTATTACCCTCTGTCACAATTTCGCCGCTCCTCGCCGCATTAAAAGTGGTTAAAAACAGTTTTAAAAAGTTTGTTTATAAACAAAAAAAATGGCCACCAAAACAGGAAGTAGGTTGATGTACAGTATGTCCACACATAGAAAATACATCCATACACAAGCAGGCTGTATACAGCCTTCCTTTTGAATCTCAAGAGATCATTTGTGTGTTTCTTTCCCCCTGCAGCTATCTTCCACTGAAGTGTCAGGCTGTTTCTTCCTGCAGAGTGCAGACAGCTCTGCCTGTATGTAATTCCTCAGTATGTGAAAGCCCAGCCAGCTCAGAGGAGGATTTATCCAGCTTGTAAAAGATAAGAGAGAAGAGAGAAGCTGCCCTACTCTAAATAATACACAGGCACTGTGCAGAGAGGGGCCTGGAGGGGGGAGATGCATCACAGAACCACAACACTGAAGAACTTGGCAGCCTTCCAGACACAGGCTGACAAGTCTGACAAGAGAGAGATAAGTTGATTTATTACAGAGATGGTGATAGTAGAAAGTGCTGCAGTAAGCCAGAGCACATAAGAATAGCTTTTGGAACTTGTAGGATGATAAAAAACAGGATGCAATTTTTGTTACGGAGTCTCTTTAAGAAGGCAAATTTCTGTTCTGCATAGCATTTTCAGTAATTGCTTTTTGGTCCTTTCAAGGCAGCTAGAATTGCTACAGCCTTGGAAGGCTATGAAAGTAGAAAGTGCTCCATGTCTCCTTAGCACTATTTCTGATACCGGCGCTGAAGTCTGATTATCCTTGGCTGCACAGCAAGTTTTTTGGTTTTGACATGAGGAAGCTGGGAACACCAGTGAAACGCAGTATTTGACCTTATTAATACTTGGACTTTCATTGAGTTGTACTGGCTGTTCTATCCTCTATTTTTTTTTTTTCATGAAGTTTATGGGTGCCGCAATCCTCTAGTTATTACAGTCTATACATCACTTGGGGGTTGTGTTTTTTTAGTATGTTCCACCTACTGGGAATAATCTAATCACCAGGATTGCGACCTCTGAGGATCCTTGCAAGCCTGAGCCGAGGTGGGAATTCCTCCGCTAGCTTTATTGGTGGTTGCATCTTAGTTGCAACCTAAATATTGTAAGTAATTTTCTTAATGTTACATTTCTTGGTATCTTAGCATATTGCTCTATTGGCTCCTGGATTCTGTGTTTTTTTTTCGATCCTTGATTTTTCGTGGTCCACGATCCTCCAAGTAATGTTGGCGGTTTTTATACTTGCATAATCACTTCTATGACACCGCTTAAAGACTAAACTAAAAAAAAAAAAAAAAAAAAAAGTTCCCCTGGGGGGTACTCACCTCTGGTGGGGGAAGCCTCCGGATCCTATCGAGACTTCCCCGTCGTCTTGTGTCCCACAGCGGTCTTGCTGTGCCCCACCGAACAGCGGGCATGTAAATATTTACCATCCCGGCTTCAGGGCAGTATTGGCTCTCTGCTCGGCGATAGGCGAAAATAGCCGATTGCTATTGGTCCGCTCTACTGCGCAGACGCAAGTCTCCTTCACCTGCGTAGTAGAGCGGACCCGACAGAGATCGGCTATTTCTGTCTATTTCCGCGCTGAGATCCGCAACAGTGCCTCCCGCTGGAGCCAAGGAAGGTAAATCTATCAAGCCTTTTCAGGCTTGTCGAGCGAGGATTGCAGGACGCTTCAGGGTAGCCAGCGCTGGATTTCCTGCAGCTACAGGGGAGGGGAAGCCTCATTGGGACCCTGAGGCTTCCCCTTCCCGAGGTAAGTAACCCCCAGGGGATTTTTTCTTAGTACAGAGTCTCTTAAAGTGACTCTGTAACAAAAATTACAACGTTTTTTCTACCATTCTACAAATTCCTAAACCTATTCTAATCTGTTCTGGCTCACTGCAGCACTTTGTACTATTACGGTCTCTGTAATAAATCAATGTATCTTTCCCCTGTCAGACTTGTCAAACTTGTCGGCCTGTGTCTGGAAGGCTGCCAACTCTTCCGTGCTGGTCTGTTCCTCTATGCACACTCCAGTGTGTGTTTTATTTACATAAGCCAGCAGCTTCTCTGCTATCTTATCAGTGATAGAAGAGAGCTGGATAAAAATCCTCCTCTGTTAGGCTGTGAAAGTAGCTGGCTGACACATACTGAGGAATTACAAACACAGGCACAAGCAGAGCTGTCTGCAGGAAGCCTGTAATGTTCAGTGCATGAGAGAAGAAGGGGACAGAAGGTAAACACACAAATGATCTTTTGAGATTCAAAAGGAAAGCTGTATACAGCCTGCTTGTGTATGGATGTATTTTCTATGTGTGGACATATTGTACATCAATCTACTTCCTGTTTTGGTGGCCATTTTGTTTGTTTATAAACAAACTATTTAAAACTGTTTTTGACTACTTTTAATGCGGCGGGGAGCGGCGAAATTGTGACAGAGGGGAATAGGAGATGTCCCCTAACACACTGGTATGTTTACTTTTGTGCGATTTTAACAATACAGATTCTCTTTAAAGAGACTCCGTAACAAAAATTGCATCCTGTTTTTTATCATCCTACAAGTTCCAAAAGCTATTCTAATGTGTTCTGGCTTACTGCAGCCCTTTCTACTATAACAGTCTCTGTAATAAATCAACTTATCTATCTCTTGTCAGACTTGTCAGCCTGTGTCTGGAAGGCTGCCAAGTTCTTCAGTGTTGTGGTTCTGTGATGCATCTCCCCCCTCCTGGCCCCTTTCTGCACACTGCTGTGTGTTATTTAGATTAGTGCAGCTTCTCTCTGCTCTATTATCTTTTACAAGCTGGATAAATCCTCCTCTGAGCTGGCTGGGCTTTCACATACTGAAGAATTACATACAGGCAGAGCTGTCTGCACTCTGCAGGAAGAAACAGCCTGACACTTCAGTGGAAGATAGCTGCAGGGGGAAAGAAACACACAAATGATCTCTTGAGATTCAAAAGGAAGGGTGTATACAGCCTGCTTGTGTATGGATGTATTTTCTATGTGTGGACATACTGTACATCAACCTACTTCCTGTTTTGGTGGCCATTTTGTTTGTTTATAAACAAACTTTTGAAAACTGTTTTTAACCACTTTTAATGCTGCGAGGAGCGGCGAAATTGTGACAGAGGGTAATAGGAGATGTCCCCTAACGCACTGGTATGTTTACTTTTGTGCGATTTTAGCAATACAGATTCTCTTTAAGAGTGACTGTCGGGCATAAAATCAAAAATCAATTCTTTATCTTTATCTGGTAAACAAGTAATAAGAAGGCTAATCAGGCAATCCAAAAGTTAAAGGGAATGTCCAAGCAAAATAAAAAAATGAGTTTCACTTACCTGGGGCTTCTACCAGCCCCATGCAGCCATCCTGTGCCCTCGTAGTCACTCACTGCTGCTCCAGTCCCCCGCTGGCATCTTGCCGACCTTGGAGGGCGGCGGGACGCATTGCGTACATTTTTACGCATATCCGCTAGTGCAGGAACATTAACACATACATTTTTCGCGTTACTAGTTCAATGCGTAAATTTTTACGCATTGAACCAGTAATGCGTAAAAATGTATGTGTGAATGTTCCTGCACTAGCGGGAATGCTTAAAAATGTACGCAATGCGTCCCGCCGACCTCCGAGGTCGGCAAGCTGCCAGCGGGGGACTGGAGCAGCAGTGAGTGACTACGAGGGCACAAGATGGCTGCATGGGGCTGGTAGAAGCCCCAGGTAAGTGAAACTCATTTTTTTATTTTGCTTGGACATTCCCTTTAAAATCACTATTACTTTTCTTGTAGATAAATTATCATTTCCCAGTTTACTTGACTCTTATTTGGTACACAGAAAATTTGGTACACAAAAGAGAAGTTGCAGGGCATGATGATGATTTTTTTTTTTTTTTTTTTTTTTTTTTTTTGCTTCCCTACTTCCTCCCAGACTTAACTAATGCAGCCTGATTGGCTGAAGCCTCTTTCCCTCCTGTTTTCCCCTCCCACACCTCTGTTTCTCTCTGGCCAAAATTTCTCAGGCTGAAACTATTCACTTTCTATAGTGAAAAGTGGGCAAATCAGGCAGAGGAGACTAAAGGTGGCCATACACTGGCCCGATTCGCGGCTGTTTCGACAGCAGATTCGATCCTGGGATCGAATCTGCTGCCAATCGTTCGCGGTAAACGCACCCGCCGATCCGATTTCCTCCCGAAATCGGATCAGTCCGTCGATCGCGCCGTGCGGGAAATTACCCTCGATCGCCCGCGGGTAGGGAGCGCGTCGCTAGCGGCGGCCGATTGGATCAGGTATACATTACCTGAAGCTGGTTCCCGGGCATCTTCTCCGCGCTGCACGGCTCTGTTCCGGCTCCATCCCGGCACTTCCTGTGTCACTCCGTGACCAGGAAGTTCAAATACAGGGCGCTCTATGTGAACTTCTGGTCACGGAGTGACACAGGAAGCGCCGGGATGGAGCCGGAACAGAGCCGTGCAGCGCGGAGAAGATGCCCGGGAGCCAGCATCAGGTAATGTATACGGGGGGGGGGGGGGGGGAGACACACACAGGCGGCAGGAGTAGCTCAACAGATTGTGATCGGTTTCAGGCTGAAATCGATTCACAATCTGTTTGCAGTAAAGGCAGCCATACGATCCCTCTCTGATCAGATTCGATCAGATAGGGATCTGTCAGCTGGTCAATCTAATGGCAAGTCGACCAGTGTATGGCTACCTTAAAGGGATACTGTAGGGGGGTCAGGGGAAAATGAGTTGAACTTACCTGGGGCTTCTAACGGTCCCACGCAGACATCCTGTGTTGGCGCAGCCACTCACCGATGCTCCGGCCCCGCCTCCGGTTCACTTCTGGAATTTCATACTTTAAAGTCTGAAAACCACTGCGCCTGCGTTACCGTGTCCTCGATCCCGCTGATGTCATCAAGAGCGCACAGCGCAGGCCAGGTATGGTCTGTGTCTGCGCAGTACACTCCTGGTGACATCAGCGGGAGCGAGGACATGGGCGTGCAGGCGCAGTGGTTTTCTGACTTTAAAGTCAGAAATTCCAGAAGTGAACTGGAGGCGGGTCCGGAGCATCGGTGAGCGGCTGCGTGGGCACAGGATGTCTGCGGGGGACCATTAGAAGCGAAGCCCCGGGTAAGTTCAGCTCATTTTCCCCCGACCCCCCTACAGTATCCCTTTAAGGGCGGATATTACATCACAACTGGCTTCAAAATAGCCACAGTACATATGGAAACTGTCAGGAATAGGATTCTCTACTTTTCCTTTATAAAATTCACAGGAATCATAATGTGGACAGTGCAATACATATGTTATGTAAGTAGAGCAAGTATTTATCTTATATATTTGTTTCCCTGAGATAGTATGGCTGACAGCTCCTCTTTAAAGTGGACCTGAACTCTTAGAAATGCACCCTGTATGTATTTTAGAGAGTTTTTAGCCTGTTTAATCAGGGCTGTGGAGTCGGTCCAAAAATCCACCGACTCCTCAGTTTAGGATTCCACCGACTCCGACTCCAGGACTCCGACTCCTCTAATTTGCATATTACAATTTTTTTGATTAAAAGTATGTAACATGAAATTCGTCTCTTGACTGCCAACGCTTAGGAATTTTACAAGACAACTGAAGTGAGAAGGATATGTAGACTACTATATTTATTCCCTTTAGACTAAAACTAGTCCTTGGTAAGAGTACTTGTAAAAGGTACAAACCGGAACAAAGAACATCTATCAGGCCCTAGGCAATGTAAGTGTGGGTACATGTAAGAATGATGTGCAGGTACTCTGCAGGGGAATGAGGAGATTGTAAACAGACAACACCTCTGTGTTCAATGTGCACAGCATTCTCAGTGGATTCCCTGCAGCTCTGTGGGGAGTGCATATGTAGAGTATAGTACTACTGTGTAACAAAGTAAACCTGAGACAGATGAAATTAAAGTTTTTTTATACATACCTGGGGCTTCCTCCAGCTGCCTTCAGGATAATCAGTCCCTCGTTGTCCTCCTCCACCACCTGGATCTTCTGCTATGAGTCCAGGTACTTGAGCCAGTCGGGCGTAGTGCGCATGAACACACTCCACCGCTAGGAGCATACTACACCTGTGCAGCACTATTGCACAGGTGCAGAATGTTCCTGGCTGTGGGAGCGGCATGCGGCCGGACAGCGCTGACTGGCTGAATTACCAGAACTCATAGCAGAAGATCCGGGTGGTGGAGGACAGCGAGGGACTGATTAGCCTGAAGGGGGCTGGAGGAAGCCCCAGGTATGTATAAAACTTTACTTTTCATCCGTCTCAGTTACCCTTTAATTTGTAGTCACCAAACCAAATTTTAACAACATATCACATTATTTGATTTCATCAGCAAAGGGAGTGCATACATTTGCATAAATCCGCATCAATGCAGAATTATTTCCATCTCGTTGACCATCTCTATTAGTGACACAGCTATACATCAGGCTTTATTCTTACAGCATAGATGTTATTTAGTATATATAAGAGATTCCTGTGTACGCATCATATATACAGTCACAATCAGATATGTATATCTGACCTTAAAAATACGGGGACTGCTTTATTGAAGCAGCACAAGTAACTAATTTTGATTGGTTTATTTCATTTTTGTGGACTAAGCACAGCTATTACTGTATATATACATTATTTTTAATGACTATTATCTGAGAAATAGAACATTTTATCATATTTTCTATTTTAATTAGAGTTACAAATTCATTAGGAGTCGGAGTCGGTGCATTTTTTCCCGACTCCGACTCCAGGCACCCAAAATTGCCCGACTCCACGACTCCGACTCCACGACTCCGACCCCACAGCCCTGTGTTTAATTCCCCCTCATTTGTGTCTAATCACAAGTTGTAATTTGATCTCTCCTGTGTCACATGGCTGCCATGACAGAGATGGCAGATAAGTTCATTTGTAAGCACAGGATGTTAACAATATGTGTGCGTCCATGAATCGGGAAGTAGAAACAATGCAGATTTATTTCATGCTAGGTACACACGATGCAGTTTTCTGACAGTTTTATTGTCAGATCGACTCTCCAACATGTCCGATCTGATATCAGATCGATTTTCCATAGGAGTGAACAGAAAATCGATTGGGAATCAGATTGGACATATTGGAGATAGCCGATCTGACAGTAAATCTGTAAGAAAATTGCATCGTGTGTACCTAGCATTGGGATTTGTATTATCTGTAACAAAGAAATGTTTTTGTTTTAGGGCTCGCTTCCATTACAGCGCAGAGTCCCGTGGCTCTGCGATGTGTGTCACTCCCGGCGGGGGTTCTTGCGATCCCATCCGCTACTCAATGGGATCCCGGGCTAAAGCACCCCGAAATGCAGGCAACCATGCGCGGCAATTCAGCGCTGAATCGCCGTGCATGGAATGGCAGACAGTACAGTCAATGCACAGTCTGCTGTCACTGCGATCGCATTTCCATAAGTGCGAGCCCTAAAGGTTATGTTGTTGTGTATCGTTTAGAGCAGAGAGGGTTCAGGTCCACTTTAATTGAGCATGATTTTAAAATAGCCTCTGGTATAAAGGCAGTAAGCTGCTAAACACGTGAAGATTTGTTTTTTTTTATCCCATATGCTCATCTCGAGAAATGGTTTTCGAAGATATTTTCCGAAGCTTTCTCTATACTGTTAGCAAGCTTTCCTATCAGCGTTAGCAGCTTTTTCTCTCTCCCAAGAGTCTGCCTCATCAGTGTGTCAGCAGAAGGTAGGCCGGCTAGACAAACCGGAACTGCAGGGAGCTGGATGAAAATAACTAACCCTTTTGTTGTAGAGACATAAACTGCTTGCAGGGGTGGTGTTTTTTTTCCCCTTCCTCTTCAGTATGTGTAAATGCTGGAAACAGAAGAAAGGTACAACTAGAAAATGTGCACTTTATTAATTGTGCAGTTTAGATTGGCGTAGACCTAAGAAAAAGTAAAAGATAACCTATGCCATTTGACTCTCTCTCTCTCTCTCTCTCTCTCTCTCTCTCTCTCTCTCTCTCTCATATAGAACATTAATATTAACACATGGGAGGATCGAGAGTCCCTCTCAATGTATTCTGCTATGTATGTCACAGATTTCCTTTTAATATCTGTCCCAATGACAGGCGTCATTACTGCACAGATGTGACACAAACAGCATTTAAAATTTAGAAGTTAGCAAAAGAGCCACATCTGGCTCCCGGGCCATAGGTTCCCTACCCCATAGAGTCTTCACGGTCCTCAACCTGTTCTGTTCTGTTCCTGCACCATCTCTGGTGGAAGCTACTCTTTCTTCTAAAGGTGGCCGCTAACGATCCAATTTCTATCAAAAAATAGTTTGAGCGATCAGATAATTCTTATCGGAAGAGAATTGTTCACACCATCAACGAACCAATCTTTGCTTCCGATCTATCACAACCAACAAGAAAAGCCAAATTTTGACTTGACGAAAATCCAATCGACGACTATTTTTGTAATCGATTGTGCCCATCATATAGATTTACAACCAATCCTATCAGAATTTCTTATCGTGCAAATGATTTTTTTTTTTTTTGTGCTAGAAATTAGACCGTTGGTGACCACCTTTAGTCTTCAGCTCTGCTCATGCCTACTGCACATGCACGAGACTGAGAAGAAGTAGCTAGCTACCATCGGGTACAGTGCAGGAACTATGGGGCGGCAGTGGGTGCGGGACCTCTTCAGGCGCAGGGCCTGGGTCGATTACCCCACTTGCCACCCCCAAAGGCCGGCTCTGGCTGCTGCTGCTCTCATCGCTGTACATTTAAATAGACGGCGGTTACGCCATCTAACAGTCTCCCAAGCGGCAACCGCTGCTCGGAGACTGAAGCCAGGGCGGAGCTCCGCCTCCCCCTGACAGGAGATGCACGCGATCTCTTGCAAACTGCAGCCCCAGGACTTGACTAAGACGGTCCTGGGGCTGCCGCCGTGTCCATGCCCATCGACATTAGGCAGTCCCCAGATAGTTAAATTAGGTGAGAGCCATTATAAAACAGATGCTGCCTGGTCATGAGCACACACCGTGCCACACTTTTTTTAAGCCTCATCCTAAGTACTCCTTGACACATACAGTGGGTTGCAAAAGTATTCAGCCCCCTTGAAGTTTTCCACATATTGTCATATTACTGCCACAAACATGAATCAATTTTATTGGAATTCCACATGAAAGACCAACACAAAGTAGTGTACACATGAGAAGTGGAACTAAAATTATACATGATTCCAAACATTTTTTACAAATAAATAACTGCAAAGTGGTGTGTGTATAATTATTCGGCCCCCTTTGATCTGAGTGCAGTCAGTTGCCTATAGACATTGCCTGATGAGTGCTAATGACTAAATAGAGTGCACCTGTGTGTAATCTAATGTCAGTACAAATACAGCTGCTCTGTGAGGGCCTCAGAGGTTGTCTAAGAGAATATTGGGAGCAACAATACCATGACGTCCAAAGAACACATAAAACAGGTCAGGGATCAAGTTATTGACAAATTTAAAGCAGGCTTAGACTACAAAAAGATTTCCAAAGCCTTGAACATCCCACGGAGCACTGTTCAAGCGATCATTCAGAAATGGAAGGAGTGGGGCACAACTGTAAACCTACCAAGACAAGGCCGTCCACCTAAACTCACAGGCCCAACAAGGAGGGCGCTGATCAGAAATGCAGTCAAGAGGCCCATGGTGACTCTGGACGAGCTGCAGAGTTCTACAGCTCAGGTGGGAGACTCTGTCCATAGAACAACTATTAGTCATGCACTGTACAAAGTTGGCCTTTATGGAAGAGTGGCAAGAAGAAAGGCATTGTTAACAGAAAGCATAAGAAGTTCCGTTTGCAGTTTGCCACAAGCCATGTGGGGGACACAGCAACCATGTAGAAGACGGTGCTCTGGTCAGATGAGACCAAAATGCAAAAAGCTATGTGTGGCGGAAAACTAACACTGCACATCACTCAGAACACACCATCCCCACTGTCAAATATGGTGGTGGCAGCATCGTGCTCGGGGGTACATCTCTTCAGCAGAAAAGTGTTGTGGGGGTGTCTTGGCACCCTGTAGAAAAAGGTACAATATACAAAAACGGGAGCCCAGTAGTGCAATATGTCAGTAGTTAATGTTGAGGAATAATAAAGTGAAATACTGCTCACAAAGGTGGGTTGCATGGGGCAACCGACCGCAGGAAGCAGGTGGAGATAATTAACCCGACTCCACTCGGGGTGGTCCCCAATGGACCTCGATATGGTCGCTCTCTTGACAAAAAAGGAAACAGATGGCTATCGTGGTGGAAACCACGGATGTTCTGTTACCACCCCTCGTACAGGCTGTGTACGGGGGTATATACTATGCACATTGGAAGAAAGAGGCGCCCTGGTTGGATAAAAGCTTCTAAAAACAGTTTAAAAACGAAAAGAAGATGAGGTGTCTTACCTCAATGACAAAATCCTTGTAATAAACAAAAGATTTTTAATTAAGCACAGGCAACGCGTTTCGCGGGTCTGAGCCCGCTTCCTCAGGCCAATCAAAGTGCCTAATGACAAGTATTGATCAGCATAGGGAGCCTCTCTCCCTATGCTGATCGACACTTGTCGTTAGGCACTTTGATTGGCCTGAGGAAGCGGGCTCAGACCCGCGAAACGCGTTGCCTGTGCTTAATTAAAAATCTTTTGTTTATTACAAGGATTTTGTCATTGAGGTAAGACACCTCATCTTCTTTTCGTTTTTAAACTGTTTTTAGAAGCTTTTATCCAACCAGGGCGCCTCTTTCTTCCAATGTGCATCTCTTCAGCAGGGACAGGGAAGCTGGTCAGAGTTGATGGGAAGATGAATGGAGCCAAATACAGAGCAAACTTGGAAGAAAACCTCTTGGAGACTTCAAAAGGCTTGAGACTGGGGCGGAGGTTCAACTTCCAGCAGGACAATGACCCTAAACATAAAGCCAGGGCAACAATGGAATGGTTTAAAACAAAACATATCTATGTGTTAGAATGGCCCAGTCAAAGTCCAGATCTAAATCCAATCGAATCGGTGGCAAGATCTAAAAACTCCTGTTCACAAACGCTGTCCATCTAATCTGACTGAGCTGGAGCTGTTTTGCAAAGAAGAATGGGCAAGGATTTCATTCTCTAGATGTGCAGAGCTGGTAGAGACATACCCTAAAAGACTGGCAGCTGTAATTGCAGCAAAAGGTGGTTCTACAAAGTATTGACTCAGGGGGCCGAATAATTACGCACACCCTACTTTGCAGTTATTTATTTGTAAAAAATGTTTGGAATGATGTATGATTTTCGATCCACTTCTTACATGTACACCACTTTGTATTGGTCTTTCACGTGGAATTCCAATAAAATTGATGCATGTTTGTGGCAGTAATGTGACAAAATGTGGAAAACTTTTGCAAAAAGCAGAAAACTTTTGAGGGGGCCGAATACTTTTGCAACCCACTGTATATATTTTTCTGGGATACTTCATAATTGTATATACTTTTGAACCATTCCTTTATGGTTTTAATTAAAATATTTACCCATCTTTTAAAATTATATATAATGCAATATTTATGTATTAACTATGAGAAATTAAGTACTCCCTACGGTATAAAACACAGCTAAAATCAGTAATAGAAGTATACTGCATTAGAGCCTAATTTGGAGACCATTAACTATAATCGCCTGGAGAAAGCCACCAAATTCTGGTGGGCGTGGCCACACCCACTGAGACCTCTTGCTGTGCATCGGACATCGCAGTGGGTGTGGCATTGACACGCGGCAGAGCGTTACAGTGGGTGTGGCCATGCCATCTGGATTTCAGAAGAGTTCTCCGGGTGATTTAGGGACACCACTATTTGCAATTGGCTATATCCGAAGGACACGGTCCGGAATACGTGAGCTTAGGCACGGAGGCCGGGTCACGGTCATTTGGCATAACAGTCTTGTTCTCCCCAGAATTTTTTTCCAACCGGGTGGCATGAAAAAGTAGCAGGGTGGGGCAAGATAAAAGAATGCCATTCTTTCATAAAGCATTCCCGCATGCAGAAATGCTGAAAACGGCTGACTTTACCGAGCATTTAGCAAAATGTCCATTCATAAAAGCTGTTTCCGCATGAAAAGCTACAATTCCTGAGCAGTGCGGGAAATTACCGCCTTGTGCGGTGATTATCTCAACACGTCACCATATGTCAATTCATAAAGATCAGAGGAAGCGGAATCAGCACGGAGGATACTGCTCCCTTGGCAGAGCTGATAAGCATGCGGATAACAGCTAAGTGAATGGAGACAGACCTCCCAAGCAGCAGCGAGAGCAGAACAAAAAACGGCATCCCAGAATACCCAGGCTGTGTTTTTTAACCCCTTGGGTACCTGTTTTCAGATAAATTTCACATTAGAAAGCCTGCATGTGTAACATTTTTTGAAGTTGTTCTAAGTTGTGTCGATTAAATAGATTGTTTAGAAAGAAATAGACAGATTCAGCGCAGATTCAGGGCAAGGAGAGGCAGTTTAAAAAAAAATGCACATGTAAAGGGATGCTGGGGCTGCCTCTTCTATTTTAACGCTGTTTCTGGAGGAGAAAATGTATCAACTCAGGCAGCTTCTTGTGTTTCCGCAAGCCTACCGCCTGCCTAGAGCCAGCCTAGTTCAGGAAAATACCACACTGCTATCGCAATTGTAAGCATTTTTATGAATTGGCACACAGAAGTCTAAAATACTGAATGCGGTATTTTCCTGCATGGATTTCTTTTACCGAACCCACTTTTATGAATGATAGCCTTTGCAGGGCCGGTGCTGCTGTGTGCAACTCTGCTTAATGGGAGGTGAGCCAATGACAGCCGGGTGCTCGCCAAAACTAGCCGGATAGAGCACCCGGCTAACAGAGCCTGGGGAGAACACTGAGCCATGCTGCAGCAATCTATGAGCTGTTCTGTGACTGTGGGCTAGATTAATTGTTGATTTGTTGGCCATTTCTCCCAGTGGTTGTCATTTTATGATTATAAGGTATATTTTGTATTTCCCACAATTCCTGTAGGGCTATGTTTCCACTGCTGCGATTACGGTCCGATTCCACGCCCACAAATTCGGATGTGATTTTGCAGCCTATTGAAGTCAACACGGAGCATCCAAATTCGTGGGCGGGTGAAAATCTGATGGCATGCAGAATAATCTCACGTCATTTGTCAGAATCCCATAGCCGTGCATAGCGTGGCTAGAGGGATTCAGCTGTGAGACGCTTCACAGCTGTGTCGGCTTCGCGCCTCGCAAGACGCGTGTTGAGCACAGTGGAAACGTAGCCTTGCTCACCTGCTACGTATGTGTTTTTAATTTAGATTTTATGTGATGTCCCTCAATAAAGATACTTTATGATATTCCATGGAGTGATATCCTCTTTTAATAAGATTTGCCATGGATGTCTGACTGTAGAGTAGTGCAGTGTTCTCCTCAGGCTCTTTTAGCCAGGTGCTCCACCCGGTTAGTTTTGGTGAGCACCCGGCTGGCATCGGCTCACCTCCTCCTATTCTGTAAGCAGAGTTGCACACTGAAGCGCCGGCCCTGCATTCTCTCATCTTGCCCCACCCAGCTACTTTTTTTATGCCACCCAGCTACTAATTCATGCCACCCTGGTGGAAAAAATGTGTGGGGTGAACACTGTAGTTTATCAATCACTTCCATGACTATGGACTTCATTCTATATTTGTTTCTCTATCTTTTGTTTTACCTGGCATAATATAGAACAGCTGTACACATGCAAGATTCTCAGCCAAGACTGCCCCAATAGATTGTGTCTGCCGAGTATAATCTAGTTTTATAATTTACTGTAATCAGTATTTTTGCTTTAAAAAATTTGCCTTGTTCGGGCTGTAAACTAGTCAAGCTGTAATGTATTTGTCACAGTGCTGTCACTCTAATGATGGGATCAGCAGCAGAGTACGGAATAAAGCAGGCATACAGTATGTAATGTTTTATTTGATTAGACTTCAAAAAATAAATACATTTAATGAGACCTGATCTAATATCGAGAGGGACACTGTGATAGAGGTAGAAAATTGATATTGTGCAGAAGGAATGCATATGTAGAGTAAAGTACTACTGTTTAACTTAATATGTGGTCACCAACTGAAATGTAATAGTGATTTCATGAGCAAAGGAATTTAAAAAATCCTGTTCAATGGTACAGTAGCTGACAACAGTTACTGGTATACCGTATTTGGCGCCATATAAGACGCACTTTTTCTCCCCAAAAAGTGGGGAGAAAAAGTCCTTGCGTCTTATACGGCAAAGGCAGCCAATCCTCGACTTACGAACGCCCGCCGATACGACCCACCTCCATCGGGAATTCCCTGCCTTTGTCCCCGCTGTGCCTGGCTTCCCCCCTGATACGTCTCCTCCCTCCCCCTTGTGTTTCTGTGCCCCCCCCCCCCGTGCTAGCAGTGGCAGCAGCTTACCTCCTCCATCTTGCCTGCGGCGATTGAAGACATCCGGCTTCTGCGTGCGGCTTCCTCTAGTGCCGGGCTTCTAATGACCCGTCATCAATGACTCGTCATTAGAAGCCCGACACTAGAGGAAGCCACACGGAGAAGCCGGATGTCTTCAATCGCCGCGGGCAAGATGGAGGAGGTAAGCTGCTGCCGCTGTTTGCACTGGTGGTGCCACAGAGACACAAGGGGGAGGGAGTAGACGCGGCGGGGACACGAGCCAGGCACAGTGGGGACACAGGGGCTTACAGGACACAGGGGGCTAACAGGTGGACACAGCTGGCAGACAAGAAGATACAGGGGGCTAACAGGAGGACACGGGCGGACAGGAGGACACAGGGGGTGGACAGGAGGACACAGGGGGCTAACAGGCAGGAGGTCACAGGGGGCTGACAGGCAGGAGGTCACAGGGGGCTGACAGGCAGGAGGTCACAGGGGGCTGACAGGCAGGAGGTCACAGGGGGCTGACAGGCAGGAGGTCACAGGGGGCTGACAGGCAGGAGGTCACAGGGGGCTGACAGGCAGGAGGTCACAGGGGGCTGACAGGCAGGAGGTCACAGGGGGCTGACAGGCAGGAGGTCACAGGGGGCTGACAGGCAGGTGGTCACAGGGGGCTGACAGGCAGGTGGTCACAGGGGGCTGACAGGCAGGTGGTCACAGGGGGCTGACAGGCAGGTGGTCACAGGGGGCTGACAGGCAGGTGGTCACAGGGGGCTGACAGGCAGGTGGTCACAGGGGGCTGACAGGCAGGTGGTCACAGGGGGCTGACAGGCAGGTGGTCACAGGGGGCTGACAGGCAGGTGGTCACAGGGGGCTGACAGGCAGGTGGTCACAGGGGGCTGACAGGCAGGTGGTCACAGGGGGCTGACAGGCAGGTGGTCACAGGGGGCTGACAGGCAGGTGGTCACAGGGGGCTGACAGGCAGGTGGTCACAGGGGGCTGACAGGCAGGTGGTCACAGGGGGCTGACAGGCAGGAGGTCACAGGGGGCTGACAGGCAGGAGGTCACAGGGGGCTGACAGGCAGGAGGTCACAGGGGGGCAGACAAGAAGACACAGGGGGGCAGACAAGAAGACACAGGGGGCAGACAAGAAGACACAGGGGGCTGACAGGAGGTCACAGGGGGGAGTCCAGGACATGGGAGGACAAGGGGGTCACACCAGAGGACACAGGGAGGAGACATGGGGCATGCAGGGGGACACATGAGGAACATAGGAGGACACCATTTGGGGGAGAACATGTACAAGACGCTTCTGATATATAGACACTCCAGACCAGGTTTGATTATTTTTTTCCCTGATTTTTGCCCACTAAACCTGGGTGCGTCTTATATGCCGGAGCGTCTTATACGGCGAAAAATACGGTATGTGTTAGCTTAGCTGGTTGTCGCAGTAATGACTAGGAAAGGTCAATGAGATGTAAATAATTCAGTTTATGCAGAATTATGCAACATTTCTATGAAAATGTATGCAGCTTAAAAATGAATCAATCAACTCCTGCAAAGGTGAAATTTGAAGCAGAGGGACACCAAGAGCCCCAATAGTGTAATTCGTCTTGGGGACAGCAAAATAAATGAGAAGTTAAATTTATACTTACAACCAGGGTTACCAATAGGCAACCACTGTATAGGCAGGTGGGGAGAACAATCCTGACCCCACTCAGGAATAAAAAGTCGCTCTCTGTAGACAGGAAAATAGGGTAACAACCCTCCACCACCCAGGGTGGACTCAATGTAGTGTACAAGATACAGAGGCGCCAAAAGAATAAAAGGTAATTAAATGAACTTCAAAAACCAACTGGTTAAACAGAGGAGGCAGCGGTGGTCTTACCCCCTCCAAACAGACACAGGCAAGGACTGCGATTCAGGCAGTCAACAATTTATTCGGAACTCCAAAAAACAATGCAACGCGTTTCACGGGCCATACATCCCGCTTCCTCAGGCAAAATACAGTAGGAGATGCTGTGACTCCTACTGTATTTTGCCTGAGGAAGCGGGATGTATGGTCCGTGAAACGCGTTGCATTGTTTTTTGGAGTTCCGAATAAATTGTTGACTGTCTGAATCGCAGTCCTTGCCTGTGTCTGTTTGGAGGGGGTAAGACCACCGCTGCCTCCTCTGTTTAACCAGTTGGTTTTTGAAGTTCATTTAATTACCTTTTATTCTTTTGGCGCCTCTGTATCTTGTACACTACAAAGGTGAAATTTGGTCCATTTTCAAGCTGTGTATATTTACATACACATTTTAAATAAACCTACATTAAAAATAGTTACAATCAGATAGGTATATCTGATTTTAGAAATATGACTGCTTTATTGCAGCAGCTCGAATACCTTGTTTTTGTATGCAAATGTATGCGCTCCATTTCTCATGAAATCAATTCATTTGATATGTTAAATTTTGGGCTGCTGACTACAAATTAATTTACACAGTAGTATTATAAAAACTGTCGTCTGATTAGATTTTCGGTGAACTAAAATGTGGATTTTTTTTGTTGTTGGTTGTGATAGATAGGAAGAACTACCTGATGGCTCCAGCCTGCGCTTGGTTGAGGCAATACAGGCATTCCAGATCTCTTGGTGACACATCAGGACCGCCATAAACAAACTAGATTCTCTGCTGACATACTTCCCTGATGGTGATCCTGATCTGTCATTACCATTGTGAATGAGACTGGTAACATTTGGGTTTTTATTTATATTTTAGCCTGTCATTGTATCCTTTTTGTTTTGTTTATTAAAGCAAACCAGTGAGGGCCAAAGTGTTTAGAGGGATACTTAAAGCAACTGAAAATTAAGTCAAAACAAGCACGCACATCTCTTACTTACTTCCCGTGTAGTCTACTCCTTAATCTCTTTCTACTCTCCCACGTTTTGTTTGTCCATTGTGATTAATGGAATTCCCTGTCCTCCATTTTTGAAGATGGGCGACCCCATAACCGCTTCCTGGTCTGCCCATTGTTAAACTGTAATACTGCATCGCCCACATAAGCCATAGGGAAACATGGACATTACCTTGCACATCAGTTGTCCTTTCAGTTGTAACTGACAGCAACTGATATATTTCAGTTTTGACAAAATCTAGTCAGAACTGGAAGGAATCGTTGTTAGATGAAAATGGTGAGCTTCTGAGAGGAACTGACGGCGAAGTAAGTTTGTAATATCAATTTGCAGGTACATCGTGTGATTATTTGAAATAATTTTACTCTGTTCAGGTTGACTTTAAGTAGTGGGAAGCCTCTGGATGGTCCAGGAGCTTTCGAGATCCTTTTGAGCCCACCACTGCTGCTTTGTGGCTGAGATCCCATGCAAGTATGGGCAAGCGCAGGTAAGGCCTGTGCAGACCGTACTCATGTATGCATAATGCGGATAATCATAGACAGCAGCAGGGAGCTTGAGGACAAACTGGGAGGCCTCTGAAGCATGCAGAGGCTTCCTACTTTTTAGCTAAGTATCTAACTCTTCACCTTTTATTCCTCACAGATTTGCTTTATCCCCTTCCAGTCCATTTTTGTGATCGCCCCTTTCCCTCATATGATCTTTGGAGGTTAGGCCAGGTCTCTATGTCTCCGCTTTGGGGGGGGGGTTAGGATGTTAATGTCTGTTGCCGTTTCGTGCCCACCAGTGTAATATTACAGGGTGCACCGTGGCTTTGAAGGGGATCAAATTACATTGTGAAGTGGGGGCAGTTATTGTAGCATCGTTTAGTCCAACACTTAAAGTAAATAGGAACCGCGTTTAAAAAAATGACAGATACTTACCCAAGGAGAAAGAAGGCTCTGGGTCCTATAGAGCCTTCCCGCTCCTCTCCTGGTCCCCCCGGTCCAGTGCTGGCTCGTCCGTTAGTAGTATTTGACTAAATTAGTCAAATACTGCTTTACCCAGCCGTAGGAGGCTTCAGAAGTCTTCAGGGAGCCCGAGTGCTCCTGAAGAAGGGTGGCCCTGTACACAAGCACGCTCTCTTGCACACTCACGCCTGTGCAGTATGGAGCTGCACGTCTTCGGGAGGACACGGTTCCCGAAGACTTCCAAATACCCTTTCGCCGGGGTATTGAAACGGGGGGGCAGCACAGGATAGAGAGCACCGAGAGAGGAGACGGAAGGCTCTATACGACCCAGAGCCTTCCCTCTCCTTAGGTAAATATTTGCTTAATTTTTTTTTAAAATGCGGTTCCCATTCACTTTAAATCTAAAGGGGTTTACGCTGTGCCAGATTATATCTGGCAACAGCATCCCTAGCAGCAGCCATGTTTTCCTGTGTTGGACAAGTCAGACATTTGGCCTATGCCAAATGCCAATGTCAAACATAATCAGACATAGGATTGGAAATGGTTAACTGCAATCAAAAACAAAGTTTCCATTCTTAGAAACAAAATTGCTTTTGTGTGATCTTTCTTCATAGAAACTCTTAAATCGATTTTTATTATTTCAGTGCTGAAAATAGGCCTTTTGTGTGGGTGGCATTGCTGTTGCAGTTCTAGCTGCATCACTAATAATAAAGCTCTGCACGGAGTGTGTATGTAAATAGTAGCATTCTATGCCCCTAATTAAATTGTAACCCCTAACCACAAATTTAATGCATCAAATGAATGTATTTCATGATCAGTCATGTGAAATTGGTCATGAAGTTGAGTCATTACATGTGTTAACACTTAAATGCACTTTTAAACCTATAGCAGCTCAAATTAAATGAATACTCTACTGTAATGTGTTAAAATACATAAGTTAATGTTTACATTTACATTGCACCTTTCTCCTGTGCACTCAGTAGGCCATCCTGGAGCATGAGTGAGTCTTGCACAAGGCCTCCTTACTAAGCAGGTACCGGCCTGCTCAGCCATCATTCAAATGCTGATATACTGAGTCAGAGGTTGTTGGTTTCACCAGTACAAAATTTTGTGTGTGTGTGTGTGTGTGTGTGTGTGTGTGTGTGTGTGTGTGTGTGTGTGTGTGTGTGTGTGTGTGTGTGTGTGTGTGTGTGTGTGTGTGTGTGTGTGTGTGTGTGTGTGTGTGTGGTTTTTTTTCGGTCAAGGGCCGGATCAAGCTACTTCAGACTGCTGGGTACCGGAACATACATAAAATGATGTTGAAAACCATTACATTGTATCTAGGTATTGATTCCCCCCAATCATGCCCGGAGGAGAACTGCCAGCAGCAGCCATTCAGTCATGCGGCGCCCGAAGAACGTCTTTGTGCACCAGACAGTGAAGCATACCCAGGTACCAACTTGCCATCCAGTTGGAGAGCACCTGATGCAGAATTGGATGGCAGCGAATTACTGCTCGCTGGCTTCTACAGTATGTGGATGGGTGGTGCCAGCACTGCTATTCTATATGTGGGCCACTAGTATATAAAAGTGCAGTGGGCCACATCTAGAAATTATACATTATGGCTATCATAAAGCATTCCCACATGCGGAAATGCTGAAAACCGTTGAATTTACTGACCACTTAGCAAAGTGTTTATTCAAAAAGGTTGTTTCCGCATGAAAACATGACATTCCTGAGCAGAGCGATAAATTACCGCCATGTGCGGTGATTATGTTAACAAATGTCACCATATGTCGATTCATAAAGATTTGAGCAAGCGGTGTCAGCACTGAGATTACCGCTCCCTTTGAAGTAGTAATAAGCATGCAGGTGAACAGCTAAACTAATTAGACAGACCTCCCAGCAGCAGCTGCAGTGAGAGCAGAGCAAAAAAAATTCCAGAATACCCAGGCTGTCTTTTTTAACCCCTTGGGTACCTGTTTTCAGATATATTTCACATCAGAAAGCCTGCATGTGTAACATTTTTTTTGAACTTCCTCTAAGTTGTGGCAATTAAATAGATTGTTTAGAAAGACTAAAGGTGGCCATACACTGGCCCGATTCCCGGCCGTTTCGACAGCAGATTCGATCCTGGGATCGAATCTGCTGCCAATCGTTCGCGGTAAACGCAGCCGACGATCCGATTTCCTCCCGAAATCGGAACGGTCCGTCGATCGCTGCCGTGCGGGAAATTACCCTCGATCGCCCGCGGGTAAAGTGCGCGTCGCTAGCGGCGGCCGATCCGATGAAAAATACATTACCTGATGCGGGCTCCCGGGCGTCTTCTCCGCATCTTCTCAGCGCTGCACCCGCTCCATCCCGGCGCTTCCTGGGTCACTGCAGTGACCCAGGAAGTTCAAATAGAGGGCGCTCTATTTGAACTTCCTGGTCACGGAGTGACACAGGAAGCGCCGAGATGGAGCAAGAACAGAGCGGTGCAGCGTGGAGAAGATGCCCGGGAGCCAGCGTCAGGTAATGTATGCGCGGGGGGAGGACAGGCGGCAGGAGCAGCTGAACAGATTGTGATCGGTTTCAGGCTGAAATCGATTCACAATCTGTTTGCAGTAAAGGCAGCCATACGATCCCTATCTGATCAGATTCGATCAGATAGGGATCTGTCAGCTGGTCGATCTGATGGCACATCGGCCAGTGTATGGCTGCCTTAATAGACAGATTCTGGCAGATTCAGGCAAGGAGAAGAGGTTTTTAAAAATTGCACGTGTAAAGGGATGCTGGGGCTGCCTCTTCTGTAGTAACGCTGTCTCTGGAGGAGAAAATGTATCAACTCTGGCAGCTTCTCATGTTACACAAACATACCGCCAGCCTACCACCTGCCTACCACCTGCCTAGTTCAGGGAAAATACCGAACTTGTATCGCAACTGTAAACATTTTTATGAATGAGCACGCAGAAGTGTAAACTACCAAATGCGTATTTTCCTGCACAGATTTTTTTTACCGCACTGCTTTTATGAATGCCTATGTGTTTGGGGGCCAGTGAAAAAGGTTTAGGGGGCCGCAGTTTGAGGACCACTGGCTTACACGTTTTTGTGGCCTATGTGCTGCTGTTACTGTGTATACACTTTATTATGACTATTGTTTGAGAAATAGAACCTTTTTTGTTTGTTTGTTTTTTTAGTTTACAAAAGCTTTATGTGCATAGTCAACTGCTAATGGGGAATTATTTGTAAAGAGGATGCCTTTAATCTATAGTTTTTGCTGGATATCCACTGAACTTGGCTGGGAGGGTAGCTATGTGATGGGGGCTAATAATTTGAAGTTACAATAAATGAGGTGCATTATACAATAGTGCTGCATTATAATGTCAGCACTACAGACCTATCTAATCATGCCTTACATTGATGAGGACCACACAGTCTAAAACAGCTGTATGCTTGTTGATTAGCGTGTCTTAGTAAATTTGATAGGCCATAGGCACGCTTTCTCTCCACTCTGCTGGATGCGTGTTTTGCCTTTAGGGACATGAAGGGTTATTTTTTTGTGTTGAGTAGTGATGCATGGCTGGATAGTGTAATGTTTAAGGGCTCTGGCATAGGAGACCTGGGTTTGAATCTTCGCTCTTCCTATTTCAATAAGCCAGCACCTATTCAGTAAGGAGGTCTTGGGTGAGATTCCCTTAGGGCCCTTTTCCACCAGCGCGTTTGCGCTGGCTGAATCGCAAACCGCTAGCGATTTTACAATCGCTACGGTTTGCTTTTTAACATAGGAATCGCGGTAGGTAATTTCCACTACCGCGATTCATTTTTTACTTGATCGCGATCGCGCCGCGGAGCGACTTTTGCAGCGATTTTGCTATGCAGTGCATAGCATAGCAAAATCGCGGCCGCGAACGTCGGGGAATCGGCGGTAATTGCGATTCAGCAATCGCTAGCGTTCAGCGTGAACGCTAGCGATTGCTAGTGGAAAAGGGCCCTTACACTACTGTCCACTGAGTGCGCTCTAGGGGCTGCCTCACAAGCGCTTTGAGTCTGACAGGAGAAAAGCGCTATATAAACACTGAAATTATCATATGGAAGACCTTTCTATCTCTCAAATTGTTAAATGCCTTCTGTTTTTAAACAAGGCAAATTTGCATTCAGCATAGTAAGGGTTTTGTTTTTTTTGGTCCCAGACTCCTAGTGATTTAAAGTTACCATGAGCTTGCTGGGTTCTCTGGAAGCTCTACAAGAAAGACATTGAATTGGTGGCTTTTTAATAGGACCATAATAAAGAGGGTTGAATGGTAGTTTTTTGATTAGTCAGGTGGTCTGGTTTTGGATTAGTCCATCTCTTCATGGGGGATTCTCAGGGGTTTCTTTGTTTTCAAAAGCATTTCCCAAACCTCAGTTCAACTACCAAAATAGTAAGATACCAGCCAGCTGCCCTACTCACAATTTTGACAGACTGAGCAACTGCTGTTCAGGAAATGCTTTTGAAAACAAAACCATGAGAATCCCTTATGAAGAGATGGACTGGCCCAAAACCTTTTAGTTCTGTCAGATTTTAACTGCTTACTTTTCTTTTTTTCTGTAGTGGTCCTTTAAAAATGGGGCTATTAAAATGGAAATACGGTTTGCCATGTCTTATGACCATACTGTAATACACTACCGTACAAGTGAGGAAAGAAAATGAGGTTAACCTTCTGGGACTGCGCAGCATAAATCCTACGCTGCACGTGTGGCTGCCCAACTCTATTGTTGCGATTTATGCCACCTGCTATTTCCGCTCCTGACGCAATAGTGCACACCCAAGAGGGGAGATTAAGCTGTCAAATGACACCTGACATCTCCCCTCACTGATCAGGAGCCATCGTAATTGGCACGTGATCACTACGATCGCTGGCCAATCGTAGTGATCACTATTGGCAGTGGCGGACGTAGGGGAACAAGAGGATGGATACTCGCCTTCCTGACGTTCCCCCGGCAATTGTTGCTCTCCTCCACTCTGGCCGGCATTCGCACTCGCTCTGTCTTAGGTGTCGGGTCCCAGCTTAATGACGTCCTCAAGCTGCGACCCGGAATTTAATGGCAGTGCGATTGGAGATGCCGACCAGAGCAGAGGGGGCTAGAGCTGCTCATTGCTGGAGCCTGGGAGGTGAGTAAAGGCTGCTAGCAATAGAGGGGGCACAATGCCTTGCTAACTATTCTGGGGATCCAGCTGCCTGAACCCCCCCCTCCCCCCACCACCACCTCACCTTCCCACCTTTGCATGTTAAATGGCCTGGTCTTTAAAGTGAACCAGAGACGAAGCACCCTCATTTATTTTACCATATGTATCAGTGGGAACATTAGAGAAAACACCTACCCTGCTCTCTGTTTCATTCTTTACTGCTCAGCTTACTTTTTATTAGGCCTGATAAAATCCCTGACTGAGCATTGTCTGGCTTTGCTCAGGAATCATTATAGCGGAGTCTGTCTTCTCTGATGACTTTTCAAGCCCAAGCCTGCCCCCCTTCTGGCTTTGCTATAATGACTCAGCTATAATCATTCCTGAGCAAAGCCAGACTGAATGCTCAGTCGGGGATTTTTTTCAGGGCTGATTAGAAGCAGGCTGAGCAGTGAAGAATGAAACAAAGCAGGGTAGGCGATTTCTCTAATGTTCCCACTGATGTATATGATAAAATACATGAGGGTGCTTCCTCTCTGGTTCACTTTCAGAGGGATTAGGGCCTGTACATACTGCTGCTCTTTTGCTGCGTTTTTAAAATCGCATGCGCCTTTTAAATCGAAAAGCCTTCATGAAAATAGAAAAATCGTATCGCACCAGTGTGTACAGATCTTCAAAATTTTCATGATTTTTCAAAAGACCTTGCGATTAAAAAAACGTATGTGATTTTAAAAGTGCAGCACAAGCGCAGCAGTGTGTACAGGCCCTTAGGCAGCCGGTCTCCAGAGGGTTAAGGTCGTGCTCTACTGCATTACTTGGTGCTGCTGTAGGATCATGCTTACAGGGAAAAAAACTGAACGATTACCTCATCACTTTGTTACTGCTTTTCGCTGTCTATTTAGCAAGCTGAGGAACAGAGTGTTGCTGTGCCTGTCTACTGTGAGTCAGAAAAATCCAGGAACAAAGCAAGCTTTTTTGGATGTCCTCTTCAGCATGAAATTCTGAAACTAGTGGAACATTACATCTTTCCCTGTGTGTTGGCAGATGGAACAAAATCTCTATAAACTCTGTACTGAACTAAAAAAAATAAAAAAATAAAATAGGCACTCAGTAGGGAAAACTGACCAAATGCCTGATGGAAGCTGAGCTGCAAAAAGAAAAGCAACCAGACCCCAGAATAGATCTGAAGTCCCAAAGATTGACAAATGTATGGACACTTCTTAGAAGGAACCTGAGCTGTCAGACCTGTGGAAGCTGCTATATGTATTTCCTTTTAAACACTAGACCTGCTAATCATTTTAGTCAGTAGGGTCTAAATAACACACCTGAACTAAGCATGCAGCTAATCTTGTCAGATTTGTCTGATCTGCATGCTTGTTCAGGGTCTATAGGTGGCCACACACCATACAAATAAAATGTCCAATTTTAACCAATTCAGTAATTTCGATCAGTTGTCCTGAAAAATTGAGAGCTTTTGTTTTCGATTGAAAAATCCGATCATATTTCCCGTTTTTTTTTTCTTTGTCGATTTTTGGAGATTGGACAACATTTCAGACCAACTTTATCAAGAATTGTATGGTGTGTGTGATGAATTGTCAATTACTTGATGTACAGTTCCAATCAACTTTTTCTGAGCGTTCAGTTATTTAAGTCAGGATTGAGGGGGAAATTGAACATAGGTGTGTGGTACATTGGTTAGATTTTTGAGTTGTTACAATCGGTCAGAAAAATTGATTGCTATTTTTGAATTGAACAAATATTTAAAAAATAGTATTGTGTGTGTGGCCACCTTAAAGGTGGCCATACACTGGTCGATTTGCCATCAGATTCGACCAACAGATAGATCCCTCTCTGATCGAATCTGATCAGAGAGGGGATAGTATGGCTGCCTTTACTGCAAACAGATTGTGAATCGATTTCAGCATGAAACCGATCACAATCTGTGGAGCTGCCGCCTGCCCATCAGCTATACATTACCTGATCCGGCCGGCGCGACTCCCCCGATTTCCGCTGTCTTCTTCTCCGCGCTGGTCTCCAGTCCGGCTGGCTTCGCTGAGCTTCCTGCCGGGGGAAGTTTAAACAGTAGAGGGCGCTCTACTGTTTAAACTTCCTGCCGGGACAGGAAGTTCAATGAAGCTGGAGCGGAGAAGAAGACGACAGTGGAGACCGGGGGAGTCGCACCGGCCGGAACAGGTAAAGTATTGCCGCTGTATTGCGTCGGTCGTTGGGCATTCGAACGCCGCCATCGATGCACTCCTGACCCGCCGGCGATCAAGAAAAATCTTCCGCACGGACAGATCGATGGGAACAATTGATTTTAAACGTTCTGTCAGCGTTTGCGCTACGATTTCACAGCAGATTCGATCAGTGATCAAATCTGCTGTATATTGGCGGGAAAATCATTAGGTGTATGGGCCCCTTAAGGCTTACAGTATTAGAGACACTGGATCAGCAGGACAGCCACGCAATCTGCATTATTTAATAGGAAATAAACATGTCAGCCTCCATATCACTCTCACCTCGGGTTCCCTTTAAAGACGAACGCTTAGTAAGAATATTCCTCTGTGAATGACTTCAAAATGTTGTCAATTCTCTGTCTTCCTCACCTCTCTTCCATACTGCAGTAGAGTGAGCTGTTCAGTAAGCAGCTTGAACTGTTGATGACCGTGTTCTTGCCTGATTCCTGGGATCTTGCTGAACTCGTAGAGGCAATGCTTCATGGTTAGCAGCTATTGCAGTCTGGGCCAATTTTGTATTTATCCAGTGAATGTATTTTCAGGCTGTCTGGCATGAAGACAGCTTGTGTTAGTGATGCTAGCCTGGAAAACCGTGCCAAACTAATCCTATGAATTGGGGGTGGAGAGATGAGCTGTAGAGGAAGTGCAATTACTGAGACGTTGTATAGGGTTTGGGGTCACACCTCTCTTGCAGTGCAAGGAAGATTTTCTTGTTTTGTGTTATGTTCAGCTCTCTGTCATTTCGAACTCTTTTTTTGGGTAAATTTGATTCTGATGATTTTATTTTTCTATTATAGATCAGTACCTCTTAGGGTGGCCATACATGGTTCAATTTTTCATTTTTTTCGATTAGATAATTTAGTTTGATTATTCCGTTAGATCGAATACAAAGATTTTTCCAGCATGTCCGATCTAATTTTTCTCGAAAAAACGGGATAATCGTTTGAATTTCTTGATCGAAAAAAAAAATATTTTCAACTGTCATTCGATCATTTAGATCGAATAAACGGGATAATCGAACGTTTTTATTGTACCTGGCTTCAGGAAACACCACAGCACTGAAACTGCCCTCATCCAAATATGCAACCACCTGCTCATGGCAAGAGACAGAGAAGAGTGCTCGATCCTCATACTGCTAGACCAGGGGTCTCAAACTCAATTTACCAGGGGGCCGCAGGAGGCAAAGTCAGGATTAGGCTGGGCCACATAAGGGATTTCACGTGTCCCTGCCGCAAAACGAGGCAGTAGAGCCCCCAAATTCGCCGGCATTTCCTGGAAGGGGCAGAGCTTTCAGCTTCAGCTCTGCCCCTCCTGACGTCAATCGTGGCGGATCGCCGCCTCTTCCCGCCCCTCTCACTCTTCCTTCACAGAGAGGGGTGGGGAGAGGCGGCAATTGACATCAGGAGGGGCAGAGCTACAGCTGGAAGCTCTGCCCCTCAGTCGTGGATGTTTGCCCGAGCGATTTGGGGGCTCTGCAGCCCTCGTTTAGCGGCGGAGATGCGGCGGATTACTTGGTAGCACTGAAGCGAACTATAAGGTAAAATAGGCAAAAATAGTTCGCTTCCGTGTCTCTTTAGCTTTTGCTGGCGCAGGCCACAAAATATTGTATCGAGGGCCGCAAATGGCCCGCGGGCCGAGAGTTTGAGACCCCTGTGCTAGACCTTTCTGCAGCCTTTGATACAGTTGACCATGACATCTTGATAAACAGGCTACAGGAATACTGCGGCATTGATGGCATAGTTCTTCAGTGGTTCCAATCCTTCTTGAGTGGCAGAACCCACAAAGTGTCTATGGGGCCCTTCCTGTCCACCCCTGTAACACTTAAGTATGGGGTGCCCCAGGGCTCAATCCTCTCTCCCCTGCTTTTCACGATTTACATGCTACCGTTGGGAAAACTAATCCAAAAACATGGCCTGACATACCACTGCTATGCAGACGACACCCAACTATATCTTTCCTTCAAGCCTGGTGTGACAGACCCAACTCTAGCTATAAACGCCTGCTTACGTGAACTACAGCAATGGATGAATGACAACTGGCTGAAACTAAATGCAGACAAAACTGAAGTCCTTCTGATTGGAGGGCAGAGCATGATAACAAAACCACTTAACTTGCAGTCTTCATCACTGGGAATAGGAGGCACAGATCTACGCAGCTCTGATCATGTGCGCAACCTGGGAGTTCTAATTGATGGGAATTTAAATTTCAGAACTCAAATCTCTGCTGTGGTGAAATCATCCTATTTTCACCTGAAGAACATTGCAAAAATCAAGCACCTCACCCCCCCCCCCCCCCCCCCCCCCCAGAAGATTTGCCATCCTTAGTCCATGCCTTCATCACATCCCGACTGGACTACTGTAATGCTCTCTACACTGGCCTTCCAAAAAAGGTCTTGTACCGCCTACAGCTGATACAGAATACTGCTGCCAGGCTGCTAACCAACCAACCCCGTCACTGCCACATAACGCCAGTCCTGCACTCTCTTCACTGGCTACCTATAGAATGGAGGGTCCTGTTCAAGATCGGCCTACTGACATTTAAATCCCTGAATAATCTGGGCCCTGGATACATGAAAGATATGTTGCAGCTGCATAGCAATCCCCGCATTCTCAGATCCACAGGTTCTAATAATCTAGTCATACCCAGAGTCCACTTGGAAACTTTTGGTCCCAGAGCCTTCTGTCATGCTGCCCCTACGTTTTGGAACTCCCTACCTCAACAGATCAGGACAGCTCCATCCCTGGCCGTGTTTAAATCCAGACTGAAAACCCACCTGTTCAGTTTGGCATTAGCATAATTATAACTTTTGTTGTGTAAATACTTCATCCTACTACCAATTACTGAATCTGAGAGAGCCTAAGCGCTTTGAGTCCTATGGGAGAAAAGCGCTATAGAAATGTTATTGTATTGTATTATTGTACCATGTATGGCCACCATCATGCTGGGAATACACCATACGTTTTTTCATCAGATAGATAGTTCGATAGATAATTTCCTACATGTCCGATCTTATTTTCGATCGTTTTTCTGATCAATTTCTCATAGAAATGAATGGAAATAGATAAAAGATAACAGAATCAAATCGGAAATCGATTGGAAAATCGATCGGACGGAAAATCGACCGAAAAAACGCATTGTGTGTACCCAGCATAAGGGCTGATTCACACCCCCGGCTCTTTTAAGTGCTAGTGATTTAAAAAGCTTTTGCTATTGTAATGCTATGGGTGATTTTTATAAAATCACATCGCTCAAGTGAGAACACACACTTAGCATTACAATGGCAATGGCTTTTCAAAGCACAAGCGCTTAGAAAAAGGTCTTGCCCAAGGGGGGTTGGCTTTACCGGACCTATACCTATATTACTGTGCGGCAGTACTGGTGTCTGTGAGATGGTGGTTTTCCCAGGATAATTATAATGCAGCAGTCGCAGTGGAAGCGGCAAGATTGGGTTCCTATGAAAGACTAACTTTGCTACCCTTCCGCTCCACTGGTTCTGACGATAGATGTACAATCCCTATGAAAACTACAGTTAAAGTCTGGAATGACATGCTTAAATATACTGGAGACATTGATAAGATATCCCCCCATACCCCTCTCTGGGATAACCTCTCTCTGATCCATTTCTGCCAGATCCCGGATCCGGTATTATGGTCTAGATATGGTATTAAAGCGCTACAACACATAGTAGATGAGAATGGACTGCTACTATTCAACACACTCAAACTTCTGTATAATCTACCTAACAAAATGTTTTTTAGATTCCTCCAACTGCGCCATGCGTACAATGCGCAATTTCCACAGGGTATTCCACCCTTGGTCTCTGGCAATCTGGAAAAGACGCTAATGGTAGCGGAAGTAGAAAAACCACTCTCTGTAATTTACTTTACATTAATGAACAATAACACATATACTATATCTCGCTGTAAATCCCGCTGGAATGATGATATCATGGGGTTAGATGATGCAGACTGGGATGAAATACTGGAAGAATTCGTTAAAACTCCTATATCCGATAAAGAACGGCTAATCCAATTTAAGTTTTTACACAGAACATATCTAACACCTATACGAATGAGTAAAATCTCTGGTGCGCACAGTCCTAATTGCCCAAGATGTAGGGTCACCCTGGGTACCTATTTCCATATGTTTTGGGAATGTCCCAAAATACTCAATTTTTGGCAAGATATCATCACTCTAATGAAATTCTGGGAACCCACTTGTTGATCTCCCCTAGAATAGCATTACTGGGATTGCTAGATGGTACTCCGGCGAACAAGCATTCGCAATACTTAGTTAAAATATTATGTTTCTATGGGCGCAAGGAGATACTTCGAACATGGAAATCTGACAAATCCCCATCCTTTAACTTTTGGAAGAGCACTGTTCTCAAAACTCTGCCACTATATCGTCTAACCTACAAGAGCAGGAACTGCCCCCAGCGATATGACAAGATATGGGCACCATGGTATAACAATGTGGATGCTCTCCCAACTGGCCCAGATGAGTAATCTTACTTCCTTTCTGATAGCCTCTCACTTAATTAAGTTTAATTAAGCTCAGTGATTGTAGCTGGTTGGGGGAGGTGCTGGAGAATCTTTTCTTTCCTTTCTTTTTCTTTTTCTCTCATCTTCTTTTCTTTTTCGCTCCTTCTTCACTTCCTTGCCTCACAATCCACAGAGTGGTCTGAATTTGTATTCTGTTTACTCAGATGATGGTCACATGGTCAATGTGTATACAGTTAAGAGTATGTATTTTGTAACTTTACTCATGATTCCTGGTATAACTGTATGATTAATACTGATATTTGCAAGCATGCACTAATGAAAAGAACGGACGCCAGTAATGTTCAGATCTCTATTGGATTGTTGCACTGTCTCTCACATTCTCAACTATGTTTATGTGTTGTTAAAATGTATAAACAATAAAAACTGATTTGTTAAAAAAAAAGAAAAAGGTCTTGCAGTGTGTACCAGCCCTTAATGGCCCCTACAGATTCTGCAAGTGTCAATTTTTGTTAATTATTTAGTACACCTTTCCAAATATCTGTGTAGTTGTGTGCCTCCCACATAAAGTGTTACAGTGGCAGCTGTACTTTCAAGTGCTGCAGTGCTTTCTAAGGTATATGTGAACATCCCTTTCTGGCATTACACGTCAGTGTTGAGCAAGGTAGTAGGTAGCTGGCAGAGCTCTTTGACTTAACTGGAAACCTCAGATATCTTTTTCATTTGAAAGCAATATAGCAGTTAGAAAACTACAGCTAATAATTTTTTGCTTGTTTTTTTATTTTTGCCCTGTAATGTTTTTTTCTAAGCGCTAGTGATTTGAAAAAGCTCATGCTTATGCAATGCTATGGGGTGTTTTTATACAATCACATCCCTCAAGTGGGATCACACCCATAGCATTGCATTAGCAAAAGCTTTGCAAATCACAAAGCGCTCAGAAAAGCGCTCCTAGAGGGTCCCAGGCCTTAAGGGGCCCATACACTCAGCCGATTTTCTGGCCGACCGATCGATCGATTTTGATGGATTTCCCTCGAACTGGCAGGGTGGAAAATTTAGGTCGATCTGATGAGATTGCTTATCATTTTGCATTGGCCTTAATGGAAATCTGATGGCAAAAAAAAATGCCATCAGATCGAATTTCAATAGATTTCAAACTGAAATCTATTGGAATTCTATCCTGTAAAAAATGTTCTAAAAACGCATCAGATAGATCATCAGATGCATTTCTTATCTATCTGCTGCCAATCTGACGAGTGTATGGGCACCTTTAGTCTGCATGAGACTGGACTCCTTTCCTTTGTAAGCAATGCCAGTTGGATGGTTGTCATGCTGAGCTTCTGGCTTTAGTTGTGTTTGAGTCACATACATGCTACAATCATGCAGCCAGTGGAGTCAAAGAATTTGATTTGATACTCCTCCTGGGCCAGATACTTCTAGCATTACAGGCAGAGCAACATCACATAAATCAGGCAACTGGCATTATACATTAGAGAATGAAGATAGCAGTCTCTACAGCAGAGGTGCCCACATTTTTACGGCTTGTGAGCTACTTTAACCACTTGAGGACCACAGTCTTTCTACCCCTTAACCCTCCTGGCGGTTTGCAAAAAAATCGCCAGGGGGCAGCAAATCTTTTTTTTTTTAATTTTTTTTTTTTTCATGTAGCGAGACAAAGTCTCGCTACATGATAGCCGCTGCTCAGCGGCATCCCCCCAGCCCCTCCGATCGCCGCCGGCGATCGGAGATCCGGAGATCCCGTTCAAAGAACGGGATCTCCCGGAGGGCTTCCCCCGTCGCCATGGCGACGGGGCGGGATGACGTCACCGACGTCATCGACGTCGTGACGTCAAAGGGGATTCCGATCCACCCCATAGAGCTGCCTGGCACTGATTGGCCATGCAGCGCACGGGGTCTGGGGGGGGGGCGGCTGCGGCGCGACGGATAGCGGCGGATCGGCGGGTAGCGGCGGCGATCGGGCACTGCACGCAGCTAGCAAAGTGCTAGCTGCGTGCAGCAAAAAAAAAATTATGCAAATCGGCCCAGCGGGGCCTGAGCAGTGCCTTCCGGCGGCTTACCCCGAACTCAGTTCGGGCTTACCGCCAGGAAGGTTAAGGACCGGCCACTTTTTTTCCATTCAGACCACTGCAGCTTTCACGGTTTATTGCTCGCTCATACAACCTACCACCTAAATGAATTTTGGCTCCTTTTCTTGTCACTAATAAAGCTTTCTTTTGGTGCTATTTGATTGCTCCTGCGATTTTTACTTTTTATTATATTCATCAAAAAAGACATGAATTTTGGCAAAAAAATGATTTTTTTAACTTTCTGTGCTGACAATTTTCAAATAAAGTAAAATTTCTGTATACATGCAGCGCGAAAAATGTGGACAAACATGTTTTTGATAAAAAAAAAAACCATTCAGTGTATATTTATTGGTTTGGGTAAAAGTTATAGCGTTTACAAACTATGGTGCAAAAAGTGAATTTTGCCATTTTCAAGCATCTATGACTTTTCTGACCCCCTGTCATGTTTCATGAGGGGCTAGAATTCCAGGATAGTATAAATACCCCCCAAATGACCCCATTTTGGAAAGAAGACATCCCAAAGTATTCACTGAGAGGCATAGTGAGTTCATAGAAGATATTATTTTTTGTCACAAGTAAGCGGAAAATGACACTTTGTGACAAAAAAAAAAGAAAAAAAAAAAGAATCCATTTCTTCTAACTTGCGACAAAAAAAAATGAAATCTGCCACGGACTCACCATGCCCCTCTCTGAATACCTTGAAGTGTCTACTTTCCAAAATGGGGTCATTTGTGGGGTGTGTTTACTGTCCTCGCATTTTGGGGGATGCTAATTTGTAAGCACCCTTGTAAAGCCTAAAGGTGCTCATTGGACTTTGGGCCCCTTAGCGCAGTTAGGCTGCAAAAAAGTGCCACACATGTGGTATTGCCGTACTCAAGAGAAGTAGTAGAATGTGTTTTGGGGTGTATTTTTACACATACCCATGCTGGGTGGGAGAAATATCTCTGTAAATGACAATTTTTTCATTTGTTTTACACACAATTGTCCATTTACAGAGTTATTTCTCCCACCCAGCATGGGTATGTGTAAAAATACACCCCAAAACACATTGTACTACTTCTCCCGAGTACGGCGATACCACGTGTGGCACTTTTTTGCACCCTAACTGCGCTAAAGGGCCCAAAGTCCAATGAGTACCTTTAGGATTTCACAAGTCATTTTGCGGAATTTGATTTCCAGACTACTCCTCACGGTTTAGGGCCCCTAAAATGCCAGGGCAGTATAGGAACCCCACAAATGACCCCATTTTAGAAAGAAGACACCCCAAGGTATTCCGTTAGGAGTATGGTGAGTTCATAGAAGATTTTATTTTTTGTCAAAAGTTAGCGGAAAATTGATTTTTATTGTTTTTTCACAAAGTGTCATTTTCCACTAACTTGTGACAAAAAATAAAATCTTCTATGAACTCACCATACTCCTAACGGAATACCTTGAGGTGTCTTCTTTCTAAAATGGGGTCATTTGTGGGGTTCCTATACTGCCCTGGCATTTTAGGGGCCCTAAACCGTGAGGAGTAGTCTGGAAATCAAATTCCGCGAAATGACCTGTGAAATCCTAAAGGTACTCATTGGACTTTGGGCCCTTTAGCGCAGTTAGGGTGCAAAAAAGTGCCACACATGTGGTATCGCCGTACTCGGGAGAAGTAGTACAATGTGTTTTGGGGTGTATTTTTACACATACCCATGCTGGGTGGGAGAAATAACTCTGTAAATGGACAATTGTGTGTAAAAAAAATCAAAAGATTGTCATTTACAGAGGTATTTCTCCCACCCAGCATGGGTATGTGTAAAAATACACCCCAAAACACATTGTACTACTTCTCCCGAGTATGGCAATACCACATGTGTGGCACTTTTTTGCACCCTAACTGCGCTAAAGGGCCCAAAGTCCAATGAGTACCTTTAGGATTTCACAGGTCATTTTGCGAAATTTGATTTCCAGACTACTCCTCACGGTTTAGGGCCCCTAAAATGCCAGTTCAGTATAGGAACCCCACAAATGACCCCATTTTAGAAAGAAGACACCCCAAGGTATTCCGTTAGGATTATGGTGAGTTCATAGAGGATTTTATTTTTTGTCACAAGTTAGTGGAAAATGACACTTTGTGAAAAAAACAATAAAAATCAATTTTCCGCTAACTTTTGACAAAAAATAAAATCTTCTATGAACTCACCATACTCCTAACGGAATACCTTTGGGTGTCTTCTTTCTAGAATGGGGTCATTTGTGAGGTTACTATACTGCCCTGGCATTTTAGGGGCCCTAAACCGTGAGGAGTAGTCTTGAAACCAAATGTCGCAAAATGACCTGTGAAATCCTAAAGGTACTCATTGGACTTTGGGCCCCTTAGCGTACTTAGGGTGTAAAAAAAGTGCCACACATGTGGTACCCGCCGTACTCAGGAGAAGTAGTATAATGTGTTTTGGGGTGTATTTTTACACCTACCCATGCTAAGTGGGAGAAATATCTCTGTAAATGACAATTGTTTGATTTGTTTTACACACAATTGACCATTTACATAGAAATTTCTCCCACCCAGCATGGGTATGTGTAAAAATACACCCCAAAACACATTATACTACTTTTCTTGAGTACGGCGGTACCACATGTGTGACACTTTTTTGCAGCCTAGGTGCGCTAAGGGGCCCAACGTCCTATTCACGGGTCATTTTGAGGCATTTGTTTTCTAGACTACTCCTCGCGGTTTAGGGCCCCTAAAATGCCAGGGCAGTATAGGAACCCCACAAGTGACCCCATTTTAGAAAGAAGACACCCCAAGGTATTCCGTTAGGTGTATGGCGAGTTCATAGAAGATTTTATTTTTTGTCACAAGTTAGTGAAAAATGACACTTTGTGAAAAAAACCCAATAAAAATCAATTTCCGCTAACTTTTGACAAAAAATAAAATCTTCTATGAACTCGTCATACACCTAACAGAATACCTTGGGGTGTCTTTTTTTCTAAAATGGGGTCACTTGTGGGGTTCCTATACCGCCCTGGCATTTTACGGGCCCAAAACCGTGAGTAGTCTGGAAACCAAATGTCTCAAAATGACTGTTCAGGGGTATAAGCATCTGCAAATTTTGATGACAGGTGGTCTATGAGGGGGCGAATTTTGTGGAACCGGTCATAAGCAGGGTGGCCTTTTAGATGACAGGTTGTATTGGGCCTGATCTGATGGATAGGAGTGCTAGGGGGGTGACAGGAGGTGATTGATGGGTGTCTCAGGGGGTGGTTAGAGGGGAAAATAGATGCAATCAATGCACTGGGGAGGTGATCGGAAGGGGGTCTGAGGGGGATCTGAGGGTTTGGCCGAGTGATCAGGAGCCCACACGGGGCAAATTAGGGCCTGATCTGATGGGTAGGTGTGCTAGGGGGTGACAGGAGGTGATTGATGGGTGTCTCAAGGTGTGATTAGAGGGGGGAATAGATGCAAGCAATGCACTGGCGAGGTGATCAGGGCTGGGGTCTGAGGGCATTCTGAGGGTGTGGGCGGGTGATTGAGTGCCCTAGGGGCAGATAGGGGTCTAATCTGATAGGTAGCAGTGACGGGGTGATTGATGGGTAATTAGTGGGTGTTTAGGGTAGAGAACAGATGTGAACACTGCACTTGGGAGGTGATCGGACGTCGGATCTGCGGGCGATCTATTGGTGTGGGTGGGTGATCAGATTGCCCGCAAGGGGCAGGTTAGGGGCTGATTGATGGGTGGCAGTGACAGCGGGTGATTGATGGGTGGCAGTGACAGGGGGTGATTGATGGGTGGGTGATAGGTGATTGACAGGTGATCAGTGGGTTATTACAGGGAAGGACAGATGTAAATAATGCCCTGGCGAATTGATAAGGGGGGGTCTGAGGGCAATCTGATCAGTTTGCCCGCAAGGGGCAGGTTAGGGGCTGATGATTGGGCGGCAGTGACAGGGGGTGATTGATGGGTGATAGGTGATTGGCAGGTGATTGACAGGTGATCAGTGGGTTATTACAGGGAAGGACAGATGTAATTAATGCACTGGTGAATTGATAAGGGGGGGGGGGGTCTGAGGGCAATCTGAGCGTGTGGGCGGGTGATTGGGTGCCCGCAAGGGGCAGCTTAGGGTCTGATCTGATAGGTAACAGTGACAGGTGGTGATAGGGGGTGATTGATGGGTGATTGATGGGTAATTAGTGGGTGTTTAGAGAAGATAACCGATGTAAACAATACATTTGGGAGGTAATCTGACGGCGGGTTTGCGGGCGATCTAATGGTGTGGGTGGGTGATCAGATTGCCCGCAAGGGGCAGGTTAGGGGCTGATTGATGGGTGGCAGTGACAGGGGGTGATTGATGGGTGATAGGTGATTGGCAGGTGATTGACAGGTGATCAGTGGGTTATTACAGGGAAGAACAGATGTAATTAATGCACTGGCGAATTGATAAGGGGGGGTCAGAGGGCAATCTGAGCGTGTTGGCGGGTGATTGGGTGCCCGCAAGGGGCAGATTAGGGTCTGATCTGATAGGTAAAAGTGACAGGTGGTGATAGGGGGTGATTGATGGGTGATTGATGGGTAATTAGTGGGTGTTTAGAGGAGAGAATAGATGTAAACAATGGATTTGGGAGGTGATCTGATGTCGGATCTGCGGGCGATCTATTGGTGTGGGTGGGTGATCAGATTGCCCGCAAGGGGCAGGTTAGGGGCTGATTGTTGGGTGGCAGTGACAGGGGGTGATTGATGGGTGATTGATGGGTGATTGATGGGTGATTGACGGGTGATTGACAGGTTATCAGAGAAGATAGATGCATACAGTACACAGGGGGGGGGGGGGGGTCTGGGGAGAATCTGAGGGGTGGGGGGGGTGATCAGGAGGGGGCAGGGGGGGGGGGGGTAAAAAAAAATAGCGTTGACAGATAGTGACAGGGAGTGATTGATGGGTTATTAGGGGGGTGATTGGGTGCAAACGGGTCTGGGGGGTGGGCAGGGGGGGGGTCTGAGGGGTGCTGTGGGCGATCAGTGGGCGGGGGGGGGGGGCAGATCAGTGTGTTTGGGTGCAGACTAGGGTGGCTGCAGCCTGCCCTGGTGGTCCCTCGGACACTGGGACCACCAGGGCAGGAAGCAGCCTGTATAATACACTTTGTATACATTACAAAGTGTATTATACACTTTGTAGCGGCGATCGCGGGTTAACATCCCGCCGGCGCTTCCGTATGGCCGGCGGGATGTTACGGCGGGTGGGCGGAGCCAGTTGCCAGGGGAAGCGCGCGTCATCAATGACGCGATCGCTCCCCCGGCATGCCTAAAGGACGCTCCGCCTAAAGGCGTATTGCGGTCCTTTAGGCGTCCACTTTGCCGCCGCCCATGGGCTGTGGGCGGTCGGCAAGTGGTTAAAAAATTAGCAAGTCAAAATGATCAAAATGAGAAACATACATTACACACAGGGTAACGCACCGAGAAACATACTTTACACACAGGGTAACACACTGAGAAACACACACTCTGGAACAAACACAGAGAATCACACAGAGAAACATACACTACACACATTGCACAGTATGCTTTTCTCAGACATAGGTAAAGCTTACCCTCTTCAGTGCAGCACATGGAGGAGGCAGGGCCAGCTAGAACTGCAGTGAATATTAATGAGGAGGCAGCAGGGCACATGCTAACAGCTCTCCCATTCCATGTCAGCTGCAAAGAGCATTGTCTGCTGTACCAGTTTACAGCGCTGCTGCCTCCTAGAGGATACTGATTTAGGTTTACAGCATTGTCGGGACTTATAGGAAACAAGTGAGGAGGAGAGCCAAGACAGCCAGGCTCTCACCAGAAGTCTGATGGGGCTTGGAGAGAACACTGCTCCTTATTCCGCTCATTTCAAGTTCCCTTTAATTGAGAAATAAGTAATGTATTCATCTATGTGCCTTGCTAGGAATAATGCAAAACATTTTCAACTTGCTTTATTTTTATGCATACAAACATACAGCTACTGTACAGTATTCCTAATGGAGACTGTCAGGTTTCTGCTCTGTGCAGCTGAATCATGTTGCAGAAATGTGGATCCACCAAAATTTCTAATAGTCTAAAGCTCAACACACACCATACAATCTTGGTTGTACAGATTTACCAAATCTATGTAGTATAAGGGCCAACAGATTGAAAATACCTTGAATGATTGATTGGATAAGCTCTTATACTACATGAAAGTGGTAAGATTGAACAACCAAGATTGTATGGTGTGTGTTGAGCCTTAAGGTGGCCACACACGATACAATAAAATGATCCAATTTTACAGTAATTCGATAAAAACGATCGTATCTCTCGAAAAAAATCGAAAGCTTTTTTTTCATTCGACTGAAAAATCCTATCGAATTTCCCGTTTTTTTCGATTTAAATCGATCCGGAATGCCAGATATTTCTCTTCAATTTCTACTAAAGATTGTATGGTGTGTGTTGGATTGTTATTTTATTAATATATACACCCTAGAAATTTTCTCTGAGTTTCCAATCATTTTTATCATGATTGAGGAAAAAATTGAACATAGGTGTGTGGTACATTGGTCATATTTTGAAATGTTACAATCAGTCAGAAAAATTGATTGCAATTCTTAAATTGAACAGATATTTAAAAAATTGTGTGGTATGTGGCCACCTTTAAGGTGGCCACACACCATACAATTTTTTAAATACTGATTGTAACATTTCAAAAATATGACCAATGTACCAAACACATATGTTAAATTTTTCCTCAATTATGATAAAAATGATTGGAAACTCTGACAAAATTGCTAGGATGTGTATATTAATAAATTGACAATCTAACACACACCATGCAATCTTTAGGAAGATTGAAGAAAAATATCTGGCATTCCGAATCGATAAAATCGAAGAAAATGGAAAATCCGATGAGATTTTTCAGTCGAATGAAAAAGCTTTCGATTTTTTTTCCGGTAGATCCGATCGGTTTTATCAAATTGCTGTAAAATCAGATCATTTTATTGTATCATGTGTGGCCACCTTTAGGAGAACTCACACTCTAGCTCAGATTCCCTGAATGCAGACACTGCATGCTATTGTATCAAGTGAGGAATGTGACACATTCTCTGACTGTGCAGAAGCTCCTGGACACAGACAGAAACTCAAAGCATTTCTGCCTTTAATTCATAATGAATAAAACCAGTTATGAATAAAATACAAAGTCAGCTCTCAAAGCAAAAAACTGTACTTTTTGGAACTTGTAATTTCTTAATGAATAATACTTATGCACAAATGCAAATATGATAACCGTATAGCATATAAAAAGTAGGAAAACATGTTTTTATTAAATATTATGTCAGGGTTTTATACCGCTTTAAAAGAATCACAAGGAGCAGCTGTGTATCCTGTCCATGGAAAGGACATTGCAGCATTATCTGGTCTATATGGTTTTTTCCACTTATCCATTTTAAAGCATTGCTGTGGGTGTTTTTTTTTCTGTGAAGGGGAGGGGGGGGGGGATCTTCCATGGCAAAGGAGCAACTATAAGCTGAAAATGTTGGCTTTAATAAAATAAAGTTGAATTTGTTTATTTTTTTTTAAATTAAAAGCCAGCCACAGTTTTTAAACTTTCAGTTGATCTATATTTGGTTAGTGTTAGCAAGATTAATGTAAGAATAACGGCAATATGATTCTTTGTTTTCCAAATTTTGGTCAGTAAGTTTTCATTTGTGTTTAAAATCTGACTTTGGTGTGTGGTCAGGGAAAATACCTCCTTTTATCTGATTCTCTGAAACGTATTGATCGTGAGTTATAATCACGAAAATATATATATTCTCAGGTGTAAAAATTGTCTGTTGGTCAGAGCGCATCTCCAAATAACACTGTCCCTGTACAACAAATTTCCTACGTAGCAGAAATTACATTTTTAGCATCTGTTGCTACAGCCATAGTTACCGTATATTAACCTGAGGTCCAGCACAGCTGAGGAGAAAAGAAGTGGCTTCTTCAGTCTGTTCACAACTGAAACTTTGTAAACACTCTAGATATTACCTTCTAAAACCATGTACATGCAAATACACGTGTCCCCTGCTATCAGCCTGGTCTTTAGCAATCCTTTCATTTTAAACATTCTCTGCCAATCATTGTTAACAAAAATTGTGTATTCAGAATTGTTAGCATTTCATTGACCGTTTCTGGAATTTATTTAATTTTGAGCTCTGAGGGACAGTCAGTGACGTGACTATGTAGTTTATAAAGCTGTGCAGAAGAGGCCAGTGCAATATAAATATGTAATCATGATAATTTCCTATTAGAACACTGCAGTATTTTCTTCTAATATGCTTTGAATCCACAAAAAGATGTACTTCAGTTTTTCTTCTCATTTAATATCTAGATGGTGGTTAAAACCTTTATGGATATGGACCAGGATTCAGAAGATGAAAAACAGCAATATCTCCCTTTAGCCTTGCACCTTTCATCTGAATTCTTCCTCAGGAATCCTAACAAGGATGTTCGGCTTCTGGTGGCATGCTGCTTGGCGGATATCTTCAGGATATATGCCCCAGAAGCGCCATATACGTCTCATGACAAGCTAAAGGTACGATCTGCACAAGCTTCGTTATCTATGCTGAACTGGTGGAATTCAACATGCTCTCCTCTGGCGTCTTCTGCATGGAAGACCATAAGCTCAGTTACAGCATGTGGTTTGTGAGTCTGAAGCCCAGTTGTAGTCAGAAACTTATTTTATTTTGGATATCGTGACCAAGGGTGAGGCTCTATTTACAGTGTATAGTCATTGTAGCTCGACAGGAAGTAAAGACATTTCTCCAAAACAAACTGCTTTGTGTGGGAGAAAGGTTTACCAGTTGGAGCCTAGATAGCATCTCAACTCGCTCAGCTGTAAAGATGACCACTTTAGTATTACCACTGCTTGTCTGCCATTTATTGGCATTTCAATCACCATATTTCTGAAGTGGCATTTAGGCCCGATTAGCACTTTTATATGCGGTCTATGGTGTTTCCCACTGATTGCCATTTCAAAAAGTACTATGCAGCTTCACTCTAATTTAGTCAGCCACATACTACTGTGTCTATAAAAAAAAAAAAAAGGGGTTGTGTTGAGAATTGACATCGGAGATTAACAGCTGCTCCATTCAATTGTGTGAGGTATCAGATTGCCATTTTTAAGGTAATTGTGGCACCCTGTTCTTCACTTTTATTAACCAGTTCCCTACTCTGGGGTTTTCCCCCTAAAAAAACGCAAGCAATTTTCTACATTTCACATGCCTCCCATTCATTAGCCAATACCTTTATCAGTACTTATCACACATAAATAATCTATACCTTGTTTTTTTGCCACCAATTAGGCTTTCTTTGGGTGGTATTTTTTGCTAAGTATTTTATTTTGAATGCATTTAAAGGAGAATAAGGAGAAAAAAAATGGAAAAAGTCATTATTTCGCTGTTTTCCCAGGCCTTACAGTTTGAAAATAAAAAGTATTACTGTAGATCAAGCCTACATATTTTATTTGCCCATGTGTCCTGTTTATTTTAACATTTAAATTATCTTCCTAGTACAATGTATGGCGACAATATAATATTTGTAAATAAAGGTGTATTTTTTCAATTTTTTTGCATTGTACCTTATCAGCAATTATAAGCCGTATTCGGCAATAGAACAGTAATATACCCTCATGGCATACATATCTAAACAGCTAAGCCCATTTATTATCTCCCACCCTCGTAGTTAGCAAGCTCCCTCCCCATGGATAGCTAGGTGTGCCCCTTTAACCCCCCCCCAGTATAGCCAGATTTGCCCCTTATTAGCCCCGCTCCCAGTGTAAAAGATATATATGTGCCTATTTGACACCCCGTAGATAGCCAGGTGTGCAGCTGTATTCTCCCCCCTCCCCCATACATAACCAGTTGTGTCCCTTTGTTGTCCCCCACCCCCATAGATAGCCAGGTGTGCCCCTTTGCCCCCATAGATAGCTAAGATGGAATTGCCCTCCCTATAGATAGCCAGGTGCACATGATATCCTGTCCCCTTAGATAGCCACCCCCCCCCCCCCCCCAGAACGCACACTGTGCTCATTAAAGTGAACTGACTTGTATTCACGTCATGTGGCTTTCAGGAGCCACTTACGACATGAATATACTGTAGGTAGGATGTGAAGTGGTTAAAGGGACTCCGAGCTCAACAAAAAATGCTAAATAGTACTCACCCGGGGCTTTCTCCAGCCCAGTGCTGGTCGGGAGGTCCCACGACGGCGTCCTGGCTCCTCTCCTAGTCCCCGCTCCGGAATGCTGACCGGCGGCAGCCCGGGCGACACTCGGCCGAGTGTCGGGCTTCTTCCGCGTATGACGCAGCTGACGTCACACGCCGGCCGCCTCGCTTCATCACGGCGGCCGGCGTGGCAGTACGGCGCATGCGCGCTTTAATCGCGCATGCGCAGTATTTTCACGCCGGCCGCCATGATGACGCGAGGCGGCCAGCGTGTGACGTCAGCCGCGTCATACACCGGTCAGTCATTCCGGAGCGGGGACTAGGAGAGGAGCCAGGACGCCATCGTGGGACCTCCGGACCAGCACTGGCTGGAGAAAGCCCCGGGTTAGTACTTTTTTCATTTTTAAGATGAGCTTGGAGTCCCTTTAATTGCCAGGAGAAAAAAAAATTCTGAATGTAAATGTACCATAATGAAGACATGTCAGGGCTTTGAAATGGCTGTGCATCCTGGAATACAAGAAAAGACACACAGACACGCCGACATGCCATTGCATTGTTACACCACTCTGATTTATGTATTGTAATTGACACATGGATAGCTTTGATTTTCTTTTAATCTTATCACCATATTTATATGCCAGATACATTTCTCAAGCATGTAATCCGTTTATTTCTTTTTGTTCAGGACATATTCTTGTTTATACAAGGCAACTCAAAGGTCTGGAAGATACGAAAAGCCCCCAGTTTAACAGATATTTTTACTTGTTAGAGGTAATTGTTTTTTGTTTTTTTATTTCTGTGCAAAATATTTGATTGGTCATCTTTAACAAGAAAGGAGCTGTCACTGTATACTGTAATGTTTGAACGCATAGCATAAAGAAATGGACGCTTGAATTGGAAATGCTATCCCCCCCATAGGAAGCTAAGGGATATGAATGAGCATAATTCTCTCCTGACATGCAAATCTCCAGTCACTGGAAGTGAGATCTGAACAAGCCACTATGAAAACTACTTGATATTATTCAATTAGTTGTTAATTACCAGCGACCTGATTGGCAGCTATTTGTTTTTATTATCTGCTGCCACATGGGATAATTTAGAGGTTTCCATGGTAGGACACTTGCATTCATTTCTAGTAGCGGAGTGTCTTGATCAGACATACGATTGACCACAACCCTCCTGGAGCGCTAAGTACTTGTGCAGGTGCCAACAATGGTTCCGAAAGGGTGCTAGTCTGACTGGTCCTGTCCGCCTAATGTGTAGCACAGTAGTTCTGCTTCTTAAGAGGTGTTAGGCGAACCGGATCATTTGGATTAGCGCTTTGTGGAAATCTTTGTTGACACCTGCATGAGCATTTAGTTTTTTTTTTATATACATTATCATGTGTTAATCTGAACTATTTTAGTTTGATACATTTTTAGACTTGATTGTGTAGCGCAAGCACTTTACCTGTCACGTCATTATTATTGTTGTTGTTGTTTTTGGGTAAATGCTTATTTTTTGATTGATTATTGCCAGGTATGGACTGTATTTATTACAGGCCTGAGCACTTTATTAATTATCCTAATATTAATTACTATAGACCTTGTTTTACAAATATATATTCGAAGTACAACTATCAACGTTAACTAAAATTCTAAATCCCACATATATTTCCAGGATTTTTTTACACAAAGGCTGAGCTGAGACACCTTAGAAAAGCATTTTAGTTTATCTGGCTAAAGGCTCTATAGGTATATGGGGTTTACAGAAAAGCTATTTCTTGATCGTTGTTCTTTAACTTTGCTGTCCTAGTTAGGTACATAGTTACAGTTATTTTGGTTGAAAAAAAGACATACGTCCATCGAGTTCAACCAGTACAAAAGTACAACTCCAGCCTGCTCCTTCACATATCCCTGTTGATCCAGAGGAAGGCGAAAAAACCCTTAGGCTGCTTACACACCAAGACGTTACAGGCGCACGTTAGTGCGCCTGTAACGCTCCCCCAACGCACAGCAATGTAACACAAGTGGGCTGTTCACACAGCCCACGTTGCGTTACATGTAACGCTGCACGTTCTGTGCAAAGTGCAGCATGCTACGGCGTTGGAGCGGCTATAGCCGCGTTAGACTGTTTGCACATGCACAGTGGGGGGCGGAGAGGAGGCGGGGAGAGCCAGCTACAGTAGCCGCGCACATGGCTACTTAATATTCACTGCACTGGCGGGCGCTGATTGGCCGGCGGGACCACGTGATGCGGAGTGTCTCGCTCCGCATCACGTGGTCCCGCTGGCCAATCAGCGCCACTCTGGGAGACATTATAGGACTCGAGCCGCCTAACGCGGCTCACTCTACCGTCGGCTCTTGCAGCACCATACGTTGTGTTAGGTGCACGTTATGCGACCTTAACGTGGCACCCAATTTCAACGTCTTGGTGTGCAAGAAGCCTTAGGCCTGGAACCCACTGAAATCCGCAAACGCAAAACACAACCGCTAGCGTTTTGCATGAGCGGTTTGCAAGCGGATTCATGCGAGTTTTCGGTCGCGTTTTGCAACAGTGTATTTTTTTTTCCTCAGCGGTTGTGTAGCGTTTTGCGTTTTTATCCTGATTGGTCCTGTGAATTATTTTAATTTTGTTAGTGTGCTGAACCGCAAAACGCTAGCAAAACCGCTCAGTTTAGGTTTTGCTGGGCGTTTCTGCTAGCGTTTCAATACTTTACATTGAAGCGCTAACGCTCCCAAAATGCTGCAGGTCCTGCGTTTGCGTTTCTGGGAAACGCAAACGCTCCTGTGGAAGTTGCCCCATCCATTAACATCAGCTGAGCGTTTTGGCAAAACGCTAGCGTATCGCAGCGCTGCCAAAATGCTCAAAAAAACGCTCTTGTGGGTTCCAGCCCTTACAAGGCATGGTCCAATTAGCCCCAAAAGGGAAAAATTCCTTCCCGACTCCAGATGGCAATCAGATAAAATCCCTGGATCAACATCATCAGTGTATGTCACATATTAGTGCAACTTATGAATTATACGTATCACTGAACCCCCTCCCCCCCCCCCCCCCCCCCCCCTCTCATCCTCTGTTTTTAACTGCTTTTAATTGCTGGGTACATTTCTTAATTCATTTTCCCCTAATGTTTATGAACTGTAGCATATGTTTCTGCATTCCAGAATGGCATCTACTTTTTGTTTTTGTATAAAATGACCATTTTAGTCTCTCACTGATAATTAAAAAAAATCATGAATCTGTATATTGTAAATAGTCTCTTCCTCATTTCAGAATTTGGCCTGGGTCAAATCTTACAATATTTGTTTTGAGTTGGAGGACTGCAATGAAATATTTATTCAGCTCTTTAGGACACTCTTCTCTGTAATAAAGTAAGTGTTTTTTTATTATTCGTTTTTGCTGTAGTTAATTTCTGAGGCTAGGTTCACAGTGGTCAGTTGCATAATGTATGCATTCATAATGACTGTGAACTGCATTGGAGAATGAACAAAGACTGTAATGGAAAGCTTGCATGCAGCGAGTTACAATGTGATCAGTTATAACTCAGCACTGTGAACAGATCCATATAATTTTATGGACAGTTGACATGCAGAATTATTCTGCCACACAACAGTGAACTGGCCCTAACTCTTGCATATGTAGGAGATACTACTAAGTGCATTGTCCTATATCTCAAAAAACAAAAACGCATTGAGGCCTTGTTCACAGTGGGTCGTTAAAGCAGACCTGAATTCAGAATGTCCTCTCTGCTCTAAACGATACACAACAGCACAATAAACTTTAAACAAAAACATTTTTTTTGGGCTACTCCTAATACGAATCCTAAAATCTGCACAGTTTCTACATCCTGCTTTCATGGAAGCAGACATATTGTTAGCATCCTGTGCTTTCAAATGAGCTTATCTGTCATAGGCAGTCATGTGACACGGGAGAGATCAGATTACAGCTTGTGATTAGACACAAATGAGGGGAAATTAAACAGGCTAAACTCTCTAAATACATACAGGGTGCAGTTCTCTGCTTTCCTTCGGTCCTGTGCAAGAGTTCAGGTCCACTTTAAGGTGGGGCATTAGGAAGGCATTGCAACGCACTGCAATGATAAGTCTATGCAGCGTTCACAGCACGTTAACATTGCGGGATAAGGTGTTGCTGTATGGTAATGCAGTGAGTTACCGCTAAATGCACACATTAACAGGTTCAGGGAAGCATACATTTCATTGTCAGTGTGCTTTACTGTACCTCACTGTATGCAACGTAATGCGTGGTGCAACTTTTTGCCCTGTTGTGTTTGTATTCTTGAACACAACGCAATGTCTCACTGTGAACGAGGCCTCATACTCAAACTATTTTGCAATCTAGTATGATTTCCAATTGTGCAAACAGCTGTTTTTTGTTTTGTTTTTTAAACCGTGTGCTTTCTAACAACTATGGCCTTCTTGTTTCCCTGTTCAGTAAGGGAGGGTTCTTGTCAGTGTAGACAAAAGCATGGGATTTGGTCTGTGTTAAAATTGTGCTGGTTTTGCCACAGTAGCTGGATGATTGTCAGTCTGAAGACATGCACATGTCAAATTGTTGTCCTGCTATGAGTTTTTGCCTATGTGAAATTTTGCATTTAAACTTAGAGACTCGGTAACTTCAAAAAGTGCCCCTGTGGGGTACTTACCTTGGGAGGGGGAAGCTTCTGGATCCTACCGACCTTTCCCCTGTCCTCCTTCATCCCACGGTGATCTCACTGTGCCCCTTGTAAGCCACAGCTGTCAATTTGTCAGGCTGTGGCTAGCTGTAGCAGTAGCGCCTGCTATAGTTACCTTCCCCGGCTCCAGTTCAGGCGCAGTAGCAATTCGGGATCAGGCAGAAGTAGCTGATCCCAGTCAGGTCTGCAAGTCGCCTGCGCAGTAGAGCAGAACCGACTGGGATCGGCTATTTCCGCTTCATTCCGAGCTGAGCCGCTACTAGCCTGCGCTGAAGCCTGGAAGGTAAAGATTTACATGGCCACTGTTGGGAGCGGCCAAGCCAGACCACCATGGGACGGAGGAGGATGAGGGCCTCGATAGGAACCAGAGGCTTCCCCCTCCCAATGTAAGTACTCTCCGGGGTCACTTTTAAAAGTTAGATTGTCTTTAATGGAAAAAAAAAGTACCTCCAGGGGGTGGCACCTACCTTGGGAGGGAGAAGTCCCTTGATCCTACAGAGGCTTCCTCTGTCCTCAGCAGAGGGGGGATACAGCACTGGCATCCCCATCGGAGCTTGCTGGGAGCCTCATGTATGCGCAGTATCTGCTTCCCCTCAGGCTCCACCGAAAATAGCCAAACTCAATTGGGTCCACTCTACTAAGCAGTGCAGTAAAGCTGACCCAAACGGGTGCAGCTATTTCCTCCAGAGCCTAAGTGGTAAGCTCCTAATGCGCCTGCGCACAGGATGGGGCAGTCTCGTCAGGTTCCAGAGGCTTCCCCCTCCCAAGGTAAGTATCTAATTTTCTTTTAAAGCTACAGGTCTGCGTTAAGTGTAACTGATCCCGTTGAATTGCATAGGGTTCGAGTTGAATGCAGTGCCTAAGGCAGGAATCACACTTGTCCTTGCAACTTTACAGGCATTTTCCAAGCAGGATTTTTTTTTTGGGGGGGGGGGGGGCGGTTGTTCAGATTGTGTACGGCTAAATTACATTTATACATCCATATGATGTGCGGGAGAAAAGCAAAAGGTTATTTTTTTTTTTCCCTTAAAATTGGGGGGAAAAACACGATAACTGAACATGAACAAAATATAAAACAAGTGATTTCCTGAACGGCCATTGTCCTTTAATGACCAGTGTGGCGTTGTGTGTCAAAAAATACATGTGAATCAAATAAGTTTTCTCCGTGCCTTCGTTTTTTATTTATGCAGTTCAAAGCTGTAGGAAATGTATTATGCCAAATTGTGGCTCATATGTAAGGTAATTGTTTCAGCAAAGTCTCTTAGAACAGAGGAAAGTATGTAGTGTGAGAAAATTTTTTACTGAAATCTACATAAACTAGCTCTGAAGGAGATTGTTTACATTCATGATAATTGAGTACAGTTGCAAGTGTAGAATGTGCTGTGAATGATGTGTTTTAGGGCTGGTTCAGATGGACGTTTGGAGGCGTCGCGTTCGTGGGCTTTCAGCAGCGTTCGTGTTGCGTTCGGATGCGGTCGTGTTTTTTTTTCCCCTTAGGGGGACTTTACCCGTCGCGGTTCACAGCCCCTGGAAGCTACATGTAGCTTCCAGGGGCTCCTTGAACGCCAGGGAAAATCGGGACCCGAGCGCCGCATTCGTGTAAACGCGCATGAAAGCTTGGTACAAATGCTCCCATTCTCTTGAATGGGAGCGTTTAACGCCAAGCCCCGAACGCTGGCGGTAAACGCTCCTCAAGCGTCCGTCTGAACCAGCTCTAATTTTGGGTCTGTGTTTAGTGAGAGTTTGCCATCTAGAGGTTTAGCTCTACAGAGGACTGTCAAATTGTCTTCTCCATCGGCAGTTTCTTCAAATTGAAATCCCAGTTCCGCACAACTTTTATTTTATTTCTGGATAGCCTGGAGAAGGGTTAAATTCTTTCAGGTTTTTTTTTATTGTTTTATTGTACTGTCTTCATGTAGCCAAATTTACATCACTTCCAGAGCAACTAAGGACCTGGTACTGCCATACTTTTGCAATTTTTTTTGTTGCCGTTTCAATAAACTACATTGATTTTTATCGCATGGAAGGAGTGCAGAGTTTTTCTACTTCTCGCTTCCATAGCTTGCCATGGAGTTTGAGGGCTTAGGCCTCGTTCACACTATCTGTGCCTCTGTGCGCATTTCGTATGCGATCAGCAAGAACATCAGAAATGCATAGAGAGCGCTTCTGATATTTAGACTATGCGCACTGAGCACCAGTGAGATCGCACTGCTGCACGCATTTTTCCAAAACACATTGCTGATCCCATTCACTGTAATTAATGGGATCAGCAGTGCAACGCACAGCAACATGGATTGCTTGCGATCGGGTGCGTTTGCGTCCCGACCGCACGGCAATATACACATTGCCCAATGTGAAAGAGGCCTTACTTAATCTTTTCATAGTTTTCTAAATCTGTCAGCCCTCATACTACATAAGTGGTAAAATAGGCCAATCACAATTTGATGTATGTATCAGGCTAAAGTCCATCCTGTCTGCTGGCCATGTAGCATTAACATTGCTATAACTGTTCAAAGCCAAGCTAAGTGTTTACTTTTGGTTGTTTTTGTGTTGAACAAAATAACATATAAAATCAAATCTAGGCCTGACAGGCAGACTATTAAATTGTTCCAGCAGACATGGAGACCCTTTTGAAACCTTCTTATTGTGGATGAGTTAAAACATATTTCAGTTTTTCTTTTTAAGCTCCTGTTTTAACCTTGGTCTGTATGATGTATATTTATTATAATGCCTGTGGTGATGCTTGAAAAGCATGGCTGCTGAGCACAAGAAGCTACGGGCCCATTCACACTAGAAGCGCTTTTCTGAGCGATTGATTAAAATTTTTAACCACTTCAGGACTCAGCCTTTACCCCCCCCCCCCTTAAAGGGACACTTAAGTAAAAAAAAAAAATAGTTTTACTCACCTGGGGCTTCCAATAACCCCCTGCAGCTGTCCGGTGCCCTCGCCGTCTCCCTCCGATCCTCCTGGCCCCGCCGGCAACCACTTCCTGTTTCGGTGACAGGAGCTGACAGGCTGGGGACGCGAGTGATTCTTTGCGTTCCTGGCCACAATAGCGCCATCTATGCTGCTATAGCATATATCATATACCATATAGCAGCCTAGAGGGTGCTAATGTGTCTGGGAACGCGAAGAATCACTCGCGTCCCCAGCCTGTCAGCTCCTGTCACCGAAACAGGAAGTGGCTGCCGGCGGGGCCAGGAGGATCGGAGGGAGACGGCGAGGGCACCGGACAGCTGCAGGGGGCTATTGGAAGCCCTTGGTGAGTAAAACTAATTTTTTTTGTTTGACTTAAGTGTCCCTTTAAGGACCAGCACTGATTTAGAAGATCTGTGCTGGGTGGGCTCTACAGCCCCCAGTACAGATCAAACAGGCAGAGCGACCAAATCACACCTCCCTTTTTTCCCCACTAGGGGGATGATGTACTGGGGGGGGTCTGATCGCTCCTGCCTGCGTGTGGCTGGCGGGGGGGGGGGGGGGCACCTCCACGCCCCCTCCACCGCAGGATTCCAACTCTCACTCTTCTCCCTCCCTGCCCCGGAGATCGGCGGCTGCACAGGAACGGATCTGTCCTGTGCAGCCTCTAACAGGCTCCTGCCTGTCATGTGACAGCGATCCCCGGCCGCTGATTGGCCGGGGATCGCTGATCTAGTACAACGCTGCTGCTGTTAGCAGCGTTGTAAAAATGTAAACAAAGCGGATTATTTACGCTTGTGTTTACATTTAGCCTGCGAGCCGCGGTTGGCGGCCCGCAGGCTATTCACGGAGCCCCCCGCCGTGAATTGACAGGAAGCAGCCGCTCGCTGCTGATTAATTAGCCTGCAGCCGGCGACGCAGATGTGCGTCGCTGGTCCTGCAGCTACCACTTCGCCGACGCGCGTTATGAGTGCGCGGTCGGCAAGTGGTCAAAATCGCTCCTATTAACTTTCATTAAAATCGCTGAAAAATCGCTACGATTTTCCCTTACGCGATCGCATCGATTTCTCCACGATTTTACCACGATTTTAATGAAAGTGAATGGGAGTGAATTTTAAAAACCGCTTCTAGTGTGAATGGGCCCTTAGTGAGAGTATGCCACAGGTATTAGAACTCACTGGCCCTTATTCAATTCAAATTTTCTTCTAAGTTTTCTCCTTGGTGATATTAATAAAATATCTTTTAAGCCACCAGCAAACAAGAAAATACTCAAAATAATTTTGTCAGGACTTTTTCACCTAGTTTTTAATACTTTTTAAGAGTGCAGAGTCCTAAAAAGTTAATTTAAATGGAAGAATTCTCTCCTAGGAGAAAGCGTAGGACAAAAAGTGAATTGAGTAAGGGGTTTTGAAAGCATAAGGGCCTGTTTCCACTATGTGCAAATTTCTTCCTTTGTTTTGTTTTTGTTGGGGTTTTTTTCCACACCCAGTGAATTCTTATGTGCCTGTTTCTTTTAGATGCAAAATTTGCATCCAGGAGAAAAATAGACAGCAGTTTTATTTTCCGGGTGCTGCATGCTGATTTCAAATTTGCATTTTTGAACTTCCTTCCTGAATCTCCTTGAAGAAAATGCAAACAAATAAATATGCGAATGCGCATTAAAACCCACATATATGATTATGAAAATTTCACTTCCGAAAAAGGGCATGCAAATCGCGTGCTTCTAGTGGAAACGTACCCTGAATATCTTGGAGGACAGGAAATTGATTCAGCAATAGACTGTGAACCATCAGTGCTGTGCTAACTATGCACAAACCTTATGACCACACAGAAAAATCCAAGAAACTAATGGCAGGTGTTAACAGGGGGTAAAGAGGTAGTGAAACAAATGTGACCAAACCCAACTGGCTGAGCTTGTAGTGAATGGGATGCAGAAGTACTAATGTACACATTTTTTTGGGTACGGTAGAAGGCGCCCGGTAAGGAAATTATAATCTAAATAGTTCTATATGGTAGGTACAACATTAGGTAGAAAAAATGGTGTGATCCTACCTTCTAGATGTCCCATGCGGGAAATATACAGATCGAGATGTATACTTATATAGTCAGGTTTTTTGGGGGGCGCAGACAACGCGTTTCACGGTCAAAACCGCGTCCTCAGGTCAATTGAAGTGCCTTAAAGATTATAAAAATAGCATACAACACTCAGGCACAAATGATATAAATTAAAAAAAACATTAAGAAACATATGAAACATAACATATAAAGCATACAGAACACATGAAGTATAAAATATATTGATTGCATATAATATAAAAGATAAAAATATGTGGCATTTGGAGCATATTAGGAACATAGAATATAACGTATATTAGGTAGTACTAAAATGTATATTTATCTGTGTATAGTTATCTGTAAGTATAGTATAAACAAATGTTACTAAGAGAAGAAGGCTTCTGAAGCCCTAACTTAACGATAGACATATGGACCATAAGTATATATCTATAGCGACTTGTCTGAAAAAATTCTATCATAGATAGTATATAAGTTCTGTAATAACGATAGGACTATAGAGCTACAAGTACTCACATTATTTAAAACAGTGTGGTACATAGGGATCTGTGAGGTAAAGCATACACATGTATATTGCTCCTATTCCACTCTCCTCATACTGCCCACAACGTTTCCTTCCCCTTCCTCCCTCCCCCCACTCCAGAGGGCTCACAGGGACGGACACCTAGGAATATACACAAGAGGGCGGGCTAATCTAGCCTATACCTATACCCACAGGCCATACGGAATACCTGCTTAGGCAATATACATGTGTATGCTTTACCTCACAGATCCCTATGTACCACACTGTTTTGAATAATGTGAGTACTTGTAGCTCTATAGTCCTATCGTTATTACAGAACTTATATACTATCTATGATGGAATTTTTTCAGACAAGTCGCTATAGATATATACTTATGGTCCATGAGCCGGGAAGGTAAATATTGACGTCACCGCTGTACGGAGGGCTGCAACGAGACCCCTGAGGGATGGAGGACGGCGTGGGAAGCCTCATTAGGATCCCCCACCAGAGGTGAGTACCCCCCAGGGGACGTTTTGACGTTACAGATTCTCTTTAACCTATTGTTACACGGATATATATATATATATATATATATACATTTTAGTACTACCTAATATACGTTACATTCTATGTTCCTAATATGCTCCAAATGCCACATATTTTTATCTTTTATATTATATGCAATCAATATATTTTATATTTCATGTATTCTGTATGCTTTATATGTTATGTTTCATATGTTTCTTAATGTTTTTAATTTATATCAATTGTGCCTGAGTGTTGTATGCTATTTTTAAGGCACTTCAATTGACCTGAAGAAGCGGTTTTGACCATGAAACGCGTTGTCTGTGCCCCAAATAAAGCCCGACTATATAAGTATACATCTCGATCTGTATATTTCCTGCAAGGGACATCTAGAAGGTAGGATCACACCATTTTTTCTACCTAATGTTGTACCTACCATATAGAACTATTTAGATTATAATTTCCTTACCGAGCGCCTCTTACCGTACCCAAAAAAAGTCAGTACCCCTTGATTTTAGGGTTAGATCAACGCTAGAAAATCTCTGACGGATCTGCCTTTTTAGGAGCAGCGACCCAAAAGGAATAAAAGGCCGAGTGGGGACGGTATTTCCCCACCTGCGAGAACGAGTGGTTGCCTCTTTCAGCAACCTACTCTTGTGAGTATAATACGTACTGTTTTTATGAAATTTCTTCCATGCATATTAACGTTCTGCACCAAATTGAGCTCCCGGACCCCCTGTGTTTTTGTCTTCTACTACTTCTACATTGTACACATTTGTTTGTACTAGATAGATCTAGTGCATTTTAAGCCTTTTTACATTCATGTAATTTTAATTTATAAAAATGCATCTTGTGTTTATGAATATATAGGGGAACTCATCAGCCTTGCTATCAAGTTGCTTTGTCTGCCATATTATAACCATAACTAGTAGACCTACGCCCGTTAGTATAACTGGCTCTAGGTCTCCCTTACAACTCTCCTCCCACCCCTGTGACCACCGCCGCATGTCAGCTTGCATGCGTGCGCACACGACCACCCGTCCCCATCCTCCTCCTGTCCCAACGGCTGGCCGTGCTACACATGCGCAGTAGCGCAAATGCACGGACACAGGGACAGGGGACGCAGAGACACTTTATCGATTATTATGTAGGATGAACAAAATATTGTATATTTCACTTGCAATTCCATTTTTCTTTTTCTAGTAATAGCCACAATCAAAAAGTGCAGATGCACATGTTGGATTTAATGAGCTCGATAACCATGGAGGGAGATGGAGTAACACAGGAATTGCTGGATTCCATCCTTATTAATCTCATCCCTGCTCATAAGGTCAGTTGGTCCATATAGGATATAAAGTAAAGCAATGCATTTTATTGTGTGGCATCACTTTAGGTAAAAGAGGCAACTTTTAGTTTAACAATAGACTTTAGATGCCCTGCCTGGAAAGTAGTAAAGTGTCCAGTCTGCTCTGGGGCTCGGGTCCTGTCTGTGTGTTTTTTTTTTTTTTTTCTAGTAGCAAAGTCTGTAGAGGTGGTACAGTGTGATATCCTTACACCATACCGCCGGGGGAGAAGTCTAGGCATACAGTTGTGTGCATAGATTGTCTGTGATAGGCAAACTAATAAATACTCTTAAACCACTTCCCTACCACGCTATGTTTTGCTGATCGGTGCTGCGTGGGCTCTCCAGTCCGCAGCACCGATCAGCTAGCAGCCAGGCCGATCAGACTTCCCCCTCTTTTTTCCCCACTAGGGGGATGTCCTGCTGGGGGGGGTCTGATCGCCGCCGGCTGCTTGCGCTTGCGGGGGGGGGGGCTCTTCAAAGCCCCCCTCCGCAGCGCTTCCTGGCCTCCTTCCCCTTCCCTCCCTCTCCCTCCCCCTGTGAGCGGCGCAGGACGGATTTCCGTCCTGCGCCTGATGGGATAGGCTTTAGCCTATCAGATGCCGGTGATCCCCGGCCAATCAGAGGCCGGGGATCACCGATCTCCTCTACGGCGCTGCTGCGCAGCAGCGCCGTATACATGTAAACACCGGGGAAGATCTTCCCCGTGTGTTTACATTTACCCTGCGAGCCGCCGATCGGCTCGCAGGGTGTTCACGGAGACACCCTCCGGGAACTGGCATGGAACGGCCGCTCATACGAGCGGCCGTTTCCATGGTATACACTTCTGGATTCAGGGGCGTGTATATACGCTCCGAGAATCCGGAAGTGGTTAAAGTGAACCTCCAGACTAAAAATCTACTCAGCAGAACTGAAAAGGTTTGGTGTTTCGTTATCAGTTTTACAGCATCAGAACTTTGTTTTTCTTACCAAGGCATCATTTTAGCTGCATTTTTAGTTAAGTTCCGCCCCATCAAAGAAAACTGCCCGGGCATTTTTCTCGTGATGCTGTGCAAAACATGATGGGATTTCTGATGATGTTGTTGTCGTGACAACTGGGAGGGGTGATCAGGACAGTTGCAACTGTGTCTCATGCTCCCTGTCACCTCCTTTTAACCAAAAAGATAGCTGCCCTCATTAAAACACAAACCTTTGCCTGTTCTTTTAAAACAGGGTGGGTAAGAGGATTATATTACCTATCTATTTTAATTAACATAACTAATGTGACTTAATGACAGTATGTTTGTTTAGGCTGAAGTTCCTCTTTAACCTCCCTGGCAGTCTATTAAAACCGCCAGGGGGCAGCGCAGCACTTTAATGTTTTTTGTTTTTTTTAATCCTGTAGCTAGCCGAGCGCTAGCTACATGATAGCCGCTGTGCAGCGGCATCCCCCCGCCTCCGGCGATCAGCGCAAACAGGAAATCCTGTTCAGGACGGGATTTCCTGTTTGGCTTCCCCCATCGCCATGGCGACGATCGTTATAGACGTCGTGGACGTCGTGACGTCATCGGGAGTCTCGATCCACCCCTCAGCGCTGCCTGGCGCTGATAGGCCAGGCTACGCAAGGGGTGAAAGGGGGGGGGGGGGCGCGGAAAGTACACGTAGCTAGCAAAGTGCCAGCTGCATGTACCCAAAAAAAAATTATGCAAATCGGCCCAGCAGGGCCTGAGAAATCCTCCTGAGGTCGGGCTTACCGTTCACAGTTAGTTAAAAAAATAAAAATACTAATTCACTTACCTGGGGCTTGCTCCAGCCCGTGGCAGGCAGGATGTGACCAGGGCTGTGGAGTCGGAGCCATTTTGGGTGCCTGGAGTCGGGGGGAAAAATGCACCGACTCCTAATGAATTTAAAGTAGAAAATATTATAAAATGTTCTATTCCTCAGATAATAGTCATCATAAACAATGTATATATACAGTAATAGCTGTGCTTAGCCCACAAAAATGAAATAAACCAATCAAAATTAGTTACTTGTGCTACTTCAATAAAGCAGTCCCCGTATTTTTAAAGTCAGAAGATATACATGTCTGATTGTGACTGTACAGTATATATGATGTGTACACAGGAATCTCTTATATATACTAAATAACATCTATGCTGTAAGAATAAAGCCTGATGTGTAGCTGTGTCTCTAATAGAGATGGTCAGTGAGATGTAAATTCTATGTTGATGCTGATTTATGCAAATGTATGCCTTCTCTTTGCTCATTAAATCAAATAATTTGAAATGTTGTTAAAATTTGGTTTGGTGATTACGAATTAAAGGGTACCTGAGACTGATGAAAAGAAAAGTTTTATACATACCTTGGGCTTCCTCCAGCTCCCTTCAGACCAATCAGTCCCTCGCTGTCCTCCTCCGCCACCTGGATCTTCTGCTATGAGTGGCGGTAATTCAGCTAGTAAGCGTAGTCCAGCCATGTGCCGCTTCCACAGCCAGGAGCGTTCTGCACCTCATACCAGAAGAATCCAGGTGGCGAAGGAGGACAGCAAGGGTCTGATTAGCCTGAAGGGCGCTAGAGGAAGCCCCAGATAGGCAGCACGGTGGCGTAGTGGTTAGCTCTCTCGCCTTGCAGCGCTGGGTCCCCGGTTCGAATCCCAGCCAGGACATTATCTGCAAAGAGTTTGTATGTTCTCTCCGTGTCTGCGTGGGTTTCCTCCGGGCACTCCGGTTTCCTCCCACATTCCAAAAACATACAGATAAGTTAATTGGCTCCCCCTAAAAAATTGGCCCTAGACTACAGTACTTTACACTACATAATATATAGATATACGGCAATGGTAGGGATTAGATTGTGAGCTCCTTTGAGGGACAGTTAGTGACAAGATATATATATATATACATTGTACAGCGCTGCGTAATATGTCGGCGCTATATAAATACTAAATAATAATAATAATAATATGTATAAAACTTAAATTTAATCTGTCTCAGGTTTACTTTGTTACACAGTAGTACTCTACATATGCACTCCCAACAGAGCTGCAGGGGATCCACTGAGAATGTTGTGCACATTGAACACAGAGGTGTTGTCTATCACCCGTAAACCTGGTTCAGATTGTACATGAAGAATGTGTAATAGAGGAAGAATCGCCTCATTCTCCTGCTGAGTACCTGCACATAACTCTTACATGTACCCAGAGTTACATTGCCTAGGGCAGTGATGGCTAACCTTGGCACTCCAGCTGTGACAAAACTACAAATCCCATCATGCATCTGCCTCCCCGAGTTATGCTTAGAGCTGTCAGAGTATTGCATTGCCTCATGGGACTTGTAGTTCCACCACAGCTGGAGTGCCAAGGTTAGCCATCACTGGCCTAGGGCCTGATAGATGTTCTTTTTTCCGGTCTGTACCTTTTTACAAGTACTCTTACCAAGGACTGGTTTTAGTCTAAAGAGAATAAATATGGCAGTCTACATATCCTTCTCACTTCAGTTGTCTGTTAAAATTCCTAAGCGTTGGCAGTTAAGAGACGATTTCATGTTACATATTTCAATCAACAAGATTGCAATAGGCAAATTAGAGGAGTCGGAGTCGAGGAGTCTGTGGAATCCTAAACTGAGGAGTGGGAGTTGCTGGATTTTTGTACCGACTCCACAGCCCTGCCCTCGACGCCGCTCCGGAAGCTCACCCGACCTGGCCAAGGCCGGCTTCCAGGTCGGGCTCTTGTGCACTCCAACGTGTGTCTCATGCGGTCGCGCTGACATCATCGGACGTCCTCCAGGCTGTACTGCGCAGGTGCAGTAGCTCTGTGCATGCGCAGTACAAGTCCGTAGGACGTCCGATGAGGTCAGCACGGCCATGTGAGACACAGGTTGGAGCGCACAAGAGCCCGACCTGGAAGCCCGCCTTGGCCAGGTCGGGTGAGCCACCGGAGAAGACCGGGAGCCTCCAAAACGGCGTCTAGGGCACGTCCTGCCTGCCACAGGCTGGAGGAAGCCCCAGGTAAGTGGATAAGTATTTTTTTTTTTTTTTAACCAACTCTGTGGACCCTCCCTTTAAGGCGCGTACACATGCCGGATTCCCACAAACGACAGGTAGTCAGACCCGCCCGCGGGGTGGCTGTTCTGCCGACAGTTTCCCTGTGTGCACAGTTTGTTGACAGGCTGATAAGGCTGATTTTGACAGATCCACTCGTATATTCAGGGCTTTGGAGTCGGTATAAAAATAATCAGACTCCGACTCCCCCGTTTATGATCCCACCGACTCAGACTCCAGGTACCCAAAATTGCTCTGACTCCTCGACTCCGACTCCATATTCTCTAATTTTACAAAGGCTATGGATTTGGTACAAACATTATCCCTCCTCGGCTCCTCCGTTTATTGAAACCGCTGACTCCAACTCTGACTCCACAGCCCAGCCAAGATTTACATTGACTTATATTCAAAAGTAATGTAGAGGAACTCTGGGGAAAATGTGAAGACATGTGGTGCCCATATGTGTTGATCACTGTGTTCTTTTTTTTCTTTTTTTTTTTTTTCCTTCTGTATCTTTTGTCTTAAGGTGGCCAAACACCTATACTTAGCAGCAGATTCGACCATTAAGCCCCATCTACACGATACGATTCTTTGTACGATTCTATTTACGATCCGATTAAATCCAACATCTCCGATCAGGATTCGATTCGATTCAATTCGATTTACTATTGCAAAACAATGGCAAATCGAATTGAATCGAATCCCAACCGGACATGTCGGATTTAATCGGATCGTAAATAGAATCGTAATAGAATCGTACAAAGAATCGTATCGTGTAGATGGGGCTTTAGATAGATTCCTCTCAGATGCCTTTCAGGTCGTATCTGGCAGGGATCTTTCTGATGTGTCAACACACAAGTAACAGATTTCCAATAGATTCAAGAATGTAATCTATTGTAAATCGATCGAAATGCAATGTTGCACCATTCGATTCAATGCAACCCTATGGGCCATCGATCTGCTACAGCAGCTGATCGACCTAGATTTTCCGTCTGGTCCAATCGAGCAAATCGGTCGGAAATCAGACGATCAATCATGCTTCCCGTTGCATCGATTTCCAGCTGATTCGGGCAGCGATTGATGGCTGAAATCGACCAGTGTATGGGCTCCTTAAAGCGGATCCGAGATGAAAAACTAACTATAACAAGTAACTTGTCTATAAATCTTATCTAAAGTTTAGATGGATTACACAGCAAAGCTAGCTGCAAACAGTTTTTTTTAATAGAATATGATTATTTATTCCTGTGATACACTGACAGCAGCCATGTTGTTTGTAAACATTACACAGAGGCAGGCTTATCTGCATCTTGAGCCATCAGCCTAATCCCCTCTCCTCCTCCCTCCTCCCCTCTGCCTCTGAAATCAATGGCTAGAAACACCTCTCCCTCCTCCTGCCCAGACTGAGCTCCCATGAGCCCTTGCTACTGCCAAGGCTCTCTGAACCTGTGGGCGTGGCTTATTTAGTTTAAAGGGAATTAGAGTATTAAAACAAAAACAGAAAAGTATTTGGCTTGAGGAAAGCCCTATAAACAATAGGAAAGGAACACAATTATGCAATGTGTAAAAGTTCACCTCGGATCCACCTATGATTTAATCCTGTTAAGTGATGGTCAGCAGAAATATAAACTGTGATCAGCATTTCCAGCAGGGTATTAGTAGTCTGCAGTCACCCACAGAAATCATGGGAAGTTTAGTACTTTGTCCAGCAAGTGCAGGAGGCAGCATCAACTGATAACAATTAGCCTTGCTGTTAGTCTAGTGCAGTGGGGCTAGAAATGTACCACTTTATGGTTCAGTAGAGTCCCGGTAATCCGGAACTTAACTAACCAGCAGTCTCAACTAACCAGAACAAATCGTAGGCAGTACTCACAGTGATGAAGACCAACTTTTTAGGCTGTTTATGGGCTCTGCTGTGCTTAAAAAGACTGGGATCCACAGCTCCCCCAAGACAAATATACATGACTGTATTTTAACATTTAATACAGAATCCATGGTGTATAGAGTGGGGAATAGTATTAGCTGGGCCTATTTTCAATGTTTTTGGGATGTGTGAGCAAACCAGAGTGCCCGAAGGAAACCCACACAGACACGGGGAGAACAAACCACAAACCCCTTATTTAGTATGGTACACAATTTTCACTTTCTGATGTTCTGATTTGAATCAGTTTCTAAATAATCATGTGTTGTAAGTTTTCTAAATGTATTTATTTATTTACTTATTTTGCAGAACCTTAACAAGCAAGCGTTTGACCTAGCCAAAGTACTGCTAAAGAGGACAGTTCAAACCATTGAGCCATGTATTGCTAATGTAAGTCTGTAGCACTGTTAAAATGCAGTATTTTCTTTATTTTCTCAATACATTTTGTTATTGACTCTTAAACTGGAGAAAGTATAAATATAGAGCAACTGAAAGAGACAAAAGTAAAGGTCAGGCATGGCTAACAACCACTTTTAATTAGTTAAAAATAGTGCAAACATCTTGCATGCATGTAAACGTACAAAAGGTTATACTGTCTGCTTCTACAGAGGCTATATTATATATTCATATAGTCTCCATAGAAGTGCATAGCACGAAACAGCAGTTAGGCATGCACCCACTGAAACCAATTGTATACACCTGAGCACAGTATGAACTGTTGTACGTTTACATGCACGCAAGATGTTTGCACTGTCCTTAACACATTAACCACTTCAGGATTCGGCGTACGCTTAACTATGCCCCTGAATCCTGAAGTGGATTGCATGGAGCGGCCGTTCCATGTCAGTTCACGGAGCGTGTCTCCGTGAACACCCTGTGAGCCGCCGATCGCGGCTCGCAGGGTAAATGTAAACACACGGGGAAGATCTTTTTTACATATATACGGCACTGCTGCGCAGCAGCGCCGTAGAGGAGATCGGCGATCCCCGGCCTATCCGGCGCAGGACGGAACTCCGTCCTGCACCGCTCACAAAGGGAGAGAGAGGGAGGGAAGGGGAAGGAGGCCAGGAAGCGCTGCGGAGGGGGGCTTTGAAGAGCCCCCCCGCAAGCGCAAGCAGCCGGCGGCGATCAGACCACCCCAGCAGGACATCCCCCTAGTGGGGAAAAAAGGGGGAAAGTCTGATCGCCCTGCTGCACTCCTGATCGGTGCTGCGGGCTGGAGAGCCCATGCAGCACCGATCAGCAAAATACCCCCCTGGCACAGAAGTGGTTAAAATTGGTTGTTAGCTGTGCTTGACATTTCCTTCTCTCCTTCAGTTGCTATTAGTGATTGCTTAACTTGCTTTCTGCTATCATCCACTGATCCGTAGTGCCAATGTTTACTCTCTGTTACTTGCTATAAATATAAAGCAGTAAAGGTATGGTTACAGTACTTTTAAAAGAACATGGCCCCAAGAATTACAAAGGACCCATATTTAGTTACACCAGCAGCCGCCTCACCAAACCAGAGGTTATAGCAGAAGTAACAGCTGAATTTGCAACAACTTATTTCCCTAAATGACTAATATCTATAAGCTTTATCAAAATAAGTTATCAGCTAATATGTGTTAACTGCACTAAAACATTGAAGAAAAATAAGCGAGAAAGGAAAAAAGTTAATTCTACCCATTGCTTAGCTGCTACGGGTATACTGATGGGGAGTGATGTAGAAAGTTAAAGTTTACCTCATCAGGGTGGGGGGCAGTGATAGCTGCTATCATCTTAAAATGATCCAGAACTCCTCTCTGCTCTAAAAGATACACAACAGCATAATAACCTTTAAACAAAAACATTTCTTTGTTACAACTGATACAAATCCTAAAATAAATCTGCAGTTTCTACTTCCTGATTCATGGAAGCAGACATATTGTTTACAACCTGTACTTTCAAATGGGCTTATCTGCCATAGGCAGTCACATGACACAAGGGGGAGATCAAATTACAACTAGTGATTAGACAAATCAGGGGGAATTACACAGGATAAACTCTTTAAATACATGGTGCATTTGTTACGTTTTTCTTGTGTCCTGTGCAAGAGTTCAGGTCCACTTAAATATTTTTCAGAGATCTGCGACAGCATATCTTGACTAACGATAAAGGTTTATTAAGGGTGGTCTGGAACTTCTTACCTCTTTTATGCCCTATTTTTACAGTAAATATAGCTGAACGGTGAAGGTTACACAAAATGCAGGACTTTAACCACTTGTGCCTATACTACAGTATTGTATAGGCAAAAGAGAGGCACTAAAAAGTTTAAAATAAGGAGGTCAAGGTGGACTTGCCTCCTCCAAGCACACACAAGATACAGGTGATATTATTCAACAAAAATATTTATTTACATACTCCAGAAAGTGCAACACGTTTTGCAGGTATATCCCACTTCCTTAGGCTATGAACGGAGCATATAATTGTAAGACAGAGAAGGCTAGCTCAGTCCACATGCACGGTAGCAAATAATAAAAGTATATTTCATATTAGGAAACAACATAGTGTATATACATGTAGTTTTCACTACACTATCTCAACTACACTAATCAGGAAAGCCCTGCCTGGAGTCCAAAATGTTTTTTCTTTTCCTCACTCTATACCGGGGGTGCCCAATAGGTCGAACGCGATCTACCGGTAGATCGCGACCGCCTATTTGGTAGATCGCGGCCACTTGGCCGCGTCCCGTCACATTTTGCGGCTGGCAGCTGTCCCATCGATTTCTGCTGCCAGCCGCTGGCCAATAGGAAGCAGGGAAGGAGAGAGGAGGCGCGGCTGAAGAGGCCATGACGCGACGTCATGGCTGGGGGCGGCGCCGGGCACGCACGCACGCCTGCCTTCCTGATTCAATCGTGCTGCCTGCCGGAGCGCTCCGAGTGCGAGAGGGGAGACCAGACATCGCCGCTGGAGGGAGGTAAGTGATTGAGCACCCATCCCCACCCACCTATGCTACAGGGACCCATCCCCACCCACCTATGCTACAGGGACCCATCCCCACCCACTTATGCTACAGGGACCCATCCCCACCCACTTATGCTACAGGGACCCATCCCCACCCACCTATGCTACAGGGACCCATCCCCACCCACCTATGCTAGAGGCACCCATCCCCACCTACTTATGCTAGAGGCACCCATCCCCACCTACTTATGCTAGAGGCACCCATCCCCACCTACCTATGCTAATGGCACCCATCCCCACCTACCTATGCTAATGGCACCCATCCCCACCTACCTATGCTAATGGCACCCATCCCCACCTACCTATGCTAGAGGCACCCATCCCCACCTACCTATGCTAGAGGCACCCATCCCCACCTACCTATGCTAGAGGCACCCATCCCCACCTACCTTTGCTAGAGGCACCCATCCCCACCTACCTATGCTAGAGGCACCCATCCCCACCTACCTATGCTAAAGAGACCCATCCCCACCTACCTATGCTAAAGGGACCCATCCCCACCTACCTATGCTAAAGGGACCCATCCCCACCTACCTATGCTAAAGGGACCCATCCCCACCTACCTATGCTAAAGGGACCCATCCCCACCTACCTATGCTAAAGGGACCCATCCCCACCTACCTATGCTAAAGGGTCCCATCCCCACCTACCTATGCTAAAGGGACCCATCCCCACCTACCTATGCTAAAGGGACCCATCCCCACCTACCTATGCTAGAGGCATCTGTGCCCAGTGAAGGGACCTGTACCCAGCTACCTTTGCTGAAGGGACCTATACTTTGCTACCTATACTGGAGGCACTTGTACCTGGGGGCTGTTCAACCGGGGGGGGGGGGGGGGGGGGGATCTGTAACACTTTAAATTTTGGTAGATCTCCTGGACTTGGCAAATTTTAAAGTAGCTCGCGAGCCAAAAAAGTGTGGGCACCCCTGCTCTATACCAAAGGTAAAAAATTGGAGTTGCACTTTACAGTATTTTGTGGCAGTTTGAAAGTTTATTTTTTCAAGAAAACTTATTACTCAATATTTCCTTTTTATGTAATTTAGTACTCCTATACAGTATTATACCTCTTGTGTTCTGATAACCATACAACATGGGCTGTTATTGGCAAATTGCAAACTGTAATTTTTTTCCTCTTCCAGTTTTTCAATCAAGTATTAGTGCTGGGTAAATCCTCCGTCAGTGACTTGTCAGAGCACGTTTTCGACCTTATTCAGGAACTTTTTGCAATAGATCCAAATTTGCTGGTTTCTGTGATGCCACAGTTGGAATTCAAACTGAAGGTAGGGACACACCTAATACAATTATAAGGTTGTGTGCTGTTTCTGTAACATTTGGCATGGTGTGTTATTTATATTACCCTTAAAGCTGTATATAAGAACAAAGCATTTACAGGAAAACTGGAAATCCTTGTTTGTGTGACCCCCACTGTCTTATATTGCCTGTGGGAGTTTATTGGGGCAGAGTTCCCCAACCCTGTCCTCAAGGTCCACACCAACAGTACACTTTTTGCAGGAAACCACAGCCATTCACAGGTGAGGTAATTCTCAGCAAAGCTGATTAATTACCTCTGTGGATTTCCACAAAACATGCACTGTTGGTGGGCCTTGAGGACAAGGTTGGGGGACAACATTGAGGGCCCGTTCACACTTAGAACCGCAGAACGCCTTGCGGGAGTGATTTTCCCGCGATTAGCGCGGAAAAATCACTGGACACTGCGGCAGTTTTGGAGCGATCGCAATTAGCGTGCTGTGCACGCTAATCGCGGAACGCTCGTCGCCGGCAAACCGCTGCATGCAGCGCGGTTGCGGTTATCGCTAACCGCAACCGCGGCAGTCAGAACACTGCCACTCGCTACAATGTGTAGCGGTTCTTGCAGAACCGCTAGCGGTTTGCTGTGAGCAGGAATCGTGCGATTCCCGCTCAGGTGAGAACGGGCCCTAATTCTGTTAAACAACCAAATACCTGTGGTAAATTTGGTTTTGACCCCAGAAATGAATTTGGTATTATAATTGCATGTTACATTTTGTGACCAGTCAGTACATACATAAGTGGCTCTGAGGATCCTGTGGCCTTCATGTAGCTGGAGATTATGGCCTCAATTCACTAAGATCATGCTGGAGATAATAAGGCAAGAGAAAACTTACCTCCACACAGTAAGAGAGTTATCTTATCTCTTCATTCCTTACGTTACCTCTTCTGTAGTTAATTTACCTCCTCTGTAGTTAATTTACCTCCTTTGTAGTTAAGTTACCTCCTCTGTAGTTATTTTCACACGCAGTTAATGAACAGCCTGTCTTTAACTCTGGAGTTATTTTAAGGATTAAAGAGTCAACTTAAAGACAGAAGAGTTAACTTTAGGTTTGCCTGAGGTAATATGTTTCCTGAATACTACATGCCTTATCACCATGGTAACAACTCTAGAAGAGTTATTAAAGACAGGAGATAAGCTTAGTGAATTGAGGCCATTGTATGTATTTCTGCCTAGGTGGCAGCAGTAAAGCATACCTAAAATGAAAATTAAAGGGAACCTAAACTGAAAGGGATATTGATGTTTCCCTTTAAACAATACCAGTTGCTTGTCAGTACTGGTGATCTCTTTGGCTGCAGTAGTGGCTGAATCACAGACCTGAAACAAGCATGCAGCTAATTAGTCTGACTTCAGTCAGAGCACCTGATCTGCATGCTTGTTCAGGGGCTGTGGCTGAAAGCATTAGAGACACAGGATCAGCGTTAGTCAGGTAACTGATATTATTTTAAAAAGAAAACTATATATCCTTCTCAATTTAGGTTCCCTTTAATTAAGGTAAACAATTGCTTCTGTAGTAATACTCCTAAATAGGACTTTCCTCCTTTATGCTGGGCATACACGGGTCTATCTGGCGGCAGATTAGCCGCCGGATCGACTCCCGCCCCGTCCCCCTGGATCGATTCCCGCTCGTCCCCGCCGGCGCTTCTTATCTGCTGCTCGATTCACTGCTATTGTCCGCCCGCGGGTATCGAGTGCAGAATCGATCCCCGCGGTGATCGGGCACGTCGGATATTATCAATCGAGCCATCAGCGGCTCGATTGATAAGCCTGCGTCGAGCCGTGTATGCCCAGCATTAGTCATATTTTTAAATTTAAGAATCCTAAGTTTTATGCTTTGGCTGTCCCAGGTAAATTACTATAGTTTATTAATGTTTGCCCCATGTAGGCAACTCTTACTTTTTATCTCTTTCCTGCTCTCAGATATGTTTTTTGGCAGCCACACACATACTTTATAAACACAAATTAGTTGTCAGTTAGTTAAGCGGTAGTCAGTCTGCTGGCCCACTGCAGATAAACTGTAAGGGCCCGTTCAATCTACAGATAAAAACGCTGCATTTAATGGAATGCAGTTAAATAGAAAAATGCATCCTGTGTTACCTTATAGGATGCGTTTACACTGTCTGACTACAAATGCAAAACGAATCGAACGCAATGCAAGTCTATGGGAGCTACAGTGTCACAGTTCCTACGAGGCTTCTCGACGCATGAAAATCGCATACCTGTCCTGTAGATATTCAATGCCATCACCCCAACTTGTCCCGTCCCCAATTGTCCAAGTGAGCAGGGAACATAGGGCTTCATGTTGGTTTGCAAAAGAACCAGTGGGAATCCTCCTGTAACAGAGAAACATTTCTTTGGTTTATGTGGACCAATGAGAATCCTCCTTGTTGCTGGGTAGGATTCACGTTTTTGTTTTGAAGTTTGTTTTTTTTGTTTTTTGTTTTTTTTACAAGCCAACAAGAAAAGCGGCAGAAGTATGGGCAAGCGGATGAGTGGGCAGGTAGTGATGCAAACACAGATCTTTAGCGGATCCTCTTACTGCCCCATTTACACATATGCTGCAAATGGAAAAGGATTATCCAGTCAGATTGGTGTTTGTACTGGATGAGTCTGATGTGACAGGGTTAGGAGTTGGCTCACTCTGATGCCTTGCTTTAGATGTTTTTTGTCCTCTGTTGTAAGGCAGGGAACACACTTGACTTTCAGTTTTCCGCGCGCGTTTTTCTGCATAAAATCTGCAGAATCAGGATGCAGAATGTCAGTTTTTTTTTCTGCGCGCGAACAACACAGCAAGTGGGTACTAGCACATTGATTAACATGGATTCTCAGTTTTTCTGTGCCGAAAACGCGTACGAAAACAGTCAAGTGTGTTCCCTGCCTCAAGCAACATGATTGTGCTTATTAATATACCGGTATTTAAGATCAATACTGTTTTGCCCATGTTTTTAGAGCAATGATGGGGAAGAGCGACTGGCAGTTGTGAGACTTCTTGCAAAATTGTTTGGTTCTAAAGACTCAGACTTGGCTAATCAAAACAGGCCTCTATGGCAATGTTTTCTCGGACGGTGAGTATTACCACCATGTGTTTTCTACTTTATTTTGTGCTCAACTTTAGTGTTCATATACATTTTAATGCGAAGACGAATAAAGCTGTCTACGACTCCTTAGTACATGAAGTCCCTATCCTTGCCACATGACCACTTTCTAAGTAGTAAGTAAGAACAGTCTTCTTCAGAGGCTATGTTCAGTGAACACTACTAGGCCAAGCTCACCCTACTGAACTTGCAATGTAGTTAGCAATTAGCATCTTTAATCTCTGGCAATCTCTTATTTCTCTTCCATTCTGTGCACCAATTCTTCGATTTTGGTAAGGTTGCTTTAAACACTACAAAAGCCACAATTTCCGGTTTAATGGTACAGATTTCAGGAGATTGTTTCAGAAAAGCTTTATGATGCGTTAATAGACAAAATAACTCGCTTTCCCTTTCCTGTAAGATTTTATTCCACTCTTGTTGCTGTTTTTCTAAGTTTAAAACTAAAAATTACTCATGCGCCTAATCATCACCTTCATAAAGCAATATAATGTTTATTCCATAAAATGTAAATCGAGCAATCATCAAAATACCTGTAATGTCACATAAAATTATACACATAAAATGCAAGCAGACACTGGCTAACTTTCTCAGTACTACCCCCTTATAGCAAAACAGTCCGGCGCACACCGCGACCGATAACTATAGAAGGCTTGCTGAGTAAACTTCGTAATCCAGTAAATAGTTGCACACAGCTCAAAATCCAGAAGCACCTTTTTGTACACAGAGCTCATAAATTGCACAGAGCCCGAAATAGCACCTTCTTAATGACAGGTAGTTAATCTTTAGTGGTATCTTTAATCCTGAGCCCAATGGCACCTTTTGAATAACAGAGAGTTGCACCTCAGTAGTGCTTTTTACTATAACAGCGCTGTTTCTCTTGTTAATCTTTATATGCCATCAGTCCAATATATTGTAAACGTTTATATCACTCACGTAGCCCGTAGGGATAGATGATGTACGCTTAAAGCTTACAGTCCTGCAACGTTCTCTGACAGTAAGAGTCCCGGCCGGTGGCTCTTCTATTGGTCTTTCATCTGTCCCAAGCGTGCACGCTTGCTGGCAAACTTGTTCCGTAGATGCTACCGGAACTTGGAGGGTGACGTTACCTCTAAAGATAACCAGTGCCGACTAGTTTCGGTAGGACCGCCTACCTTCCTCAGGGTGTATCTTCATTGGTTCACCAGCTGCCTTTTTACTTCATAGCTCCACCCCTTCTCTCTACGTAGCTCGCTTTCATGCGTGTATATTGTAGCAATACATTCATTTCCTTTAGATCTGCAGGCAAATATATATAAAAACCTATGCAAAGCAAATAGCTCCACATCTAGATTTAGTCCCTGTGGAGCTAGACTGTTCAATGTGTAAATCCAGTTGGTTTCCCTACGTGACATATTTTGAATGAAGTCACCTCCTCTCCATTCTCTCTCCACCAGCTGAATCGCATAAAATTTAAAAGTCTGTAAGCTTCCACCATGGCATTCTTAAAATGTTTGCTTAGTGGTGATTTATTATTGCCTTTTTTAATACTATTAACATGCTCTCCAATCCTTGATAAAAGTTTTCTATTTGTTCTCCCAACGTATTGCTTATTGCAACCACATTCTATAACATATATTACTCCCTTGCTATTGCAGTTCAAATCTCCATATATATCAAATTCTTCCTTTGTCACTGCTAATTTAAATGTGTGATAGGTGCATTATATCTGGTGTTTTTACAAGGTATACAAAATCCACATCTCTTAAAGGACCCTTTTCGCTTTTTTGATTTATTGGTCCCAGTCACAGTTGGTGCAATCATATTTTTCAGATTGTTTGCCCTGCAGAATGTGAATTTTGGTTTTTCAGTTAAAATTCCATTAAGGGTCCTATCTTGTTGTAAAATACCCCAATATTTGTCCACTATTTTCCTAATGTCTTTTGATTGCTGATTATACTGCATTTTAATACTCAATGGTGGGAACTCATCCTCTACCTTTCTACTCTCCATGAGGCCCGGTTCACATTAGCGTTCACTATCCGGATTTTCCGGATCTGATCCGGGACCGCATACTGTACAAACGGAACGTACGTTCCGCATAGCAATGCAAAGGCTATGCGGACGTTCACATACGTACGTTCCGTACAGTACGGAGCCGGACCGGATCCGGACTCTTTTCCAGCATGCGCTATTTTTTGTGTCCGGATCTCCGGCCCACGCATCCTGACCGGAGCCTGACCTGAGCCTGACAGCACTATCCGGAACACAGAAACCAATGGGAAACGGAAGGCACAGAACACACCGCCTACAAAAACCTGACGTTCTACCCCACTTCCTATGCGTATCCAAGCGGCCATTTCGGATGGGGACACAGGCCAAGCATGTCTGGAGTGGAGCAGCAGTGACAGACGTGCTGGAACTGTTTGGCAGAATGTCGGAGGTGGAGGTGAGGCCTACAGCGGAGGAACCTGATTGTACATGTGCACCAGGTGCACCTTCTGCTGACCCGAACATTTTTTTAATGTATATTTAACTATTTTTTGCCCACGGATCCGGATGGCAGCCTGATGCATGCATGATACAAACGGACCGGATCCGGATCGGAACCGTACGGTTCTGATCAGGATCCGGTCCATTTACTTGACAAAACGCAAGTGTGAACGGGGCCTAATTCTATCTCTAGGCTGAGTCCTTACTTCACTTAAAGCGTGTTCAATCAATTCTTCTTCATATTTTTTCTCTAAAAACCTCTTCTTTAAAATGTCTGCTTGCATCTCAAAATCCTCCAAATTGGTACAATTGCGTCTAATGCGAGTGAATTGATTCTTTGGAATATTAGTCAACCACTTTAACATGTGGCAGCTGTCCATATAAATATAACTATTCGTATCCACCTGCTTAACCTCTTGACGACCAGCTAACGCCGATTGGCGTAAACTGGTCGTCTGCGGGTTTCCATGGAAACGGCCGCTCGATCGAGCGGCCTTTCCATGTCAGTTCACGGAGGGTGTCTCCGTGAACAGCCGGAGAGCCGCCGATGGCGGCTCGCCGGCAAAATGTAAACAGGCGGGGAAGAAATCCCCGCTGTTTACATCATACGGCGCTGCTGCGCAGCAGCGCCGTAAGGCAGATCGGCGATCCCCGGCCTCTGATTGGCCGGGGATCGCCGGCATATGATAGGCTGAAGCCTATCCTTCAATGCGCATGACGAAAATCCGTCCTGTGCAGCACACAGGGGAAGGGAGAGGGAGGGAGCTGGCGAGAGGGCGGAAAGCGCTGCGGAGGGGGGCTTCGAAGAGCCCCCCCGCTAAGCAACTGCAGCCGGCGGCGATCAGACCCCCCCAGCAGGACATCCCCCTAGAGCCCACGCAGCACCGATCAGTTGTAAAATCCCCTGGTCGGCAAGTGGTTTAAAATATATTTTAGTTTTAATTTCCCCCTCTTGAATAAAAATAGTTAAATCCAAAAAATTAACCTGATTCGTACTAAATTCACTCGTAAACACCAAATTGTACTCACTTTTCACATTTAGCCAATCTAAAAATGCCCGTAATCTATCCACACCCCCCCTCCAAATAAAAAACGTATCGCCTATAAATCTTCGCCATAGGACGAGGTCTGTGACTGGGACCAATAAATCAAAAAAGCGAAAAGTGTCCTTTAAGAGATGTGGATTTTGTATACCTTGTAAAAACACCAGATATAATGCACCTATCACACAATTTAAATTAGCAGTGACAAAGGAAGAATTTGATATATATGGAGATTTGAACTGCAATAGCAAGGGAGTAATATATGTTATAGAATGTGGTTGCAATAAGCAATACGTTGGGAGAACAAAGAGAAAACTTTTATCAAGGATTGGAGAGCATGTTAATAGTATTAAAAAAGGCAATAATAAATCACCACTAAGCAAACATTTTAAAGAATGCCATGGTGGAAGCTTACAGACTTTTACATTTTATGCGATTCAGCTGGTGGAGAGAGAATGGAGAGGAGGTGACTTCATTCAAAATATGTCACGTAGGGAAACCAACTGGATTTACACATTGAACAGTCTAGCTCCACAGGGACTAAATCTAGATGTGGAGCTATTTGCTTTTGCATAGGATCATAGGATTTTATATATATTTGCCTGCAGATCTAAAGGAAATGTATTGCTACAATATACACGCATGAGAGCGAGCTACGTAGAGAGAAGGGGTGGAGCTATGAAGTAAAAAGGCAGCTGGTGAACCAATGAAGATACGCCCTGAGGAAGGTAGGCGGTCCTACCGAAACTAGTCGGCATTGGTTATCTTTAGAGGTGACGTCACCCTCCAAGTTCCGGTACCATCTACGGAACAAGTTTGCCAGCAAGCGTGCACGCTCGGGACAGATGAAAGACCAATAGAAGAGCCACCGGCCGGGACTCTTACTGTCAGAGAACGTTGCAGGACTGTAAGCTTTAAGCGTACATCATCTATCCCTACGGGCTAAGTGAGTGATATAAACATTTACAATATCTCTGCAGCGCATGAATCATTGGAATATACGTGACGCTGTAGGACGCTGCTATTTAATTGGCTTGTTATTTGCCATACTATACAACACGCTGGAACTGTATTATTTTCCATTAAGATTGGACTGATGGCATATAAAGATTAACAAGAGAAACAGCGCTGTTATAGTAAAAAGCACTACTGAGGTGCAACTCTCTGTTATTCAAAAGGTGCCATTGGGCTCAGGATTAAAGATACCACTAAAGATTAACTACCTGTCATTAAGAAGGTGCTATTTCGGGCTCTGTGCAATTTATGAGCTCTGTGTACAAAAAGGTGCTTCTGGATTTTGAGCTATGTGCAACTATTTACTGGATTACGAAGTTTACTCAGCCAGCCTTCTATAGTTATCGGTCGCGGTGTGTGCCGGACTGTTTTGCTATAAGGGGGTAGTACTGAGAAAGTTAGCCAGTGTCTGCTTGCATTTTATGTGTATAATTTTGTGATTTTACAGGTATTTTGATGATTGCTCGATTTAAATTTTTATGGAATAAACATTATATTGCTTTAGGAAGGTGATGAATAGGCGCATGAGTAATTTTTAGTTTTTTTTCTCTGTTACTACTTCGGTGGGGGTGTGAGTAACCCCATTTTACTTGTTGCAGCCAATTTACATACAGTTTGTGTAGAGTGGGCGCAAAACCACTGATCATTTTAATTTGTTTTTCTAAGTTTGCTTATAGTTGTTTGTGCTGTTCTGCCTTAAAAGACTGGGTTAGTGGGAAGTGTGTTGGGGATTTATCTGTTCCTACAACTGACATATTACATGCTGACGGAGAAAAGAAGACAGGCTGGCATTTGCAAGCAGGGCTGTGGAGTCGGAGTCGTGGAGTCGGAGTCGTGGAGTCGGGCAATTTTGGGTGCCTGGAGTCGGAGTCGGGAAAAAATGCTCCGACTCCTAATGAATTTGTAACTGTAATTAAAATAGAAAATATGATAAAATGTTCTATTTCTCAGATAATAGTCATTAAAAATAATGTATATATACAGTAATAGCTGTGCTTAGTCTACAAAAATGAAATAAACCAATCAAAATTAGTTACTTGTGCTGCTTCAATAAAGCAGTCCCCGTATTTTTAAGGTCAGATATACATATCTGATTGTGACTATATATGATGCGTACACAGGAATCTCTTATATATACTAAATAACATCTATGCTGTAAGAATAAAGCCTGATGTGTAGCTGTGTCACTAATAGAGATGGTCAATGAGATGGAAATAATTCTGCACTGATGCGGATTTATGCAAATGTATGCACTCCCTTTGCTGATGAAATCAAATAATTTGATATGTTATTAAAATTTGGTTTGGTGACTACAAATTAAAGGGTACCTGAGACGGATGAAAAGTAAAGTTTTATACATACCTGGGGCTTCCTCCAGCCCCCTTCAGGCTAATCAGTCCCTCACTGTCCTCCACCACCCGGATCTTCTGCTATGAGTCCTGGTAATTCAGCCAGTCAGCGCAGTCCGGCCGCATGCCACTCCCACAGCCAGGAGCATTCTGCACCTGCGCAATAGTGCTGCACAGGTGTAGTATGCTCCTAGCGGCGGAGTGTGTTCATGCGCACTACGCCAGACTGGCTCAAGTACCTGGACTCATAGCAGAAGATCCAGGTGGTGGAGGAGGACAACGAGGGACTGATTATCCTGAAGGCGGCTGGAGGAAGCCCCAGGTATGTATAAAACTTTAATTTCATCTGTCTCAGGTTTACTTTGTTACACAGTAGTACTATACTCTACATATGCACTCCTCACAGAGCTGCAGGGAATCCACTGAGAATGCTGTGCACATTGAACACAGAGGTGTTGTCTGTTTACAATCTCCTCATTCTCCTGCAGAGTACCTGCACATCATTCTTACATGTACCCACACTTACATTGCCTAGGGCCTGATAGATGTTCTTTGTTCCGGTTTGTACCTTTTACAAGTACTATTACTAAGGACTAGTTTTAGTCTAAAGGGAATAAATATAGTAGTCAACATATCCTTCTCACTTCAGTTGTCTTGTAAAATTCCTAAGCGTTGGCAGTTATGAGACGAATTTCATGTTACATACTTTTAATCAACAAAATTGTAATATGCAAATTAGAGGAGTCGGAGTCGTGGAGTCGGAGTCGGTGGAATCCTAAACTGAGGAGTCTGAGTCGGAGTCGGTGGATTTTTGGACCGACTCCACAGCCCTGCTTGCAAGGTTCCAAAGCGTAAAAGCAGCTTTATTCCATCCGGCTGACAAACTTCAAATATGCATATTATAAGTTCCGTACATAAAACATTTCCTACCCTTCTGTAGATGGCTGTGGGGGCGGTGGGGTCGCCTGTTTTCTACACTCTATCCGCATATTACATGCTGAAGAACCTGTCTTTTCGACTGCACAGAAAGATGTTGATTTAGATAAATGTTGATTCATGTGTTGTGTAAGCATTCTAGATTCCAGTAGTGTGTAAGCAGCTTTAATTAGCTAGGAAATTGCAAAAAAAAGGTAGTGATACCAGCTTGCAGTTCATTAACATTTGTTCTTCTCAACTATATCTAGGTTTAATGACATCCACGTTCCTGTGAGATTAGAAAGTGTCAAATTTGCCAGTCACTGTTTAATGAACCATCCAGATCTAGCTAAAGATCTTACTGGTAAGCCATTTTCTAGCATCCTTGGATAGCCTGCTGAAATTCATTTTTTTTTAACTTTTTTTTTTCCGCTCCTTTAAATACTGCAAATCAAAACACAGTTTTATAATAAATGTACCACAGTCTGTACTTTAATTTGTGGGTGTACAGTGCACAGTCTTTAATGCTGGGCATACACGGTACGTTTTGTACCGCAGGCCGTTGGCTCGATTCCAGCGCGTCCCCGCGGGCGCTTCTTATCTTCCGTTCGTTTTCTTCTATTGTTCTGCCCGCGGTATCGAGCTTGGAATCGATCCGGCACGTCGGATTTTATCAATCGAGCCATCAGCGGCTCGATTGAGCGGTACAAAACTGTACCGTGTATGCCCAGCATTAGCCAATACTTCCCTCCAAGTACTTAAAGAGGAACATTGTGTTTGTATAATGACATAGTGAACCTTAAAGAAAATCTGTAAGAGAAAAAAAATCCCTTTGGGGGATACTTACCGCTGGTCCTCCGTCCCTTCTGTTCCAGTGCTGGGGATGTAAATAATTACCTACCATGATCCAGCGTAGGCGCTGTAGCCACTTTCTGATCGGGTTCAGGCAGAAATAGCTAAGCTACATCAGGTCCGATGTACTGCGGAGACGACTCGTGTCTGCACAGTAGAGCGGACCCGATTGGCAGGTTATCTTTAAAGCGAACTAAGCAGCATAATTATTTGTTTTAAATTAGGGGTGTCAAACTCAAATACAAAGTGTGCCGAAATTGTACACTGGGACCTAGTCGCGGGCCAAAATTGTACACTGGGACCTAGTCGGGGGCCGAAATTTTACACTGGGACCTAGTCGCGGGCTAACCTCTGTCTGTTGACCACCTTCCTCCCTTATAAAGTTCTCTGGTGTCTAGCGGTCCTCCCTACGCTATACAGTTCCCTGGTGTTTAGTGCTTTCCCCTACCTACCCATATGGCTTCCCTGGTGTTTTAGGGCTTCGCCTCCAATATGACTTCCCTGGTGGTCTAGAGTGGGCCATACATAATGCAAAGTGGGGAAACCACTTGGGGGGGGGGGGGGGGGGGGGGAATTTAATGGCTTTGAGGGCCAAATTTGGCCCGCAGGTGGGAGAATTGGTGGTGGTGGGGGGGGGGGGGGTTTGCAAGTCTTCAGATGGCATCTAGTCTGTACGGTGGTTGTCATATCAAATGCACATGCCGTCACGGTCATTGTTTCCTGTTATTTTGCGGGTGAACTCATTGATGCAGTAAATCTTATCATGCTCAGTCTTGCCATTTTGTATTTTTTACACTGACTGTCTTCAGACACCTGAACTTTTTATTACAACTTGGCTTTTCCTTGCTCCATTCATTCCTCTTGCACAGCTGATTGTGTTTGATTTAATGATTGCATTTATCCTACATGGTGTTATAATTGTTTATTTTATGTACTTGTCTATATGCCTGCAAAATCCTAATTTGTACATGGGAAAAAGTATGCTTTTTTTAAAGTCAAAGGAAACCTAAAATATTTTTTTCCTGTTCATCTAATTTGTAGATTTTGCACCTTTTGTTGCTGCTATTTGTAGATGTATTGGTTGTAATGCAGGCTTATTTTCTGTGCAGAATTCCTGAAAGTGAGGTCTCATGATCCGGAAGAAGCAATTCGGCATGATGTTATTGTAACCATAATAACCGCTGGGAGAAAAGATCTTTGTTTAGTAAATGATCAGTTACTTGGTTTTGTACGGGAGAGGACTTTAGATAAACGGGTAAGTGAGCCGTCAAAAGACTGAGTTCAAATTACGATAAAAACAGCGTAATTCGGCAGCCAGCAATACCTGGCAGCCGAATCTTGCCCCAGAGTCCACGGCGGCCTGGAGGGGGAATATTGATTAAAAGTCCAGGACTTGTTCAGGAGCAGGGTGAGATGTTTTTCAGCTTTACCCTGCACGCAAATTTCCCTGGTGTCTTAATTACATGTACACGCACCAGGGCCCCTGGACTTGAGGTGCCTACGTGAGGTTGTCAACCAGTCACTGCATTAGCTCTTTATTGGTGCTATAGTGGTAATAAATATCTCTGTATGTCTTTGAATAGTAGTAATCGTTAACAATTATTTTTCCTCTGCTTACATAGTTACATAGTTATTTTGGTTGAAAAAAGACATACGTCCATCGAGTTCAACCAGTACAAAGTACAACTCCAGCCTGCTCCCTCACATATCCCTGTTGATCCAGGGGAAGGCGAAAAAACCCTTACAAGGCATGGTCCAATTAGCCCCAAAAGGGAAAAATTCCTTCCCGACTCCAGATGGCAATCAGAGAAAATCCCTGGATCAACATCATTAGGCATAACCTAGTAATTGTAGCCATGGATGTCTTTCAACACAAGGAAAGCATCTAAGCCCCCTTTAAATGCAGGTATAGAGTTTGCCATAACGACTTCCTGTGGCAATGCATTCCACATCTTAATCACTTACTGTAAAGAACCCTTTCCTAAATAGATGGCTAAAACATTTTTCCTCCATGCGCAGATCATGTCCTCTAGTCCTTTGAGAAGGCCTAGGAACAAAAAGCTCATCCGCCAAGCTATTATATTGCCCTTTGATGTATTTATACATGTTAATTAGATCTCCTCTAAGGCGTCTTTTCTCTAGACTAAATAAACCCAGTTTATCTAACCTTTCTTGATAAGTGAGACCTTCCATCCCACGTATCAATTTTGTTTTTCATCTATGCACCTGCTCTAAAACTGCAATATCTTTTTTGTAATGTGGTGCCCAGAACTGAATTCCATATTCCAGATGTGGCCTTACTAGAGAGTTAAACAGGGGCAATATTATGCTAGCATCTCGAGTTTTTATTTCCCTTTTAATGCATCCCAAAATTTTGTTAGCTTTAGCTGCAGCGGCTTGGCATTGAGTACGATTATTTAACTTGTTGTCGATGAGTACTCCTAAGTCCTTCTCCGAGTTTGATGTCCCCAACTGTATCCCATTTATTTTGTATGGTGCTAGACCATTGGTACGACCAACATGCATGACTTTACATTTGTCAACATTTAATTTCATCTGCCATGTATGTGCCCATATAGCCATCCTATCCAGATCCTGTTGCAATATGACACTATCTTCCTGAGAGTTGATGATTCTGCACAATTTTGTATCATCTGCAAAAATAGCAACATTGATCACTACTGCATCTACTAGGTCATTAATAAATAAATTGAAGAGCACTGGACCCAGTACAGACCCCTGTGGGACCCCACTGCTAACAGTCTCCCATTTTGAGTACGATCCATTGACCACAACTCTTTGTTTTCTGTCCATTAGCCAGTTCCCTATCCATGCACACAAACTCTTCCCCAGTCCTTGCATCCTCAACTTTTGCACCAGACTTCTGTGGGGAACAGTGTCGAAGGCCTTTGCAAAGTCCAAGTATATCACATCTACAGCATTCCCAATATCCATATTAGCATTCACTACCTCATAAAAGCTGTCATTGGACAGTCAGTTTTGGTCATTTGTTTTGTGATTATTACACCTAGAGAACCCGAGGAGTAAATTACTACAAAAATCACATACCTACAGAGAGGGATGCCTCTGCATCTTAATGAGGCTTTCTCTGCTCTCCCCTGGTCCCCAGTTGCTGCTCACGGATCTTCCAGCTCCTCTGTGTGCAGTAGCATGGAGCCACTTGTGCAAGGCTTACTGCACAGGCGCTGCTGTACTCGCACATGCTCAGTACAGCCACATTCATGCCTGGAGAGGCGCACGGCCCTGATGAGATTGCTGACAAACCCATGTCTGTAATCTTTGGAGGGTCTGCGAGCAGCAACGGGGGACTGGAGGACAGCAAGGGAAGCCTAATTAGGTTCCAGAGACTTTCTTCTTCTTAGGTAACTATGTAGTTTTGTAGTAATTTATGCCTCAGGTACACTATACGTTTAACATTTGCACTGGGGCCCTTAGCTCTATAGCTACGTAACTGCTCCTAAGATTTGCGTTACCACCTAATATCCCTAGTACAGTCCGTTTTCACCTTTACCACATACCCACTTTATCATGTCACCCTTTTTTAACACATAATATACTTGTTTGTATTTAAAGAGACACTGAAGCGAAAAAAAATTATGATATGATTTATATGTATAGCACAGCTAAGAAATAAAACATTAAGATCAGATACATCAGTGTAATTGTTTCCAGTACAGCAAGAGTCAAGAAACTGCAGTTGTTATCTCTATGCAAAAAAAGCCATTAATCTCTACGACTTTCAAAGTCGTGGAGAGGGCTGTCTTCTGACTTTTTATATCTCAACTGTAAGTAAACAGTTTTCTTTTTATCTGCCAGAGGAGAGGTCATTAGTTCACAGACTGCTCTGAAAGAATCATTTTGAATGCAGAGTGTTGTGTAATCTGTACATATTAGAGAATGATGCAATGTTAGAAAACACACTATATACCTGAAAATTAAAATATGAGAATATTTTCTTTGCTGCTAATCTTCTAGTAATTATTCATAGTACACAACCAATTCATTATATCATATATTTTTTTCGCTTCAGTGTCTCTTTAATTGGATGCATCCCAAAGAAATCATCAGAAAATAGCTAATTTCTATTAACTTATCAATTATGGTATGAGTACTTGTTGAAACTGTTGCTTGGAATGACTGGTTATAAAAGATTAGTGGTTGTAATGTTTTATTTTGAAACAGTCATCTATTTTCAAAATCTGAAGTTTTTCTAGGACATATTGCTCGTTGGATGATGTATGCAATTAGGATGTCCTAGAATTGGGTTCCTTTTTTTAGCACTTTAATCAAGTGAACGGTGCTGTTAAACACCAGAGACTGCATTGCGATCTGACCGCTGTATGTCCTAAGGTAGAAGCTAATAAAAAAAAAATCTATTTTGTAGAGTAAGCAGAGGGAGTGAAACCTGCCAGATCCTTTCCCAGTTTTGTGCTACCTTTACGTAGATCACTGGTGTCAAACACAAGGCCCACGGACTGAATGCGGCCCTCCTTGCCATTTTATGTGGCCTTTCAGAGCTTCAAATGGGCATCGTTGTAATCAGTAAAAGAATGATGGCACACGGGCTTCCCAACCAGAGGAAAACACCGGTGATAGTGTTGCTAGTTTAAACATTGTCAGTTTGAGGAGGGGTGCAGCAACAACCCACGGGATCCCCCAGCAAAATTACCATGGGGCTCCCTCTTGGGAACAAGTCCCCTTGTGTGGCTAGTAACCCCCCCCCCCCCCCTTTCACCACCTCAACTTACCAAAAAGGCTATGGGGGAGTGAAGGCTAGCATCTGGTCTTGGGCATCATGTCATCTTGATCCTTTTCTGCCGAAGCAGCACTGGGGCAGGTAAATATTATGCTGCTCCACTGCGCTACTCTGCAGAAGGGGGTGGAGCTGGCCTTCCATGTTTGCTAAAGTTACTCCACTTAGTTGGAGACTGTTCTTTACATGTTATATCTTTAACCTCCTGAGCTTGTCCATTACCGCCGGAGGGGATAGCATGGCCCAGGGAGATTTTTTTTTTCTTTTTACTTTTTGTACATCATGTAGCTAGCACTTGGCTAGCTGCATGTGTTGCCCGATTGCCACCGCTTCCCCCCCTTCAGCGGCGTTATATAGCCCGCTCTGGCACAGCCTCTTCCGTCACCACCAGGCGTCGCTATGGCAAGGATCGGGACTGCGCTGGACGTCGATGACGTCAGACGTCATGTCCGATCGTCGCCATAGCGACGACCGAAGCTGAAAGGGAGTACGGCTCTCGCGGGATCCCGGAGCGGTAAATATAGCGGGCGGCGATCGAGGGCGGGACACAGCATCGGGCGATCAGGGGACACATGTAGCTAGCCTAGTGCTAGTTACATGATTTAAAACAAGTTTTAAAAAAAAAAAATAGCCCTCCCGTGGACGAAAGTCCGCATCAATTGAACGCCAAGGAGTAATAAACAATTTGACCCGTGATTTAGACTGTGTTTTAGATTTTAGCCCCTTACATGATTGAGTTTGACACCCATGTTGTAGAGTATAGTCACAAAAAATACAATCTATGCTGTAGCAAGTAAATTAAATATCTACCTCAGGGTTGTAAAACGTAATCACCTGAAGGGCCAAAATCTGACACATGGTCTTAGTTTTGGGCCACATTGTTAGGGGGTGTCTCTGGTTGGCATCCTATAAACTTCAGGCGCAATACCTAAATGTGGGCCCTCCCCTGGTAGGCTACTCTGAATGTGAAGGCAGGGTGCTGTCTGCAGTAAAAGAAAGGTGGAAATGGAGAGCACTTGTGGAAGGGCGACGCCCAAAACATGTTGTGTATTTTGTCATGCTTGGCTTCCTGTGAATACAGGTTGAAAAAGCCTTCTGAGTGCGGTCTCTGATTTCTATGATCTACGAAATGGAGAGCACAGTGCTTTTTTCTGTATTCCATAAATCTGCTCACAGCAAACCGAAGTGTTAAGCGTATTATAGGAAACCCAGGCCACTAGAGGGGGTGGCAGCATCAAACTGCTAACAGCTATCTCGCCTAAAAAGAATGCTTGCTTGTAGCTTACAGCAGTATAGGTGGGAACAGCAAAGACACCATGCTTTTAAATGTACGTGAATGTGCACAAACCGTACACCTCTCCATGGAAATTTCAAAGACCGCCAATACAAACACAAGTATTCAGAAAGGATAAATTTACTCATTTGTTATACAGCTTACAACCATGCCGATTTGAAACTCTTGAGGGACGCATAAATTGGTGTGGGCCTTGTGTTTGACACCTGTGACTTAAAGTGGATCCGAGATAAACTTTTACTCATTGCATAATTGTGTCCCTTACATATATTTTATAGGGCATTCCTTTTAAGCCAAATAATTTTTTGTTGTTTTAATGTCCTAATTCCCTATAAACTAAACAAGCCTCGCTCACAGTTCCTCCAGCGCCTAGGCATTCTGAGTCCCAGGTAGCAAGTGCTCATGGAAGCTCTGTCTGGGGAGGAGGAGTTTTTTCCTGAAGGAGGAGGGGGAGGTGTTACCACACAGAGTTTGCAGAGTGGAGTGGAGTTTTCACAGGCTGAGCGGTGGAAATACAGATCAGCTTGCCTGTGTGTTATGACGAGCAGAATATGGCTGCTCTCGTATCACAGGAAGAAATAATCTTATACTGTTGAAGCTGTTTGCAGCTAGATTTGCTGTGCAAACTATCTAAACTTTAGATAAGATATATAGACAATTTACTTGCTATAGTTAGTTTTTCACTTTAAACCATAGTGTCTTTCTTGCCGTACGGAATGTACAGAAGTAAAAATATATACCATATGCAGTGTTCTCCCCAGGCTCTTTTAGCCGGGTGCTCCACCCGGCTAGATTTGGTGACCACCCGGCTGTCATCGGCTCACCTCCTAACCTCCTCCTATGCTGTAAGCAGAGTTGCCCTGCATTTTCATCTCGACCCACCCGGCTACTTTTTCATGCCACCCGGCTACTATTTCATGCCACCCGGCTGGAAAAAAATTCTGGGGAGAACACTGCATATGTATTACCTAGAAAATGCTTTTATTAAAGCGGTATTGTCACCATAAAAATCAAATTTCAACAGCAACTGGTCTGAGTGTATTAAGCAATAAAGATGCTAATCCTGCATTCAAAACTTTTTTCTGCGGTTATGGTTTGGAGCTACATACTATAGGAGCACTGGCCCTAGTGCCAAAAAGTTGAATGCTGGGAGTTCTTTTGAATGCTGGGAGTTCTTTTTATCTATAATATATTCCTCCTCTTCCATTTATTTCCCTGCCTAGCTGATTACTTGTGTTTACAAGCAAGGCTGAGGTGACTCAGTGATTGGATGTGTAAATAAAAAAAAAGACTCTGGGAGGAGGGCAGCTAATGAATACACAATGAGCAAGAGAAGAGAGGGGGGAAAAAAAGAGTTAGGGAGGATATGATGTCAGCATTAGCTTGGCAAGATGGCCACTGCCTAGAATAGGATTTTCTGCTATTCCTTTATAAAATTCACAGGAATCATTACGTGGATAGCGCAGTACATCTGTTATGTAAGTAGAAGTAGTATTTATCTACATATATATGTGTTTTTTTATTTCTAGGGTAGCATGGGTGTCGCTTATTCTTTAAAGGGAAGGTTCAGGGACAGTTGGTAAAAAATAAAAATCCGAATCCACTTACCTGGGGCTTCCTCCAGCCCGTGGCAGGCAGGAGGTGCCCTCGGCGCCGCTCCGCAGGCTCCCGGTGGCCGACCCGACCTGGCCAGGCCAGCGGCCAGGTCGGGCCTCTTCTGCGCTCCATTGTGCGTTCCACGCCGGCGCGCTGACGTCATCGGACGTCCTCCGGGCTGTACTGCGCAGGCTCAGTAGTTCTGAGCCTGCGCAGTACAGCCCGGAGGACGTCCGATGACGTCAGCGCGCCGGCGTGGAACGCACAATGGAGCGCAGAAGAGGCCCGGCCTGGCCGCCGGCCTGGCCAGGTCGGGTCGGCCACCGGAGACCACCGGGAGCCTGCGGAGCGGCGCCGAGGGCACCTCCTGCCTGCCACGGGCTGGAGGAAGCCCCAGGTAAGTGGATTCGGATTTTTATTTTTTATCAACTGTCCCTGAACCTTCCCTTTAAGAGATGTTAGTCCTGTCATTTTAAAGTGTACACAAATTGTCTGGTTACTTTTTTGCTTTGAGTTAGACTCACTCAGTGTATTGCTTGTGCTCCATCTAGTGGCGAGTAAGGAAAGAAGCAATGATGGGTCTTGCCCAGCTATACAAGAAATACTGTCTGCATGCAGAAGCAGGAAAGGAAGCTGCAGAGAAAGTGAGCTGGATAAAGGATAAACTCCTTCATATATACTATCAAAATAGCATCGATGACAAGTATGTATCAACTTTATATTTCACTAGATTCTTGAAATTAAGTGAGTTTTCAGTTATGTAGAAATATTGACTTAAATTCACAACAATAACAGTAATTACTGATGATCGGAACAATGGATTTTGTTTCTCTAGCTTTGTGTATGACAATTAGATTTCCTGTGTACCTGATTGGGAGAGGGAGAGAGATATCCTTACCTCAATGCTGTTAGCTCTTCAGACACCTCCAGGCTCCTTATTGCTTCCAGCCTCCCTTTTATCTTGCCGCTGTAGCCCCCATCTGAGCCCAGTGCATGCACAGTCCAATCTGCGTGCCTGCATGGATCCTGCTTCCACAAGGCTGTGCGCAGGCACTGCTCATGCCCAAGTCACTCCCGGCAATGGCTGCTACAGCTAGCTGTGTGGAAACATGTACAGAGAGGGCGTGCAGATGCACAGCGTGCACCGGGCTATAGCAGCAAGGCGGAGAGTAGACTGAATGCAATAAGGAGCCTGGAGATTTTCTAGAACAGTGCTAGGCTAACTACAGGCCTGCAAGCACTGTTAATCCGGCCCGCAGTTTGGTACGTCCTGACAGCATGTCACGTAACACCCTGTGACCATGGCGACCTGACGCTGGAAGCGAAGATTAGGTGAGTGTTAAACCACTCCTATTGCCAGATTGCCAATGCAGGGAGGGAGGGGGGGTGCAAAAGAAAATAACTTGGCCCATAGCCGGCAACCTAGGCCTAAGCACTGTTCTAGACCATCTAGGTAAAGTACAAAATACAATTTAGCAAGCAATCTCGTGGGTAAATGGGATAAATCGATTTTCATACTAGTTGGCACCATCACAACTATCCTGTTTAATCGATCGGAAGGTCGATCGTGTAATGGGCACCTTTAGTTGTTTTTTGTTTTGTTAGTATTTTTTCACTTTTCCTCTCAGGATTACCTTAACTTGTCCTGGTAGAATGAATTGAAGATGCTAAACTTTTTTTTCAGATTTGAGACTTTCTTTTTTTTAATGGTTTTCATTTACTTATCTAGTTCGAGTGGTTCTTAAACCTTCATAGTGTTTGTTCTTCTATTTTTAATGCATCCACACTAAATGATCACACACAAATCAAATACAGCACACCTGTATTGTCTCTCATTGTTACATTTAAATACTAAAGATTGCTTTCTCTCTCCACACACACATGCCATATGCTTTTTCCTATCCCTCTTAACATTCTTTCATTAGTCTATATAACTGAAATGCTTTAAAGGGGTACTTAAGTGATCTGAAAAAAAAGTTTCACTTACCTGGGGCTTCTACCAGCCCCGGAAGCCGTCCTGTGCCCACGCAGCCACTCACCGATGCTCCAGTCCCCCGCCACGGGTTAGTTTCAGGCCACTGCGCCTGCTCAGTCCTTGTCACACGTATCCTTGCACCTGTTCTTGTCCGCAATAGCACCCTGCGCCTGAGCAGTGAGTGGCTCCACAGGATGACTACAGGAAGTTGGTAGAAGCCCCACGTAAGTATCCCTTTAAGTGCCCATACTTACTTGTATATGCAGCAGTCGCGTCACTGGCCTTTCCCGGCTTAAAGAGAACCCGAGGTGTGTTTAAAGAATGTTATCTGCATACAGAGGCTGGATCTGCCTATACAGCCCAGCCTCTGTTGCTATCCCAAACCCACCTAAGGTCCCCCTGCACTCTGCAATCCCTCATAAATCACAGCCATGCTGTGAAGCTGTATTTACATCTGTAGTGTCAGTCTCAGCTGCTCCCCCGCCTCCTGCATAGCTCCAGTCCCTGCCCCCATCCCTTCCCTCCAATCAGCAGGGAGGGAAGGGATGCAGGCGGGGACCGGAGTTCTGCAGGAGGCGGGGAGAGCAGCAGACTGACACTATAGAGATAAACACAGCCAGCTCTGACAAGCTGTTTGTCAGCAGCGTGGCTGTGATTTATGAGGGATTGCAGAGTGCAGGGGGACCTTAGGGGGGATCTGGATAGCAACAGAGGCTGGGCTGTATAGGCAGATCCAGCCGCTGTATGCAGATAATAATCTTCAAACCCACCTCGGGTTCTCTTTAACTGGGATAAATGGGCCTATGTCATGAACACATCTACAAGAGAATATTAGTGAGAGGGGGGTGGGGTTTGAGGCATTTAATAAATGCAGAAAGTAAGCGCTGTATAAAATTAATTATGCAGTAACACTTTGTGTCTCTCAGATTACTTGTAGAAAAAATCTTTGCCCAGTACATTGTGCCCCACAACCTGGAAACAGAGGAAAGAATGAAATGTCTCTATTATCTGTACGCTAGCTTGGACCCAAATGCTGTCAAGTGAGTATTGACTCTTATGGCGGAGTTATTTTTGCTGTACTTCAGTATTTAGAATGCAAAACCGAAAAGCAGCAGCTGTTAATTCCGGGATAATTTTTAATCTTTCGGTATTATCTAGGATTTTACTTTTGAACATACTCATTTTCTGCCAGGCTCTTTTATGCTGTCTTTTTATAACCAATATTGTACTTTACCAGACATAAGAGTAGTTTAGTTGTACATTTAACTCATTTACTTTTGTCTACACGCAGGGCACTGAACGAAATGTGGAAGTGTCAGAATATGCTGAGAAGTCATGTCCGGGAACTGTTGGATTTGCACAAACAGCCACCTGTAAGTGTATACTGCTACATACCTAGTAACTTGCAGAGTGAACCGTTCATATATTTATTTATTTTTTGCATTTAGCACCACACTTCATTAAGAGTGAGTGGTTGCATAACCTTTAAAATAAGATAAAGCTGGCTGTAGTTGGCCTGTTGCCACATAGATTATTATTATTGGATTGATATATCGCCAGCATATTATGCAGCGCTTGACAAATATGGTTTCAACACTGACAATAGGGGTGACAGATAACACAATCCAGGTAATAAGTTTTAATACACACAATACCAAATTGTAAACTGGAGTAGTAGTCCCAATAAATACTAGTTCATACTTTTCTATGGCAGCGTGCAAGATCCGCTATGATACCCAAGGAAGGGAGGGCGCTGCCAAAGGATTACTGTCTAAAGGGAGGGGGGGTGACACGATAGGAGGGGGCTGCATCAAGAGGTTCTCAGCAAAGAGTTAGGGCAGCAATGAGGTGGGGTAGGCCCTCTTGAAGAGGTGAGTTTTGAGGACTTATTTGAAGGTGTCGGAAGGGGGCAAGTCTGATTGGCAGTGGGAGAGTCTTTCACAGAATGGGGGCGGCTCTAGTGAAGTCCTGCAGTTGAGCATGGAGTGGTTAGGAGGAGGTCATTGGAGGAGCGAAGTGGGTTGCCAGGTGTGTATCTGCTGACCAGATCAGAGATGTAGGTCGGGCAGGATTTGTGCATAGATTTGTATATGTCAAACACATACCTGACATAGGAGAACTAGACATTTACACAAATACAAGTACAATAAGGTGGTACAAGATGCAGGTGCTACAGGTGTGGTACAAGGTGCAGGTTACAAAAGATAGCAGCAGCAGAGTTATGTAGACATAAGTAAAGTGCTAAGGGTTTATGGTACAGTATAAGAACATAGTGAGTTCAAATACACAACAACCAAATAAAGAGGGGTACATGCAAGCATAGCGTGGGAGGAACACCAGGGGAAATTATACATTCTCCATATTTAAAGGTTTATGCAACACACTTGTCCAGACTCTTTATAACATAACTTATCCAAAACACGCCTGTTTAAATAAAGTTATGCGACATGTTTGTATCAGATGCAGAGTGTATGCCTACAGTCTGCACATATAAGAAGGGAAGAGCCACTATTGATCTGTGAATACAGAGGATACCAGTTTCATTCCTTTATAAACAATACAGCTACCCGTTGATACTGGTTTTATCTGATTCTATAAAGGCTTGTAATTTTTACGGGACATTGTACAGAACCTGACTTCCTATTTTCTCTTTATAAACTATACCATTTGCCTGGCTGTCATTCTGATCTTTTGGCTTTAGTAGTTTTTGAGGCACATGCCTGTAACAAGCGTGCAGCCAGTAGAGTCAGACTAGAGTCAAAGCATCTGATCTGTATAGTTTTGTTTTGTTTTTTAGTCAGTGACCTAAAATATTACAGGCAGAGCATTGGCACATACGTCAGGCAAATGTTATTGTTTACTACAGAATTAAGATAGCAGCCTACGTATTCCTCTCGCTTCAAGCGCTCTTAAATTTTTTTTGCTCAGCTAGTATTGTTTTCCCATGTATGCCCCACCTTGTCGTCATGCATAACTTGACTACGTTAGTGCTTATATACTGTAGTTAGCCAAACCTTTGTTTTTAATTGAGTGGGAAAGGGTAATAACCTTTGACAGGCTTGTATAGTTGTTTGTGTCCTCTTTAAGGGGATTTTCTCTCACTCTTTCACTATCAGGACAATCAGACATTATTTAAAGAAAAACTCCAAAGGATGGCAAGCCACCACAGAGATGACCATTACTGGCAGTTGAGATCCACTGACTTGTGGGTTGCAGGAAGGGGCGGGGCAGACCTCTAGGACAAAAACCAAAGCAAAAACCAAAGTAAAACTTATCTGTAATCAGTTAAATGCATGTACAGACAGTGTTCTCCCCAGAATTTTTTTCCAGCCGGGTGGCATGAAATAGTAGCCGGGTGGCATGAAAAAGTAGCCGGGTGGGTCGAGATGAAAATGCAGGGCAACTCTGCTTACAGCATAGGAGGAGGTTAGGAGGTGAGCCGATGACAGCCGGGTGGTCACCAAATCTAGCCGGGTGGAGCACCCGGCTAAAAGAGCCTGGGGAGAACACTGTACAGATATGAGTGATAAGCAATTGCCTGACCTCGCGTTTTGTGGCCAGGAGGTTTTGCAAGTTAGGTTATAAATGACTGGTGTACATAGGCACAGGAAGTCTGTCCCATGCCTTGCACTTCCTCAGGGTTTCTGAGAATTAATATCTGTTTCCCTGTGTGATACAAAGCTTAAAAGCAAGCATTACAATAAATGGGTCTTTACTTTCTAAACTTACAAGCCTTAAAATGTCAATAAAATTAAATTCGAAATTGAATACTTTTTCCTTTAATGTAGTTTTAAAAGGTCACTTGGACTTGGACTGGAGTTTTTCTGTTTATCCCCCTCCTACAGGTAGTCCTGTGTCCTTTTTTGGTCTCGTTAGGACTTCACTATTCATAATCAACACTTCCGCCTTTATGAATAAGTCTGTATTTTCTACTTCAGTAGGTTAGTCGTCTTATGTCGGTGATCTCAGTTTCTTAATATACTCTTAGGTTTTCATTTATCAGGGCAAAGCCTAGTTTCCATTTTTGTTCTGGCATGCAGTCCTTTTACCAAGCTGTCACATAGGTATATTTAAATCTTTCTAAATGTAAAATTGTTTAGACAAATAAGTGCAAGTGATAATGCAACGTGATGAAGTATGCCTTTTACTGTATATCTAAATGTGTTTTTCTTCCTTTCCACAGTCAGAAGCAAACAATTCAGCTATGTTTGGAAAGCTAATGACAATAGCAAGTGAGTATTTGTCACAAAATATAGACACTGATTGCCTTTACACAGGGTTTTTTAAAGGAACCCTGAGACATTAAAAATTGGTGTGTGTATTCTTCCCTGGGGCTTCCTCCAGCCCCATGAGTACCGTAGGCTCCCTCACCGTCCTCCCCAGCCATTCTGTTGTCCCAGGATTGCCTCCAATATTTTCTTCAGTTGTGTTCTGCACATGCGCAGCCAGGCTACCCGCGCGCTCCCTGGGATCGTTTTGCGCAGTAGAGCAAAGAACACCACAACTGGCCTCAACTGAACAATATACTAAAGGAGAGCCTTCGACAACAGAGCAGCCGGGGAGAATGGCGAGGGATACCACAGTCCCCATGACGCTGGCGGAAGCACCAGGTAAGAATAAATGAGGCGCATTGTACTGTTTCAAGTACACTTTAAACAATCTTTTCAGCATTATAACACTTTTTTAAATATAGTGTCCCATTTATGTACCAGCTTTTTATGTTCGTGTTTATCCAGAAAAGCTGGTGGTCTTTAGCTTCACCCTCTTAAACTCGTGTGTCCAATTTGCAGTTTGCGTCACAGCCTATACAGCTTATTTACACAAGTTTTGTAAGATTTTCAAATCCAGGTTCTAAGTACTTTAAATCCTAAAAACGCTATGTTCTTTCATTATGCAGAATGCATAGATTGAATTTAGACTATGTTGTAGATAATTTGAGGAACTTGTGTAGCAGAGAAAAATTAGATGCTAAAAAGCTGGACAGATTTGCCACAAAGCCCATGTTGACATTGGCAGTAAAATTGCACATATTTTAATCACAGTGAATGGGAACTAGACTGCTATGACCAGGGTAGAGACAGCTCTGTTTGCAGTTGTCCCGTGGAGGTAACTATAGGGGTGAGGGGGGCAGAGCAGGTAAGGACGCCTGCTCCGTCTCTCTCTCGATCACTCTCATCCAATAGCAGTGCAGGGGAAGACTAATACCTGCTCGATCAGTGTCTCTTCGTCTCTGCAGCCTGTCAGCATACAGCAGCATTCTCCATAGGCTCCCGATGTCACGTGGCTGGCCACACTTGTTTTAAGTGAGCGGTGGATAGCAATTGACCTCACTTACTAGAGGGTTAATGGGGGGAGTCTTAAAGGTAACCTTTAGTCATTTTTGGCAGAAGAAACTGTTTCCATAGGCATGTTGCTTTAATACAGACATACCTCTCGATGTAATCATTTTCATGCTGCAGCCGCCAGTGTCCCCCATTCAGTGTCTGGAATTTTTTCGTCTACGAAGTCAAAAACTTGCAGCCAGGCACAAACAGAGCTCTTGCGTCTATTGCACCCCTGTCTCCGCCCCCACTCTGCTCCTCATCATTGATCACAGCCAGCCCCCCTGTGGGCACACTGGCTAATCACGGCTCATCCCTTAACAGACAGCTCTACACGAGCTGTGACGTACAGCATCTGACCCAGAAGTACTCCCAGGGTTGGGGCCATCTTGCTGAGAAGGATCAAATTTAAATACTAACATTTCCACTGATGCGAGCAGCAGCAAAATAGGCGCACATGATGTGCAGACAATGTGATAAATAAGGTGATATATTTGTACACATCATAAACCTGGTCTGCATTTGATAAGAAGTTCTGCTGTTCATGTCTGTTGAGATATTTTCAGTGGTGCCTTTTCAAGGTCCTGCATGAATTATGGGTATAAATGGGTGTGGATCAGGCCTGGATTTACATCACAGCAGCCTATAGGCACTGATGACCCGGCACACAAGACACCATCACCCTCTATGAACCGACAAACACCCACTGAACAGCACCGCAAATGCGCTGGCTACCCCAGCTGTCACACCTCCCTTTAATTGCCGGCCATTGGTAGCTACAGGTGCCCCTTAGTATTAGGTAGCCAGAGCTGTCCTCAATATTAAGTAGCTAGAGGTGCCCCCAAGTATTAATAGATAAAGGGGAACCTAAATGAAGAGCGATCTGGTCAGTGGAATGTCAATTCCCTGTTGAGTAACCTCTCAATTACACTCCACTCAGGACTCAGCATAGTTAAGCCTGGAGGGAGGCATTTGGGTAGAGGAGTGAGCCGCCTTTCCATCATCAGGCGCCTGTAGGAACGTGCTTATAGTGCCTGATGGTAAATCCTGCCCTGGGGTGGATACACGTGTTTTTGTCTTTTAACTGTTTAGAATTCAAACTATTTTTATTAAATTTAGAAAACTTACCTGATCCTGGGAAAGCACAAGATTTTGTAAAGAAGTTCAACCAGGTGTTGGGAGATGATGAGAAGCTTAGAGCGCAACTGGAGATGCTTATTAGCCCGTCGTGTTCATGTAAACAAGCAGATGTTTGTGTGGTAAGGAATGTCTTTTATATAACATTACTGTAACTTCATGACTTGCATGGTTTCATTATAGCTAATCTACAAGGTACACATATGGAATAAGTCAGTTTTTAGCCTCAAGCTTGACTGTATTTAATTTGTCTTTAATATCTAATTACTAATTTACGGCCTAGTCCATACCTTTCTGTTTGTTTTTTTATTTTCCCCATCAATTTTTTTTAGTCTACTCTTCTATTGCTGTTCTCAGGAATCCTCCATATATAATTGTATGTAACTGTGAAAGGTGGCATCAGCATTCCTTATGGATAAATGGTTTCAGCCCTTCCTTCCTGTGTAAGCTTTTTAAAGACTATGAAAGACATTTCTGTGTGCAATAGCAGCTGTAACCTGGATTTACAGCTGTCCTATTGGAACTGACCTTAAAGAACCCTGAGTGCGTGGTTTACAGTTTAATTAGGCTTTGTGTGCGGTGCTGTGACATTTGTCACAGCACTGTCCTTACCATCCAGTGTCACCAGGGGTCCCCACACTACTATCCCAAAATCTTTGACTGGGATGGACATTGAATATGGGCAGGGAGGAAGTGACAGCTAACCTCCTCTGTACCTGCCCAGTCCCTCCCTAAGAGCGCCCTTTAACCTTGATCACGCCCACTCCTCAGCCTTTCTCTGAATATCAATGTGCAGGAGAGCTGCAAACGTTTGTGCGCTTAAAAAAACCCACATCATTCCATACCTACTCTTCTCTTCCCTCGCTGTATTTTCAGCCCTGTCATTTCTGTCATTCCCCCGCAGTGTCCTCTCGTATACCCCAACGTTTTCACAACAGAAAGGTGCTGTTCTGTTGTGAAAAAGCTTTGGTTTAGGAGAGGACACTGCGAGGGAAAGGCAGAGATGAGAGGGATGACAATACAGCGAGGGAAGGGCAGAGTAGGTAAGTAATGATGTGGTGCATTTTTTGTTTGTTTGTTTTAATAAAGGAAACCATGAGTTCACAGGGGTACTTTAACCACTTTACCCCCGCCCCTACGAATTTCTCCGTCCCTTTTTCCATCCTTCAACCCCCAGGAACGGAGAAATCCGTACTTTCCGCGCTCCCGCCACTGCCCGCGCTCCCACTCGTAAACACGCTGCATGCCGCTAGTAAACACGCCGCCGCCCGCTCGCCCGGAGATCAATGAACGGGAAAATCCATTCCCGTTCGTTGATCTAAGCCCCGCAATGATCCGCTGCTCTCCGATGGGCAGCGCGATCATTGTGAAAAATAACAAACACTCACAGCCTCCTTGTACTTCCTGCGAGCGTCCGGAAGGACGCTCACAGGTCGCAATAAACAAAAAGTTACTGTTGCCATCTTGTGGCCAAATAGTAAAACTACACCCTAAGCATTTTTTACATAGAAAAAAATTAGTGTTACACAAAAAATTAACTCATTACTTCCCACACTCCCCATTTTTTTTTTTTGTAATTAAAAAAAAATAAAAAAAATTACAATTAAAAAAATACATAAATAGTTACCTTAGGGACTGAACTTTTTAAATATGTATGTCAAGAGGGTACAACACTGTTACTTTATAAACTATGGGCTTGTAATTAGGGATGGATGCAAAACTGAAAAAAATGCACCTTTATTTCCAAATAAAATATTGGCGCCAAACATTGTGATAGGGACATAATTTAAACAGTTTTATAACCGGGACAAAAGGGCAAATACATTTCATGGGATTTAATTACAGTAGCATGCATTATTTAAAAACTATAATGGCCGAAAACTGGAAAATAATTAATTTTTTTCCCACATTTTTCCTATTTTCCCATTAAAACACATTTAGAATAAAATAATTCTTGGCATAACGTCCCACCTAAAGAAAGCCTAATTGGTGGCGGAAAAAACTAGATATAGTTCATTTCATTGCGATAAGTAATAATAAAGTTATAGACGAATGAATGGAAGGAGCGCTGAAAGGTGAAAATTGCTCTGGTGGTCAGGGGGTAAAACCCCTCAGTGGTGAAGTGGTTAAAGAGGATCTGTAGTGTAAATAAAATAATGAATAAAATTGCTTTTTTTTTGTTTACAATAAAAATGTATAAGTTGAGAGCATACTTGTCCTGGCAGAATACAGGCCGCTTTTTTTTTCCTATGGAGTTGTGACTGATCAGTGTCTATTTTTATATCATAGAGGGAAATTGCTCGGAAGCTTGCTAATCCAAAGCAGCCCACTAACCCATTCTTGGAAATGGTGAAATTCTTACTGGAAAGAATTGCTCCTGTGCATATAGATTCAGAAGCAATCAGGTATGCTGCTGTTTATTTTCCATTGGTAAAAATAAAGATATCTATCCCTTCTCCAGGAAATCCTCTGCAATGTTTTAAAAAAATAATCATCTACCCTGCTGTGTCTAATGTATACAATTCATCCTGCAGTTTTTTGTTTGTTTTTTCTTATTGCCATTATTTCAAAATGCGCTTCTTCAACTATTCAATATTTTCTCCTTATAGTTTCTGCCCAAATCTGTGCGCTGCACGACTCATTCACGTCTCGTCCTGCTTCTCCAGCCCTATTCCCCTCTCAGTCTCTTCACTTTCTGCCATTTTCACAAAGGATACAATTCAAAATCCTGACTCCCGCCTACAAACCTCTTTACAACCTATCTCCATCTTATATAAATAAACTTGCTTCCAGATACCACCCTACACGCAATCTACACACTACTAGCAATGTTCCTCTGTCTTCCTCTCTGGTCACCTCTTCTCACTCACTTAATTTACATTATGCATAGGAACCTGCTGTCTGTTGTTTTTGTTAGGATGTCACCTCTGATGTTTCTACAATGAAGGGTTCCTTTTCTATGGTGCTGCTGTGGTGATACTTCACTGCTATTGATGGAGTTGTGGATTGTGGAGAAACATGTACGCTTGGATCTTTATTTTGATGAAAACTGTAATGACCGTTCTCTATGCCAGATGTTTAGGCTATTGTAGTAACATTGATTTCTGCTCTTGTTCTATTCCTGAGCCTTGCCATGCGGTGTTTACTTATACTGTACATGCAGCTTCCCTTTAGCTTCTCCTTTTTTTTTTTTTTTTTTTTTTTTTTGACTTTTATTGGCCAGCATAATTTTAGGTTTTCTGTAGTACTTTGCATTGTGAGTCATTAGGAATAATATTAGACGTGTGTCCTTGTACTTACAGTGCTTTAGTGAAACTGATGAATAAGTCTATTGAGGGGACAGTAGATGATGAAGAGGAGGGCGTGAGTCCTGATTCCGCAATAAGAGCTGGATTAGAACTGTTAAAGGTAAACGCAGTTGATTCAAAATGTCTTGGCCACTGAATTTTAGTTGTTCTTATCACTGTAAATAATTTAAAGTAAATGTTCTTTCTTTTTAATTGGCTGGTATAGTAAATAATACAGTGTTCGTGTAGCATCTACACTACTTTTAAAGCTGCTGTGGTTACAGTACAGACCCCAGTATCCGGCACCAGTGGGGATTGCCTGATGCCGGAAACATGTGCTTGCTGGTTGCTTGAGCAACCATTTGAAATAGCACAAACCTCCCCCCTGAACTACTTATCGAGCCTCCAGTGATGTCTGGCAGCCTCTGTACCTCCTCGCGGGCTTCGAACAACTTCCTAGCTTCCCCCGTGCATGCAAGCCAACATGTCACCTGACCTGCATTGGGTCAGGTGACACGCCGGCTTCTGTACACAGACACCGGAAGCTTCCAGAAGTCTGCGAGGAGATACAGAGACAGCCAGACATTGCTGGAGGCTCAGTTGGTATTTTAAAGCCTGCCAGCACCCGCAGACATCCCCCCCAAAAGAGGCCCCATTATCCCCTCAGGCATGCCAGTTAGTTGAGACTTTCGGTTGCCTGAATCCCGAATAATGGGGACTCGGCTGTACTTGCCCCAAGTATGTGAGTGTTCTCATAGTATAGAAGTGGAACTTATCAGCCTGACAAATCTAGTGGCTTAATGTGTACCTTCTTTTCTAATTACTCTATATGTAGGTTTTGTCCTTCACCCACCCGACTGCATTTCACTCAGCAGAAACATATGAATCCTTACTCCAGTGCCTTCGTATGGATGATGACAAAGTGGCGGAAGCATCCATCCAAATATTTCGCAATACAGGACACCGTATTGAAATAGATCTTCCACAGATACGATCGTAAGCAATTGATCAGCATGGTTTCTTAATTTATTAGAGCAAGTCCAGATCTGTAAGCCTGTCTGTAGACCCCTCGCTCTGAGCAATAGGACTGGTTTACATTGAATCTGTTGTAGTGAGCTGTAATGCAATGCACAGCTGATGCACAGGAATCTTACGTTTCTCAATGGGTCAGTTTACATCTATGCGTTTTAACGGAAAGCTTTTTCAAAAGTCTATGAAAGCACAAGCTCATAATCATTGATCAGTTAAAATGTACATGTTTTTTGTCTGCCTTCAGTGTAAACCAGCCCTTAAAGTGTACCTGTGATGGGCTGGAGAGAAAAAAAAAATTATACGTACCTGGGGCTTCCTCCAGCCCCCTTACAGGCTGATGGCTACCTCGCCACCATCCTGCACCACCTGGATTCTCCACAATTCGTCCCAGACAGTCGGTGCAGTCCAGCTACGCATGTTCCCCGTTTGCTGCTCCTGGGGGTGCGCACTGCCGGGACATGCATGCGCAGTATGCCCCAAACTGGAGGACTTTCCAGGGCAAATTGCAGAAGATCTAGACAGCGTAGGAGGGTGGCGAGGGAGCGATCACCCTGGAGGGGACTAGAGGAAGCCCCAGGTATGTATAATTTTTTTTTTCTCCAGCCCATCTCTGGTTCACTTTAAGGTACCTGTAGACCTCATCCTGTGATAAGTTAGTATATATTCACCATTTTATTTTTATTTATATTGTATTTTATAAATATAATAATTGTATATGTTTGCTATAATGCCTAACGTGCAAATATAAAGCCCTTGTCTTTATTTTGTAAGTTGTGAAAGGTAGAAATCTGTATTCTTGTTTTTGTTGAATTGCATGTCGGGAGATGTAGTCTGTAGATGTGAATATAGAGATGTACTCACATCTACGGACTGCATCTCCCGGCATGCATTGCGGTGGTCGAGAGCGTACTCCACAGTTGGAATCTTTGAACTGCCAGTCACTGCGGATGGTCCTGGGGGAACATGGTGCATTCCACATGGACCATGGGCTAAAGGAGCAGTACCCCATAGGTAAGCAATGGTGGTGTCTCCAACACTGGCCCCCCAACGGCACACTTCTTACAGACTTGCTGCCAAGCTACATCTGAGCGGTGCATTATTGTACTATGGAAGGGGGAGGAGGAGTGATTGCACGGAGCTTGATGGAGTGAATTCCAATGAGTGGATTAGGCAGGGGAATAAATGTTCTTGCCTGAGATGATCTGGCAATCCCAATTTTTGGCAGAGGTCAAGCAAAAACAGATTCTCTTCAGAGATGGCTCTCTTTCTGGCTGTCTCTTGTGAGTCTGCAGGGTGACATAGGTGAGATCCTACAGGGTGATATGAATTCTTACTGAAAGATTGCTCTGTGTTTAGTAATGTTTTTTTAATATATATGCTAAATCTGTAATTTAATAGGGCACTTATTCCAATTTTACATCAGAAGGCCAAAAGAGGTACTCCGCATCAAGCTAAGCAGGCAATACACTGTATTCACTCTATCTTCTCTAATAAAGAAGTACAACTTGCTCAGATTTTTGAGGTGAGTTACACTAGTATTTGTATTAAGTTTTAGCTATATGATATTAATTGTAATTAGACGTGGGGATGGAGAATGGAGCCAGTATGTGAAATGGAGTGACGTTGTGCATGGGAATGGTGGTAATACTGCTGTAACATTGTTACCATCGTCACCTTTTTAAGATTATGTATTTATATAATGTTCACCTTTTTCATAGACCTTTAGAGCGTACTGTTTAATGTACATCATAGTAAAAAAAAAAAATTGAAAGCAGTGCCAGCATGTGGTTAGAACACAAGGTGGGGGTAATATGGAGGCTGCCATATGTTTCCTTTTAAACTATACCAGTTGCCTGGCAGCCCTGCTGATCTGATTCGCTGCGGTAGTGTCTGAACTACACCAGAAACAAGCATGCAGCTAATCTTGTCAGATCTGACAATAATGTCAGAAACACCTGATCTGCTGCCTGCTTGTTCAGGGGCTGTGGCTAAAAGTATTAGAGGCAGAGGATCAGCAGGACAGCCAGGCAGCTGGTATTGCTTAAAATGAAATAAATATGGCAGCCTCCATATCCCTCTCACCTCGGGTTCACTTTAAACTGCAATATGAATTATTAGAATGTGCACCTGTTGTATTAACAGTGAAGGCAGCCACTATGCTTGTGTATTATTTTTCTAGTCGTAAAATTTGCATTTGACTTTTTCTTAAATATGTTGTTAACCACAATGTATTTGTAGCGGTGGTAACTTATGTTGCATGCTGATTTCTACGATGATAATAAAGTCAGGAAATCTCTCCATTGAGGATACTGACAAGTAAACAAACGTAGGTTGTCTTGCACAACCTTTCCTATCAGTATTTAACTAATGAATGCGGGTGACACGAGGAACTGATGGGAGGAAATCCTTCAGCGGGCGCACTGACAAAAATCAAACTTAGCTTTGCCTGTTGACCTTTTGATTTGGAATGTCATTGGATTAATTTAGAACAGAAGATATCTTATTTCCACAAGCAAAACTATGGGGCTGCCTCTTGGCTCCTGAGGTAGTCTCACTGGTCCACCAGGTGCAGAGTCATTTACTGTGATAATCCCACTATGAGATGCTACTCAGGGCCTCCATCCTATATAATAAAACCCCTGTGTCCGTGCGCTGTCCCTGTGTAGCGTTGTCTGTGCTGAACCGTTGTGCGCACTGCGCAGCAAGGACAACGCTACACAGGGATAGCATGGGACCAGGGAGCATAGCGGGCGGCGGGTGCGCGCATGCGCGGTGACACTGTGGCGGAGAGTGGGAGGGGAGTAGAGGGAAGGTGGGAGGAGAGGGGAGGGGAGTGGAGAAGAGGGGATGGGGATTCGACGCAGACCTAGAGCCCGTTTTTAAACGGGCTTAGGTCACTTGGCTTTAGAATAAGTAAGGAGCGTCTCACTAAATGCCTTAATCTGCAGTCTTACCCTGTTCTCCTGCAGCTGCGTGGCCTCCCGTTTGGGCACCCTTTCCTAAGGACACTTTTTGTTTAGCCTTTTCCAACTTGGTATGACCTTGCATGTAGCTATTAGGATATTGTGTGGTATGTGTATTCTAATTATATACTCTCTCAAATGTTTATTTAAAGCCACTCAGCCGAAGTCTTAATGCCGATGTACCTGAACAACTTGTAACTCCCTTGGTATCGCTGGGCCATATATCTATGTTGGCTCCTGATCAGTTTGCATCCCCAATGAAATCCGTAGTGGCTAATTTCATTGTAAAAGACCTTCTGATGAATGATCGGGTAAGTTATTGCATGCTTGGCTACGTTATGGATGTGAAGTATCACTTATAGTTCTATACTAATGACTTCATTTAACTCTTTCTATAGTCAACAGGAGACAAGAATGGTAAACTCTGGTCCCCAGATGAAGAAGTATCACCGGAAGTTCTTGCCAAAGTACATATTCATTTTACCTGCCTTTCCTTACATACTTTGTCTATTTTTATGGTGTAAATCTTTTTATAGGGTTTTTTTTTTCATAATGACCGTTCGCGTCTCAGTGCTTTATTTATTTCTGTTTGTCTCATGTGGATGTTTTTGCTCCTAGGTACAAGCCATAAAGTTGTTGGTACGCTGGCTTCTGGGGATGAAGAATAACCAGTCTAAATCTGCAAACTCCACTTTGCGATTGCTGTCTGCCATGTTGGTCAGTGAGGGAGATTTAACAGAGCATAAGAAAATTAGGTGAGCAGAACTAAGTGTTTTATGACCCTGGTGAGATGGGCCCCAAGGCAGTGAAGGCCGCTAAGGGGAGGCAATCGGTTTTGCTGGGGGACATAAATTGTAGTTACACCACTGTTCATCAGTGCAAGCTATGGACTTGTATAACTTTGCATGTGTAAGCAGCAGCAGCAGCAGCAGCTTTAGCATTAGCAGCAGTAACAGCAGCAGCAGCAGCCCAGGATTTTGTCTACTAAATAAATTTCTGGTGATTTAAGATCTTTCTAACTTAGAGTACCTATAATCCTGCTTACTTACTTGCCTTTGTTGACTGAGCTGCAGAGTCATGATGGTCCTGCCTTCTTTTCCACCTGCTTCATGCTCTCTGCCTGCCCTCTGTCCCCAATTTAACACTGTTCCCACCTCTCCCATTCATATGGATGCTGTTGGCAGAAGTGCCCATAGCCTGCCATAGTATGCTGCGTGCAATTTCTTTATCGAGCACCTGTGCAGAATAGACAGAGGGAAGTCGTCCTGCAGGGATGTGAGTGGTGGAAAAGCAGCAGGTTGAACAGTAAAGCTTCTCAGAGGCATTCTTAATGTTCACAGAAGTGGGTAGGTATCCTTTCCTCCCATATCACAACTCTCACAGGCCTTACTAAACACTGGAACTGAAGGGGGGGTATGTACTGTAAAACAGCTGTGTGCAAGCTGGATAAATTACCTTGTAATAAAGTTCTATTGTATATGTGTGCTGTGAACTGACAGTTCGGAATGCATGTCTAACACGCAAAGGGGAATAGGATTCATTTGCATGGCTCTGCCCACTGCTCAGAAGTGATAATTTTGGACCTTGCTTTTCTGATCACGTAGCCTGCTCTGTTTTTAGAAGCCATTGCTTTTATCCTTTCTGAGGTTAGCTTCCGTTTTTATATTCGTTGACATTCCTGCAGCTTCCACTTCGGGACTCCCAAATGGTTTTCTTGAGTCCCTGGAGGCAGATGACAAATACTGCTCATCTCTGCTATAAAACATACCAGACCTGTAAAGTTATATTTTTTATTTAAGGATAAATTGTGCATAATTGCAGCACCATTTGTAAATTCCATGTCTACCGTACTGGATGTAGATGGCTGAAGTACTGTTAGTGTATTGCTCTTTGTTGCTGATAATATATATGCAGCTCTAGCTGGTTTGAGTCTTGTAGAAATACTTCTGCTTTTGTAGGAAGACATTATTTTTGTATGTATAAAATGTAACAAATTGCTTATATGCAGTTCAGCTTTATAATGTGGGAAATGTGATTGTTTTTCAGCAAGTCGGACATGTCTCGCCTGAGATTAGCAGCTGGAGGAGCGATTATGAAACTTGCTCAGGAGCCTTGTTACCATGAAATAATCACTCCAGAACAATTTCAGCTATGCGCACTGGTTATTAATGTAAGTTACTTCTCCAGGAAACTCTACACACCACCTAATATGTGGCAGCAGTTTTTAGTGGGCAGCAGACATAGCCGGCAAGAATTGTTATATCTAGTCAGCAGTAAAGATGTCACGGTGGTATGTAAAATTCCATATTGGAATAATGGAGTGCATGGAATGTCTTCCCAACTCCCTATCATGGTTTAGGCAGACTTTTTTTTTCTTCAGGGGGGTTTAGTCAGCAAGAGGTAAATATACCACTTCCAGCAAAATAGACATTTGTAAACGTCCTATTTTTGCTCCTGTAGTACAAATAGGACGTTTTATATAAATTTCCATTCTGCCAAAGTGCGTTTGCATTTATACCTTTCAGCCTGTGGCAAGATGGTGGTTAAAATAGACCTGAACTCAGAATAGAAAGCCTTGATGGCTGTTTCACACTGAAGGACTTCAGAAAAGTGTATATACATTATAGTCCCTGTTATCCCAAACTCAGGCATTCAGAAGTCTTAACTAATTGACATGCCCGAGGGGGATAATGGGGGCAGTGTTTAAGTAATCTGCAGTTTGTCCGCAGCAGAAGGGACTTACCGAGCCTCTGTGCTCCATCTTCTATACGTCCTGCAGCCCTTGAAGACCCTTCTGGGCATCCATCTATGGGTTCTGACATGTCATGTGGCCTGCATCTGGTCACATGACATGCAGAGACTCTTATACAGAGCACACTGGAAAGCTGCTGGGGGATTGGTAAGTTGCTTCTCCTTGTGGGTGGGGGGGGGAGAGAAGGGATGCGGGTTAGTGTTATTTAGCACGCGTATCCAGAATCTTGCAATCCCCGTGTCTGCCAGATACTGGGGATCTTGCTGTTATATGTATGTAATACAGTTGTTGATTATCATCCTCAACCCAGAGTACAGGTTGCTTTCTGGGATTGTAATAAGATCAGTCTCCCAGGCAGATCAACCTCTCATACTCTGTTGCTGAAATTGTAAATTCCAGCCTCCCCTGATACTATAGAGGAAAGATGAGACTCGTAGGATGGACCTGGGCATGCTAACATTTACGTAACTTACGTTCAGGTTTAAGATTTGTAAAGTATGTAGGGAATTAATGGAATTCATTATGGCTCCCTTCAGAGAAATAGAAGGCAGAAACATGAGGTTCCCCAAGAAAGAGTGCATACAAAGTTCAGGTCTGTCTTACTTGTTGCCATGTTTTTGGGTTGAGGGAGAAAGCTAGTTTGTGTGGAGGAAGCTTACACAAACATGTGGAAAACATTCAAACTCCATGCAGATAGTGTCCTGGCTGGGATTTAACTGCTGCAAGACAAGAGTGCTGTCCACTTAAGGTGTGACACCAGCACAATTACGGTCGCCGCACGGATCTGGGTGCGATCCCTCAGGCTACAACTAAAGGGGCCAAAAGCGCTCAGCCTACGTTTGGACAAGGTGATCTGGAACTCCAGATCTCTGCGGTGCATCAGGGCCATCATATACTTGCTATGTTCTCTGCAGAGAATGCCCCAATCAGTCGCCTTGGTCGAGAATTATTTAGTGCGTGTACAAGGCTCTAGTCGTTTTGCTACCCAATGGTTATCTTCTCATATTTAAATTGCAGGTTGAGCATGATGCCGTTTGCAGCAGCTGTATGCAACTGACACTACCATTGGTGTCTGCCCTCTCATCTGTCATTGGCAATGTTACACTTTATATTTTCAGCATGGCTATATGTAATCTGCTATAAACCTCTCCCTTATACTTTGCATTCTAGTTTTGACGCTAGTTATACTGAGCTTTTCCCATTTGTGTTTGCTGTAGGATGAGTGCTACCAGGTACGGCAGATCTTTGCACAAAAACTGCATAAGGCTCTTGTAAAGCTGCTGCTTCCACTTGAGTATATGGCTATCTTTGCCTTGTGTGCCAAGGACCCTGTGAAAGAACGGAGAGCGCATGCGAGGCAGTGCTTACTGAAGAACATCAGTATACGAAGGGAATATATAAAGCAGAATCCAGTGTCAAGTGGTAAGTATGACCTGCACACATCTCAGCTGTGCCCACACATTGAATGCTGCGTACTGATAACTTATTGTGCCTGTTCCTGTACTTTAACATGAAACAGGAGATCAACAATAAAATGTACTTAGTTTGCTTGACACACTACCTTTATTATGTCTCCACAGATAAATTGTTATCTTTGCTGCCAGAATATGTTGTTCCGTACATGATTCATCTCCTGGCTCATGATCCAGATTTTACGAAACCTCAGGATATCGACCAACTCCGTGATATCAAAGAGTACGTTTACAGATGATTCATAGTAACTCTTCAGTCTTCATCAATTCACTCTCTCGTTGCCTCTGTGCGCTGCCCTCCATGTTGCGTTTCAGCTCTCCAGCTACTGTTGTGCTCATAAGTTTACTTATTTTTTTTACCATTTTCGATAAAATATGAATGATAACACAAAACCTTTTCTTCCATGGTGGAGCATCTGGCTAAAGGAACCTGGGGAGAACACTTTAATAGGGTTGGGTGAGCCCTGTTCTGCTGCTAGAAAGAATATTCATCATATGATAGGTGTGCTTTAAAAAGAACCCGAGGCGGATTTTCTAACTCTTAAAAGGACACAGAGGCATGTTCTGTGCACAAACATGCATCTGTGTCCTTCTGCTGCCGCTGCCAGTCCCCCCTGAACTCTGCTGTCCCCCTTGAAAAATACAGACGGGCTAGCGACAATCTGATTGTCGCTAGCCTTCTGTTTGCCTGCAACTTGTCAATCAGCATTGTCTCCCCCGCCTCCTGCATTACATGGTGCTCCCCGCCTCCGCTAGCTTCCTCCAATTGGAAGCTAAGCCGCGACCCTGGAAATACTCTTCACCGCCCCTGAAAACCCCCATGTTGCAGCTTATTGGGAGCCTCGCACAGGTGCAGCATTAGCTTCCCAAGCTGCCTGCGCAGTAGACTGGAAATTATCAGGCTCTGCTATTTTCGTCCAGAACCCAAGCGGAGAGCTGCTAGTGCACCTATGCAAGCAGGCAATGTAAAGATTTTTGCTTTGCACTGTTTGGGGGTCTCTGTGGAAGATGTGGAAAGCCTAATTAGGATCCAGAGGCTTCCCCCTCCCAAGACAAGTATTTTTTATTTATTAATTTTTAACTAACAGATTCTCTTTAAACCTGCAATTTACTAAAGTACATAATAGTAATTCTTGGTGTCTGGGCTGTGTAACATAAAACATAGACTTGTAGTTGTGTCATTAAGAAATATAAAACCCGAGGGATCTGACTGGCAGATCGTATCAGCCTAGCCTATTCTACTTATCCGTCACCCACCAGATCACCGGAGGCCCTCCTTTTCCCTTCATAGCAACAGACAAGTGTAGTGTCGTGTCTGCACAGAACTGTCGCCCGAGGGATTGAGACCAGATCCCTGTGGGTGACGGTAATTGTGCTTGTGTACACACCTGAGGTAATGACATTTGTCAGCCCTCCATTGTAGCAGAACCTTCCTCTCCTTCCAACAAGTAGCCGTAAATAAAGGTTGTGAAAGATGATGATTTTTAACAGGGCTCCATTACAAAATGCCTAATGTGGTGATAAATACAGATTTTTTTTTTTTTGCAGTCCTTTAAATGTGTGTCACCTAGATGCTTACTGAAATGTTTTTTTCCCCCCCAAAAAAAACAGGTGCCTTTGGTTTATGCTTGAAGTTTTAATGGCCAAGAATGAGAATAATAGTTACATGTTCATGAAGAAAATGTGCGAGAGCATCAAGCAAACCCGGGATGCTCAGGCTCCTGATGATCCGAAAGCCAATGAAGTATGTACTGTATGCAAAATTTACTCTGTTTGCTTCAATGTAGAATTTTACAGGATGCTTGAGTGCTCGTAAAATGACACCTTGCCGACCTTGAAATCCAGATCGAGTCAGGGAGTAATTAGTTACGGGCAGGATCAGACCCCTGTCATCCGGTGTATGGCCACGGGGAGAGAGAAGCAGAAATGGAAGCATCATTGATTTGGGGATTCAATAGGTGTAACATTTTGTAACGTACACCTTTAAAAAAAAAAAATCTGTCCTTAGTTAGCAGCTGCAGAAGTATTAAACGTATTCTCTAGCCACATGGCTATCATTTATTTATTGGACTGATATAGTGCAAACATGTTATGCAGCCTGGACAATAAATAAGGTTACAGACAACACAACACAAGTAATTAGCAGTAATGGCCACTAATGATCCAATCTTTTTCACTCAATTTTACCATTTCTGTGTAATGTTATGCTGGATACACACGTTGAGATTTCCCGTTCGATTCCCGGGATCGAACGGATCGAATCGATTTTTTCCAACATGCTCGATTCGGATTTCGATCGTTTTTGCCGTCGATTTGGCATACTTAACAAGAAAATCAACGGCAGAAACGATCGAAATCTGAATCGAGCATGTTGGAAATAATCGATTCGATCTGTTCGATCCCGGGAATCGAACGGGAAATCTCAACATGTGTGTCCAGCATAAGGGGCTGCCTAAATTATCCATTAAATATATTCACTCACTTTACCCTTATACTACATAGATTTGGTAAAATTGGATGACAAAGAATGGATCGTTGTTTCTTAATGAGAAACCATGACCAAGAATTGAACTTCATCCCAATCAGTAGCTGATACCCCCTTTTACATGAGAAATCTATTCCTTTTCACAAACGGATCATCAGGGGGCTCTGTATGGCTGATAGTGTGGTGAAACCCCTTCCACAGGAAACTCTGAGGACCATTGTACTCCTGACAGTTTCCTGTCTGTGAACCTCATTGCATTGTGGGAAATAACTGTTTACAGCCGTTTCCAACTGCCAAAAAAGCAAGCAGCAGCTACTTCCAGTGACATCACCTGCCAGCAGTAAAAATGTAACCATGTGATAAATGTCAGAATGTATATTAGGGAGAGGAAAAATTTTACAATGGGCAAACACTGACTAAATAATCTATACATAATTATTGTAAAAATGAAGCTCTTTTATCACATTATTTTCACTGGAGTTCCTCTTTAAGACAGACAATGCCAGATCAGTATGCTGGAAAAGTAGTTCAAGTAATTCAAGTTCACTTCAATCTGTGAGCAGGATGCCCGATCAAGTAGGAAACACAAGGAGGGAGGGCCCTGCCAAAGGATTACAATATAAAGGTAGGAGGTGGAGACACAATAGGAGGGGGCTGCATCAAGAAGTTCTTGGCAGAGAGAGTTAGGACAGCAGCAAGGTGGGGTAGGGCTTTCTTGAAGAGTTGAGTTTTTAGGGCTTGTTTGAAGGTGCCAAAGGAGGGGCAGTGACAGCTTTCCACAGAATCTGGTGCGGCTCTAGTGAAATGGTTGATAAAGGCCAAATACTTCAGGCAGCTGTCAGTCTGACATGAATACAGGTTGTTATTGTGTCATCTTAGATCGGGGTAGGGAACATATGGCTCGGGAGCCAGATGTGGCTCTTTTTATGGCTACATCTGGCTCACATACAAATCAGTAGGGGGTAGATTCACTAAGCTACACTGCAGCGCAGCTTAGTGTGGCAGCGCAAGTAACATTTTCAAAGTAGGCACACTACTGCTGTAGCATGCGCTGCTAACTTACTCGCACTACCCCCAAAACCTGTCAGGTCCAGTGACTTTGTAGGATGCGATCCCCCACTTTGATTGGGCCAATAGGCTGCCTGTCGCTTGCCAGGCAGCCTATTGGGCCAAAGTGCGGAGATCTCGCCCTACAAAGTGAATCAACCCTCAAGTCAGGTAGCTAATTGTACAAGCTGTTAGTCTGTATTTTTCCTCTCTGGCTCTCGGGGAAATTGCTGATGTTGTTGAAACCCAAGAGAAGCTGAAGGCGTGTCTGACACTTCCGCTGCCCGGGAGATCAACTGTATACACCTCACCATGGCAACCATGGCAACCATGGCAACAGGGATGCGATCCCTACTGTCCAAGTTTGAAACATATTGTATGGCTCTCACGGAATTACATTTTAAAATATGTGGCGTTTATGGCTCTCTCAGCCAAAAAGGTTCCTGACCGCTGTCTTAGAGAAACAATGATTAGGAAATGTATGCAAAGTGTACCTTGTTAGATTATGACAAATGGTGTAAAAATAAATAGGTAGGCGTAACCATTCACACTTGCTGTTTTTGAATAATTTTCCTTTGTCATATATGTGGCTGCTTGCATCTCCCAGAATGAACAGGAAGGTTGCAGTTCTGTTTTGCTGAATTATCACCCATTTGCATTGTTTTTGTTCTTTTCTTAGAAATTATACACAATCTGTGATGTGGCTCTTTGTGTTATGAACAACAAAATTACTGCCACCCATACAGAAGCTCCTAAAGAGCCAATGTTGCCGTCTAGATTTTTTACGCCGCCTGATAAGGTAATATTTACTTTTATGTCTTCGCTAACATTCCACATATAGATCCAGAACCATAAATCGTCGAAATTGGTGCTGTCACAGAGAGGAATAAAATACCGTTCAGGGTCCTTTTACACTTGCTGTGGTTTGGAACAATAGCACTGTGTTAAACCGGGGTGCGACCTGGGGGGGACTGCAACATGGAACTTCCAGTGCAATTCCAGGATTACCGCGGAAGTCAAACAGTAATGCACTGCAGCATCTATTTACCTGAAGCACTTCCGTTGCATCGCAGGCAGTGTCATTGCGAGGCGTTGCAGTGGGAGAGAGAACCATGGTGCGCGGTAAGTGTAAAAGCACCCTCAGTCATAAGTCTAATAGATTTACTTCAAGCCCAATTCGTTCAAATGTTGTTTTTAGTTTGGAGAGACGTCATGTGACTCTTGTAGCTCGAAAATGGAACAATCCAAATTGCATCAAGTAAGAAAAATTAGCATCTTATTTACCATCTTGAATTACCAGGAAAGAAAGATTGTTGTGCAAGTAATATTTCTGATCAAGATTCCTTCTCTTTGCTAATCTACAAAATAGGGAAGAATTGGCAGCGCTTCTAAACCAGGCCGCATCTGAAATGACTATCGTCAGAGTTGTGCAAAGCCCCCCTAGAGGCAAATACACACCTTGTAGTCAAAACATGATAAAGTATGCACCAAATCCCTAAACTCAGAATAAAAACGGAATGCAAACTTGAAATGGCAAAGAGGGGTGCTCATGATTTTATCTTTCAGTGGTACTTTGTATAGTAAAATTGTATTCAAGATTATCAGTAACACTTCCCCTCCAGAAGTGGAAATCCTGTGATTTCCTCCTTTGCTTGTAGATGCACTATTCATTTTTCTTTAGCTGCAGATTTCTAAAGCTTCTAGATGAAGGTTCTTCTGAAACAGGATGTCTCAGTGCCATTCCTCTTAGCTGTCCTGTAACGGCTGCCTTTGGCTGAGCCTTATCAGAAAAGCAGTCTGTATTGCAGGACAAAGGTTTGTTTTCAGAGACCATGTAGTGAGAATCAGTTGAAAATCTGATGCTGTGTAATATAAATTACTTTTATATTACTTATCTGAATAAGTATTTGTGAGGATCTTGCAGATCCACACAGAACTGTAACTAGGTAGAATGAGGTCCTATAGCAGCTTCATTCACTATCCTGTGTTGCACATACGCCCCACTCTAAAGAGAATGTGGCCTTTCTACAGCAATAACAGAAATTACAGTGCTATATGCTAACTGCATTCATAGCTATTTTGTGTGCATATGCAACTTACGTGATCTTTTTGCCTGTTTAAATCAGTGCGTAAGCAGACACTTCATGCTGCATACATGAAATAAAGGCGCCTGGAAAAAAGGGGCGCAGGGGCTTGTCACTAGTAGAATGTCACTATAATTAGCGCTATTCTACTACTGGATTCCGATAGTAAAGCATTGGTAATCTTTACTGATACTCTACTATGACTAACCATAGCCCTACTCTCACACAGAACCATCTTCCTGCCACTCCCCTCCGGGGGCGCCTATGCAAATTGCAAATCACGGCTTTTAAATTGGGAGCCTATGGCGGCACCCTTTTTTCCTGTTCTGCTTTATGCCATCTCTACCCTCTTACTCCTTTATTGCAAGGCCCCATAAAAGGTGTGTATTCTGTTATGGCTAAACCCTTGGATTTGTAAGCTTAAAGAGAACCAGAACCCGCTCTTCCGTCAGTCGGAGCCAGTCTGAGCGTAAGGGAAGTGCGCTGTTTGCGCATCTCTGCAGCAGCCGCTGGAGAGATACATAGAGGGCGCACTTCTCCTGCGTAGCCTGGCTCCGATGACGTCAGTGACGGGAGCCGGATCTCGTAGTTGCGGGCAGCGGTGGATGGGCGGCATGGTAGAGATCCGTGCGTATGGGGCTGGAGAAAGCCCCAAGTATGTATAAAATCTTTTCTTTAGATTGTCTCTGGTTCCCTTTAAGGAGAGCCGATGTGGGCTCATAAAATAAAAAACAGTAGGCTACCTGATCCGGGGGGCTGAGCAGATCAGGTAGCCGCCCCTGTGGGCCACACTGTCCCACTTTCAGTTTCGTGACCTCTGGGTCACGACGCTGTAGAGAGAGACTGTGTTTCTCTCATCCAGCGTGCAGGGAGGTGGGGTGGCGGCAGGGGGTGTGGCCAGGGAGAGAGAACCGCCCCCCATGGAACCGCCTTGGGTTCTCTTTAATCTGTTCTGTAACAGTGGCATTACAGCCCAGACTTTAATTATATGTTAGTGGTGTTTTGAGGAGAAGTAGTGGAGAAAGATTATTTTGTTTTCTCTTGCCTCCTAGGAAGTTTGCAATGACAAAAGCTATATATCTGACGAGACTCGGGTTCACCTACTTACGGGCAAGGTAAGAGATCTCATGTTTTAGTCTATTTATAAAAGGCTTGTTTGAATTTCCTTCTGAGCATGGTTACATAAAGAGTAAATAAAGCTGGGAGTTGGAAACTTGAAACCATGTGCGATCCACAGGTGTAAAAGATAGTTGCACACCACAGTAGAGAGAAGTGTCTGGATGCTCCAGGGACTTCCCTCAGCCTTCTCCCAACCACCAATACAGTGCTGACATCTTCAGAAGTTCGCGGCCACGCCCTGTATGTAAACGAGTGTGGTGCAGTAGCAAGGAGCTTAGGGCTCTTTCACATTAGGGCAGATTTTCTGCGTTTCAACGGTAAAGTTTGCGTTACCCAAGGTAAAATGAAAGTCCATAGACTTTCATTTTAGCTTTCACATATAACGCTGCGTTTTTGTGCGTTGCATTACGACGCACCCAGGCGCAGTTTTTCGCCTGACGCTATCTTTATGCGTTACAATGTTAGTCAATGTAAAACGCACACTGATTGCAGTGCAAAGCATATTAAAACGCATACAACAAAACGTATGCTTTGAGCGTTCTCCAACGCCAGCTCTCATGTGAAAGAGCACTTACCACTTGGGTTCAGCGTAAAAAATAGAGCCAGTTCGTCTCCGTGCTACCGTGTAGGCTGAAGCTGTCTGTGCCTTAGCCTTGTGGATGAGGGGTCCCAGCACTGGAATGGCAAGTGAGAAGCTATCTATTTAGGTAAGTGCCTACTTAGGGCACTTTTTTTCCACTATAGGAACACTCTAAAAGAACTGGTCTTTAAACATTTTTTTACACCCAATATCCCACTTTTCACATATTGACCTATATGCAATTAACTTTTTCTTATGTGTTATGTCCTAGGATATAATTTTTCTTGTTCATCTTGAAAATTACTTCAGCACTCTTTCACTTACGTTTTGGTACTTTTTCAGTTGCAAAGTACTGCTAAAATTACTCATATTTTTGGGTGGTTGCTGGTGGTTTAAAGTGGGATTGTCACCATAAAAATCAAATTTCAGCCGCAACTGGTCTGAGTGTATTAAGTGATAAAGATGCGAATCTTGCTTTCAAAACTTTTTCTGCTTTTATGATTGGGAGTTATCACATACTTAAGGAGTACTGGCCCTTTAGTAGTCAGTGCCAAACAGTTGCATGCTGGGGGTTCTTTTTATCTATAATATATTCCTCCTCCATTTATTTCCCTGCATAGCTGCCTATCTGAAACCCGATCCCCTGCTCACTTGTGTGTACAAGCAAGGCTTAGGTGACTCAGCGATTAGAGGAAAAAAAGAAAAATGTAAAGGGCAGAAATGACATCAGGATATGCACAGGGATTTGTCATGCAGCATTTTATCACTTCTTTGTAAATAGGCCCTGATCTGTCCTTGTATCAACAATTTCAGTTGAGGAGTATAAAGGAAATTCTTGCTTTTTTTCTGCCCTTTAGCCGAAACCAACTTCAGTTCTTGGTGCACTGAACAAGCCTCTTTCAGCTACAGGCAGACGGCCCTACAGTAGAGGTGCAGGACCTGAAACTGGAAGTAATGCCAGCATTATTTCTGAATCAGACTCAGTACGCCAAAGGTAAGTGTACCAGCGTGTTCCTTGTAACGTATACAGCTTAATCTTTTCACAGGGTAGCAGTTTACTTTTTGTCCAGGCAATGATTCAATTTCTCCAGTCATTAGATTCCTTCACAGTTGCATAAACATATTTCTAGGTCAGTTAAAAGTTAGATTAGTTGCATCTTTAAAGGAGTTGTCAGGCATATATTAATAAAATAAATACTACTTACCAGGGGCTTCCTCCAGCCCCAAGCTCCCAGGACCGGACTGTTCTGTAGTAGTTCTGCGCCTGCGCGGTCCGCTCCGGCCCATGTGGCGGTGGTTGACAGCGCCGATCGCGCAGGCGCAGTACAGAACGTCATCGCCGGGGACCGGGTCGGAGCTCCGGCAAACTGCTGCGGGCAGAGCTGCGCCTAGGGAGGTCCTGGGAGCTTGGGGCTGGAGGAAGCCCCCCCGGTAAGTAGAGTTTATTTTATTAAAATATGCCTGACAACTCCTTTAAAGGGAAGGTCCAAGCAAAAAAAAAAAAATGAGTTTTACTTACCTGGGGCTTCTACCAGCCCCATGTAGCCATCCTGTGCCCTCGTAGTCACTCACTGCTGCTCCAGTCCCCCGCTGGGAGCTTTCTGACCTCAGAGGTCAGGGCCGAATTGCGTACATTTTTACACATTCCCGCTAGTGCAGGAACATTAACGCATACATTTTTACGCGTTAGTGGTGGAACGCGTACATTTTTGTTCCGGCACTAGCTGGAATGCGTAAAAATGTATGCAATGTGGCCCTGACCTCCGAGATCAGAAAGCTGCCAGCGGGGGACTGGAGTAGCAGTGAGTGACTACGAGGGCACAGGATGGCTACATGGGGCTGGTAGAAGCCCCAGGTAAGTAAAACTCATTTTTTTTTTTTGCTTGGACCTTCCCTTTAAAGAGACACTGAAGCGGAAAAAAATATGATATAATGAATTGGTTGTGTAGTACAGCTAAAGGTGGCCATACACTGGTCGATTTGCCATCAGATCGACCAACAGACAGATCCCTCTATGATTGAATTTGATCAGAGAGGGATCGTATGGCTGCCTTTACTGCAAACAGATTGTGAATCGATTTCAGCATGAAATCGATTCACCATCTGTGAAGCTAGGGCCCTATACATTACCTGATCCCAGCAGAGCAGAAGACAGCGGAGACCAGGGGACTCGCGCCGGTGGAGCAGGTAATATATTGCCGCTAGCGTTGGTCGTTGGGCATTCGAACGCCGCTATCGACGCACTCCCGACCCGCCAGCGATCGAGCAAATTCTTCTGCACGGACGGCTCGCCGGGAATTGTCGGGAACGATTGATTTCGGACGGATATCGATTGTTGTGTCAGCGTTTGCGCAACGATTTCACAGCAGATTCGATCACAATGATCGAATCTGCTGTATATCGGCGGGAAAATCATTAGGTGTATGGGCCCCTTAAGAAATAAAGCATTAGGAGCAGAGACGTAAAGGTCCGTACACACGCCGGACTGGAGGCAACGACGGGTCCGTCGTCACCTCCCGCTGGGTGTTCCAACGACAGTCCGGCATGTGTACGCACTGTCGGCGGACTGATACGGTTGTTTCTGAGCGATCCGCCCGGCGGATCGCTCAGACACAGCCGTATTAGTCCGCCGACAGTGCGTAAACACGCCGGACTGTCGTTGGAACACCCACCCAGCGGGAGGTGACGACGGACCCGTCGTTGCTTCCAGTCCGGCGTGTGTACGGACCTTAAGTCTAATATTTGTTTCCAATACAGGAAGAGTTAAGAAAGTTGTTATCTATGCAAATAGCCATTGAGCTCTGTGACTTTGAAAGGAAAGTGGTGGAGAGCTCTGACTTAAGATTAGGTTATCTCAACTGTATTGTGTTTTTCTTTTGCAGAAAACCCGTTCAGGACAGGTCAAAAGTTCACTGCCTGTTCTGCAAAAACTTTTTAGAATGCTGATTAATGTGTAAACTGCAAGTATTCGAGAATGATGCAATGTTATAAAAAAAAAAAAAAAAGCTGTATTACTGAAAATAAAAATGAGAATATTTTTTTGCTACCAATGTTGTAGTAATTACCCCTACTACACAACCAATTCATGATATCATAATTTTTTTCCGCTTCAGTGTCTCTTTAAATGGATTTTCTCCAATGTGCTTTTTATTTTATTGCAGGGATCAAATCTCTGAAGTACCTGAAACTGGAGTGAGTGAAAATGAAGAGAATCCAATCAGAATCACAGTAACGCCTGTTAAAGCTGATCCTGTTAAGACCAAGGTACAGTGGCATTTTCCCTATTATTATTTTCTACTCATCTACAGAACCTTCAGCTTTTTGTGAGATGAAAACATATACTGTTCTACAGAACATGGAACTAGCATAACTGCCACATGTTAGGTTATTTTCCTCCATATGGCTCCATGTAATGATGTACGAGGTGTTACTGCCAAATAGGACTTTGCTTTCTAAACACACTTCTCTCTGCTGGAGGCTGACCCAGTTCTGTTGCTTTCTTGATGTAGTAAAAGTGTGCAAAGTATAATCACTTTCTGCCACCTTGATGATGTTAGGGTTGGCCTATGTGGGGAAATGCTCGCAGCCTGCCTAATAAAAAGAAGCAACTTTACATAAAACCCATGAGAGGAGAGAGCAAAGCAGACAGTGCTAGAGTTGGTTCACACTATGAGCGCGTTTTTAAGCACCAGCAATTTGAAAAGAACTTCCCAGTGTAATGCTATGTGTGTGTTCTCATTTGTTTTTTTGAGAAATCACACATAAGCGCCAGTAATATTATACAATTATAGATTTTAATTTTATTTAAAAAATACAAGCATGTCACTCCCATTGTTTACTAAAATTACTTTTACTAGCATTCTGGGTTTGCTGACGTACTGATAGCATCTACGCAAGTTTGGACAAGCGGAGAAGGGCTTGGGAATACTTGAAAACTAGAATATTTCGTTTCAAAGAATTTGTATTGAAGTAACAATGTACAAACCATAAAATTTGCCGTCTGTCCCCTCGCAGAGGGCCAATGAGATCAAAGAATATACTGTATATGAAGAACAAATGAAAAACAAAGGTGGGGGGAGAGAGAAAGCTTGGGAAAACAATAACATAAACGCAACAGGTGATTTCAGCTACAATGGGTCAGCAACAGCAAGAACCAGTATACCCTGATACCAGTGAACCAAAAAAGCCCCCAATGGAGCTATAAGAGGCCATTAAAAGTCCTACTAAAGTAGGCATATTGACACATGGATCAAAGAAAAGCATGTAGTGTAACCCATAGTCTACCCAGAGAGTTCAGTTCTTGATAAATTGTGGCATTCGATCCTCCATGACAGCAATCATTCATTCGCAAATAATGACCCTTTGGATCCTGGCTGTTAGTTTTATGTTGAAGCGTCCTGTGAGCAGGTGTTTCATATTATTCATTTTGTTACCTAGCAGTAGTGCAGAAGGATCATTAGGGAATGGGACCTGGAGAACCGTTGCCATAACGGCACTAATCTGTGACCAAAATGTGGAGACCACTGGGCAGCTCCACCACATATAGGCAAGTATAGCTCTGGCTCCACAACCTCTGAAGCATAGGGGAGGGGCTTGCCAGTAGATTTTGGTCACCCGGTCTTTGGTGTGAGGTAGGCTAGGCTCTGTGGAGCAGATTCACATTAGCCTCCAATATAGAGTAATATAAATTACCCTTCATAAGAGTCTAAAACCAGAATATTTAAAAGGAACCAGAGGGGAGAGGCATATGGAGGCTGCTATTTTTATTTCCTTTAAATACCAGTTGCCTTCTCTGCTAATCTTTCTGGTCAGTAGTATCTGAATCACACACCTGAAACCAGCATGCTGCTAATCTTGTCAGATGCACAGGATCAGCAGGACAGCCAGGCAATGTGCATTGTTCATAAGGAAATCTGTTTGCCTCCATGTGTTTCTCACCGCCTCCCCACAAAAATCAGCACACATTGTAGCTAGTTAGCTGCTGGTTTAACCACAGTATAATAGCTTGTATTATTTGTGCCCGTTTCTTAAAAATGTGGGAAATATAAATAATGTAGCTATACTTATTAATCAGGGCCCTTTTTTAACATCCGAGGTGAAAATAAACTGATGAGAAAAACAATTGTATCTATCCTCAGTCTCCTAAAAATAACTTTTTTTAGATATACCACAGTTTTTTTATATTTAAATCTAGTTTTTAAGTTTTTACGGTTTCATTGTCTCTGCCCAATGACACCTTCATTGAAGTATGCCAGGGCTCAAATCTATGAATTATTGACCCCTTTTATCTCTTTCCTGCTCTCAGAAGCTATTTACTGACAGGAAAGTGTTTTATGGCTGTAATTACTTATCAGACAGGGTTATGCTAATGTCCGACCCGGTCCTGACCTGGGCAGAAACGGTCACTTGCATACCTGATGTTTTAACTTTTTCAGGCAGAGAAAGAAAAAAGGAACACAGCCTAGTTTTGTGTGCTTGGCACTGTACATACATCTATCTCCTCATATCACCTTGGATGTCCTTAAGGCCTCTTTCACAGTGCGATGTTAAAGTCGCACATTACAAAATTTTATAACGCAGACTAACGCACAGCAATACAAAGTCTGTGCGACATTCACAGTGCACATATTGCGTTGTGTGTAACGTGTAGCAATATTTAGAAAGTGCTGCATGCTGTGTGTTTAGCAATACATTTGCTGCGTTGTGTGTTGCACATGCTCAGTAAGGTTTTTTGGGAGTTTTTTTAAATGTAATGCATGCGCCGTTTTCATTCCATCAGTATGCAATGAAAAAAGCGCACCAAGAGACACATAACGCAGTGCAAAATAACGTCCAATTTCACAACCTACATGCGCTGTGTTAGGGGCGCGTTGTGCGACTTTAACGTCGCATCAAACGCACCGTCCCAATGTGAAAGAGGCCTAAAGGTACCCTTCACTCAACTTATTGTTAAGTGAATGATAATGTGGCCAGTTACTTACCTGGGGCCTCTACCAGCCCCCTGAAGTCCGCCTGGTCCCTCCTTATTTTGTCCCCCTCCAAAAGCTACATGCATCTTGTGCTGCGCGCCTCCTCCATTGCGATCCCCTGGGCGGAAGCGTTCTGCATTTGCACAGTAAGTAAAAATTGTTACTGAGCATAACGCTAATCAGGGAGGTGCGGCGCCGTGCATGTGCAGTAGCCGGCGACTGCCCGACACTGCCAGCTTTTGAAGGGGGGCAGCGGAGGAATGGAGCAGCGTGGAGTGATGGGAAGAACCAGGAGGACTTACGGTGGCTGCCAGAACCCCTAGTAAGTAAATAGCCACATTAAATTTCACTAAACAATCTCTTTAACTGCAGTTACACTATGACTAACACTTTGAAGAATTTTATAGTTTTCAATGTAAAGTTGAAAATCAGACTATATCTCTGTGGCACTTTATTTTAGGAGGTGAACGCAGACCAGTTGCCAACCCCTAACCTTGGTTCAGAACGAGGGAAGAAAAGGCCAGCACCTTCTTTGGGCTCAGAAAACATTGACAAAGTTTCAGAGGAGAAGAAACCAGATGATGCCATTCAGGCACCAGCACCGAAGCCAAGAAGAGGACGACCTCCAAAGTCTGCATCTCAGAGTGGCGCAGCAAAAAACGATGACTCAAGCAAACCATCAGGGAGAGGGCGCAAGAGGGCAGCAGCCAATCAGGACAGCGCTGCAGGAACAGAGGCAGGCAACACAAAAGTACCAAAACACGAACAAGCATCCAAAAAGACAGCACAAAGACAGATGGATTTACAAAGGTAAATGACATTGTTTTGTATCAGAATGAATCGCAACTTCTGTTTGGGTGACTATACAGAGCCTGAGTTCTGGAAACGATGTATGAATCTTGGGCAGAACAGTAAGCATGTGGCTGATGAGCATTGGAAGCACAATGGTGCCTTCAGAATGTTGGAAAACCATTACGGGTAGGTGTTGGGGCTCAAAAGAGGATCAGACTTTCACCCTGTGGCCAACAATAAGACATTTAGGTGGAAACTGGAAGGTGCAGATATTGCAGTATTTGCAGCTTCTAGTGAATCATTTGCTATGCTGGTTAGTCTAATGCCAAAGGATTTCCCTTGGCACAGCATATTATGGGGCAGCACTGGGCAACATAATTGTCAGGACGCTTCATTCTGATAGGCACGTGCTAGTACTGTGGCTAAAGCACACCTAACCTGAGGCAAACCTTCCTAATGTAACCATACCTCTCAACTTTTTGAGATGAAATAAAATTACACCTTTAAAGGAGTTATCAGCCAAAATATGCTGCCTCATGATATACTTATCTGGGGCTTCCTCCAGCCCCTTGCAGCCGACAGGTCCCTCGCAGCTGCCGGCTCGGGGTCCCCGCCGGTGCAGATGCCGACCTCCTCTACTGCGTCTGCACAAGCGCCGCTGTCAATCAAGTCCATATTGTCTGCAGTAGTTCTGCGCTGGACAAGGTGGACTTGATTGACAGCGGCATTCGCGCAGACGCAGTAAGGATGACCTCGAGTTCACCCTCTGCACCGGCGGAAACCTCGGTCCGGTGGCAGCGAGTGGAGATGCTGCGAGGGACATGTCAGCTGCAAGGGGCTGGAGGAAACCCCGGGTAAGTATATCATGGGGCAGCATATTTTGGCTGATTACTCTTTTAAGACACACCCCTGCCAAAACTCTTATCAACACCCCCTCCCCCACCTCTTCAAAAAACACAACTTTATCATTCAAGCCACACTGTTATTTCTATCATCGTTAGTTTTCCTTCATATTAACATTTGTAAATAGAAATATACCAATTTAAAAGATGGGAATACAGTTTATAGAAGTCAGTTAAAGTGGACCTGAACTCAGAACTTACACTCTGCTATAGAAAGATAAGCAAAAGCATAATAACCTTAAAAGAAGAAAACATTTATTTGTTACAGCTTACAGAACTCCTGCAGTGTCTACTTCCTGCTTTCATGGATACAGACGAAGGGTTAATATCCTGTGCTTACATATTAGCTCAGTCTGCCAAGACTACCAAATTTCTGTGATGACACAGCTGAGATCACATTACACTTGTGATTACTTACAGATGAGGGGGGATTATACATGCTCTTTCTTTCTAAATACACACAAGGTGCAATTCTCTGTGTTTTCCTCATGTTCTGTACAGAGTTCAGGTGCACTTTAAATGTATTGTATTTTTTACATAGATCTGTACATGAGTCCTGAAAGAGGGACAAATGGAGAAGAAAGAGGGGCAGAGGGATTTGGTTCCCATATAGGGATTGTCCCTCTAAAAATGGAACAGTTGGGGGCCATGGGTAAGCAAATAGTTCTGTTCTGTCTGTTCCTCTCCACATTCCCCTGGTCGTGTAATCATTCCTTAAAAAGTTTGACTTTCAGGTCAAAGTTTTTCAGACAGGAAAGGGCAGGCTTGCTGTGATGTTCTCACCTCTTCCTAGCCCCATTCACGTCCCTTAGTAGGAGGGTCATAGGAGGGTAAATGACAACAAGGCTGACTGACTCTTCTCATCTGAAAATTTGACTTCAGCCAAAAGCCAAACTTTTCAAGGCGTGATTATGGGAACGAGGAGAAGAATGGACAACACCCCACCCCTGCTCTCCATAGAACTTGTACTCGTAATTCACAATTGGTACCTTGTAGGAGGGCAATTAAGAATAAAATATAACTTTTAATTCATTAAGCTAAAATTGAACGGAGTACAGATACTACTAATAGTGAACAACGTGACCACATTTGGGTTGATAGGTATATGGTTATTAGTCATACGACAAACCTATCAATCTCCCATTGTTTTTATTATAGACCCCACACCAAAAACCCTACATGTTTCGTTTCATTTAATTAGAAACTTCGTCAGGAGTAAATAGTATTAAAGTGCCAGAGTGCAAAAAGTGCTAAAATAATTAAGAAATTATCAGAATCACATAGTACACATATTAAAGTAGCAGTAAGTATGGCAGCAAGGCAGCAGCCAAACAGATGCTGCCCGTTGAAGCTGTCCTTTTATACTGAGGGAAAGGCTTGCACTGAATACTGGGAGGGGCGGTAGCTACACCTCTCTCTGCACTGCCCACAAACTGGCCCTCCATTGGTGACTAAACCTGTCACTCATCACATCATCCAATAGGCATCAGGGCCATAGGAGCGCATAATGTAAAGAACAGTCACTAAAACGCGGATTCCAGCGCTCCACTTACATACATCAGCGCTCCATGGAATAGTTAACCATTCGTGGAAGGCAGGAAATAATCCCTTCAAATATTGTGGGGAATCCATGCCGGTGAATGTCCGTACGAAAAAGCCAAAGTTATATTTTATTCTTAATTGCCCTCCTACAAGGTACCAATTGTGAATTATTATAAATCAGGTGTGTTGTTTAAACTTGTACTCGTGTTAGGTTCCATCATTACAATCTGACACTCCAGGTGATGAAAATCTGTCATGGGAGCCAGCGACCAAGCTATAGCCTGAACCTAAGTCCATTGTTTAAGCGTGAATTGAACCATTTGGCTGAAGTTGTTGTTCTGCATGTGGTCTTTTATAAATATGAGCGCAGTCTGTGCAGATAAATTAGGGCTGGGTCAGACGGGTGTCTGAACCAGCAGCAGCGGTGGCATCTAGTTTAGAAGATGTAAAAGGCTTTTCTGGTAAGACCAATAAAAGCATTTGGCAACCTTTGGCTGCACTTCCCTTCCGATTCTTGGGTTGCGTTTTGTTCCCGGTAGGAGGACATGGAAACGCTGAGTATAGCCGATCCTGAAAGCTACACGTAGCGTCGAGGACAAAACCAGAAAAGAGACAAAGGGATTAAGTGCAATATTTTAGTGAACAGGATAATCCAGTACTAACCTTTAAAAAGTAATGTCCATTAATTAATTTGAATTTACAGAGCTTGATTGAGAAACTGTTTAACCTCTCTCAGCTTCAAATGAGATGCCTAATTTGAAGCTGCTTTTGCAGTGGCAGCCTCTCTTGGGAGTAAGAGGCTATATTTACCTGCTCCAGATGGCTTCTTTTCTTCCTCCAGCGGTGGCTCTGAACTCTTGGCAGGTCTTCTGGGTCCCGGTCACATCCGATCATGTATCATACCATGTGATCGGAACCAAGGAGACCTGCCCGGGTGTACATCGCCGCTGCTGTGGAGGAAGAAGTAGCAGCAATCTAGCCATTTGGACCGGTATGGATGGGAGCTCCCTGTCTCCACAAACCCTGCCATGCTGGGGAAGGCGTACTTCCCAGCTGCAGGAGAAATTCAACCCTGCAGCCAAAAAAGGTTTTAATTTATTTGGCTGCTAAGGGGTTAAAGCTCATTTGAATCAGGCTTTTACTACCTAACTACTGCGTTGCCCTGATGGGCGTGAACGCGGCGGCAGCCCTAGGACCGCCTAACGCCAATTGGCATCAAGTCCTGGGGCAGGGTTTTGCAGGAGATCGCGCACGAGCGCATCTCTGCTTGAATCATCTGTCTCCCGGTGGGCGATCGCCGCTAGGAGACTGTTAGACGGCTAAACCACTGTCAATTGACAGTGTACATCGCTGCAATCCATGGCTGCGCTGTACTTGGGACAGCCGTGTGCCACAGAGAGCGATCGGCTCTCATAGGCTGAAGTCTCTGAGAGCTGATCACTGGGATTGGCTGACGGAGAGAGGGAGGGTGAGAAACAAAATCATTAAAAATATTGCAAAATTTATAAAAATAAATAAAAATGTATAAAATAAATAAATAAACCAACACCCCAGCAGCCATCAGAGCCCACCAACAGAAAGCTCTGTTGGTGGGCAGAAAAGGGGGGGGGGTGGGGGGAATCACTTGTGTGCTGAGTTGTACAGCCCTGCAGCGAGGCTTTAAAGCTGCAGTGGCCTAAATTGTAAAAAACATAGCCTGGTCACTAGGGGGTTGTAAGACTACGGTCCTCAAGTGGTTAAAGAAGTTATCCGCAGGCTATCTGCTGCTTGGCTTGAGTCCTCTTGCTGTTACTGCTAGCGGGTGTGATAGACTCTCTGGAAAGACGGCTGCTTTCAGTCTGTGGAGTTGGAAGTGGCTGGTGATGACTCTTTCGTCAAGCTACTTAAAAAGGTCATTCGTTTTAAAGAGACTCTGAAGCGTTATTAAAAATCACTTTTTACCCCATATTCAACATGGGCATGTTTGCCCCTGCTAAAACGCTGCTCTCCCGCGGCAGAACGAGGGGTCTTTACCCCCCAAATCCCCTCCGTAGTGCCCGGGGAGTGCTTCCTGTTGAGGCAGGGCTAATGGCCGCAACCCTGCCTCTCAGCGCGTCTATCAGCGCTGATGGCCTCCTCTCCCCGCCCCTTTCAGTCTTCCTTCACTGAGTGGGGCGGGGAGAGGCGGAGATCCGCCGGCTGATAGACACGCATGAAGGCAGAGCTACAGCCATTAGCTCTGCCTCCATGAGCAGCAAAATCTACGACCAAGTTAGTTGTGGATTTTGAGGGGGAGGGGGGTTGGGGGGTAAAGACCCTCTCTTTAAGCTTGTGTTGCTGCTGGGGTACTGTAAAGCAATATGTTTCCTTGTAATTTCATGTTACGACTCTTCCAGCAGCATGGACCTGGGCAGTGAAGGAGACTCTCTGTTGGAGATAGATTGCAGCTCCGGAGAACTTTCTAATGGAGCAGATTTGATTAGTGCATGTGAAAGCAGCCAGGAGACAGAGGAAACACTGCTAGAAGAGACAGGTCACATGCAGGTGCAGCATTGTAGATTGTTTATAGAATGTAATGCATCCAACTGTAATGACGCCACTACTTGGCATGTCTGTTACCAATAATAAGCATACACTATGGGTGAGAGTTGAGGTGTGTGTGTTTATTGTTGCGCTAGTTATCCCATTTATCACAGCACTAAAGCCGCCTGCACACACTTGATAGTCCCTGGTTGAGACTCATGTGCAGCATGGTCTTAACTGAGAATTCAGCATCCATACAGCCATCCCACATCAAGCAAATGCATTATCTTCATCACTTATAAGATGCTGCTCACTTGTGTGCTGCCTGTTGGACTCTCCCTTCTGTTTCCATTGAACAGTACACTCTGCACAGCTATGGCCAAACAGTGTATATTTACAGTGTTCATTCCCCACAATTTTACCATATTCATTAATTATTAAAGTACACCAACTGAGAGGTATATTACCTGCTCCGCCGGCTCAACTCCAGTCCCCAGGTCTCCGCTGTCTTCTCCGCTCTGGTCTCCAGGTCCAGCATGCTTTACTTCTTCCTGCCGGGCAGGAGGAACTGAAGCATGCCGGAGACCAGCGCGGACACGGAGCAGCGGTGACCGGGGGTAGTCGCGCCAGCGGAGCAGGTAATGTATTGCCGCTCTATTGCGTCGGTCGTCGGGCACTCGAACGTCGCTAGCGACGCGCTCCCTACCCGCGGGCGATCGACGGTAATTTTCCGCACGGAGCAATCGACGGGATCGGACGAAATGGATCGAAATTCGGCGTGTAGCGCAAACGATTGGCAGCAGATTCGATCCCAGTGATCGAAACGGCGGCAAATCGGGCCAGTGTATGGCCAGCTTAACGAGAGGGATCAGGGGGCTGCCATATTTTTTTTTTTTTATATAAACAATACCAGTTGCCTGGCTGTCCTGCTGATCCTCTGCCAGTGGCGTAGCTAAGGAGCTGTGGGCCCCGATGCAAGTTTTACATGGGGCCCCCCAAGCACTCTTTACATGACAATTGATACGGTGCACCAAAACCTGCCAATGGCAACTACAGTGTCAGAGGCGCAAGAAGGGGTTGGGGAACAGTGTGTTAATGATTACCACTAATCAAAGTATCTAAAGAAGTGATTATTATGAGCACAGGACCTGAGGGAGGGACCTTCGGGGCCCCTCTGGCCCAAGGGCCCCGATGCGGTCGCTACCTCTGCACCCCCTATTGCTACGCCCCTGTCCTCTGCCTCTAATACTTTAAGCCATAGACCCTGAGTATGCAGCAGATCAGGTGTTCCTGACATTGTCAGATCTGACAAGATTATAGCTCCATGCTTGTTTCTAGTGTTATTTAATCACTACTGCAGCGTAATAGATCAGAGTGATATGGAGGAAATGAAGTATGGCAGCCTCCATTTTCTTCTCACTTCACTTGTCCTTAAAAACAAAACATGCAGCTTGCAACTGGGGTCTACGGCTAAAAGTATTAAAGGCAGAGGATCAGCAGGACAGCCTGGCAACTGGTATTGTTTGTTAAGAAATAAATAAGGCAGTGTCCTTATCCCTCATCCCTCTGTTCAGGCGTCCTTCAACCCCCTTGGCGGTATGAAAAATACCGCCAGGGGGCAGCGCAGCAGTTTTTTTTTAATTTTTTTTTTTTAAATCATGTAGCGAGCCCAGGGCTCGCTACATGATAGCCGCTGCTCAGCGGCATCCCCCCAGCCCCGCCGATCGCCTCCGGCGATAGGCGATCAGGAAATCCCGTTCAAAGAACGGGATTTCCTGGAGGGCTTCCCCCGTCGCCATGGCGACGGGGCGGAATGACGTCAGCGACGTCGGGACGTCATTGGGAGACCCGATCCACCCCTTGGCGCTGCCTGGCACTGATTGGCCAGGCAGCGCAGGGGTCTGGGGGGGGGCGCGCGGCGGCAGCGATCGGGGTGCTGGCGCAGCTAGCAAAGTGCTAGCTGCGTCCAGCAAAAAAAAATTATGTAAATCGGCCCAGCAGGGCCTGAGCGGCACCCTCCGGCGGCTTACCCCGTGTCACACACGGGGTTACCGCCAAGGAGGTTAAGGGAGATGTCAACTGAGCTTGTGAATGAGGCTTTATATAATGCTGCTGGTACAGTGTATAATGATATTTGATTTATAAATACATGTATATTTTTGGTCATTTTAATAATCAAATGTAATGGTAAAAATAAGGTAAAAGGTTATTTTATCTTAGACAGTGGGTGTCATTTATAAGATGGGGCTAAACATGTTTTTGCCGTATAGTTTTTCCATGTGTACATATTTAGCTCCTATTCTGTCCGTTTTATGACAGGTGCCCACGGGTACAGTACTTGCCTCCATTACATTTGTCACCCTTTTAATGCTCCTACTTCAGTGGTGTCTTACAATATCTTACAGCCCCAGTCCCACTACTTTCTGTAGTTTGTTGTTTCACCTACTTCCCCCTTTCACTGCCAGGGGCTGGATTGCACATCAGCTAGGATTATGGCTCTGCTACTTCCATTAGTCCTAGCTCTGCATGGGTAACAACCCTAGGCGTTGCTGTCTAGCGATAGCCTAGCAATAATATCGTAAATGGAAGCTAAGTGGTGGAAATAGAAACAGGCACAGTACTAACCCTGTACCACAGAAAATAGCAGTGAGATAAGACAACCAGGTCAGTGTTAAATTAGTCATCACTAATCCAGCTGTTCATGTGTAGTTGATCCACTACTGTTAGAAAGAAAAAAGCTACAGTTTTTCACATGCTCACAATTCATATTCCAGGACTGACTTTTATTTTTGACACAACAGCATCTTTTTATTCTTGGGAGTTGTTTTGGGTCTTTGTCATCCGTGAATTGGACCCCTGATTTTTTTTCTTTTTGCTTCTGCCTTGGAAAGACCAGCTCCTCAATTTTATTTTAGTGTGTCCACTGATATTAAACTGGCAATTTTACATAGTGCAATCATCAACTGGTCCTATTCTGTGGAGTATATGGGGGCCTGTTTTTTATGCAAAATCTAATAGATGCCCTAAATATATTAAAATAAGCAAAACAACAATTGAGGACTTTTCTGTTAACAATACATCAAACCAATGAAAGCTCATTGTGAGAGACCTTAAAGTACAAATTCAAAGGGACTTTAAAACACTCTATCCAGGCACCAATTTAGTAGTGTAATTGCTTCCTCCCCCTGCAGCAATATAGGTTTAAATGAATAGGAATGCTGGAAAATACCTTTAGGCCTCTTGCACACTACATGTGATTACGATTTGCGTTTTTTAATCCATTTTAAGCCCCCTGCACACTGCAAATCCGATTTGCTATTCCGATTTTTCCCTGGATGCTATCAAAAGAAAAACCCAGGAAAAAAAACGCCACATGCAGTACCGATTAAAAATCGGAATCGCATGTAGTGTGCAAGAGGACTTACACGCGATTGGAATCGCAAATCGGATTTGCAGTGTGCAGGGGGCCTTAGTGCAAGGAATGTGTGGCTATGGTGTGTAAATTACTGCTGAGCTTTGATGCCTTTTGAGAAAGGAAGAATGGCTGAGCTGCTGATCATTACTCCGCCCAATCATGGCATGGGAGAGGTGTGTAACCGATCTGCCGTTCAATACTCCCATAGAAACCCATGCAATGCGGTGGCAAAGGCTGCATAGTCTGCCAAGACATGTCAGCTGTCATGTCAGTCAGTAGAGAAGAGGAGGAGGCGGCACTAGTTGGTGAATGGCAACCTTTGTGGCGGTCAGTGGTCAAAGCTTAACTGTGCCTCCAGATAGCCAGCAGTAAATACATCTAGAACAGTAGAGAAGTAGAATCCGGGCACCAGTAAACTGCAAATTCCACGTTTATTTCATCCCACACAAAGACAGATACATGTGCATAGGGCTGGTCTAACAGCCGTTTCACAAGCCCACACGCTTGCTTCCTCAGAGACATGTGACTGCTGCTTTTTTCTTTAAGGTATTTAGTTATTTCCACCCTTTTCTACACTTAAACCTAGATTACTGCTGTAGTGCGTTGGGGCCAAAGTCATTGACACTAAAGTTTTGTACACGCGTCTGACTTAAGTCGGCTGAGGCAGTCAATAACAACTGCCTTAGCTGATAATCATGCATGTGTATGTATGGCAGTCAGCTACCCCCAACCCATGAGCGATCCGCTGGGCAGATCTACTCCACCCCAGTGACGCCAGTTTCATTGTTTGCGTCACTCCCCCGCCTGCTGCGTGATGTCACATACGCCGCTTGTCGTCCTGTCTTAATTCTGAACTCCAGGGAAACAGACCAGTCACAGTTTGGAAATTAATTTATACTGCTTTGTGTATACATTTTAACTGCGTATTTTGCTGCTCTTTGTAGATGGCTTTGAGAGGTGCAGTGTCCTGATTGCTTTGTAATGCCACCATGGAATTAGTAATATTGGTATTTTGATCATTTTACACTGTTTACACTTATTTGCTTTTGAGGGACTAACAGTATGGCTTGCATTTTCCCAGGTAAAAAGAAAAGTATCGCACAAGAGACGGCCGTGAGCGTCTGTCAGCAGGCATGCTTCACCTTTCAAGACTTATTCCATTTTTATATTCTGAAGATGAACTTGCTCAAATGTCAACTACTTTCTACTTTTATCACAAATATTCAAAATGGAAAAAAAAATGTGCTCCACGAAAACTTGTTGTAATCTCAGTTACCAAATTCTTCACAATACGGTTTTATTTGGACATAAGGAAACCGCCCTCTGGTTGTACTGACTGAGCAATGAGCTTACGCCTTGACCACATTATGCACCGTGTTTAGCGGGTATCCATGACAACAACCTATTTACGGGTTTCTGACCATTGAGACCAGTGATGGAAGCTACTGTAACGTGATGAGATTTCTGCAGCCAGTTTAGATCTCATCATTTCCCCTCATGCACATGGACTCCTACCAAGCAGGTCTTCCAGCGGGTGGCGCTGGTGTACATAGAGGCAGATTTGCCAGGGACAAGGGAAGAATATAGCTTGTGGAAGGAATGTTGCATTACATCTATCGGTAATTGTCTTATGTAAAATTGTGCTGCAAGTCTACTTTTTTAAGTAGAACGAACTGTACAGTTTTTTTTCTTAGCCCCATAATTTGAATTTATCAATCTCCTATCGTTCTATTTTTATTTTTTTCCCTCTGCAAATGGGGGGAGATAAAAAATTATTTTGGTTTGAAAACCAGACATTTCACAAAGCAACTTCAACTGTTCTTTTCTGAGCTAATACAATATAGGACATGTGTACATATTCATGTTTGTGTTTTCTTTTTTAAAACATATATCACTATCCTACACGCCTTTTACTCAAAAACTCATATTGTACGGAATAGCAAGACAGTGCGGCATTCTGATTTTATAATGTTGGTTGCCAGATTTTTAATGATGTAAAAACAATTTTTTTCCCCCCAGGAGTAGATGAGGTAGGCAGCTTTATAAAGAGAACTCAGAAATGCTGGCGCTTGGATTTTTAGATGTTTTGCTGTTCTGAAGTCCACGTCTCTCTGTCATTTGTCTCTGAATAATTTTTACTGGTTTTATTTTAGGTCGGTAGGTGTGCACCCTGCATTTTGTCAGTGGAATAGTGGACACCTAAGTGTGCCCAGTGCAGCCTATGCACCTTGTATGTACACATGGTCATATTTAAGTTTTTTTGTTTGTTTTTTTTCCAGTTTTTTTTTGTTTTGCATTCAATAAATGCTTCTAGGTGTCCCGCTGTGTCCATTCTTTGTTTTTATAGTACTTTCTCCCTTCATCCTTACCACCGTCCTGACCTCTTACGTTCCTTGCAGGGATGCTAGGGAATCGGTATGTGGAGCGGTAAGAAAGCTTGTTTGTAAAATTTATTGGAGATGATCCTTTGCCTAGATAATTCCATTTTTGGCACAGATAGTCCACTTCCAAAAAGAACTTGATTTACAAATAGTGATTTATAATGATCTGAATCTCTATTTTTAAAGTGACTCTTTCCTGAAAGAGAAGTGATAACAGGACAGATGCTATTTCCTACCCTGAGCAAGGCATTTTCTGCCTTGTCCAGCCATATGAAAATCCTGCAGCACAGATCACCTACTCAATCAGAACATGACCACATTAGTTAAAGGACCACTATCGCGAAAAAAGTAGGCAGTTAAAATCTGACAGAACCGACATGTTTTGGGATAGTCCATCTCTTCATGGGGGGATTCTCATGGTTTTCTTTGTTTTTAACATCATTTCCTGAACAGCAGTTGCAAAATAGTGAGTAAGGGAGGCTGGCTGGTATCTTACTATTTTGGCATTTAGACTGCTGTTCAGGAAATGTTGTTGAAAACAAAGAAACCCCTGAGAATCCCCCATGAGGAGAAGGGCTGGCCCAAAACTTGTTGGTTCTGTCAGATTTTAACTGCCTACTTTTTATGCAATAGTGGTCCTTTAAGACCCCTCACTGTGCTTACTGGAGCACTGCTGCCTGAAACGGTTCAGTCACAGCTGAACTTGTTAGCTTCCACAGGATTACTCCCAACCCCTCTCTTTTAGTGATTTGTGCTGTCTGAGCGTAGAGAAGGCATGAATTATCAGGTATGGGTGTTCACACACAGGGATCCCATGGAGGGTTTAAAGTGAACCCGAGTTGAGAAAAATATGGAGGCTGCCATATTTGTTTACTTTTAAACAATACCAGTTGCCTGGCAGCCCTGTTGATTTACTTGGCTGCATGAGTGTCTGAATAACACCAGAAACAAGCATACAGCTAATCCCGTCAGTTCTGACAATATTGTTGGAAACAACTGATTTGCTGCATGCTTGTTCAGGGCCAATGGCTAAAAGTATTAGAGGCAGAAGTTCAGCAGGACAAGCCAGGTAGCTGGAATTGCTTAAAGAGAACCTGAACTGAAAATAAAAAGTCAAAATAAACATATACAGGTCATACTTACCTCCTATGTAGTCTGCTCTTCAATTACCACATAACAGCTTCCTGGTCAGCACACTGTTAAACTGTTATATCACCCACTTGAGCCATAGGGAAACATGCACATTACCTTGTATATTTAGTTGTAACTGACAGCAGCTGATATCTGACAAAATCTTGTCAGAATTGGAAGGGATCACTGTAAGAAGAAAATGGTGAGCTTCTGAGAGGAACTGATGGCGAGGTAAGTATGTAATATTCATTTGTAGCTAAATCATGTGTTTATTGTAAATAATTTTACTCAGTACAGGTTCCCTTTAAGGAAATAAATATGGCAACCTCCATAGAACTCTTACCTCGTGTTCAGTCTAAGTGACCCAAAGGATTTTCATGTGGCTGAACAAAGCCTTGTACTGAAGTCTGAGGACTGTTACCCGGCTAGGATCAGGACAGATCACTTGAGCGAAAGTACAGTACAGGTTTCTTGCAATAAAAGGGTAAGGAGGGAGGAGTGGTGCCCAACAGAGTGGCTTATGGTAGGCAGGATAAGTGGGAGAAAGATGCATGCTGGATCATTAGTTGGCAGTTTGGGGGTAGGAGGGGATATTCTCTCCCATAGTGATCATAAGTGGCCACCACGGCCGGTTTTCATTTAGCGTGTAGGTTGCTTTAGACAGAAGATTGTGGTCTGTGTTAGGCTGGAAAAAATCAGTAACCCTTTGCACGTTCGCATGCAAATGTTGCATACGAGCGTGCAGAGGGTTACTGATTTTTGCTATTTTTTTGGCCACACCCCCTTTAGCACCTCCCTTTCCTTAAATTATTTATTTAAAGAGAATCTGTACTCTGAAATTCTTACAATAAAAAGCATACCATTCTATTCATTATGTGCTCCTGGTCCCCTCTGTGCTGTTTCTGCCATTCTCTGCTGCAAACCTGGCTTGTAATTGCCAGTTTTAGGCAGTGTTTACAAACAAACTAACCAGCTTCTAATAGGCTCAGCTAAGCAGAGTGTGTTAGTCACACAGAGCCTGCAGGGGGTGTGTACAGCTTCTAGCTAATCACAAGCAGCCCTGCACATTCCAGTCTGACTGCCTCAGCCTGACTGTGCCGACTATAGAGAGAAGATTAGATCATATAACAGAGATAACACAGCTACTGTGCAATTAGGAAAAGCTGCAGTAAGCCAGACCACATTAGAAAAGGCATAGGAACTTATAGCATAGAAGAAATAAAGATAAACAATTTGTTACAGAGTCTCTTTAAATGTCCTAACTAGAGGCGATGTGCCCGGATTTGTGTTTTTTTTTTTTCTTTTTACGGGCCCTTGTGGCCAGGGTTTTAATCCAGTGAACTCCCTCCTTCCCCTGTCTGTGTTTTTGTCAGCATGCACACAGCTTATGCTGGTGTATGTGCATGGTGCGCATGGATACATTACGTTAGCTCCCTTGTGCGATTGGTATGATGCGCTATCTGTCCCATGAGAGGACGTCAGGATGTGTGCTCCTAATCCCTAGATAGGTTTGATGCAATGAATGTTTGCATGTCTGTACTATGCATGTTACAGGGCCAGAGTTAGGACACCTACGTTAACCTGGGTATTTCTGCGCAGTATAGGTGACTAAGCAAAAGAAGGCATTCCTTTGTGAACTAAGACCCCGGCTTTTAATGTAGCTGTAGGGATAACAGTGGTGCCTGGATGAGTGAATCTGTGAATGCATTTTTTTTTTTTGTTTTTGTTTTAGGCTAGACACACACCGGAGAGTGTTTTTGGGGTGGTTTTTGTTTTTTAAAAAAAACTCTTCCATTAACTTGCAGTAAAATTAGGGCAAAATTGAAGGGTATTGTGCTGCAATTTTAATGCAAGTCCATGGAAGCGGTTTTTAAAAAACAAAAATGAACCGATAAAATCCTCTCCGGTGTGACGGTGCCCCCTAAGAAATAGCATCTGTGCTTTTATTGCACACATTTACTTCTGGGCATAACCGTATAGTCATACATGATTTACAACAGTTTCAGGCAGCAGTGCTACAGAAAGCACAGTGAGGCATCTTAAAGGGCAACTGAAATGAGAGAGATGTGGAGGCTGCCATATTTATTTACTTTTAAGTAATACCAGTTGCTTGGCTATCCTGCTGATCCTCTGCCTCTAATACTTTTAGCCATAGCCCCTGAACAAGCATGCAGCAGATCAGGTGTTTCTGACATTATTGTCAGATCTGACACGATTAGCTGTATGCTTGTTTCTGGTGTGATTCAGTCACTATTCTAGCCAAATAGATCAGCAGGACAGCCGGGCAACTGAGATAAATATGGCAGCCACCATATCCCTCTCACTTCAGTTACATAGTTATCTTGGTCGAAAAAAGACATACGTCCATCGAGTTCAACCAGTATAAAGCACAACACCAGCCTGCTCCCTCACATATCCCTGTTGATCCAGAGGAAGGCGAAAAAACCCTTACAAGGCATGGTCCAATTAGCCCCTAAAGGGAAAAATTCCTTCCCGACTCCAGATGGCAATCAGATAAAATCCCTGGATCAACATCATTAGGCATTACCTAGTAATTGTAGCCATGGATGTCTTTCAACGCAAGGAAAGCATCTAAGCCCCATTTAAATGCAGGTATAGAGTTTGCCATAATGACTTCCTGTGGCAATGCATTCCACATCTTAATCACTCTAACTGTAAAGAACCCTTTCCTAAATAAATGGCTAAAACGGTTTTCCTCCATGCGCAGATCATGTCCTCTAGTCCTTTGAGAAGGCCTAGGGACAAAAAGCTCATCCGCCAAGCTATTATATTGCCCTCTGATGTATTTATACATGTTAATTAGATCCCCTCTAAGGCGTCTTTTCTCTAGACTAAATAAACCCAGTTTATCTAACCTCTCTTGATAAGTGAGACCTTCCATCCCACGTATCAATTTTGTTGCTCGTCTCTGCACCTGCTCTAAAACTGCAATATCTTTTTTGTAATGTGGTGCTCAGAACTGAATTCCATATTCCAGATGTGGCCTTACTAGAGAGTTAAACAGGGGCAATATTATGCTAGCATCTCAAGTTTTTATTTCCCTTTTAATGCATCCCAAAATTTTGTTAGCTTTAGCTGCAGCTGCTTGGCATTGAGTACGATTATTTAACTTGTTGTCAATGAGTACTCCTAAGTCCTTCTCCAAGTTTGATGTCCCCAACTGTATCCCATTTATTTTGTATGGTGCTAGACCATTAGTACGTCCAAAATGCATAACTTTACGTTTGTCAACGTTGAATTTCATCTGCCATGTATGTGCCCATATAGCCATCCTGTCCAGATCCTGTTGCAATATGACACTATCTTCCTGAAAGTTGATGATTCTGCACAATTTTGTATCATCTGCAAAAATAGCAACATTGCTCACTACTGCATCTACTAGGTCATTAATAAATAAATTGAAGAGCACTGGACCCAGAACAGACCCCTGTGGGACCCCACTGCTAACCGTCTCCCATTTTGAGTACAATCCATTGACCACAACTCTGTTTTCTGTCCATTAGCCGGTTCCCTATCCATGAACACAGACTCTTCCCCAGTCCTTGCATCCTCAACTTTTGCACCAGACTTTTGTGGGGAACAGTGTCGAAGGCCTTTGCAAAGTCCAAGTATATCACATCTACAGCATTCCCAATATCCATATTAACATTCACTACCTCATAAAAGCTGAGCATGTTAGTCAAACAGGACCTGTCTTTAGTAAACCCATGTTGATGCTGAGAAATAAGATTATTTTCTACTATGAAGTCATGTATAGTATCTCTTAGTAACCCCTCAAATAGTTTGCATACAACTGATGTTAAGCTTACAGGTCTATAATTTCCTGGATCTGATTTTTTGCCCTTCTTAAATAATGGGAAAACGTGGGCTGTACGCCAATCCACTGGGACTCTGCCAGTTGCAAGAGAGTCACAAAAGATAAGATAAAGGGGTTTAGCTATAACTGAACTTAATTCCCTTAGGACCCGAGGATGCATGCCATCCGGGCCAGGTGCCTTGTCTATTTTTAATTTATTTAGTCTTGCCTTCACTTCTTCCTGCGTTAAGTATTTAATATTACAGTTAGAAGATTGAGACTCTTCCGCCTCTGTAGTTTGCAACAGTGCTGTTTCTTTTGTGAAGACAGAAGCAAAGAAAGCATTTAATAACTCTGCCATACCTTGGTCATCCACCATTAAAGGGACTCCGAGCTCACGAAAAAAAGAAAAGTTGTACTCACCAGGGGCTTTCTCCAGCCCAGTGCTGGTCGGGAGGTCCCACGCCGGCGTCCTGGCTCCTCTCCTTCTCCCCGCTCCGGTATAGCTGACAGGCCGCAGCCCGGGCGACACTCGGTGGAGTGTCGGGCTGCAGCTTCCGCGTATGACGCGGATTACGTCACACGCCGGCCGCCTCGCGTCATCACGGCGGCCGGCGTGAAAGTACTGCGCATGCGCGATTAAAGCGCGCATGCGCAGTACTTTCACGCCGGCCGCCGTGATGACGCAAGGCGGCCGGCGTGTGACGTAATCCGCGTCATACGCGGAAGCTGCAGCCCGACACTCCACCAAGTGTCGCCCGGGCTGCGGCCTGTCAGCTATACCGGAGCGGGGAGAAGGAGAGGAGCCAGGACGCCGGCGTGGGACCTCCCGACCAGCACTGGGCTGGAGAAAGCCCCTGGTGAGTACAACTTTTCTTTTTTTCGTGAGCTCGGAGTCCCTTTAAGTTCCCACCCTCATCCTTTAGAAGTCCTATACAGTCAACCTTTCTTTTTTTAGAGTTAATGTACTTGTAAAACTTTTTTGGGTTAGATTTGATATACTTAGCGATTTTGTTTTTCAGCTTCAATCTTTGCCTGTCTAATTTCTTTTTTACAATTTTTATTGCACTCCTTATAATTGCTTAGTGCAGCCTCGGTCCCCTCCTGTTTTAAGACCTTATAGGCATTCTTTTTCCTCTTCATTTTATCTTTAACCTTTCTATTCATCCATAGAGGCCTTTTTTTATTCCTAGACATTTTGTTTCCATATGGGATATACATACTACAATATTGATTGAGTATAAGTTTAAAAGCTTGCCATTTCCCTTCAGTGTCTTCCCCTTGTAGTACATTATCCCAGTTCACCAAACTTAGTGCCTGCCTAATTTGATTGAACTTTGCTTTTCTAAAATTCATAGTTTTAGTGGTCCTGCTGCCCCGTGGCCTATCAGTCACCAGATCAAACGTTATCATGTTGTGATCACTAATTCCCAAATGTTCTTGAACCTGCACATTTGATATATTATCTGGTCTATTAGAAATGATCAGATCCAGTAACGCATTCCCCCTAGTTGGTTCAGTTACCATTTGAGTCAAGTAATTGTCCTGTAGTGCTGCCAGAAATCTGCTGCTTTTACCAGAATGGGTAGCCTCAAGACTCCAGTCGATGTCTGGAAAGTTGAAGTCGCCCATAATTATGACCTCATTTTTACTTGCAGCTTTTTCAATCTGCTGTAGTAATCGCAGTTCTGCAGCTTCATTAACCTTTTCGGGACCGACCACCTACCCCCCCCTTAAGGACCAGGCATTTTGCGCGGGAAGGGGGTGCGCGCGTTTGGGGGGGTCAGGCGGCCGGATCCCGTGTGTGGCTGGCTAGACTGGTGTCCCCCATGGTGGCCTGTGCCTCCCCCTTCTGCCCGCAGCCTTCACTTACCTTCCAGGCTCCAGCGATGAGCCGCACGGGACCCTCTTCTCCGGCCGGCATCTCCGTTCTGTCTGACGAGCAGTTCCGGGTCGCGGCTTGATGACGTCATCAAGCCGGGACCCGGCGCAGACGTCAGATGAAGCGGAGATGCCGGCCAGAGCGGAGTGGGGCGCCGATCGTCGCTGGAACGGCAGGGAGGTGAGTGGATCCTCTTCTTTCCCCCCCTGCCGCCGCAGCTGTCAAACAGATCACTACGATCCGACGGCGATCGTGTGATCAGCAGCCATACGCGATGGCTGCTGATCACTCGGGGGAGATGTCGGCTGTCATATGACAACTTAATCTCCCCCTCCGGGTGCGCACGATCGCGTCGGGAGCGGAAATTGCGGGCCGGCGTAGATCCTACGCCGCATCAGGCTAGAACAGCCACAAGTGCGGCGTAGGATCTCATTCACATGGTCCCGAAAAGGTTAATAAGAGGTGGCCTGTAGCATACCCCAATAAGCAATTGGCAACTTTTATTTCCACCATGAATATTTACCCAAACGGACTCCACATCTTCGCAATCTTCCTCCATCTCATCGTTGAGGACAGCTGTAAGAGAATTCTTAACAAAGAGACAAACCCCTCCACCTTTTTTCCCTGTTCTATCCCTCCTAAACACATTGTATCCTTTTAAATTAGCTATGCAGTCATGGCTTTTATCCATCCATGTCTCGGTTATTCCCACAATGTCATAGCCTTTGTCATTCAGAATGAACTCTAGTTCGTCTATTTTATTTGCAAGGCTCCGAGCATTGGTTACCATGCACTTTATATTTTTACCACCACATTTACCAATTTTGTTTACATGAAATGGGCTACTTGAATTTTTACCATAGTTGCTCTTTAAGACACCTCACTGTGCTTTTTGTAGCACTGCTGCTAACAATTGTGGTCATGTTCTGATTCTATGCTTGTGTGGCACTGCTCCACAATGTGAATGTGCGGAGACAAAAGCTTCTTTAGATAAATGCCTGGAGTTTTTGATTGGCAGTTGTAAAACTCTCATAAGCAAAAAGCTGGTGTCTCTGCAATGAATGGCGTTAGAAGTATTAGGGCCCTTTTCCACTAGAAGCATTATGCAATTTGATAGCTTGCAGTTCACAAAACACTAGGAAATTTGAAAGGAATGGAGACTGTGTGGCGGTTTCCATTAGTGGGCTGCGTTTGTGACGCTATTTTTCAGTCCGTCTTTCTGAATTTGCTTTGGCATTGGCTTTCTATACTAAGTAGAGGAGGGAAGGAAGATCACATTGCACCCGTGGCGCAATGCAATCTTTTTTCCCTTCTCATCGCAATCATGCCATACACCCGTCATGGCAGAACCATGATAGGGAGGAAAGGAAAAACAACGCTTAGTGGAAAAGAGGCCTTAAGGAGTGAATTTGCTTAAAAGATTTTGCAGCTAACCCCCATACTCCTTCTCCACCACCCTTCCCTCCAAATCGGTATACACCTACTCCCGGGCTGCGTTGCCTGTTCAACCTCACCCACAAGCCTCTGTTTGTCTGCTATTGGTCCCATACTATGCCCAACTAGCAGTGTTTGGAATCTTTGAGCACTCACGTGTGCAGTTGATTATTTGTAACCAACTGCGCATGCGCCAGGCATATACCTTCCGGTTCAAATGTCCCAACCACTTCTAGCCGGGGCCGATAGCAGACAAATAAAAGTTTACGGGGGTAGACGTACAACGCAGTCCAGGAGTGGGTGCCATTCTGCATGTAAGTGTATATTGATTGAGGGGAGGTGGGTTAGCTCAGATATCCTTTAATCTATAAATCTCCTTTTTATGTGAGTGGAGAAGTTAGAAATTTCACATAAAACCTTTGACAGGGGGATTATGTTTTATCTCAAATAGAGACACATTACTCAACAGGTCTTGTACCTGTATTCTCTTTTTTTAGGATTATTCTCCCTGAAATATATAGGTACTACTACAAAATTGCCTAAATAACATTATTTCCATATTTGTTTTTGCAAGTAATATTTATATACTTTCCCCGGTTTTACAGTCTGCTTGAGAGGTTGCTGAAATCAGCATTTTTTACTTTTGAAAACACTGTGTCCGGGAGTGCGTTTAAATGAATGTTCCACCGATTTATTTATGTCCCTGTTTAACAAATTATAAGCAGGCAGAGGACAGCTGTGGTCTCTAATGATAACCAATTTGTCATGGCAGCCATGACTGTGCAGTTGTTTTACAAATTCTTCAACTTCCACTCCTCAGTTTGATACTTTGGACTCTTGACTCTTATTTAATGCACTAAATGTATTTTTCATAATGAAGAGCTCAGCATACCTTTCATCCCTGAAGCTGCTGTCTAATTTTTGGAAAAAAATAAAAAAAACTGTTGGTCATCCATGTAGGTGCACTGTGATGGCCTGTGCAGTAGCACATAGGATAAGGCGGTGTACAAGCAGCTCTGTGCTATTGTGGGGCCATCTTGTGGCTGTACTCGTACAGAAGCATGACAAACCTTTCTCACATAGGTTATGAGGATCTCCGCGCTGGAAAGGCAAGCTCAAGGGGGAAAGTGGAAGCCTCTGGATTGTTGGATTACTGACGTAAGTATCTTTATCTTTTCCCCTAATTTTCACTTCAGGAACACTTTAAATACATTACTACTTCATGAAGGAATAGAAACGGAAGAGATCCTTGAAAGCTGCTGTGATGACTTTGGTACTGAGACTTTGCCACCCAAGTCTGCTAGAGATTTAAAAATCCATAATGAATCAAAAATTGGTGTTTCGGGGTTTGGTAGAACAGTCTTAAATTGTAGTTGATCATTAACGTTTTTCTTAGTGTTCCTATAGGTAGGTCACTGATTCTGTATCTGTCTGTAAGGATGTATAGAAAACAGCCTCGTTACCTCAGGAGTGCTAGTTTTCTGACCAGTATTCGTCAAGACTTTCTGGTTGCTAAGCCCAGCCACATCCCCTTCCAGCCAGCAAGTTAGATTGTTGCCTGCCCTCTGTGCCAGCGCTGAGGTCAGGCAGTTGTCACATGTGGAGGAGAAAGAAAATGGTTAGTAGAGTCCAAATAGGATTTCTGATCTGTCTATTGCAGAGTTCCCCAACCCTGTCCTCAAGGCCCATCAACAATACATGTTTTTAAGAAAACCACAAACATGCACAGGTGAGGTAATTACTGTCTCAGCAAAGCTGATTAACAACCTCTGGGGAATTCCACAAAACATGCACTGTTGGTGGGCTTTGAGGATATGATTGGGAACACTGGTCTATGGTGACTCCCCAGGGCTCAGAACAGCCTGTTTTGTAATAGCAACCAGTGCTGCTAAGGTAGTTACAATCTGTACACTATACAGTTGTATTATCAGATAGATGGTGACCCATTGTGGGTCACTTAAACATGTTAGGTGTAATGTCAGTCTTTAACTTTAAAATCAGACTTTTAAAAAGTATATATTATACTTAATGATAAATGGCACTAACCAGTGATTTCACTCAAATCGTATACTGAGCCATGTGCCTATGATTGGCAGTGACACCTCCTCTCCCCCCCCCCCCCCCCCCAATAAACAAACGACATAGCTGCAAATGAATATTACATATTAACCTCACTGTGAGTGCAATATTTTGTCAGAACTGAAATATAGTAGTTGCTGTCAGATATATATCAGCAGTGGTTAGTTACAACTGAATGTGCAAGGTAATGTCCATGTTTCCCTATGGCTCAAGTGGGTGATATTACAGTTTAACAGTGTGCTAACCAGGAAGCTGTTGTGGGGTAATGGCCATTTTTAAAATGGATGATGGAGAATTCCATTGATCACAGTGGACAAATGAGACGCAGGAGAGGAGAAAGAGATTGAGGAGTAGACTACATGGGAGGTAAGTATGATGTGTGTATGGGTTATTTTGACTTTTTATTTTCAGTTCAGATTCTCTTGAAGCATGGACTAGTAAACAGAGATGGCCTATTAGATTCAGATAATTTTGGCTAGCATAAATATTGTCTGCTGCTTGGAATAGGGCCAATCAGTGTCAGCAGAAAAAATTGGCCCAGTACCTAACAGCATGCAATCTGCACAAAACCAGAAAATTTGAATCTCCAGTAGCTAACCGCACAAATCTGTTATCTGTTGTGTTTATTAATAGTCATGTGGAAAGCCTTGTAAATGTGTGCAAGGACTGTCAGCCACAGGGATTGAGACTTCATCAGGTGACTGTGTAGTGCTGAGTGCTATGCTGATACATCCCTGACCAATAGGCTGGTGAGGGAAGACAAAAAGAGTGTGCTTGGTTAAATAGTGGTGTAGATGCAACGACAATGACCTATTGGAAAGGTCTCGCCTCTTATGTGGGGCTGGAGACACCCATATGGGTTACCAGCAGTTGAACTTGTGTCCCTCTTTAGTAGTGGTCCTCAAACTAAGGCCTGCGGGCTGAATGTGGCCCCCTGAGGCTTTTTCACTGGCCCTAAACACCAAATATATAACTTATAGATGTGGCCCACTGCACCTTTAAATATCGGTGGCCTACATATAGAATAGCAGTGCTGGCTTCACCCATCCACATACTGTAGAATCCAGCAAGCAGTAATTTGCTGGCTTCCATTCAGGTTCATCAGGTGACACTGCTGTCCAACTGGACCTGAGTATGCTTCACTGTCTGGTGCGCAAAGACATTCTTTGGGCACCGCATATCTGAATGGCTGCTGCTGGGAGTTCTCCTCCAGGCATGATTGGGGGGAAATCAATACGTAGATTCAATGTCATGTTTTTCAACATCATTTTATGTATGTTCTGGCCTCCCAGCAGTCTGAAGTATGTTGATCTGGGCCCTTGACCAAAAAAGTGTGGGGACCCCTGCTGTTAAGAGTTGGGGACCAGGCTTAAAGGGAAGATTCTCTGGTTCCTAAACGTCTCTTTGTTTCAGGCCATGCCTGGGGAAGTTCCAGTATAGCTGTATGTCACAGGTTTTGTGTGGATAAATGTGCTTGGCCAGAATGAGTTTGTCCACCAGCAGTGCATATGTTTAAAAAATTAAAAACAGCAGTGAATGGCCGCAATAAGATAGATTCTGTAATAGGAATATACTTCATTAGCCGCATGTTACGCTGAGCACTTCCCTGCTTTTTCAAGCTTGAGAGGCTTCAAGTGAGGGACATTAGCTCGACTGCTAGTAACCTATACAGATGTCTCCAGCCCCAGATACGAGGTGAGACCTTTCCATCAGAGTATTATCCCTGCATCTATACCATATGTTGTCATTTTGTCATAATGTTGCCAATAGGCTAGTGAGGCATGTATTTAAAGCACACCACAGTTTAAGAGTTGTGAAGAATTATGAATTTTTACCCTAGTTCCATACTAAGGCCAGCCAGAGGCTTCTCCTTAATCTCTGGCTATCTTTGGAAGTACCGTGTGACATAAGCTCTTTTGAAGGCTTCCAAAAATCCCCAAAGTTGGATGAATAGCTTAAATGTGGGGAGATGGCTCTATGCGATCCAGAGCCCTTCCCTCTAACTTTTTCTCAGGATGCTTCAGTGTTACTTAAAAATGACTGTACTTCAAAAATATAAGTGATTTTGATTTTCAGCTTCAATCTTTGCCAGACTAATTTTTTTTTAGTCATAGGGTTTTTGTTTTGTGATGTTTTTTTAGGACAATATAAAAAGATTGTACAAAGCATGATCATAAACACATGACTACTTTTGTCTTTAAAGAGACTCCGTAACAAAAATTGCATCCTGTTTTTTTATCATCCTACAAGTTCCAAAAGCTATTCTAATGTGTTCTGGCTTACTGCAGCACTTTGTACTATCACAGTCTCTGTAATAAATCAACTTATCTCTCTCTTGTCAGACTTGTCAGCCTGTGTCTGGAAGGCTGCCAAGTTCTTCAGTGTTGTGGTTCTGCTATGAACTCCCCCTTCCAGGCCCCTCTATGCACACTGCCTGTGTGTTATTTAGATTAGCGCAGCTTCTCTCTTATCTTTTACAAGCTGGATAAATCGTCCTCTGAGCTGGCTGGGCTTTCACATAGTGAGGAATTACAGACAAGGGCAAAGCTGTTTGCAGGAAGAAAAGAGCAGCCTGAAACTTCAGTGCATGAGAGATGCAGGGGGAAAGAAACACACAAATGATCTCTTGAGATTCAAAAGGAAGGCTGTATACAGCCTGCTTGTGTATGGATGTATTTTCTATGTGTGGACATACTGTACATCAACCTACTTCCTGTTTTGGTGGCCATTTTGTTTATTTATAAACACACTTTTTAAAACTGTTTTTAACCACTTTTAATGCGGTGGGGAGCGGCGAAATTGTGACAGAGGGTAATAGGAGATGTCCCCTAACGCACTGGTATGTTTACTTTTGTGTGATTTTAACAATACAGATTCTCTTTAAAGTAAAAGTGAAGGAGTAGAAGAGCTGGCCACTAGGTATTACGCAAACCAACCTTTATTTAAACTTCATTAAAAAAAAAAAGGATTTTTGTATAGGACAGGGGGGAGGGGAGGAAACACCTGCCTAACCTAACTGCTTTTTTTTTTTTTTTTGGTTGCTAGGCTCCAGCTTTGCCAAAATCAAAGTAATAAACCACTCAAATATATGTAAATTAACTTACTTGTGGTTTCCTCAAGAACTGTGCTGTCACGTGCATGCATCAAGGTGCCACCCACCAGTTATGGCTACACAACCTGCCGCCAATAAAAGGCCAGATCCTCTGGTCATCATCCAATAAATATGGGGGCGGCATGGAGGATTTGAGCACTTTTATAGGCTGTAATGTGAATTATGGTGGCCCATCAATATTCTGATAAAGATATCTACCTCTACTGCTTCCAATAATCGAACCCCCACAAAACTGCTGTTATGCTAGGTACACAATGCAATTTTCTGACAGCTTTACTGTCAAATCGATTATTTCCATGTCTGATCTGATTTGTGATCAATTTTCCATATGAGTGAATAGAAAATCGATCAGTAATGCATCGTATGTATCTAGCATTAGGTAGGCATCCCCCCCTCTCTGTTCCATAAGTGTCTGTGATGAGCCGATAAAACTTTTATGGAGCTTAAATAAGACTGGTTTGTATGGCTATAGGAAATATTTTAACGGCCAGATTTTCTTGCTCATTCTCATTTAATGGTGAAATTAGATTAACCAAGTAACTGTTCTCCACATGTACATACTGTAGCTTACCTAATAAAAGTTCAATGTTTCATAGTGATCTGAAACAACAACCACACACACTTGGTTATGTATTGTAGCATCTCCAATATGGTAAGTCTAGTGTGGGTTTTCTCTGCAGTGGTTCACACCTACCAAACATGGTCCAAAGAATAACAATCTGTGATCTCGTAGGGCTCATTTATTTGTGTGGAATAAGGGCTAGGTAATGTGATCTAGTCCTACAGCTAAAATTAATATAGCACAAACTGATGAAAAATATACACCCTGCCATGAGAGAGATGTCAGAATAAGCAGACTGTGTAGCTTCAGATGCCTGTCCACCACAGACAGTGACCCTTTACTAGGCACACCAAAACCTTCACAAAGGTCAGCACATGCATGAAATTCGTATACCAATGTTTACTAGACCACCTTATTGTCCAGGGTACACTTTGGAGCTTCTATGACTTTGATAGCAACTGGACATTGTAGAATCTATTTCTTCACTCTGACAATGATTGTGTTGAGTCCAATCAGTTTAGCTGTGAATAAGGTGAATCCCGCAGATCCCTCCACTACTAGTGGAGGCAGGGGCATTGAGTGAATTAAACTACATACCTGCAGAAATTGAGAACCTTTTGTTCCCAGCAGATCTGACAGGAGCATTTGGAACAAAAACACTGTTTGACGGATCTGAGGAGACAGGAAATGTAGGGTTGACCTGGAATTACATGGACACTAGTGACCCCAAAAAAAGACATCAAAAGGATTTAGACAAAATACTAAACCAACCATCAAAAAAAATAAAAAATAATCTGAATGATGTGCTATATCTACACTTCACTCCTTAGCTATATGCTTTCAATTAAGGAAGAAGTTAAAATTCTCATTAACAAATTCAATGAAACTTTATAAGCCATCCACCTGGGAAACTGATTGCGATACAGTAAATTCCCTTTTTTGAACTAAATTTTGAAAAATGATTTATACCTTGCTGGACTTGGTGTGCGAGCATAATTCTTCCCAGAAACATGCTTGTAATCCAAGACACACATATCAAAATGAATTTCCCCATAAGGATTCATGGGAATTCAGGTGATTGTTTCCACATTTAGAAAACATTCATAGAAAAATATTTAAACCAAATACTGTACTGTTAAGTACAGTGTTTTCCAAGATTTTTTTTCCCAGCCAGGTGGCAGGAAAATGTTGCCAGGGAAAGAGGGACAAGGACATGCAGGGCTGGTGCTGGGCAATTGCCAAGGGCTCCAGAGCCATCTGATAGGGCAGTGATGGCTAACCTTGGCACTCCAGCTGTGGTGGAACTACAAGTCCCATGAGGCATTGCAATATTCTGACAGCTCTAAGCATAACTCGGGGAGGCAGAGGCATGATGGGATTTGTAGTTTTGTCACAGCTGGAGTGCCAAGGTTAGCCATCACGGGGAAGGAGAAAAATCACACATTGCACAGTAGGCTTTTCAAACACATAGGAAAAGCTTACCCCCGCACTGCAGCAAGACATGCGCGGTGGGCACGGGCAGCTAGGACTGCAGTGAATAAAGGGCTAATTTCCATGGGCAGCTGAACTGTGTGCTCAGCAAGCAGTTGTTAGAGTTTGAGAGGCATTTCACTGCCTATCAACTGCCCATGGAAAATAGGCCTTAAAGCGGACCCAAACCAAACATTTTTTTAATTCAAAATATTTAGTTGCACCACTCTGACACACAAAGATAAATAAACACTCCTTCAAGCCTATGAGCATTTCAGTGCATGCTTTTCACCCTTCTCTTTTCATAACTAGGGTTATACAGGTGGCAGCCATTAGCAATTCCTCCTTTGCTGCTACTCCACCAGTTTGTCGGATTCTGTCCTGGCAATTTGAAAGGAAGGGAGGGGTTTCTCCAATAAATGTAAAATATTTTATATTTCTCATCATGCAGCTGAAAAAAGGCTATTTGATTATAATTTAGAAAATACATTTTATTTCTGAAATATGAGCTCTACCGTGTGAGGAAGATTGTCTGCTATACCAGTGTACAGCCCTGTTGCCCCTATAGGACGCCTAAATGACGTGCTTCAAGTTTGCAGCATCGTCGAGCCTGTTCTGATAGGAGAGTAGATGACAGCTGGTAGCTCACCAAAATTAGCCAGGAGAGGCACCCGGCCGTTAGGGCTTTGAGAGAACACTGAAGTAAAAATGTAAAAAAGACTCACTATATCTAACAGAATCATGGATATCTTTTGGCTCACCCCAACCTTTTTTTTTGTGTGTGGCTTTAACCTCTTCAGGACCACAGGATTTACCCCCCTAAAGACCAGGCCACTGCAACTTTAAGGCCAAGCTGCAGGGCTGCACGACACAGCACACAAGTGATTTTCTCCCCACCAACAGAGCTCTCTGTTGGTGGGGTTTGATCACCCTCAGGTAGGTTTGTTTGTTTGTTTTTTTAGTACATATGTATTGTATTTTTATTTTTTAATTATTATTTAAATTTCCCTCCCCCCTCTGCTTATCACAGCGATCGCTTCTGTGTCCCCCGTATAGCGCTGCTGTAGATCGCAGTGCTGTACATGTTTTATCAGATGGCGTTTTCGCCGTCTAACACTCTCCCGAGCTCCGCTCTGCACACCAAGCAGGAGATGCGCGCGCAGCCTGCGTACGATCTGCAAAACAGAGCCCCAGGACTTTACAGCATTAGGCAGTCCTGGGGCTGCCACCGCGGCTACGCCCATTGGCGGGACGCGGTTGGCAACTAGCTAACAAGGAACTTATGCAATGACAGTTGTTTTTCTCTACTTTTAAGAATTTGATGGAAATGTGACAATAGTCACTAGTCTCAGATTAATTCTGCAGCATCGAAGGAAGAAGAACCATTGGCTCAGTTGTGAAGACCTGATTCATGTATACATTCTGTGCTTGTATATCAAGATGTTATCTAGGTGAAATTTCATTCAAATATTTTTCACCATCTTGCAAAGTGCTCTTAAACCAAGTTACTCTTAATTCAAGGTTTTACTGTACCAGAGACTAGAGATGGCCCGAACAATTCGCCGGTGAACTTCCGTGGTTCGCGATCGCGGAGAACCGCAAACTTCTCTGGAAGTTCAATTCGCCCCCAGAGTGCATCATTAGGGTCAACTTTGACCCTCTACATCACAGGCAGCAGGCACATTGTAGCCAATCAGGCTACACTCCCTCCTGGAGCCCCCCCCCCTTATAAAAGGCAGGCAGCGTCAGGCATTGGACTCACTCGTGTGCTTGCAGTAATTAGAGAAGGGACATTAGGGAAAGCTTAGTTAGGCTTGTTAGGTTGCTCTTTCTTGCTGATACTTATTGCTAAAAAGCACTCCTCATGAGAGAGAGATGCATTATATACAGCCCTGTCAGTCACAGCTGGCTTTTGGCATCTTAATTCCTTCTGTGCCACGGCCAGGCCCAGCACATTCAGTGACTACCTGTGTGTGTGATAGGCAGCTGCACATTTGTAATCCCAATCACTGCAGCTGTTCACTGTTTAGTCCACCTACGTGAGCGCACGCATTATTAATACCACCTGCTCAGGGTACCTGTGTGTGACAGGCAGCTGCACATTTGTAATACTAGTCACTGCAACCTGTGTAACCGTACATTGTATTAGTCAAGTCAGTGCATACCTTTTACTTCATCCCCCCAATATGGACAAAACAAAAGGCAGAGGCAGGCCACCTGGCAGGTCTGTTCGAGGTCGCACTGTCGTGATTTCGTGCGGTCCTCGACCAAAGTACAGTGTTCAGAAGAAGGCATGTGCCATCAACCCCCAATATTGTCAGGACATAGTTGACTATTTAACCCCCCTGGCGGTATGAAAAATTCCGCCAGGGGGCAGCGCAGCAGTTTTTTTTATTATTTTTTTTTTTTAAATCATGTAGCGAGCCCAGGGCTCGCTACATGATAGCCGCTGCTCAGCGGCATCCCCCCGCCCGCTTCGATCGCCTTCGGCGATCTCCGATCAGGAAATCCCGTTCAAAGAACGGGATTTCCTGGAGGGCTTCCCCCGTCGCCATGGCGACGGGACGTCATTGGGAGTCCCGAACCACCCCTCGGCGCTGCCTGGCACTGATTGGCCAGGCAGCGCACTGGGTCTGGGGGGGGGGGGGCGCGCGCCGCATCAGATAGCGGCGATCGGGCGGGGGCCGGCTGCGATCAGAGTGCTGGCGCAGCTAGCAAAGTGCTAGCTGCGTCCAGCAAAAAAAAAAATTATGAAAATCGGCCCAGCAGGGCCTGAGCGGCACCCTCCGGCGGCTTACCCCGTGTCCAGCACGGGGTTACCGCTAAGGAGGTTAACACAGAACACCTCATCTTTCTCAGCTTCCGCACGGAAGCGTGACATATCTTCCTCCTCCTGCTCTGATTCTGGCACCCCACTTAACACTCAGTTGGCTGCCACCACCAAAGTACCATCACCCCAGGGCTCAGCGGTGTGGACATTTTTTTTGTGTGTCTGCCTCAGATGAGAGCAATGCCATCTGTACTCTTTGCCACCGAAAATTGAGCCGTGGAAAGACCAAAACCCGCGTAGGGTCAACTACCTTAGGAAGGCACATGATTACAAAACACAAACTGCAATGGGATGACCACCTGAGGAAAGCAGCACACAAAAGCAAAGCCACACACCGCAGTGAAAGATACCAGGCCGCAATCTTTTCTCAAAAAAGGCGATACCTAAACTGTACAGTGATGTTGAAAAGCAAGTGGTGACATCTCTGGCACACACATTGGGTCAAGGGTCCATCTGACCACGGAGGCCTGGTCTGCAAAGCACGCTCATGACTGCCCGAAGACTAAGTCAGTTCCCACACACAGCATCTCTGCCTGCATGCCGTGTGACTGCCTGCCCCAAGACTGATTCGGTCCCCACACAGCATCTCTGCCTGCAGGCCGCTTGACTGCCTTCTCCGCCACCACCAACAGGGTCCACCAAGACTCCAGGCGGATTCCTGAATTTTTAAGGCCGCTGCTAGCATAATAATTTTTCTGGTGCATGTACATGCCTGCCTAATTTTTCTGGCTGCGACAACAAAACAAAGGGCATGTACATGTGTCAATTCCCCTTCGTGATCATTACATTGCCGCAGTGAAGGGGCTTGCGTATCACAATGAAGCAATGACCGAGGGCTATATGAGTGTCTGGGGAGGTGTCATTGTGAACAGACCAAATTTGATCAGCTGGGCAGTCACTGTTCTGTCATTGAGCAACCTCAGCCCAGCGACCATATGGGCTTGAAAACCGCCATGGCCTGCACTCTGGCCATGGTGCGCACCAGTCCAGCATGGCCGTCGCTACACAGTGAGTTGGGTGTGTCAGTGTGAAGCAGTACACTAATTACACTCCCCGATTGATGTATACACATGCAAGATGTTTTAAAGCACTTTAGGCCTCCAGTTTAGCATGCAATGTGACTTCTGCCCTTAAAACGCTGCTCTGTGTCAAATCCAGATTTTTCCCCGGGACTTTTGGCGTCTATTCCACTCCTCCATGCAGAAACTCTGATGTTAGACCCCTTGAGACATTTTTTCCATCAGTTTTGTGGCCAGCATAAATGTTTATAGTTTTCAAAGTTTGCCTTCCCATTGAAGTCTATTGCAGTTCACGGAAGTTCGAGCGAATTGAACTTTTGCTGGAAGTTCGCGTTTGGCGAACCAAAAATTGGATGCCATAGTATGCAGGTTAGAGGTTGCCACGTTGCAGACGCCGCCTGAATCGAGAACTTGGAAAGGCACAAAGAACATCCGTTAACTAATTGAGTAAAGGTATTCTAGAACTTTCTCTGTATTGGGAAGGATTTAACCCCCCTGCCGTTACAATTCTGGCGGCAAGGGGGCAACACAACACTTTAATTTTTTTTTTTTTTAAATCATGTAGTGAGCCCAGGGCTCGCTACATGATAGCCGCTGACAAGCGGCATCCCCCTATCCACTCTGATCGCCTTCGGCGATCAGAGTAAGCAGGAAATCCCGTTCAGAACAGGATTTCCTGCTGGGCTTCCCCGATCGCCATGGCGACCGGGCGGGATGACGTCACCGACGTCATAGGGAATCCCGATCCACCCCTCAGCGCTGCCTGGGACTGATTGGCCAGGCTGCGCAAGGGGTCTGGAGGGAGGAGGGGCAGCGCGGCAGGTAGCGGCGAATTGGCGGCGAGCGGAAACTGCACGCAGCTAGCTGCGTGCAGGAATTTTTTTTTTTTTTTTTAAATCGGCCCAGCGGGGCCTGAGAAATCCTCCTACGCAGGTTACCCCGAGCTGAGCTCGGGATAACCGGCAAGGAGGTTAAAGGAAACCAGAGGTGAATGCTTTGGCACAAAATAAACAAATACTCTGGTGTGCCATTTTTTGTTTTTTTTATGAACCTCCATGCAAAACACAGTTCATCAGAAAAGCATATTATTTAGTGGGCTGTGTGCAAAATAAAATCACCATTTCTAAAAACCTCTTATGACTAGAAAATATAGATAACAAAAAACAAGCAGCTCCTTCCTCAGCACGGCAGCAGCAGCAGCTCCTCCCATCTCATAACAGCTCTCTGTGATGCTGCAAGTATACAGAATAGGAAAGCAGAGCCAGAAGGGGGAGGCTTGGGCTTGAAAAGTCATCAGAGAAGACAGACTGCAATGATTCCTGAGCAAAGCCAGACTGAATGCTCAGTCAGGGATTTTATCAGGGCTGATAACAAGCAGGCTGAGCAGCGAAGGATGAAACAGAGAGCAGGATAGGTGTTTTCTCGAATGTTCTCACTGATATATATAGTAAAATACATGAGGGTGCTTCCTCCCTGGTACATTTTAACCACTTTCTCCTTTGCTACAGTATATCTACGTCAGCTGTGGCTCTCTCCAAGCCACAGCCACGTAGATATACTGACCTGCTTGCAGCCCTGTTGTGCAGGAACAGGTGCGCTTCAGAGCGCACCTCCTGGCACTAACAGCTGCAATACTAATTGGTGAAAGGGAAAATGTTCCCTTGTAGCCAATTAGTGACCCCCCCCCCCGCGGATGAACGATCACCGCTGTAGCAAACAGCGTGATCATTCATCTCTCCCCCTCCGTGGTCGGATCTGCTAAAAAAATGATAAGAAAGCAGTCCGACTCACCTGTTCCTGTTCCAGCGACCAGCCTGCAGCCCGAGCCTCCGATCCCCGCTCTGCACGCAGCCCTGTGATGCTGAATAGCCGAGTCCCGGGAACCGGCATCACAGGGCTGTGTGCAGAGCGGCGATCGGAGGCTTGGGCTGCAGGCTGATCGCTGGAACGAGATAAGGTGAGTCAGGCTGCTTTCTTATCATTTTTTATAGCGATCTGGCCACCGAGGGGGCTGCCTGGGGGGGGGGGGGCATCTGGCTGGGTCATATGGGGGTGTGTGGACCCCTGGTGGGGGGTAAAATGTGCAGCTGGGGGGGGAGATAAAGTATGAGGGGCCACATTTTTTTTTTCAAATGTAGAATTTTATACTGGGGGCAGATCTGGCTATAATGGTGGGGGGGCCTAATCCTGGGTGCACCTGCAAATCCTGAGGGCGCATCTGGCTATAATGGGGGACCACTATTCCTGGGGACACATATGGACACATGAGGGGCAGCAATCCTGGGGATACATCTATCTATGCTGGGAGGTGGCAAACACAGAGGACACATTGGGCTATACTGGGGGGACTGATATTGGGGACACATCTGGCTATAAGGAGGGGGTCTGATACTTGGGACACATTTTGCTTTCACTACTGGGAGACATAATACTAGTGACATGTTTTTATCTCCTGTGGTACTTTTTATTTTTAAACTGGAATTGATAAAAACTGAGAAAAAATGCATTTTTTTCATTTTCCCCCTCTCTTTCCCATTAAAATGCATAGAAAACTTTTTTGGTCTAGGGATAAAATACCCACCAATGAAAGTCTAGTTTGTCCTGAAAAAACCGATACCTAGATCAGTTAGGTGTCATGAGTAATGATAAAGTTATGGCTGATTAAAAAGGGACACCGCTAAAGTGTCAAAACTGCTCTGGTCAATAAGGGGAAAACAAGGTCTGGATGCAAAGTGGTTAAGAATTATCTTCTCTTCCTTGCTGCAGGAGGTGGTAAGACTAGCTGACGGTGTGCCACTGAAGCACATATCGTGCTGGAAAGTTTGACTCTTGATTATATCTGCTACTACACACTGCATATTGGGACTTGTCCAGATCTCCCAGGTTGCATATATTGCACAGTGGCTGATTATGGGTCACAAGGAATTCAATGAGATCTGACATACACAAATGCAGCTCACATCCAGTGAGCTTAATTTGTGTATCCCTGATCTCTGACTGCAAGTGCTTCTTGGGTGGGTTATCGCAGATTACTATGAGTTGCTATGCTACCTGCTCTGTGCAGGCAATCATGTTTGATTATTCAAGCAACTGAGCAGGCGGTACTTTAGAGTGCATCATTGCATAAACATGTACTCTTTTTCATGCTTTGGCCCAGTGGGCTGCAAACTAATATGGAAATCACTTATTTTGTATTAATATGACTTTTTCCCCGACTAAGGCAAAATTTCAATTTACTTTCCCAAATAAAGTACAGGCAGAAACAAAACCTAAAAATAAAATCTGTTATTGTCAACAATGTGTCCTTTTTGACAGCCAAAATTCTGAATAATAATTTAACCAATGATTCTCAGAATGTTTCAACCCTTACCTGGCACAAGCATCAAGACTTAAAGGATAACTGTAAGCTATTTAAAAAAAACAACAACTTCCTTGGGCCTTTTACCAGCCCTCTGCAGACACCCTGTGCCCACCCCAGGACAAAACTATCCTCCAGTCACCCGCCGTGGCTCACTTCCGTTTAGTGTTGGGCGAACACCTGGATGTTCGGGTTCGGGAACGTTCGCCGAACATGGCCGCGATGTTCGGCATGTTCGGGCCGAACTCCCCGAACATCCCGCTTTTGGGGGCCCTATGGGGTCGCAGGCATAAGGGGGGCATGCCCCGATCGCGGGGGGGGGGGGAAATTCCCCCCACCCCCCTCCGCTAGCACTCCCCCCTCTGCCCGCTTCCCCATACAAAAGTTTGACAAAAGTAAAATAGTACCGGTGGTGGTGGCTGGCTGCTGCAGTGGCTGGCTGGCACTATGAAGTGACTGAGGAGGAGGAGTCGGAGTAGGACGCGTTGAGGGAGGCCGGGCAGCGGGCGGTTCAGCGGTAGTACCCTTGTGGTACTTCCGCCCTTTCTCTGACCTCACGTCCTCTGCATACGAGGGTACGCGTCACGGGTACGCGTCGGCCGAACAGGGGCCCTGTTCGGCCGGGCATTCAGCAGTTCGGGCGAACCCGAACTCGAACATCACCCGAACAGGGTGATGTTCTGCAGAACCCGAACAGTGGCGAACACTGTTCGCCCAACACTACTTCCGTTTTCCGCAACAAATTGTCGCAGGTCACTGTCCCTGCATGGCCCTGGCCGTGCGCATCTTGTCGCTGGGAGCGTACTGCGCCGGATTGGAGTGCAGCTAGTGCAGTGCTTAGTTGCAGAAAATGGAAGTGGGCCACAGCGGGGGACTGGAAAATAGTCTTGTCCTGGGGCGGGCATAGGACGTCTGCAGGGGGGTGGTTGAAGCCCCAGGTAAGTTAAAGTTTTTTTTTTTTTATAGCTTACAGTTGTCCTATGATTTACCTGTGATTTAAAAAAAAAAAGTCAGGGCAAGGCCGAGGCACAGGCGAGAGAAGCTCCAGCCTCAGGGCACCGTGTAGAAGGGGGCGCACAACTCACTGTGGTATCATTCCTCTATTGTGTTTGAAGCAAAGAGAAATAAGAAAAGGAGATATATGGAAGCCAGATAACTAGATTCTAAGGTGTTGGGGGGGATTGGGGGCCCTGGGGCACCTCTTAGTCTCATAGCAATCAGTGCGTGACGGCTGGGGTGGAGGGGTGCATTTTGGTGTCTCAGCCTTCGGTGCTGAAGGACCTTGTCCCGGCTCTGCCTGAAGTAGTGGGAAGCATGTGAATGTTCCAGAGGCTTTCAAGATCCTTTCACCTCACTGCTGCTGTCCAAAACCCTCTTACTGTTCATGGCTATGCTCCCATCCATGTACGAGCAAGACAGTACTGCGCCTGCACAACTACTAGATGCGTTTCCATGCTGCAAGTACCAGCCATGCATGCCCAGTAAAATGAGGCCTCAATCTGCTGGGCATGCTTAGTGCATACTCATGCAATACGGCCACGTTCCTGCAAGGATGATAGCACAGCCACGAGAAACATTCTACAATTCTGTTTAGAGGGACCCAGCGCTAGAATGATGGAAGGGTTGGGGGGGCAGAGTTTATGGGTCAAGAGAATCTCAGAAGTGTCTGGACTGTCCAGAGGCTTCCCTCTTCTGAGGTAGGCATCTAATTTTTAGCTTTTAGGTAACTTCAGGTTCACTTTAAGACATCCATACTTTTCACTGAATTTACTAAAGTAGTGATCATTCTGTATGCACCTTGAAAATGTACCAATCGAAACTTGCTGAGGTAGAATTTGATTGGTCCATTTTCAAGCTGCATGTATAATTTGCATAATCCTGCATCAACTACAAACAATGTGCATCTCAAAGTCAGACATACTGTTAAAGGGGTTCTGTAAGGGTTATAAAAAAAAAAAAAAAAAAAGACACTTACCTGGAGCTTCTATCAGCCCCCTGCAGCGGTCATGTCCTGCACCGTCCTCTACGATCCGCCGTTCCCAGTCTTATTCGGCATCTGAATCAACTGCGGCTGCGCGGCCATAGCCTGCGTGCATCAGGGATTTTCGTACTGCGCCTGCACAGTAAACTCTCGATGACACGGGCGGGAGCCAGCACTATTTGTCCATTTAGACAAATAATAGACCAGTGGCGGTGGCGAGGAACAGAAGATTGTAGGAAGACGGCGCGGGACATGACAGCTGCAGGGGGCCAATAGAAGTGTCCATTTTTTTTATTTATTTTTTAAAACCTCCACAGCACCCCATTAAGGATTGGGATTCCACTAGTGCTGGGCATCCATCTCTGAGATGTCGGCACCTGTGCAGTGCTGCTATGCCATGCACAGATATAGGATTCAGATGCGTTTTCCGGAACTCTGAAGCAATGCTTCAGTTCTTTTTCTCGCATGTGAATTCCGAAGGAGCCTTTTAATTTCGATAGGCTGCAATTCCGGATTTGTGTGCCTGAAATCGGGCAGAATCACACCTGGTGAAAACAAGTCCTAAGATGGCAAAGTATGATGGGAAAAAAAAACTGACAAGATTAGCCACATGCTGGTTTCAAGTGTTTGACACTTCTGAAGCCGGAAAGATCGATTGGATGCTAGGCAACCGGTATTGTTTAACTTCCCTGGCAGTATGATCATTTCTGGATTTTTTGGGTCTAAAAGCGGTACAAATTTTTTTTCACATGCTTTTAGACCAGGCATGGGCAAACTCAGCCCTTCAGCTGTTACGGAACTACAAGTCCCACAATGCATTTGCCTTTATGAGTCATGACTGTGGCTGTCAGACTCCTGCAATGCATTGTGGGACTTGTAGTTCCTTAACAGTTGGAGGGCCAAGTTTGTCTATGCCTGTTTTAGACCCTAAAAGCAGAAAAAAAAATAAAAAATCATGCAGCAGCCCCTCCAGACTCAACTCCCTAGGATCCAGTGCTGCAATTCGCAGCCAGTCCTCCAGGTGGCACTGCAACCCTAAAGTGAGATTGCCATCTGTCCTCATGAGGACAAACAGCAATCACATCAGAGGGATCGAGAGCCTTCAAGGACAGGAAGGAGAATGGCTGCCAGCATTGGAATCCCGGCGGAGGTGAGTAGAAACACCAACACGCTGCACTGTCTCCCCATACATCCTGACTTCTACCCCCAAGGCTGATTATTTTTCGCCAAGGAGGTTAAAAGGAAATAAATATAGCAGCCTCCATATCCCTCACAGGTCAGGTTACTTTTGAGTTGAATTATTCTTCTGCACAGTGCAGTTAAAGGGAACCTAAACTGCGAGGGATATGGATTTTTCCTTTGAAACAATACCAGTTGCCTGGCAGCCCTACTGATCTCTGGCTGCTGTAGTGGCTGAATCACAGACCTGAAACAAGTATGCAGCTAATCCAATCGGACTTTAGTCTGAGTTGGGGCGGTGCGGCAGGTGGCGGCGATCGTGTAGTACACGCAGCTAGCAAAGTGCTAGCTGCGTGTAACAAACAAAAAAAAATTGTGCAAATCGGCCCACCACGGCCTGAGAAATCCTCCGCGGCGGCTGAGCCCAAGCTCAGCTCGGTCTTACCGCCAGGGAGGTTTAAGGGAAGTTAGTGTCAGGTACCCTCATCAAATTCCCCTTTTAACCAACTATTTGAGCTGATCCTCAAAATGCACCTGCGAGTGATAGGCACAGGTGGCAAACTAAAGCTAGGTACGTGCGTACGAATGTCACCCAAGCAGGGGTCAGGACTCGATCCCCCGGGCAACAGTTCCGGACAAGTTTTGTACAGACGTCGCTAGTGATGTCAGCTACGAGTATTCATAATTGAACATTTAAATTAGATGGCCCTGTCTGCGGCGGGGGAAAGGGGGGGGGGTTAACTTACCTATGCCGCTGGCCACCTAATACCACCCTTTCCTCCTTCGATGAAGGAAGTAGTGGAGTAACGTGGAATGCATTGACCACAGGTAGCAACAAAGGCAAGTTAACCCCCCTCTGCCACGGGCAGCACTATCCAACTTAAATTTCTATTACAAGTAGCTACGTACTTGTAGGTAACATCACTACACATTGCTAGCCTATAGACTTGTGACACATTCTGTCTCTATAAAGGTGGAGGAGGGCAAATGAAGCAACGCACCTCAAGAACCATGTCCTCGACCGAGCCGATTTGCCAAGGTGTATCAACCACCTATGAATGAGGATAGGCGCCACTGTACAAACTCCTTATCCATCAGCCACCTTGACGTTCAAACGTTGCACGGGTGTATAAAGTTTTAGCCTATACAGCATACATACATACATACATGCACACGTACAGTACACCTGCCATCTTACAATCTACTTGGGTCAAAGTCGCCTTGTTCCAGCACCATCCTAGTATCCAGGGTGCAGCGGATTTCACCTACTTGTGCCATCTTACAATGCAATATTACAAATTACTTACAGTACAGATGAAACTATTTCTTTGCAGCCTTCAAACAATCCAGTATTTTGTGGAGCAGAGAGGTTCGATGCATTGTACATGTTCTCAGTCTGCATGTAACTTAGTCCTATGCAAGACAATCCCAGCTGTCAAACTTGTTTAGCTCAGTTTCAAGCTGCAGCTCCATGTAATTTGTATGCACACCCAAAATGTTTGCAAGATTGTAATATCTAGTGAGGTCCAAGGTGAAGTGCATGCTCATTATGACATACAGTAAGTGACCCGCCTCTTAGAAAGGCTGTCATGTGAACCAGTCATGTGACCTGTTCAGTGCTATATCATTGGCAAGTGTCTCTGCGTTCGTATTTGTCCGTGTCAGTGCTTTTTAGCACTGTGCATGTGCAGGGACAAGAGGCAGAGACACTGCCGACGGTGCAGAGAGCCGGAGGACGGGACCAGAAGGGTGCAGGCGTGTGTTCGCGCGGCGGGCGTCATGTGCGAGCATGCACGCGGCAGTAGTGACATACCTAGGCCGGTTTTAAACGGGCTAAGTCATTAGTACAAAATAACTGGCTTTTTGGAAATGTATACTTAAATAAAATTCTGTTTTTACGCCATCCTCTATAATAAAACCTAACTGTCTCTGCGTCCCAGCCCTGCACTTCCTGTTTGTGTGTGTCCCGTGTTTTGTGCTACTGCGCATGTGCAGGAGGGACGCAGAGACTGAGGAGAGCTAAGGGAGGACGGGCAGGCGCATGAGTGGTGACTGCGGCGTTCACGGGGAGAGTGAGAGGGAAGAAAGGGGAGTGGAGGGGATTCAACACAAACCTAGAGCCTGTTTTGAAACGGGCTTAGGTCTACTAGTCACACTATAATTGTTTATAGTTTCTGTTATCGGTTTGTTTTCAAATATACTGCCGCCATAACTTTTTTTTTTAGGGGGTTGTCTTATGCTCTGTTGCAAAAAAAAAAAAAAAAAAAACATTAATGGGAACAACCCAGTCATGCTTGGCAAATAAATCTGATTCTGAAAATAGGAGCTTTAAAGAGAACCCGAGGTGTGTTTAAAGAATGTTATCTGCATACAGAGGCTGGATCTGCCTATACAGCCCAGCCTCTGTTGCTATCCCAAACCCCACTAAGGTCCCCCTGCACTTTGCAATCCCTCATAAATCACAGCCGTGCTGTGAGGCTGTGTTTACATCTGTAGTGTCAGTCTCAGCTGCTCCCCCGCCTCCTGCATAGCTCCGGTCCCTGCCCCCGTCCCTTCCCTCCAATCAGCAGGGAGGGAAGGGATGCAGGCGGGAACTGGAGTTCTGCAGGAGGCGGGGAGAGCAGCAGACTGACACTATAGAGATATCGGAAAATTGATACTTACCTTCCGTAATTTTCCTTTCCTGGATCAAACGATGGCGGCATACACATGGGTATTGGCTCCGCCCCCGAACCTGATAGGACAGATCACCTATAAGATTTCCGCTCCGCCCCCCTCCAGCCATTCTGGTGAAAATCAGGCCTCGAATGGACAACATGGAGGGATTCGTATGCCGCCATCGTTTGATCCAGGAAAGGAAAATTACGGAAGGTAAGTGTCAATTTTCCGATTTCCTGGACCAAACATGGCGGCATACACATGGGATATAACAAATCACGCTTGAGGGAGGGAACTGTTGCAAAAAGATTAACACTTTATTTATACAGACAAGACAGCTCTCCCAAAATCAACAGATGACAAGGAAGCAGGGTCAACATGGTAATGTCTCAAAAAAGTATTAACGGAAGACCACCCTGCTGCTCTACAAATAGACTCTACAGAGACTTTAGAAAAACAGGCCCAGGAAGCCGCCATGCCCCTGGTTGAATGAGCCCGAACTTCAGTAGGTACAGGTAATTTCTTAAGAATATAAGCCTTCTGTATGGTCTTTACCAGCCATGAAGCAATAGTTCTAGAGGTTACTGGCATTCCCTTCCTGGGGCCTCTGAAATTGATAAACAGATATTCTGAGGACCTGAACAGAGCTGTAGCTTCCAGATACAGTCTAATGGACTGCCCCACGTCTAAAGGATGATAACTCTCATCTGCCAGAAGAGTGGGTAAAGAAAGCTCCTGATTTATGTGGAACGCAGAGGCAACCTTCGGAACAAACTGCAGCACTGGTCTAATCACAACCCTGTCTGGGAAGAACTCCAAAAGGTTGCCAGAGCATCCCAGGGCTTGGAGATCTGACACTCTTTTTCCCGAGGCCATTGCTGTTAGGAAGACTGTTCTCATCGTCAGATCTTCTAATGACAAGGACTGCAGAGGAAAGAATGGAGGAGAGGACAAGACCTCCAGTACCAAAGACAGGTCCCATTTCGGAAAGAAAGGCTTCCTGGGAGGACGCATTTTAAGAAGTGCCTGGATAAACTGCATCACTATAGAGTGAGCGGCCCATCGATGACCTGTCAATGCTGATAAGGCTGACACCTGAACCTTTATGGCTGCAACACTAAGGCCCTTATCAACTCCCGTTTGTAAGAAGTCAAGGATGTTCTGGACCTCCGGCTTCATACTATCGAATCCTCCTTCCAAAGCGTAATTCACAAATCTTTCCCATATCCGGTAGTATGTGGAATTTGTGGAAGGTTTTCTTGCTTTTAGAAGAGTCTATCACCTGTCTAGAACATCCGATGTTCTCATACCTCTTCCTTTCAACCTCCAGGCCGCTAAATCCAGCTCCTTGACTCTCGGATGAAGGATGCTCCCCTGGGACAGGAGTTTGTGACTCATCGGCAACCTGATTGGATCCTCCACACTTAGAAATGTTGCTAGGGCAAACCAAGGTCTTCGGGGCCAGAAGGGAAGTATAGCGATGATCGTGCATGACTCTCTGCACAGCTTTTGCAGGAATCTCGCAATCAGAGGGAACGGAGGGAAAGCATATCCCAGATCGAAGTCCCACTTCTGGACCAGACAGTCCACTCCTGCCGCCGAGGGGTGATGATACCGGGAGAAAAACTTCTGAACCTTCTTGTTCCTTGGGGATGCCCATAGGTCTACCTGTGGAAGCCCCCACCTCTTGGTGATTTTCAAGAAGACCTCCTTGTCTAAGGACCACTCGTGGGGATCCACAAATTCCCTGCTCAGATGATCCGCCAAGGTATTCTGCTCCCCTGGTAAATAGATTGCCGTTAGGTCTGCCAAGTTCTTTATTGCCCAGGACATGAGATGTGCGGTTTCTTGAAGGAGAGACCTGCTCCGAGTACCCCCCTGTCTTCTGATATAGGCCACTGCAGTTACATTGTCTATTCTCATCAACACTGACTTCCCGTGGATCATGTGCTGAAGAGCCTTCAAAGCCATGAAGGCCGCTCTTAACTCCAGGAGATTGGAGGGTACACCTTCCTGTATCGTTCTCCACCGGTCCTGAACTTGCACATCCCTGCAATGGGCCCCCCATCCTCTGATACTGGCATCGGTCGTGATCACCACTGGGGGATCTGGCTGAATCTGCCGGCAATTCCTCAAATTCTGCTCCCTGGTCCACCAGAGAAGAGAACTTTTCACATCCAGAGGAAGGTAGAACCTCTGACTCAGGCTCCTCCTGTTCCAGTGAAGGAGGAAAAAGAATTGGAACTTCCTGAGAAACCAGTGAGCCCACTTCACCATCGGTATTGCAGATGACAGAGAACCCAGCAGGCTTAGACAGTCTCTCGCCGACAAACTTGCGACTCGCAGAGATCTCTGAACTCTCTTCTGTATTGCTTCTACCTTCTGATCTGGTAGGGAGATCTGGTTCTGTATTGTCCGAAAACCTTGCCCCCAGAAATATTAAGTCCCGAGCCGGGGATAGCTGACTCTTGTCGAAGTTGACCAACCAACCGAGCTGTTGCAGCAGACTGAGCAAGGTCCTTTGATGCTGCAGCAAGCCCTGGTAATCTTGATGGAGCAGCAGGATGTCGTCCAGGTAATGATAAATCCTCAGTCCCTGAACTCTTAGATACGCCACTACCGGAAGCAGGATCTTGGTGAAGGTCCTTGGGGCTGTAGACAGGCCAAATGGCAGGCATCGAAATTGATAGCATCTTCCTTCTACTGCAAACCTGAGAAACTTCTGAAATTCGCTCTTGATGGGAATATGTAAGTAGGCGTCTGACAAATCCACCGTTGTCATCCAGTCGCCCACAGCTATCATGGAGGTTATTGACTGCAAGGATTCCATTTTGAAGTGCTTTATACTTATGTGTTTGTTTAGAAACTTCAAGTCGAGGACCGGCCTCCATCCTCCTGAGGATTTTCTTACCAAGAATAGTGGTGAAAAGATTCCTACATGCCTTTCCTCGACTGGGATGGGAATGATCGCTTCTTGTCTGAGTAGCGTCTGCACAAAATCCCTTAGAGCTAGATACCTCTCCTTGTCTTGTGGGATCTTCGTGGGTGTGAACTTGAACCGTGGAGGCCTCCTCTTGAACCTCCAAGAATGTCCCACTTTCAGCGTGTTCACCACCCAGGGATCTTTGATTATTTCCACCCAAGATTCCCAGAAACGGTGCAGCCTGGCCCCCACCTGGGAATCCTGAGTGGACGTCCCATCAAAAACGCTTTTGACTCTGCTGGGGATCGGATGAGGCCTTGTTCTTCCAACCCTTAGTAAAGGAGGCCTGGGTCCCCTTCCAATTTCTATTGAACTGTCGGCTCGGTCTGTACAATCTTGACTGCTGAAACCTGGTACTGGGGTTTCTTCTAGACGTCTGCTGCCTAAATGGCCTCTGCTTTCGATCTCGTGGGATCAGACCAGACTTTCCCCCAGTCACCTTTGAAATTGCATCATCCATCTGAGGGCCAAATAGATAGGACCCATCGAAGGGAATCTTACACCAATTTGCTTTGGATGCCGCGTCGGCGGACCAAGGTTTCAACCAGAGAGCTCTTCTGGCCGTGACACTGTGCAGCATTGACCTGGCGGCTGACCTGATAACGTCAATCGCTGCCTCTCCCATAAAGTCCCCGGTTAGTTTTAGCTCTTCCAAAGCTTTTATTATCTCCTGCTTGTCTGCGCCCGAGTTCAGAAGGCCTTCTTGACGTCTGTGTCAATCTTTCTATCGGAAGGTTCCTTAAAGGCTATCGCATTTTCCATGGGGAGCGTCACGTGCTTGGCCAATCTGATGACTGAAGCGTCCACAGCCGGTGCAGTATCCAGTAGCTTAGCATCCTCCTGCTTTAGAGGGTAAAGCTTTGAGAATCTGTTGTTAAGAGAGGCCTTTTGCTCCACTTTACTCCATTCCTTCAAGATCACTTCCCTAATGACCTTCATGAATGGGAACGCCTCTGGTTGTTGGTCGAGGTGAGGATAGTATCTATCTGGCTCATGAGCTGAACCCTCTTCCTCCTGCCAGTCAATAGCTGATTTAATGGCTGCTAGAAATGCTGGCACCAGCGCGAAACTGAAGCCTCCTTGCGGCGAATCCTCCTGAGGGAGGGAATCCTCCAATGGTGCCTGAGGGACCGCTGCCACTGCAGGTTGCAGAGGTGCCATACTCTGGAAGGTGTCTCTAACCGCTTGCTGAATAAGGGCCATTACCTGCTGGTTATCAGAGTCTCTCTCTCTCCCAAGCTCCGCAAAACAGGCCTCACATACCCTCTTATCTGGCATAGCTGGCTGTGAACAAGACCAACACTGATTTTGTATGGGCCTCTGAAATGGCTCAATGGCCTCAGACTGAGGCGAAATGTCCCAATCCCTACGGGACCTCTTAGGGGACCTATAATCATAACGTCCTCTGTCTCTATAAGAATAACGATCCCTACTTGGAGATCGCCTCCTTCTATTGTCTCTGGAACGCCTGTCCCTTGATCTTGATCTGGAGCGGTAGTCCCGCCTCCTTGAGGACTCCTTCCGATGTCTCCTGCTCCTACTTCGGGATCTGGATCTACGATCTCTGGAGGACTTGTTTCTCTTGGTCGATCTATTCCGGGAACGACGGCTCTTGCTTCTGTCCCTTGACTTTGACCTGGTCCGCCGGGCCTTAGATGGGGATCGGTGCTTAGATACTGCCCGGCCACTTCCTCCTTCCCTCGAACTGCAAGATAATATAACATATACAATATGCTTCAATCACTTCCCTTTTTACTTGTTTTAAGAAAAAAAGGGGAATTGCACTCTTTTATTGAACATCCCATGGGAACCCTGTGCCAGGAAATATATATATATATAATGACACCATGTGCATAACAGAAAGACTACATTTAGTAGTCTATACCTGTTAATGACCACCTCCTCCACATGTTCTCTAGGATCCATATCTCTGTTTAAGAGAAGGATTGAACAATAATTAGCCAACCTTCACATATTGCAGGTAACGACATTTTACTGAATATGGCAGACGACTTCATACCTTCTCCAGAAGATTCAAGCCCCCAAGAACGAACAGCCTGACCCACAGTGGTGTATGGCAAGAGGATTCCGCAATCCGGATCAGCAGCACTGCTTCAGCAGACCTCCGCAAGGTTCCAGCAAGGCTTTGGCAAGGCTCCGCATCCAGGAGCAAACATACACAGCTTCTCCCACCAGGACGCCAGGAACAGCGCGCAGCCATCGCTCTGCGGCTTCCTGTACGCCCATATCCGGGTGCCCAGCCAATCAGGAACCTTCCACGCCAAATCTCGCATCTCGCGAGATCTGACGTCACGGCCTGCGCATGGAGGGATGGAGGGAGGGAGGCGGCGAGATCTGGCGGCGCCATTACAGCGCAGGGCAAGCCGCCCTCCAGACACGCTGAGGCACATAATGAGGATGACATTAAACCCTGTTTAAGGGTACAGACGTCCTCAACAGCGGGAGAGGCTGAACCCGCTGGGCACAAGGAAAAACAAGTAAGCACCTGTAATAAAAAGGGAAAAAAAAATAAATAAATAAATAAATAACTGGAAATACAATATAGGCAAGCTGTCCATTCGAGGACAGAAAAAAGAATGGCTGGAGGGGGGCGGAGCGGAAATCTTATAGGTGATCTGTCCTATCAGGTTCGGGGGCGGAGCCAATACCCATGTGTATGCCGCCATGTTTGGTCCAGGAAAAACACAGCCAGCTCTGACAAGCTGTTTGTCAGCAGCTTGGCTGTGGTTTATGAGGAATTGCAGAGTGCAGGGGGACCTTAGGGGGGTTTGGGATAGCAACAGAGGCTGGGCTGTATAGGCAGATCCAGCCTCTGTATGCAGATAACATTCTTCAAACCCACCTCGGGTTCTCTTTAACCCAGGATTGATTTCCATCCTACTCAGTAGACGGTAGCCCCTTTCCCATGAAAAATCTTAGCCTTTTCTCAAATCGTGACAAGTCCATGCATCGGTTAGCACACCAGACTTCTCAAGAGCCAACATTTTATTCATTCGTTTAAAAACAGGCGCTTGGCTGTGGCCTATTCCTCCCCCCCCCGCCTCTCTCTCTCCCCCTTTAATTACCCGCACACAGGCCCAACCTTCTTCTGGACCCGTCCTCCTCTGCTTCGCGTCATTCCCCCAGCTCTCGGCAGTGTCTCTGCATCCCTGCACATGCATAGAACAAAAAAGCACTGACATACGGACCTGGGACGCAGGGACACTTGCCTTTTATTAGGTAGGATGTGCTAACCGACCCATGGCCCTGACAGTTTCTGGTCTGTGAACCTCCTTGTCTGCCAGCAGTAAGGGCTGGTTCACAATGCAAACGCTTTTTAACCGCTAGTGATTATGCTAATACAAAATCACATCGCTTAATTTAGCGGTATGTCAGACACTGTCGCGCATGCCGCTGCAGAGGTTTTGCTGCGCATCGGGGATCGCCCAAATTTATTTATTTATGTATGTCATTTAGATACTAGCTAGTATTGTCTCTGCCAGCACCCCCTGATTGCCCGCTGGATACATTACCATGCCAGGATCCAGGAGCCCCCACTCAGCTCCGGTCCTCACTATGGGGAGAATCGGGACTGCGCATGACGTCTGTGACCTCAAGCCATCAAATACGATCCTCCCCATAGTGAACACTGGAGCTGAGCAGGGAGGCTGCGCCTATCGCGGGATCCCGGCGTGGTAATGTATCCAGCAGGCAATCGGGGGGGGGGGGGGGTGTAATAAAGTCCTATGGATGATATCCTGCAGGATTACTGAGGATGCCATTAACATCAGTCTGGCATACATTATGGAACATCTGGACAGATCCAACACCTACGCCAGGATCCTCTATCTGGATTTTAGCTCTGCTTTCAATACGATCTGCCCGAAAATCCTGTATAACAACTTAGCGCAACTTGGGCTTGACGGAAATCTCTGCACCTGGATCAAGGACTTCCTTACAAACAGGACGCAACAGGTCAAACTTGGCAGCTGCCTCTCCCAAATGAGGACCACAAATACTGGCGCCCCCCAAGGCTGTGTACTGTCTCCGATCCTGTTTTCCCTGTATACAAACAGATGCACCTCAACCGCTGACTGCGTTAAGGTAATTAAATTTGCGGACAACACCACCATCCTTGATCTCATCAGTGAAGAGGACGAACGCACCTACCGCAGTGAGATGGAGCGAATCTGCAACTGGTGTAAGGACAACATGCTTGTCCTAAACGCTGCAAAGACAGTTGAGTTGGTTATCGACTTCAGGAAATGCCCCTCCCCACTCAGCCCGGTATTCATCGAAGGCACTGAAGTCACCAGAGTATCAAGTGTTTGATTTCTGGGCACTACCATCACCAACGACTTGAGATGGAGTGAAAACACCACTAAATGCCAAAAGGCGGCGCAGCAACGGCTGTTCTTCCTAAGACAACTCAGGAAGTTTGGTATGCCGCAGGAACTGTTATCAAGCTTCTACACTGCCACCATCGAGTCAATCCTGTGCTCATCTATCATCGTGTGGTATGGTGGAGCCACCACGAGCGACAGGTACAGACTACAAAGAGTAATCAAGGCAGCGGAAAGAATCATTGGGTCACCCCTGCCACCTCTGGACCTCCTCCACGCATCCAGATTGAAAACAAGGGCATACAGGATCACGAATGACCCGCACCATCCCGGCAGCCGCTTCTTCAACCGCATGCGCTCAGACCATCTTTACAGGGCTATCTCCACCAAAACCTCCAGGCACAGGAACTCCTTTTCCCCCCAAGCAGTGTGCCTTCTGAACTCAAGTCACACACATAGGAAAACTAAATAGCACATCTGTGACCCAGGCCTAAATAAATATGTACTTTTTCCGAGGTTCCGCACATAGTTTTGCACTACAATACCTTAAATTCTTTTGTCTGCACTTTTTTTTTTTTTGCACTAAGCTGTTTTAATGTCTTTGTCTGTTTGTCATTGCATGAGTTGCACTACTATGGTTTTGCCGCTTTGTACTATGCTCTATGCCGATGTGTACCACAAACAATTCCAAGTCTGGCAACTGCTGCACTTGGCGAAATAAATCTGATTCTGACTAAACAACATGAACATATTATATGGCTAGTATCAATGATTTCTTGGCCTTCTATTTTTTAACTCACCTTGCAATATATATTGATTGATTTTTTTTCCTCTACTACTAGCTTTTGGCAATGTTCCTCTTTAAGGTTGTGGTGTTTTGGTAGCTGGATAGTGTACTGGTTAACGGCTCTGCCTTTGACGTGGGAGAGCAGGTTTCTAATCCTGGCTAGGGTCAGTAGCTATTCAGTAAGGAGTTCAAGTTCAAGGCAAGACTCCCTAAAACACTGCAGGGTGGCCTCTTGAGCACGTCCCAGTGGCTGCAGCTCGAACGATTTGAGTCAGACAGGAGAAAAGCGCTATACAAATGTATGGATTATTATTGATAGACGCTTTAGTGACATAGTCTCACTGAGCAAACTACCCAATCCACACACGACATTACTGCTTGATTTTAATTCAACCTACAAAATAATTAAACATACTAGTATTGACATTTTTCCATTACTGCCCCAAAGTCATAAAAATCACACAAATTTATATTTTAGAAATTTTCTTTTTTTAAACTTTATTTGTTGGACTATTCCAAACATACCAAACCTCTGTCGAATGGTGTGGAATGTACCACAGGTATGCAAATTACTCCAATAGTCTGATAGCTTAATGTTTCCTTTAAAAACAGATTTTTGGGCTACTGCAAATGGCACTGACCTACAAAATATGAAGGTAAGGAACATACATTCTGGTACAATAGTCACTTGTTTTTAGTGTGCATTTGGCGTAACTCAGAAAGGCCAAAATATGAGTAAGCAAATTCCTTTTAGTGTCTTACAGCAAGACTGAGATTAAAAACGGATTGAAAATCTAAAAAAAAAAATCTGTTTATTACAGAAGAGGAATTGTGGAAGTTCCTCAGGCTGAAGCAGTTCTGTTCACACTATTGAATAAATAAAAAAAAATATGGAAGAGATGGGAATGGTTCCCACCCATGCAGCACTTGTACATAAATGGCAACTGTAAAATCAACTTGTCTGCAAACAATCCAGTCGTATCTTCAGAGTTTCTTTCAATGTAAGCAGCTGTGGCGCACAGACTAAAACCACCTGGACATTGCGAAGAAATGCTTTACCTATCAGGAGAGCCTGGGGTGTAAATAACTACAAAAATTACATAGTTACCTAAAGAGAAGGAAGTATCTGGATGCTCCACTGTCTTCCCATGCTGTCCTCCGGGCTGCCATTGCTGCTCGGGGACCCTAATCAGGGCCGCGCTCCTCTTCTGTCATGAACACAGCCACGGCTGCACAGTTTCCTGGAGTCGCACATGCGGCTCCAGCTTACCGTTCAGGCGCATTACTGCCACACTAGTGTTGGAAGAGGAGTGTGACCCCAGATTACTGACAAGCCTTTGGAGGGTCCATGTGCAGCAAAAGGACCCAAGGAAGCCGCATTAGGATTCAGTTGCTTCCCTCTCCTTAGGCAAGTGTGGTTTTTGAAGTTACACCTCTAATTCACTTAAAAAAAAAACCCACTTATACATCAATACTCCAAAATCAGTTAATTATAATTAACTGGACTACCCAAAATAGGAAAGTCTTATCGCCTATAACAAGCAGGTACTGCTGTAATTTGATTACTAGAGTCTGCATTTTTTTTTTTTTTTATTTAACCACTTCCATACATAGCTAATTGAAATCTACGGCCTGTTTGGGACCTGTTATCCCTGTCATAGTGTAGATTTCAATTACTGCAACGCACACTCCCACCGATCGCGCCACACTTCCGTCGCTATGACGGCAGAGCTCCGTGAGCAGGTCAGGAGCAGATTTCATTGGCTCCTGACCCTGTGATCACTGCAGGCCAATCACATTGGCTCACAGTGATCACAAGGTTAGAAGGCAATTAAATTGGTTCCCGACTGGCTCACGGAACCCTGCTGTCATAGCAACGGCAGAGCGAGAGGGCTGCATTGACAGTAAAGCGGCCCAAACAGAGAGAGCAGCTGGTGCATGTGGCGCAACGTCGGTGAGCCCCGTTTTTGTACCACAAAGTCTGGCTCCTTAAAGAGAACCCGAGGTGGGTTCTAACAATCCAATACAGAGGCTGGGTCTGCAAATAATACCCAGCCTCTGTTGCTATACTGTTTGCGATTGATTTATGGGGGCACAGCAGAGAGCAGGGGGGAGACTGGGGCAAACAGTATAGCAACAGAGGCTGGGTATTATATGCAGACCCAGCCTCTGTATGCTAATAATTGGATTCTTAGAACCCACCTCGGGTTCTCTTTAAGGAGCCAGAGACTGCTGGTACTTAAGTGGTTGAAGAACCTCCATAAGTGTGTTCTCTGCAAGACATCTGCAGGGCTGCAGGTATTGAAGAATGGGCATTTGAAGTAGTCAGCCTCATTGAGCTCCATGAGTACCAGCAAGCTTAGCGCTTCTACACACAAGCAGACCCACATGCACCGCTTTAGTTTAATAAATCAATCCCATTAGGGATTGGATTCATCAAAAGCTCAACCCACCCCACTTCCCACAAAACAAAATATACCACTATGGTTGTTTTCTACAAAGCACATTTGTAAAGGTTCTGATACAAACTGATTGGCACTATGTGCATGACCAGTCAAGGAATAAACATGACAGCCTCCATATACCTCTCACAGTCGTCCTTTAACCTCCCCGGCGTTATGATTATTTCCAGTTTTAGGGTATAAAATCTGTGCAACAAGCTTTTAAGACCCTAAAAACAAGAAAAAAAAACCAAAACATACCATAGAGAGATCTGCAGCAGCTCCAGCATATAACTCACTCACAGTTACCTTTAGGTCGCATTCACAGTGGAACGTTACGGTGGCGCGTTATAGTCTTATAACGCAGCTTACCGCACTGCAATGCTAATCCTATCTGCCGGTCACAGTGCCACATTAAAGTCGTGTTAAAAATGTTGCGTTGTGGTAACTCACTGCCTCCAGTGTGTTACCTCTTAACGCAGACGTGTTGCAACATTAAATTGCAACATCCCACTGTGAATACGACCTTAAAGTGAACCTTAAGCCAGGATAGTTTTTTAATGTAAGGGTATTACCTTACTCCTTTCCTCTATTGCTGCAATTTCGCCGGTTTTGCGCTGCTGCGGAGCCTTCAGTTCTGTTGTTACCGGCAGAAGTAATATTTTTAATTTATTCAAAATGGCGCTGCTGGCCGGAACTATTTCCGGGTCAGCCAGGGCTTCTTCGCTTCCTGCGTCTCCGGTCTCCTAGTTACGCTGGCTGGTGCACTGAGTTGTCTCTTTCAGTGCACGAGTGTAGAGACATCTAAGCGCTGCTCCCGAGGAATTGCTGGAGCATGCGCGTACACTTAGTTTAGTGTCCGGCACAGTTTTAAATAAGGACTGCTCTGCTGGACAAGATATTTATAAAGCTGTGCAGTGCACGCTTGTATTGTATGCTAATCGTGGCGTGCACGCGCACCCCCGCGCCGTGCACGCGCGCTCGCCCCGTGCACGCACGTCTCTGAAGTTATGGCACTAGCACAGCGCAGTATAGGCTGCGGCGCCGGCGGCAGCAGGACCCAGCGAGTGAAGGGAAGAGTTATCTATTTACATTCCTGGGTCATTCGCCGTCAGGCGCCGACAGGGCTTGCTGTCAGGGAGGATTAGTGGGACACGGAGGACTACAGAAGAAAAAAAAAAATGCAGTAAGTCTTTTATCTGCCTCATCTATTTAGCAAACTGTCATTTTTTAAAAAAAAGTTTGGCTTAAGTGCCTCTTTAAAGAAAACCTGTAATGAAGAAAAAAAATCCCCTGGGAGGTACTTACCTCGTGAGGGGGAAGTCTCTGGATCGTAACGAGGCTTCCCCCGTTCTTCCTTGTCCCTCAGTTGTCCAGCTGCAGCCCCCCGAAGTGCGTTAATGTAAATATTTACCTCCCATGATCCAGCGCAGGCGTACTATCGGATCTCCCTTCGGGATACGGCGGAAGTAGCCAAACCCAATTGATCCGCTCTACTGCGCAGGTGCGAGTCCTCTTGCGCCTGCGCAGTAGAGCGGATACAATCGGGTTTGGCTATTTCCCACTTCCCCGAAGGAAGAGCCGCTACTGCGCCTGTGATGGATCCCGGCAAGGTAAATAAATCAGCGCTTGTCAGACGCTTTGGGGAAGCAAGCGCTGGACTGCCTGCAGCTACAGGGATGGGGGAAGCCTCATTGGGACCCTGAGGCTTCCCCCTCCCGAAGGTTTTGGTTTTTTTTGTTAAAGAGTCTCTTTAAAGAATGTGGGTGTAAAGGTGGCTTACATGCTTGCCATGCAGCGCTGAAGTCCCAGGTTTAAATCATGAAATCTGGCCTAGGCACTACTGCGTGAAGTTTCTATGTTCTCTCCATGTTTTCATAAGTTTCCTTCCTGCACTCTGGTTACTTGCCTCCCACATCCCCACAAAAGCATACCGGTAAGCTAATCACTTCCCCTCAATCAGCCATAGACTAAATCTGTAATGGGGACTAGAGAATGAGCTCCACAGAGTGACATGACTTGTTTAAAGTGGACCTGAACTCTTGCACATGACAGAAGGAAAACAAAGAAACGCACCCTGTATGTATCTAGAGAGTTTCATTACCCCTCACCTGTGACTAATCACCAGTATAATTTGATTTCAGCTGTGTCAGCACAGGAACCTCCAGTGCCACAGCAGAGATGATAATTTGAAAACACAGGATGTTAATTCTATGTCTGCTTCCAGGAAAGCAGGAATAGACATTGCAGATTTAATGCAGGATTTGTATCAACTGCAACAACAAAATGTTTATATTTAAAAGATTATTATGCTGTTGCTTATTTTTAGAGCAGAGGGGAAATTCTGAGTTCAGGTCCACTTTATCATACACTGTAAAGCACTGTTACAGGTGTTACATGGATCACATCTTTCTAGAGCTTTTTATTTTAAGTTCAATATAGTACTTTACTGCACACTTTCACATATTGAATGCAGACATATAGAGTGTGCCTCATATATGTTGTCACTCCCTAGACTTTATGCTCTTTATGAATTAGTGACATAAATCAATTTAACTTATGGGGAAGCAAAATCATCATCCAGCATAACCTACAACAGTGAGAAAACAAACAAAAAAACCAACACTTTCTTCCAACAGCTTATTGCCATTTCTCAAAACAGTTAGTGCGGGTAGAAGCCATTATGCATGGTTACATCATGCCCTGTTTGGAGGCAAACGAACCTGGAAGAAAAAAAAGTATTGTGTTGCAGACAATCAGTGCAGCTGTCACCCAGAAGCTTCCTCATTTGAAAACCTGGCAAATAGAAGCTCATCTTCTATTCTCTATACATGGAAGTAGTATGTCCTCACAACAGACAATGTGATAAGGCTCCTAGGAAAGTGAAAGTAAACATTACATATTTCAAGTACTTATTAAGAAGGGTTTTGCTCTTAAATTTCTCCTCTGCTCCAACAGATTTGCTTCACCAAAACCATTTTTTTTACCTTAATTATACAAAAAAAACCACACAAATCCCACTGTGCTGTTGTGCTTCAGGCTGAGGGTATGAATACACGTGTAATTTCCATTTGTGCTACTGCCACATCCAAAGTCACCTTACAGTCGGTCACTAAAGCAGTGACAAAGCACTCCTGTGTACTACCCCACAGATACACACAACACAATCATCCAATGCTTCAGTCTTCTGTTTGGCTTTTCTTGGAACCCAAAATGTAAGTATTGTGACAGGCTTCTATATAGCTGTCTATATAGCCAAGTGCACAAAAAATATGCAGAAATTATGGTATGCATATGCTCAGCACATTATCAAGCGATCACAGCAGCAACTCCCACCCTTCATAAGGCCAATGTCAGGCTACAGCTCTCAAGCAACAATTTGTAGATAGTTAATAAAAGCTAATTGGTAGCGTCTGCTTTTAGCAACTGCTACATTACATTGCCTAGAAATTAAACAGAATCCCTAGTAACTAGGAAAGCTGCATTAATTTATCAATTTATTATAATATAGTGGCCTGAGGTCAATGACTAGGAGTAATTGTCGCAAGAGACTTGCTCATGTGACATGGGCCTTATTTGTGTCACTGCCACATGTCCCCAAGCATCTGTAAGCACCCTGGAAGACTAAGATGCTTCATCCAATAATGACCTGGCTAGAGCAACATGCTTTTACTATGGTACAAGAGGCAACCATTACCCCTACACAGCACGATTTTAGCCATTATAAGCCGTGTGGACGAGGGAGTTTGGCTTTGTGCCTGCCATCCAAATTATGAAATTTGCTTTCTCATTTGTTGGCACCTTCCATCATTAAAAGCACAAGCAGCAGTTTCCTGTGTCAGAATTTGTGGCAAGTACTAGATATTAGTGTACTAGTAGAAACTGGGGTTTTTTAGGGTACTTTGAGGGAAGGAACCCAACTGAGAAGCAGATTCCATTTCTTGCTGGTGGCCATTCTCAAAGTGCCGGCCTCATATGAACACCAGAGAAGTGGAGCTGAACACAGTTTCCATTAGGATTCATCTAAGCGGTAGAGGAAATGACCAAAAGCTGGACATCTAATTTCTTTTATTGACTGTTTAGTTTGAACAGGTCAGGTTTTATTGCTGCATGGAACCCCTTTTGGGGAGATTTTCCCCAATTCCTGGTACCATCCAGAACACTTCCATGGACCATTTGCCGCAACAGGAGTACAAACCTTCTCATTATATCCAAAACCATCACAAGAAACACACAATAGGCAAAGACAGGCACAATCAAGCCATCTTCTGATCATCTCAATCACAATTTCTGCCACCTAAGCATGCCCCTTTAGATAGAAAGGAGTGGGGAGAAGGAAAGGGGGGTGCAGCAGACAACTCCCACTGCTAGGTTATCTTCAGGAAAAGGATAATCCAAAAAGCAGGTTCCAGATTCCTTTCTTCCTACACGATTTGTGGGTTTACTCTGACCATACACAATGGCTGACATCACCACCCCAGATGTGGTCCTTGGGATGAGGGGTGGCCAATATCTGAGGATGGAATCTGCTTCTCAGTCTGTTATCTCCCCATTTATGAATGGCTGGGAAACATCAAGCTGCCCAGGCCTGATGCATGAATTCCACATCACTTATAGTCTTCTCATCTCTAGCAACCCAGAAAAAGAATGGTCAAACGCAAAGTACCAAACATATTAACAGATGAATGGTTCTGATGAATGAACGTAACCCATTCGTTGTACATGCATGCAAGTCCACAGACACAAAGAATGGTCGGTACTAGCAGTATTGTAGACAGTAATGGCAAAGTGGAGGACTAGCTCTCCAGAGAGTCTGCCAGGTTCTCTCCTCTAGTTGAGAAGATCAAAGCAGAACGCCAAAAACATAAGGGACTTTGTGCCGCTCTCCGAAACACGGTAAAAGAAATGCATATCTTCCCATTGGTTCAGCTCCAAAATTTCTGTTTTTTAGAAAGAAAAAAAAAAAAAAAAGAAAAAAAAAAGGGGATGCTCTCCCCCCTCCCCCACCATTTGGTTAATTTACATGTTTAATTTGCTTTATTTACAGAGCAGTTTTTCTCCCCGTCAGTCTCCGGAACGGTCTAAATAGCAGTGTCTCGCAGGAGTGCCTTTTTGTGTTGTGTATTTTTCTTTGATGCAGAATCCTAAAAGTAACAGATGACGTGCTGTTTGGAAGGGGCGAGCGGGGATTCCGACCATCTCTCAGTTACTCAGGAGTAATTCTGTGGCAGTTTCTACATCCCAAGCTTTTGATGACAAAGCTGCTATTACTGCATTCTGCAGAACAAAAAGGAAAGAATGGCAGTTAAAAAAAACCCCTCAATGTTATCTTTTACAATATCAATGCTTTTACACAGGTTGGACGTTAAACGTAAAGAGGAACTCCAGTGATAATAACGTAATTAAAAAATGCTTCATTTTTACAATAATTATGTATGAATGATTTAGTCAGTGTTTGTTCATTGTAA